>NC_085053.1:29319199-30001542 GCF_963662255.1 Cinclus cinclus | reverse complement strand
GATTTCTTTGTTAACAGCATAAAATATTCCCCAAATTAAAATGTTTTGAAATGTTCTGGCAAGACATTCAATATTCACAAATTTCAGAGCAGCACAAGGATCAGATTCCACCTCTGCCACTGACACTGCTGTGGACAAAGCACTTCCAGAGGAGATAAGAACAACTCTCAAAATTCAGAGCTACATCATTTAAAAAGAAACGGGGAAAAGGGACTGGTTTTTGTAGCCTGGGGAAATATCAAAAACTGCTCTGCCAACAGCCAAAGGAACCACTCAGCAACTCCCAAAGCAAACAGGTGACAGCTCAGACATCCTAAAAGAGAACAAGTCTTTTAAATACAGTGGGGTCTTGGACGCAGAGCAACACCTGGTCAGAGGCAGCTCCGCCAGCACAGTGCAGGTACTGGAGCTGACAATGCTCATTCATATTACAAAAATCACGGAATTACATAATGGTTTAGATTGGAACGGACCTTAAAGCCCATCCAGTGTGGCAGGGACACCTTCAACCGTCCCCGGGTGCTCCATGCCCCAATGTCCAGCCTGGCCTTGGGCATTGCCAGGGATCCAGGGGCAGCCACAGCTGCTCTGGGCACCCTGTGCCAGGGACTGCCCACCCTGCCAGGGAACAATTCCTGCCCCATATCCCATCCATCCCTGCCTTCTGTCAGTGGAAGCCATTCCCTGTGTCCTGTCACTCCCTTGTCCACAGTCCTTCCTAAAGGGGATTCACACACCCTTACGACACTCCCTCGTAAAACTCCCAACGAATTTCCCGGTTCACCATCCGCATCTCCCGCCGCACCGAGCCCCGGATCCTCCGGTGCGTCCCGCTCACCGTGACTGTCCTTCTGGGCGATGCCCTGGGTGCGGATGAGCGCCGAGAGCCGCCGCACGTCCCCCTTGAACACGCACTCGTGCACGGGGAAGGGGCCGCGCTCGGGCCCGGCGGGGGCGGCCCGGGCCGGCGGGCGGTGCCGGTGAGCGCCGGGCCCGCGGTGCCCCCCGGCCCGCCCGCCCTTCCCGCCCGTGAAGGCGCCCCCGGGCGCCGCGGCCGCCTCGTCCTCGCCGGCCGCCAGCAGGTCCCCGTCCTCCTTGCTGGGTTTATGGTCCCTGCGCAGCGAGCGGAGCTTCTCGCCGGTCATGGCCGGCGGGAGCGCCCGAAGCGCTCGGAGCCTGCGGGGCCGGTCCCGCCCGGAGCCCCCGGAGCGGCCGCAGCTCCGCCCGCGCCTCACGGGCCTCGGCTCCGCGCCGCCATCTTCAGCCGCCGCTCTCGCGAGACTGCGCCGCACCGAGAGAGCGCGCGGGAGGAGCCGCGGAGCGACCGGGAGGGGCGGGGCGGGAACCGCCCCAACGGGCACGGCCTGAGGGGCGGGATCGGGAGCTGAGCATCGATCGGGACACCGCGTCTTGAGGGACCGGATCTGGGATCGGGAACCGGGAATCGATCGGGACACTGCGTCTTGAGGGACCGGATCTGGGATCGGGAACCGGGAATCGATCGGGACACCGCGTCCCGAGGGACCGGATCTGGGATCGGGAACCGGGAATCGATCGGGACACCGCGTCCCGAGGGACCGGATCTGGGATTGGGGATCGATCCCGACAACCGTGTCCTGAGGGACGGGATCGGGAACTGGGGATCGATCCCGATAACCACATCCTGAGGGACAGGATCTGAGATTGGGGATCGATACCGACAACTGCGTCCTGAGGGACAGGATTGGGGATCCATCCCAGCAACCGCATCCTGAGGGACTGGATCAGGAATCAGGGATTGATCCCAACAACTGCAATCCTGAAGGACTGGATCAGGAATCAGGGATCGATCCCGACACCCACATCCTGAGGGACCGGATCGGCCCCAACGGGCACGGCCTGAGGCACAGACGGGATCAGGGGTCGATGCCAACAGGCACATCCTGAGGGACTGGGACAGGGAGACTCCAGAATTCTCTGAGCAGAGAGAGTCTCTGCGCAGAGATTCCAGTGCTCTCCCACCCTCCACGGGAAGTTCTTTGGGAAATTATGGGACCTGGACAAAAAACGGGACAGTCCCCCTGTTGTGGTTCGAGCCCTTGGAGGAGCCTTGTCAGCTCAGAAAGGACCTGTTTGGGTCAGAGCTTCCCAATTTCCCACTGCACCTCCCACCCCTGGGCCAGTTCTGTGAGTTTCTGCTTCCAGTATGGGATGAGTAATTGTAAAAATGATGATGTCCCAAATTCCTGGTGAATTGGATTTTTTACTAATTCTCCCAGGGAAAACAACCCCTCAGTTGCCAGGAAGATCAGCTTTGCTGCAGTGACAGAACTACCTTCCTGGTGACCTTTTCTTTCCTCATTTTGCATCATCTCCATCATCCCAAGAATTCAAGGCATATTTAGGAATTTCTGTGCCTGCTGTCCCCAGCTGCTTCCCACCCAGCTTTTTACAGTCCTAATACAGAATTTTAAGTAGTTCTAGGGAAAAAAAAAACATGTTTTTTCTCTATACTCTAGTGATCTTTCCAATGAGATTTTTTTTCTTTCTCTCCTTGTTTTTTGACTAAAGTCAAACTCATTTGTGTGCAGAACGTGAGAGGCTGGCACTGTCAGCAGTTCTGATGTCTCTTGTTCTCCCATGCTGGAAACACACCTGGAGCACAGCCAGTCTTGTGGAATGGAGGAGTTGGCTTAGGTTTCAGCTGATGTTGGAAGCCTCATTCTGCATTTTTAATTACTGGAGCTATGAAGTCACTGTTTACCAGCTTATTATGGACTCCTTTATTCACCCCAGAAATGGAACCAAGGCATTACTCACGGGAAGGGCTCTGGGAACACTTGTGTTTGTAGGAAATCCCAGCTGTGGGATTACAATTACAAATGCTTGACAATGAGTTTTTTCTGTGCGTCTATCAACAGAAATTTCCTACACCAAGCAGATTTGTCAACAGGGAATGGAACTCCTCCTTCCTAAACCCCGGGGTCCTGCTTGTGTCCTGAGCGTGGGGCGTGGTTCTGCACACATCCAGAGGTTTGTTCTTCTTAGGTCCAGCTTTGCTCAGAGTTTATTCATATTTTTGTTGTAAAGAAAATGTTTCCTTACAAAATCTAATATAAAAATCATTCATGAGTGGCCTTCAGACTATATGTGCCCTTTGTCCTTAGATGTCAAAGTGCTGTTGCATGGACGTCAGTCCATGCAGGATAACCTTGGCAGGGAGACCCAGTGAATTAATTTTTAATCACAGAATCCCAGGATGGGTAAAGGTGGAAAGGACCACAGTGGCTCCTCTGGTGCCACGCCCCTGCTCCAGCAGGGACATCCCATGGCACAGGGTTGTGTCCCAATGGTTCTGGAATATCCCCAGAGAGGAGAATTCCACAGCCTCTCTGCAAAATTTGTTCAGGGCTGGGCACTGCCCAGGGCAGAAGTTCTGCCTCCTGTGCAGGGAAATTCCTGGGATCAATCCCTGCTCATTCTCCTGGTGCCTCTGCTGAGCCCCGGGAGCAGAGCCTGGGCCCTGCTCTGACACTCCCTGCACACAGAGACACCCAGGGGCACCCAGGGACGCCCAGGGCTCAGCCCCTCTCAGCTGGGGCTCCTCTCCAGGCTGAGCAGCCCCAGCTCCGTCAGCCATTCCTGGGCATGGAGATGCTCCAGCCCTTGCTCAGCTCCAGGAGCTCCTGTCCCTGCTGTGCTGAGGATCCAGAGCTGGACACAGCACTCCAGAGGCGCCTCCAGGGCTGGGCACAGGGCAGGATCACTCCCGGACCTGCTGGGAATGCTCTGCCTGCCACCCCAGGATCCCACTGGACGCTACTGGACAGGGACACCTCGTTGTCCCCCCAGCACCCCCGGGTCCTTCCCCCAGAGCTGCTCCAGCAGGTCTTTCCCAACCTGTTCCGCGCTGGAGTTATTCCCAGGCACTGAGGCACTCCAGGCAGCGCTGCCGAGCAGCCAGCACGCTGCTCCCCTGTGGATCAGCCACGTTCTGCGGGATCACTCCCGGCTGTTCCCGGCGAAGGCGCCCCTGGATCCAGGGACGGCTCCCCGGGAGCGGCCCCACAGCGCGCGGCGCGCGGGCGCCCCCTGGCGGGCGCACCCCGCCCCACCGGCAGCCAATGGGAGTGCGCAGGGGCCGCGCCCCGCCGGCGCCGCAGCCAATGAGGAGGCGCGAAAGCCCCGCCCTGCCGAGCCCCCGGAGCGCTGAGGGCCGGTTCCTCAGAGCTGCGGCCATGGCAGACAAGGGGACGCTGGGGTTTCTGCCTCCCTTCAAGCACTTCGCTACCAGCGCCATTCATGCCGGCCAGGAGCCCGAGCAGTGGCGCTCCGGGGCCGTGGTGCCGCCCATCTCGCTCTCCACCACCTTCAAGCAGCGGGCGCCCGGCGAGCACGCGGTGAGTGCGCCCACCACCAGAGAGCACCGAGCCCCGCACGGGGCACTGAGTCACCCACCGGAGCAGCGGGCCCCGCTCCGGGTTTGGGCACAGCCGGGGCACCAGGAGCATCCGGCGAGTCCCGGTGCGGGAAGGGGAGGGAGCTCCCGCTGCCGGTGTTTCCCCACGTGGCAGCTCCTGGGCGAACGCGAGCATCCCGTTCCGCTGGGAGCGGGGCTCCGGCCCAGGGAGGCGCTGGAATCTCCTCAGTGCGGACATTCCAGAGCCGCCTGCCCGCGATCCCGTGCCCTGTGCTCCGGGATGGCCCTGCCGAGCAGCGATGGGCGCGGAGGAGCCGCTGGGATTCCCTTCTAACCTGACCCAGCCTGGGGTTGTGGGATCGGCAGAGGTTGGGATGAGGTTGGGATGGTTCCCGTGAGACAGGCGGGGGAAGGGGAGCAGGGAGCTCCCAGTGCCCCCGGGCTCGCAGGGATGCTGCTCCAGGGACTGCCCGGAGCCGGGAATCTGGGAGGCTCTCCCTGCCCTGCTGGGATCCGGATAGAATCCCTGTTTCTCTACACGCACTTTATGTAAGAGCCTGCTTCAGTTTTTCTTCCAAACCGAGGGAATATTTCCTAAGGATTTTGTGGATGCCCTGTAAAAAGTGCCGGAAAGGTTTGTATTGAGCTGTGCTGAAGTTTCTGACGGGTTGTGGCGCAAAGCTGCCGCTTCTAAATCAGCACCTGCTGGTCGGGCAGGAGGAATTTGCCTTGTGATTCCTCATTCCACACAGAATCCCAGCTGTGCTGAGGGGGCCCTCAGGAGGAGTCATGCTGCTGTAGCCACATCCTGGTGACAGGATCCACGTTCTTGCCGGGAGCTCTGCCAGAGCAGTCTGCAGGATTCCTGACTATGAGGAAGTTGACATTAAAGAGAAATCCTAAAAGCAGGCAAATCCCAGGGTGCTCAGCAGGTTCTCTTGGTAACAACTGCATCTGTGCATGCATGAGTGGTATTTTCCTCATTGCATTTCCCCAGAATTTACATAAAAGCTGTAGCACTAAGAAAAATATAGGTTCTCAAGAACTGATGAGAGGATTTGGCCAGTACCCTGTGGGTATGATGGAGATGGACACAGGTTTTCCCTGAGAATTCCCTCCAGAGAGGCTGTGGAGTCTCCCTCACTGGAGATATCCAGAACTGTCTGGACACGATCCCATGCCCTGTGCTATGGGATGGCCCCGCTGAGCAGGGAGTGGGACCTGAGCACCCTCGTGGTCCCTTCCAGCCTGACCCAGCCTGGCGTTCTGAGGATGGTTGGACTGTGCAGCCCAGGACCTTTTCTCCCACAGTGCTCACAGATGGATGTCTGGGCAAAAGCAGGAGAATGTGGCTCCTTGCCCCAGGGCACCCCAGGCCCCTTTCTCCTGTGGGGATGCCCAGCTGGATGCTGTGCCAGGACAGCCTCCTGCTGCTCTGGGAGGAGCTGGGTGCCCTCAGCCAGGGCTCTTTAAGGAACCTAGAGCTGCTGTTATTCCAAACTTCCCCATACTCTCTCTGATGTTTGTTTCTTATTCCCACCCCAGGGTTATGAATACTCCCGGTCTGGGAACCCCACTCGGGAGTGCCTGGAAAAGGCTGCAGCTGCCCTCGATGGAGCCAAATACTGTGAGCACCTCATGGGTTGGACGTTGGGGCATGGAGCAGCCTGGGACAGAGGGAGGTGTCCCTGCCCATGGCAAGGGGTGGCACTGGGTGGGCTTTGGGGTCCCTTCAACCCAAACCATTCCATAGTTCTGTGACCACAGCTCTGGCTGTTGGCTGTGGGCAGGAGCAGCTCCAAGGTGGGGAAGAGCCCAGCACTTCTCATTTAGGAAACAGCAACACTGGAGGCAGCAGGAGTGGGAGCAGGCAGCCCCTGCTCCCAGTCTGTCCCAGTGTCTGTGCTGGGTCTGTGCTGCTTCTGTGCTGTGCACATCAAGCTCCTGCTGTCACTGGCTCCACGTTCCCAGTGAGGCAGTGACAGAACAGGTTCTTTTCAGAGGCAAAGCGAGGAAGGCCAAGGCAAGTCTGACTTGTTGTGTCACATCAAACACTTTCCTTTCTCCTCCAGGCTTGGCTTATTCCTCTGGCTTAGCAGCTCTTTTGAACATCTGTCACCTGCTGAAGACAGGGGACACAGTTATCTGCATGGATGATGTCTATGGAGGTGGGTACAGCACTCTGTGGCTTCTGTCTTCATTGTGCAGGGGATCAAACCTGTCTGTGGCTCTCAGGAACTCTGAATTTCCCATGTAGGACTTCACTGTTGTTTGAAGCCTTTTTGCTGTGTGAGAACACAGATCCCTCCTGTCTGATCTGGATGTTGAAATATTCCGTTGGCATAACATGGAGGTTTAGAAAAACATAACCAGAAATGCATGTTTGAATGAGGGGAAAATGGCAACACCTTTGTCTTGCCCAGGTTTGTTTGCAGAGCAGGACCCTCTGCAGCCCAAGGCAGCAGCACTTCCCAGTGCCTGGTGTTTCTCCTGTCCCTTCCCAAGGTTTGGCCCTTTCCCAACCAGTATTTTGTCTGGACTGTTCCAAACAACAATTCCATCATTTCTTCCAGAAGCACACCTTCCTTCTGTTGTCGCCATGTCCTCTGAACACCTCAGTGCTGTGCTAACCCACCCTGTGGTGGTGGTGTTGTATTTATCAATGCCCTCTCCCAAGCACTCCCCAGTGGCAGAGTGCACCCAGCTCTGCCCCAGTCCCTCAGCAGGGTGAGCTCCCTCCCGTTGCCAGGACAGCCTGGCTGTCCCTGCTGTGCCGTGGTGTCCTTGCTGGGTGAGCTGTGTCACTGCTCAGCAGAGCTGTCCCTGCCCCAGCCCTGGCACTCGCATCCAGCCTGGTGATGTCCAGGGTGGGGTACAGAGCCCAGCCACTGGTGGCTGTTCCCAAGCAATAGCTGGGGAATGGAAGGAATCCCCTTTCCCCTCCCTGGGAATGGTGGCTGCTGGCCAGTGAGTGCCCTGTGCTTGTGCACATCCAACACAAACACACACGTTTGCTTTTCATATCACAGCTCTGCCCCGCCAGGTGACCTCCAAAGTGCAGCTGGATCCTGGAAACAGCAGGAATCCCTGCTCCTCTCACTCCCAGGCCTCCCCCCAGCACTCAGTTAATCAAAGTCATTAAGGCAGAGCAGGGGCTCAGTTCCTCATGCAGAGGGGCTCAGGCTGGGTCTGTCAGGCAGAGCCCATCCCATCAAAGCCTCAGCCTGGGCTGGGTTCTGCAGGGGTGAATTTCAGTGTCTCTCCCCTGGTTTGGTTTCTTATACAGAAAGGGTTTCTCACAAAAGAACCACCCAGCCATCACTCAGATGTTTCCTTCAGCTCACAGAATTCACCTCCATGTTCCATCCCTCCCTGCTCAGATGGGAAACTCAGTCCCTGGGGATAACCTTGGCAAAAGGACCCAACCAACAATTTTCAATCCAGGCAATATTTCCTGGCAGTGAGTGCTGCACATCCATTGATCGCCTGTTGCTGCTGGATTCTCTAATCTTTCCAGGGAAAGGCTTCAAAGACAGGAAGGAATAATTTTTAATGGGATGATGGGAAACAGTAGCTGGAATCTTCCCCTTGATGATTCTTCTCTGTTTAGTTTCCTGATGATGAAACCCCACAGTGATTTCAAGTACTTCATAAATCACTCTGATCCCATATTCCCATTATTACTATTTCATGATCATCAAATCCACGGCAATCCTTAAACTTTGTAAATAAAGAAATTACAAATGTGCCATTTTTGGTGTGCAGCATAAAGCTGTGCCCTCCTGCCTGTGCCTGGATGATGCAAGAGGCTGGAGAGCAGGGAATGAAAGTTAAGGAAGTTGTTTCATTTTGTGATTTCTTTTGGGTTTTTTTTAGGCACAAACAGATATTTCCAGAAAGTAGCCTCAGAAATTAATTTGAAAGTAATTTTTGTTGACTGCACAAAACCAAAATGCCTGGAAGCTGCAATTACACCAGAGACCAAGGTAGGGGAGAGGGAATGGATTTTAAAGGGGTGTTAAATTGTTTTATCCTTGCTCCTGTTGAGTTTAGGGGGTGTGTCGAGCTGAGGGGGGGCAGCCTGGGGCACAGCTGGATCCACCATGTGGCACTGTGCTGCCTCATGGAAAACATCCTGAGAAGGGCAAAAACCCCTTGAGGGAGAGAGGAGGGAAAAGGTGAGGAAGAGCAGAGGGAACACTGAGCTCAGAGCCAGAAGTGCTCCATGGCACTGGGTGGGTGATCCCTGCTCCAGGGGAGGGAACTGAGCTGGGAAGGGCTTTGGGAAAAGGCTCTGTCCTGGCTGTGTCCTTCTCCAGCTGGGAAGGGCTTTGGGAAAAGGCTCTGTCCTGGCTGTGTCCTTCTCCAGCTGGGAAAGGCTTTGGGAAAAGGCTCTGTCCTGGCTGTGTCCTTCTCCAGCTGGGAAAGGCTTTGGGAAAAGGCTCTGTCCTGGCTGTGTCCTTCTCCAGCTGGGAAAGGCTTTGGGAAAAGGCTCTGTCCTGGCTGTGTCCTTCTCCAGCTGGGATGCTCTGGGATGCACTTCCCAGCTGAAGGGAAACCTCCCTGAGCTTGGAGGAGCTGAAGCCTCCCCCGGCTCTGGCAGAGCCACTGCCCGTCCCCCCTGCACAAACCCCACGGGGAGCTGACCCCACTGAACTCCCAGAGCCCTTGGACTCAGCCCAGCACTGGGAACTCTCTGACCTGGAGTTTTGTTGGGTTTGTGCAGCTGGTTTGGCTGGAGACCCCCACGAACCCCACGCTGAAGGTGATCGACATCAAAGCCTGCTCAGATGTGGTGAGCAGACACCAAGGGGTGCTGCTGGCAGTGGACAACAGCTTCATGTCTGCCTACTTCCAGGTGTGTCACCTGCCCCAGGGCAGGTGGATTGGGAAAGGGATTGGGAAGGGATCATATCAGATCTATTTCCCAGGACATCAAGCTAAGCCCTGGTGTTGCAGGTGTGAAGCCACCCTTTCTGCAGAGAGAGAAGTGCCTGGTTTTGTTCAGGGTACTGTGACCTTGCTGAATTAAGAGAACTCTGCAGAAAGTGTTAATGCTTAGCTCAAGAAGCTCTGCAGTTGGCCTGGGATATAGCTAAGGCTTGGGGATTTCCCCAGCAATGTGTTATTCACTTCAGAATTCCCAATTTCCTCCAGAAAGGGCTCTGTGGAAGAACACAGGGTGCTGGTTAATGTGTCTGGAGCAGTCCAGTGTGGAGAGAAAATCAGTGCTAATGATTAATTGATGGGAGCAGTAGGTGAGGTACCACACTGGGCTAATAAAATGAGAATTTCACAGTGATTTGTCCATCAATGTTGAGTGTAGAAGGGCTTTTCCATGATGGTTCTGGCTGGGCATCTCCACATTCCCTGGCTGGGAGGCCATGTTTAATGTGGCAGCAGCAGTCTTTGTATCTGCCTGCTTTGTTCCATTTTAACAGAGATGCCCCTCTGCTCTTTAGAATGTGTTGATATCATGTGCAAAGTGCCTTAATTAGTGATTGATTAAAAATCTGGCACTGCTCATCCACGTCCTGGTTTGTCTCACTTGAGGAGGCTCCTGGACAGAGCTGGGGGGTGAGGGGGGAGAGAGAGCTGCAAAGGAACCTCCTTTCCTCGTGTTCTCAGCTCCTCCAGGGCAGGATCTCCAACAGCTGGGAAACAAAGCAATTCTTTGCTCTGCAGTTGGAGTCCTTCATTTCCCAGGGAAATGCACTTTACAGGGTAAATGCCATTGTTTGTCCCTGCCTCAGCTGAGCAGTAGAATTATTTTCTCCCAGCTATGCACTGGATACTGGATGTGCTCAATCTCTTCTCTCCCTGGAGCCTGTGGGAGTTGGAGCAGTGCTTTCAAATGACATTTTCTTGTGCTTACCTTGAATTCAGAGTGCCTCCCTGTACTGTTGCTTTCAGCACATGTTCCATTGTCATCCTCAGGTTCTTGTGTTTGTTTCTCCACTGATTTTTCCTCACAGCCCTTTGGAACAGCTGGGAATGAACCTGAGTGCACCCAAACTTAAATGATGATGTTACTTTCCTTTTGTTTCAGCGTCCTTTGTCCCTGGGGGCTGATATTTGTATGTCTTCTGCAACCAAATACATGAATGGTGAGTAGGAGAGTTCAGCACATCCTTAGAGCAGGGTTAGATGGGAGACTGGGGAGGAATTCCTGGCTGGGAGGGTGGGGAGGCCCCTGGGTCCCTGGCAGTGTCCAAGGCCAGGCTGGACACTGGGGCTTGGAGCAGCCTGGGGTGGTGGGAGGTGTCCCTGGGGGTTTGTGGCAGGACCCTGGAGCAGCTAGAATGGCTGATCCCATTCTTGTCCCCTGTCTTTTGTAGGGCACAGTGATGTTCTCATGGGCCTGGTCTCTGTAAACCGGGATGATCTATATGAGAGGCTCAAATTCTTGCAGAACTGTAAGTCCAGATAAGGAATTCCTGACAGGAATCCTGTTCACATCCACAGCTCCTGTTGGGGAGGGTGTGCATGCACACAGCTGGGAAATCTACCTGGGAATGTAAATTAACAGAACTGGGAAAACTCAATTAGAAAAAATCCCATGAAATGAGAGACATGGGTGTTCACCTCCCAAGCACTTGAGGAGAGCACTGGGGCACATCCTGAAACCAGTGAGGTGCCCACCTGCAGTTAGGGAGGTTTGAAACTCATTCACCCATCAGGATGTGCCCAGTGCAGAGTTTTCTTATCTCTGATGATTCCAGCAATTTTCCTGTCCAGGGTTCTGCCCTCAGCAGTGAAGGTGCACTGTATCCAAGAAATGTTAGTCCTTGATGTCTGAGCCTGTTAATTGGGCTCGTTAATTGGTTCCCCAGTGTGGGAGATGAGGAGCAGAGATTGTGTCTGGTGTCCTCCCACTTGTTCCAACCTCAGAAATGCAGGAGATGAGGGCACGTTTGGCTTTGCTGCATGCAAAACTCCAGTGTTTCTGTGGAATTCTGTGGAATTCTGTTCCCATTCCCACAGCCCTGGGAGCTGTTCCCTCCCCCTTTGACTGCTTCCTCTGCAACCGTGGGCTCAAGACTCTGCACCTCCGGATGAAGCTGCACTTCCACAACGGCCTGGCTGTGGCCAAGTTCCTGGAATCCCATCCCAGGGTGGAGAAGGTCATTTACCCAGGTGGGTGGGCAGGACTGGGAGCATCCCAGGGGAGGGATTTGGGAGCTGCGGTGTCCCGTGGCTGGGGTCGGGTCACTCAGGTGAGGCTGAGCTGCCCCAGCTCTGCACTGGGAATTCTCTCAACTCTCTCCGTTCCAGGGTTGCCTTCCCACCCCCAGTATCAAGTGATGCAGAAGCAGTGCACGGGCTGTCCTGGAATGATCACCTTCTACATTAAAGGGAACCTCAAAAATGCCTCTGCCTTCCTCAAGAACTTGAAGGTAAAATAAAGGCAATAAAATCATCCTCAGAGGGAGCTGAACCTGCCCCGCTGAGGGGAGGGTGGAAGTGGCTTTTCTTGCCAAGTGCTTTGGGTGTGCCCCACTGTAAATCGGGGATGATTTGTCCCTGGGGGTTAATGAGAGGGAACAAAGGGAGGCCTCAGCCCCTTGGGAGTGTTTGTTTGCTGCCGGGGTGAGGCGTGTCCAGCTCAGCCCGGGAGCTGCTGCTCAGCACGGGCTTTCTGCGGGACTGGGGAGCTGGGGCTGCTGCTGCTCTCTGCAATGTTGCAGGTGCCCTCAGGACAGGAGGGAAAGCCTGTGAGGAAGGGCCTGAGTCGTGGGGCAGAGAGGGAGCCCCTGGCTCTGGGAATGCTTGGTTGGCTCCAGCCAAGGACATTGCAGGGATCCATCCAGGGGGCAGGATGAGCCTGGTTTAAATCTTAGCTCTTACCTGCCAGATGTGCACTTTATTCCCTAATTGCAGCTCATACAGTTTATATCATGAAAATTGTCATTATAGAAAACCTTGAGGGAAAAATGTCCCTAAGTTTTCCTTTGTCCTCAATGTCCTTGAAGAGGTCCCAGCCCCGAGGCTGCCAGAGCTCCAGGAGAGTTTGGACAGAGCTGCCAGGGATGCTCAGGGTGGGATTGTTGATCCAGAAGCTGGATCAGTGATCCCTGTGGGCACTTCCAACTCAGGATATTCCCTGATTCTACGAGCTCTCTTTCCATGCATCCATAACCTCCTTCCCTTTCTCCCAAAGGTGTTTGCCCTGGCTGAGAGTCTGGGTGGCTACGAGAGCCTGGCAGAGCATCCGTAAGTTCATCCTTCCATCCATCCATCCTCAGAGCCTCAAAAAGCTGCAGAGCACCACAAAATTCCCACAGTTTTCCAGCCCCCAGAGCTGTTTGGCCGTTTTACCTTTAGCAAAACTCGGGGACTTAGCACAAACTTGTGCTGTGCAGCACAAAGCCAGGGGAGATTCCAGAGGGAGGGAATTCTGAGAGTGCAGACATGGAGGAATTTTGCCCAGAGGGCTGAGGCACAGTTGGTGGCCATGAAGACAATCCCAGAGGCTGCTGAGTGTTGGGATAAGGAGCAGCTGGCATTGAGGAACGCTCTGCTCCCTGCTCACACAAGGGGCTCTGTCACTGTGTGCACCCAGCTGCCTCTGCCTCCCTGGCAGCGCCTCCTGGGGGCCTTTGAAACTGCCCCAAATAGGATTGGCATGGAATTGCATTATTTTACTCAATGCCAATTTGCTTTTAGAAAAGGTATGTGGAAATTAATAACTATATTTAAACGCTAAATCATTTCACTTACTGATTTCACAGCAGATCTTGAACCCCTCCAGCAGGTGAAAGGAGCTGGTGCCAGTGACTGAGCACATGGGGAAATCCCTTCTTGCCTGTATCCTCTGTAGCTGGAGAGAATAAACCTCCAGAGTCATCTGGGACAGTAGGAGAAGGGATCTGAGAAACCAGAAGTGGAACCAGGAGATTGTGTACTGGAGGTTGCATGTTCCCCACATGCAGAGCTTACAGCCCCTCTGTAGAATAAAATAAAACAGCTCTGGAAAGAAGGGGAATGGGATTTTCTCCTCTTTCAGATACAGATTTTTTTAAGTATCCCCTTCTCCTTGATCCTTGGTGTTTTGGAAGCACAACCTGGAGATGCAATTCCCTGACTTGTGAGCATTCCCATTGTTTCCAGGAACTGCTGCCAGGAGCTCTTTGAATCTGTGGGGTCACACGAGGGGCACAGAGGAGGTGTCAGATCCTGCTGCCATTGCAGGGGTGCTGGCAGGGAACCATCCAGGCTGGTTTTACCAATAAAAATCCCAAATTCTTGGGATAAAGATGTTTTTTATCCCTGCAGGGCCATCATGACCCACGCCTCAGTGCCTGAGGAGGAAAGGCAAGCTCTGGGAATCACTGACACCTTGATCCGCCTCTCGGTGGGGCTGGAGGATGAGGAGGATTTGCTGGCAGACCTGGAGCAGGCCCTGAAGGCTTCGGTGAGTGGGGTGTTCCCTTCCAAAAATAATCCCCAGCCAGCCTTTGCCAGGGGCTGAGCCTTCACCTCCTCCCACGTGGACCCTGGGGTGTGGATTAAAGTTTCCCTGTTTGCAGCCCTGCTCAGGCACAGCTCCCGTGGATTCTGGAGAGGTTGAGATGTGCCAGGCACAGCTCCCGTGGATTCTGGAGAGGTTGGGCTGTGCCAGGCACAGCTCCCGTGGATTCAGGAGAGGTTGAGATGTGCCAGGCACAGCTCCCGTGGATTCAGGAGAGGGTGGGATGTGCCAGGCACAGCTCCCGTGGATTCAGGAGAGGTTGAGATGTGCCAGGCACAGCTCCCGTGGATTCTGGAGAGGTTGAGATGTGCCAGGCACAGCTCCCGTGGATTCAGGAGAGGTTGAGATGTGCCAGGCACAGCTCCCGTGGATTCAGGAGAGGTTGAGATGTGCCAGGCACAGCTCCCGTGGATTCAGGAGAGGGTGGGATGTGCCAGGCACAGCTCCCGTGGATTCAGGAGTAGTTGGGATCTCCCTGGGGTTGCAGTGCTGGGAATGGCCCTGCTCAGGTCAGGCTGAGGGAGACTCACACAGGGCTCAGGTTTGTCAGGGCAGAGTTTCAGACAGCATTGGAAAGGTTTGTTCCTGTATTTTCTCCTTTTTTGTGTGTGTGTGTGGTTGTTTTTTACTGTGGGGGGAATCAGTTACTCCACGTATTTCTCTTTGCCAGCATGAAGTCTATTGCTAAAATGTGACTTTAATTTATGAAAAGGAAAGTAAAAATGTGTAGTTGATAGAGGGGCAGAGCACAATGAACCCTCCCTTTCCTTCCTGCAGTTTGAATAAACCTCGAGGGTCAAAAAGGAACTCGGAACTGGACATGGCTGTGGATGAGGACATGGAAAACCAAACCACTCTTGCTTTGCCTTTGGGAATTCCAGCCTGGGTTCCTGGCACTCCCCTGTGCTGCTGTTGGGTTGCTCTCCCTGGCTGTGCAGGGTGTGCTGGACACAGCCTGGGCTCTCCCTGGCGATGTCTGGAGCCAGGAGCTGTGTGGGAGCAGCCGTGGGCACCCCAGGAACGTGATCCCAGTTCTCCCAGCAGAGCTCAGTGTTTCTCCTGCTGCTGCAGGGTTTGGGGCACAAGGGCTGGTTCCTGTTACTGCTCTCAGGTCATTCTCTTGTCACCCATCAGCTCTGCTCAAAAACTTGATTGACCTCAAATTTATTTTAATTAAGTTAGAAATTTGCTTAAGAGCTTTTCCTTCTCTTGATGTTTTGTTGAAAATGAAGTCCAACACCTGGCCAATAACAACCTTCTACAGATGAGTCTTTGTCTCTTTTAAGAAAAAATAATGTGCTGTGGGAATTATTGGAATAATTTTAATTAAAACACGCTTTTCCTTTCCTTGCTTGTGTTTCCATTAGCACGTGCTCCTCGTGTTCAGAATCAGGGGCTGCAGTGACCCTGGAGCTGTTGGAATTTTCCTGTGGGAAGGCAGGAGGGGATGGAGCTGAGGGGAGAGGGGAATGGGATGGAGGTGAGGAGAGGGATGGAGCTGAGGCAGGACAATTCTGTATTGGCCACAGCCAGAACACTCTTCATCACACAGGGGGATGAAATCCTGACAAAACCCAAGTGAAGGTGTTCCCTCTCAAACCTCCTCCTTCCACAGAATCCCAGACTGGTGCCACCCCCTGCCCCTCAGCGGACATGAGGCGGAGCCAGCCGTCCCAGCACGTTAATGACTGTCAAATAACGAACTGGGGGTTGATGAATTTCTGTAATTACTGTTAATCACAGCTGGGTAATTAACGCCTGTGAAGTTGCTCGGGGCGGGATTCGAACTCGCCGCCTGCAGAGTCCCCCAGCCCGGCCCGCCGCGTGACGTCACGCGCGCTTGCGCCTGTCTCGGCCAATCAGCGGCCGCCGGCGGATTCGAACGGCGGGGCGGCGGCGGCCGTTGGGCGTGCGGCGGGGCCGGCAGGGGGCGCTGCGCTCTCCGGCTGAGGGGCCGCCATGGCCGGACCGGGAGCGGGACCGGGACCGGGAGCGGGACCGGGAGCTGGACTCGGGCCGTACCGCGCCACGAGGCTGGTGAGCACCGTGCGGGACTCGGGGACGCGGCTGCTGGAGGGAGCGGGGCGCCCGTGGCACCCGTGCGAGTGCTGCGGGACAGGAGGTGGCTCTGCCCCTCGTGACTGCTGCTGTCACGACAGAGCGGCGCTTAGGGATGCGCCGTGCCCGCTGCCGCGACATCTGCGTGTTCTGGGACCTTCCCCTCCCTGCTGTCGTGACGGTGCTCAGGGACCCCCCCCCCCCCCCCCCACTCCCTGTCACGACACGTGGGTACCCTGGGACCCCCCCCCCCCCACACACACACACACTCCCTGTCACGACACGTGGGTACCCTGGGACCCCCCCACTCCCTGTCACGACACGTGGGTACCCTGGGACCCCCCCCACTCCCTGTCACGACACGTGGGTACCCTGGGACCCCCCCCACTCCCTGTCACGACACGTGGGTACCCTGGGACCCCCCCCACTCCCTGTCACGACACGTGGGTATCCGTAGCCCTCCTGCCCCGTGCCCGTTTTCTCGCTGTGCCGATGTCCGGGACGCCCTGCCCGCTATCGCCGCATGGGGGAGCCCTGGGGCGCCCCCTCCCTCTATCGCGACATCGGTTACTCAGGGACACCCCGTGCCGTGATCCATGGGTTCCCTTGCACACCCCCCCCCGCCCTCTGTCGCGACATGGGCTGCTGCAGGGGCCGTGCCGTGTCCGTGTGCCCGCAGTGGAACGAGCTCACCCGGTACTTCCGAGCGGGGATGCCCCTGCGGCGGCACCGGCAGCGGCTCCGCGCTCACGGCAGCTGCTTCACGGCGGCCGAGGCCGCGGACTGGCTGCACCGGGAGCTCCGCGAGCACCGCAGCTTCGGGCCCGACGTCACCCGGCAGCAAACGGTGCAGCTCCTGCGGAAATTCCTCAAAAACCACGTCATCGAGGACATCAAGGGCAGGTGGGGAGCTGAGAATCTGGAGGATAACGGAGCCCTGTACAGGTAGCGTGAGATGGGAGGTGTTCGCGTAGCGTTACGTAATTCATACATTCGTAGGATGGTAAATAGGTAATTCACGGGGAAAAAAAAAAAAAAAAACAAAAAACCAAGACAAGGTTCAGTTTATTGGTAGATTTTTTAAAAGTTTAATAAGATGCATGTAAAAAATGAGGTTTGGTTTCTTGGTAGAGTTTTTTTAAAAGTTTAATAATAAAGTGAAAGGTGACAACGGCTGGGTGCTGGGCATTCCACCAAGAGCACACCTTAACTCGGAGAACACTTCTTTAAATGCTTCAGCATGTTGCATATTCATAGACCTTCATGCATTATTCAAAATCATCTCCCTCCAACCTGTAAATCAACTTTTTAACTTTTTGTTTGTTTGTTTTTCTTTCTGGTTCCTCCTTATCGGTGCACTCCTTGATAACGAATATTAATAAATCTTTTTTCTTGGAGTTTTGGCGTTTGTTACTTTTGACTTTTTATCTCAATAGGATAATCTAAGAATGTGAAAATTTATTTTTTGTTACATGAACAAAAGCTTTTTATGTCACCCTGTTATAGTCTAAAAATATATTTATCACACTGCTATTTCTAAGTTTTAATAGCAGAACTAAAAGAAACTCTATTCACACAGCAAAGTTTCCCAACATTATACATGCAGCATTCGTTTGAATATTTGCAAAAAGCCAATAATATAATATGTACTTATAACATTAATAATAAATAGGTGATGTCTCAGGTTGAGAATTTTATTTAAAATTGCTCAGATTTACAAAAATCCCTTGCTCTGGGTCGAGCATGTTGGACAAAAAGTTGATTATTTAGCAGTGTTTTGCTCCTCTGAGTGTTTTACTTCACTCCTGTGTGTGTCCCCATGTTTTGTCTATCCAAGTTTTTTGCTGGAACACAAACTGCACTCCAGTGCTCTGGAGTGAAGCCAGAGTGTTTTGTAGGAGCTGCCTGCTGGGTTTGCTTCTCTTGGAGCTTTTATACAAAGTCTGAGTAGGAAACAGAGCCAAACAGCTCTGAAATTAAAGGTATTAATTGGCCTCACTTCTCACGTTCTGGGCTCAGGCTGTGCCAACATCTTCAGCTTGACTTTGGCATCAAGAAAAACAGCCCAAAGCTAATTTATCATAGGATAAATTAAAAAAAAAAAAAATCAGTGTTTTCCTTTTTTAAATGAATCTAACAGAGCCACGCTGGTGTGGAATCAGAGGGTTTGTTTTGTCAAGTCATTTATTTAATTACAGATCAATTCTGCATGTATTTCACATCTCTCCCATTCATTACAGATTTCCTCCAACTTCTCCAGTCAAACCTCTACCAAGCCCACCAAGGGAGAACTTGGAAAACTTCTCTGGAGACAAAGGAAAACTTTTTAAACTGCCCGGTTCATCCAAGAGGAAAAAACAGGAGATCCTGCAGTCTCTGGTAATAACTTCTGTTCTTTACAGCACTGCAGCTGTCTTGCATTGTCTTTATTCTTTAAATTCTAGTGGCACTGCTCTGTTGTGGCATCTTCCCTTAATAAAGAGTAGTTTAGACTCAAAGGAATTGAATAATGTTAAGAAATAAATAGATATGAGAGGGGTTTTTATTTTTTGTGTTTTCTCTGTTTTGGCTCAGTGCAGAATTATCTCTGCTAAGGGATTTTAAAGTATTGGGAGGGCTGGAAGGTGAAGTCCTAGAAATGATCTGCACAATATGGCCTTGTTGAAATTTAATTTATCTTTGGGGGACAAATAAAAGGCAGAAATTATTAAACTGGTCATGGGGTTTTTTTTTGAGAAGGTGGAATGTGTGTGTGGCCCTTAATTCAGCTGAGATTTGTGTGCATAAATTCTGAATTTGGGCTCCAGTCCTAAAGGAGGATAATTCACATATTAATACATCTGGATTTGAGGTGTTTTTACCTTTGAAATTGCTGACTTTGGATTATCAGGGTTTTTTTTTTTTTTTAGTTGTGTGCTTCTGTCTCAGTGCTGAGGCTGCAGGTTACTCCTTGGCTTATGTGGAATTTAATGTTCTTCTAATTCCAATTCCCTCTAATTTTTAATTGCCTTAAGAGGCTCGTTTATCTTACAGTATAAACCACTCATTTCCAGGAAAACTTAGCAAGACCAAAAGCTGATGTAAAAGAAGAAAAGAAGGAAGACACCCTGCAAAGGAGGGAAATAACCCAGGAAGATGTGCAGGAAACATGGAGAAATATCATCCAGATCCAGTAAGTGAGGAATTACACCCAGCACCTTCTCATTTGGTATGACACAGCCCAAGCAAGCTTTTGCAATTCATTTTTCATCTTTAAAACCATGTTTTAAGTAGAATATTTTTTTCTGTTGTTTACACAGGTTTTCTAACCTGTGTGTTGACACTGGATTGTTGCATTTCAGGAATATCTGCTCCTGTGCTGGTGCTGAAATGTATTTTAAACACCACAGGTGCTGTTCCTTGGTGATTGTTGCTGTTTGTCCCACGGAGAAGTGTCCTCAGTTTGTCCTCCTGGAAGGGAGAATTTGCCAAACAGCACTTCAGCCCTCCCAAGAGTTTTTGAATAGATACAGAAAGAATTGGTTTTTCTCCCTCCCTTGCAAATATTTTGTCTCTTCCTCCCCCAGTTTGCAAACCATTTTGGGAGTCCCCTCGTTGGAAGAGGTTCTGCAGGCAGCCCAGATCATCCCTGAGTTTGTCATGTACAACATGAGCAACACCAGCAAGCACGGGGTGGTGATGCTGCAGGACAAAGCAGGTGATGTTCATTCCCCTAGATTTGCTTAAAAATTCTTTGTTTAGAAACAATAATTGATCTATTTCACAGTCTGTTGCTTGCACTTTTTCCTCAAACCCAAATAATCCCATGGCAGGGACACCTTCCCCTATCCCAGGCACTGCCAGGGATGGAGCAGCCACAGCTTCTCTGGGAATTCATCCCAGCCCCTCCCCACCTTCCTAGCCAAAAATTCCTTCCCAATATCCCACCTTCAGTTTGAAGTTATCCCCCTTTATCCTATCAAAATTAACACGTGTAGCAATATTTAAAGCCAGTTTTAAATTGAATCTTTTGTACTTTTAAGTGTTATTTAATAGTGTGAGCCATTATTAGTTGTTAATTATGTGGGCTCCTGTGTAAATGATGCATTTATCTGTTTGCATTTCAGAAGACCTCCCTCACTGGGTGCTGTCAGCCATGAAGTGTTTGGCCTACTGTAAGTCACTGAGGAGCTTTTTACTTCCAGAAACCTTTTTGGAGAGTTGAAAGGGAGATGTCTGTGTGTGTGAAATCAGCTGTGATGTTTCAGTTCAGAAACTGGGCAAAACCTGTGGGTGGTTTCTTCTAATGCAGTTTTTCAGGAGTGAAAAGGACTTTGTCCAGTCCCTGGCTTTTAACTGGACTAAAACATTTCCTAGACTTGATATTAAACTGGGGAGATCAGGTTTTTTTTGGTTTTTAAACAATCAGCTATAAATTAATTAGATGAATGCCTCTCAAATGAAACCAGAGATAATGAGCTTTTTTTTTTTCCATGTGCCGAGTTTCCTTTTGCTCAAGGAGCTTGAACTCCCCGTGGGAGAACTGGGATCACTGTACTTTGGAAATGAAGGGACATTTTAAGAGTTTGCTATTATCTTGCTGAGGAACCTGTAAAGACCACAGATTATTTTTTCTTTATTTATTTTCCTGCTGTGGAACAGAACTGAGCACAGCTCTTCAGTGGCTGCCTGGAATCTCTTAGACTGCTTTTGCTTACAGATTGTGCCAAATACAGTATTTGTGGATTGCTGATAGGATTCTTTGCTCGTGAAACAAGAATAAAATTAGGCTGATGTTCAAAAATTTCTTTTATAATGGGATTGTGGATTTTTGGTGTGAATTTCCTTTCTTCCCCTCTTTTCAGGGCCCAGGAACAATGACATGAGCCAAGCCACCTACAGTGGCTTTGAGCGGGACGTGTTCAGAACAGTTGCTGATTATTTTGTCAGTCTTCCTGAGCCATTGCTTACTTTTGAATACTATGATCTCTTTGTTAACATCTTAGGTATGTATGAATTTAGAAGCAGTAAGGGAAGTTCTAAGTTCAGATCAGCTGAGGTACAAATGTGTGATTCAAAGCAGAGCTTGGCCCCCTGATCCGTGTGGGAGCTTCAATGTGAGGATAATCCCTGCTCCATTCTGTACTAGTGTCAATTAAAATGTAGTTCTGCCTCATGATTTCCCATTTAAATTGCTGTTTCAGCTCACATTCTAAATACTCAATAACAAAAACTTAAAAGGATGTGCTTGTCCTGCCTGCTCCTCACTACTGCAGCGTTACCTGGCTTTGTTCTTGCATGTTGTTTGCAATGACCTTGTTAAATTGCTTTGGGACTGAACTAAAGTCTTAATTAATATCTTAGCTTTGTTGTCTGTCTGCCCAGTTAGCAGCTCTCTGAACTGGTTCATTTTCATAGTGCTTGCATCTTTAACATCTCTTTCATTTCCTGATAGTTATGTGTGGCTACATCCAAATTCCTGGTCTGGGCAGTGGAAAACGTTCTGTCCAAGAGGAGAAATGTGACCCTCAGCCTTCAAAAATTCTTCACTTGAACTCTTTCAAGTCCACTGAGTGTCTTCTCCTAAGCCTGCTCCTCAAAGAGCCTGATGAGAAAGAGAAAGGAGAAGCTTCCAGGTTTTCCTCAGAAGAGCTGGGAGCCCAAAACCAACACGGAAAGAAATGGCAGCAGCACAAACTGCCACGTCAGCAAAGGAGTGTTGGGAACCTGATGGGAGGGAGCTGCCAGAATCTTGCAGGATTCAGGAGTGGCCAAGAGCCACCTGGAGCAGTTAGGACAAGGTGTTACTCCTTGGAAAGAATTGGAGCTGCTGCTTCAAGTGTGTGTAGTAAAGGAGGATGTGCCCCTCTCAGGGGCGGTGGTGTGAGCACCATCAGGAGAAGTGGAGAACTGCTGGAGGAGCAGAAAGTGAACTCGGTGGTGGAGCTGGGCTGGGACAGCTCCGGTCAAACGCAGAGGCACAGCCTCGGGAGAGGGCCTGCCCCACCTCCCCGGGGTGATGGCTCCAAGGGAACATTGAGCCTGCTGGGCAGGAGGAGCTCCAGGAGCTGCAGTGCCATCAGCAGACCCAGCGCTGAGACCACAGTGCAGCCACCGCCCCGGCCCTGGGGGCGAGGAAAAGCCAACCCCTCAGAGGCCAGCAGGGCTGAGGGCTGTGCCATCGGCACCACGAAGAGGCTCAGCAGGAGCAGCACAGCACTGTCAGGAGGCTCTGTCCCCCCCTCCCCCTGTGTGCTGGCTGGCACAAGTAAGGGCTCTCTGCAGCATGTTGTACTGCCTTGTTGTGTGCCCTCACTAATCCCTGCTTCCCTCACCTCTGCCACTCTTGCTAGGTTTGTGGATAGGCACAGAGCATGGATTCGTGGGGCTTTTATAGAAAATCTGCTGGCTGTATTGTTTAAACTGCTGTAGCTCTGCTAACAAGCAGCAGTGTGTAGTGTCTGTGGAGTATGAGCTTGCTGTGTCAGTAATTTCTGCTCAGGTAAGTGGTGGGGCAGGGAACCTGCACACACCTGCCTGTTGGAGATGTCTTTTTCTGTTCTGCAAATCATTATTTTCTGGAAATACTTCTGGGAATAATTAGTGTCATTCCTTAATTGTATTGTGGTCCTAATTGCATCATAAGGAAGGAAATTGAAGAAGACCACGCAAAGAAAGGCCTGTACATTCTCTTCTGTGTTACAGCTGATTTCCCTGAAACATAATTAATCACACTGAAAAATAAGAAATCTGCAGTACTGAGGTAAAGATAAAAATATGCAGGAAGCTGGTTCATATCTTAATGCCAGCTGTCTTTGTGGTTAACTTGCAGATCTCCTGCAGCCTCACCTGGAAAGAATTGCAGTGGAAGCTCTGCAGATCTGCTGTTTGCTGCTGCCACCCCCGAGGCGCAGGAAGCTGCAGCTGCTGCTGAGGATGATGGCCAGGATCAGTGGCAATGTTGACATGCCACGGCTGCACGATGCCATGGGCACCAGGACCTTGGTAAGAGAAGGAAAAGCTCTTCTTAAAAAAAATGCAGATGATTCCAGAGTCTGATTTCTCACCCAGCTGCCATTTAGAATCTCAGACTGGTTTGGGTTGGGAGGGTTAAAGCTCAGCTCATTCCAGTTTAAACCTGGCTCTTAGTGTGCATTAGGTCTGGGTTAGGTTGGCTCTGCAGGTTTTAATCACCTCACTTGTCTCAAGATGGCCAATTGAAGATTTAGGTTTAGATTAGAAGCAGGAAGAAATTCTTTATTCAGAGAGTGAGTGGACCCTGGCACTGGTGCCCAGAGCAGCTGTGGCTGCCCCTGGATCCCTGGAATGTCCAAGGCCTGGGATGGTAGAAGGTGTCCCTGCCCCAACCCAAACCATTCCAGGATTCTATTCTGTGAAGATGTTAGTTTTTCTATAGGTTAATCCTTTTTCTGCTACTACCTTTTTCCAATATGTATTTTTCATTGAAAGTGCTGTTCCATTCCACAGAAATCACTTTAATTCACATGAGGGAACAACGATGACTTTCCCTCCTTGTATGCCCATACTTGGAAGTTGGTATTGGAGGATTTGTGCCACTGTGTGGAGTGGAGAGGAGGGAAATAAATCCCAGTTTTGCCCACTGAAGTTGTGCTGAACTTTTGCAGCTGATCCAGACGTTTTCCCGCTGTGTCCTGCGCTGTGCAGAGGAGGAAGACCTGGATGAGCTCCTTTCCACATGCTTGGTTTCCTTCCTGATGGACCATCAGCAGGAAATATTCCAGATCCCAACTTACCTGCAGGTTGCTGTGCGGGATCACCTCGAGTACATGAAGATGGCTCAGGTTGGTGCCGTGAGAGCAGTTCAGATTCATTTGTTAATTGCTACTTCTGAAGTTGGGAAAATGCAGATACACCCAGGACATTTTGAATGTATAGATATTAATGATAATGTTTTGCAGCTTGAGAGTGTCTGAGTGTTTATGATGTACTTAGTGAAATAGTACAGAATCAGCTCAGCATGCTGAGCCCTTTTTCTTTCAGTGCAAACAGGGAAAAGAAGAAATTTGTGCCATCTTGCCAACATATTCCTACTGCAAACAAATCACTCCTCAGGAGTTTGAAGAACAAAAGGTCTCCGCCTCACAGGCTGCAGTGGCAGAGCTCCTGGAGAACATCATCAAGGATAAAAACCTCTCTGTGAAGGACAAAAAGAAAAAGTTAAAACAGGTGAGTTTATTTCATTTCATCTGCTTCTACAGTGCCTTTGTGAGGGAAGGGCTCAGGCACCAGAGCCTGGGGCAGGAGAGGAGCTGAATGTGCTGGGAAGTGTTTGTGTTCAAGAGCTCTCCAGTGCTTCATGTGCTCTGCTTGGGATTTTAAAGATGGCTTTAATGCTGCATCCGTGGAGTCAGGCTGGGAGAGCTGGGGCTGTTACCTGGAGAGAAGGATCCAGGGAGAGCTGAGAGCCCCTGGCAGGGCCTGGAGGGGCTCCAGGAGAGCTGGAGAGGGACTGGGGACAGGGATGGAGGGACAGGACACAGGGAATGGCTTCCACTGCCAGAGGGCAGGGATGGGTGGGATATTGGGAAGGAATTGTTCCCTGGGAGGGTGGGGAGGCCCTGGCACAGGGTGCCCAGAGCAGCTGGGGCTGCCCCTGGATCCCTGGCAGTGCCCAAGGCCAGGCTGGTGCAGCCTGGGACAGTGGAAGGTGTCCCTGCCGTGGCAGGGCTTTGAAATGAGATGGGATTGAAGGTCCTTTCCAACCAAACCACTCCATAACAATCCAGCCTTTGACTGGCAGCAGTGGTGTTCAAACAATGGTGTAAAACCAGCATGAAACCATTCTGCTGGAGCTCCTGCTCTCCATTCAGTGCTTCCTGATGGAATTGCAGCCTGGATTCCAAGTCACCATTACCATGCCATAGCTGGGGTTAAATTCAACAGATGTTAAAAGCAAGAATTTTTGGCTTTAAGAGACCAAACTCTCTCTGTAGAGAATCCTGGAACATTCTTTTGGTGGCCTTGGCTTTGTGTTTTGTAACATTTACAATGCTCAAGATTATCTTGCACTTCTCAGGCCTACCAACAACTTGCCTAATAGTAAGGCTAAATCACAGCAGTTCTGGCAGGATTTAATCCTGGAGGGTTTTTCTCTCCTTTGGCAAAACTTTCTGGCCAATGGAGTAGTTTTGTACTTGTCCTGGAATCTCCTAAGCAAGTCTTGTGACTCCCATTTGAACAAGCAGCTTTTCAGGGCAGCCACTCTTGGCTTTGGTGCCCCTCCTGTAGCTCTGACTTCCATCTGTGTTGTGGAAACTTTCTGGGCCTCTAAAAGTGAGTCTTGTTTGGTTCAAGACCATCAAAACTCCTGAGTGTAAAGAAGAATGGTTAATTATAGTTGATTAAAGCTTGGAGTCAGTGAAGAGTAAGAAATTATTCACAGCAGCAGGGCAAAGGGGAGGAAGGAAATGGTGACCCAAAAATGATCCCAGGACTTGGGAGGTGCCTCAGCAGTGCCAGCACAGGGATGGGCACTTCCCTGGAGCTGCTGGACATGTTCTTCTCCATGGGAAATGTTGGGAATTCTTGGGAAAAGCCAAATTCATGGCACTTTCTAGAGGGTGAGTTCCCAATTGTGTCAACACCAGAAGTTACAAAGGTGGTTTGAATCCATTAGTGGAAGGGTTTAGCTCATGTTCAGATGTATTTACAGTTTTTCAGTCCTTCCTAAAGCCTTGCATGGGAAACAGGCACAATGTCCAAATCACTGCTCTGATTCCAGGTATTTTAATTTTCATGGAATCAGAGGTAAGCTTTCCTGGGAGAACCCTTCCCAAACAGGCTGAATCCTGGCTCCCCTGTTGGGTAAAACACACTTATCCAAGGAATTCCTGCAAGGCAGCTCTGCAGGCACAGCAGGCGTGCAGTGTGCTCTGGCACAGCTGGAGTTTTTTGTGGCATCTGGGATTCTGTTGTCACTGGTGCCTGTGTGTGCTGCAGTTCCAGAAGGAATATCCCCAGATCTACAGGAACAGGTTCCCAAGCACGGAGTCGGAAGCGCTGCTCCTGGAGAACAAACCCACCATCAAACAGCCCATGCTGAGCCTCAGGAAACCCAAATTTCACAGCCTCAGGTATTGATTTCACCACCCTGAGCCATTTCTCCCCGCTGGAAGTGTGAGGGATTCACCAAAGGAATTGCTCCAGGAGTTTGGTGCTGTAGAAGGAGGAAATGTTTACATGGACACTGTGCTGGAAGGTGCCAAAAGAAGTTTTTTCTTTTTTCTTTTTTTTTTTTTTTGTGCAGATACTTTGGAATAACTTCTAGAAGAAAAATATTTATCTGTTTACAAATTATTACAATATATTGGAGTAGGAATATGTGAAAGTACACATAAAGCTGTTGTCAACAAAAAAATTTATATACGTTATTTAATGCAAAACTAATGACCTGCCTCTTGTTATAACCTTTAAATATCTGGTGAGGAATTTGTGCCATTTATTGTAGTTTTTACATGTCTATATGTTGTGACTAAGTGCCTTTTCTATTCTCAAAATGTTTGTCTTTAAACAAAGGAGCTTTTATGAGTTCAGGACCAGGAGAGCCAGTTCACCATAAATAAATGATTATCTCACTCCATAAATGCTTCTGTTCATATCATCTGTAAAACCCTCATCAGCTTTTTGATATTTATTTATATTAAAAGACTTGAAGTGTATTTCTGACATTTTCATGGGAAATTCATTTAGGAGCTGTTGGTGTGATTCTCAGAACAGAAGTGATGGATGGTCCATGAAGTAAGAACAGCATACGCTAATTTTCCCTATTTTTCCCTGAGTTAGGGATTTGCTTATTAATTATTATAAAGGTTCCCCTACAGGAGTTTAAATCTCCAGGAATATTTTTGGGGAAAGTATAATTGATAGTAGTTAATCGACTGCAGGGCTCTGAAATTCCAGGGTGGTTTGGGTTGGGGAGGAACTTAAATCCCACCCAGTGCCACCCCAGCCGTGGCAGGGACCCCTCCCACTGTCCCAGGTGATCCCAACCCCAATGTCCAACCTGGCCTGGGACACTGCCAGGGATCCAGGGGCAGCCACAGCTGCTCTGGGAATTCCACCCTGTGCCAGGGCCTGCCCACCCTCCCAGCCAGGAATTCTGTGGTGCATCTGTGATCCCGAGCCTGAACAATACCATTTTCTTCTTTTTTTAAAAAAAAAAATATTTTGTAAATGATAAACCCAAATTAGCCTCATTTTACCCTGTATTAATGATGCCTTCATGTCCTGTGGGAACTTTGTGCTTTCCAGGGGCAGTTGCTCCCCTGGAACATCTGTAACCAACCACCTCCAACACTCAGCACCTGCCTGGACCTGCTTCCAATGTTCCCTACCCCATTCCATGTTGTATAAATGCTTTGTTTGTGGTGTTCCAGTTAAGTAACTTATTAGGTGAGAAGCTCACATTTCCCTGGATTTGGCTTTTCAAAGGCCTGCCCTCATTATTCCCAGTTTTTGATCCAGGTTATTTAACGTTCCCTTCTAAGGTTTCAACAGAACTTAACCAAAATGGGAATAATTAGAGAAATTATGGTTCTTCAACAGAAAGGGTTAATAGGAGGTCTCAATCACAATCTCAGTGCAGTATCCTGGTTTTTCTGTGAGAAGCTTAAATGAATCCTTGTCCAAGTGGAAACGCTGCCTTGGAAAAGGGAGCAAACATGCAAAGCCAGGGACAGAGTCCAACCCTCACGTGCTGGTTGTAGCAGCAAATGGAACAGGAGCTGTTTCATGTCCCTTCACCCCAGTTTGGATCCTGGGGCTGTTTCCATCTATGTGGGAGGTGATAAAACACCTTCATCTTCTGCCTGAGAGTACAGCAGGAAACTCACATCCTGTTAATCTTTGAAATGACTCTTTACAGCACTGTTTGTTGTTTTCGTAAATGGTGACTCTTAGGAGGGGTGGTTCCTAATGCTGAGTCTGGAGGAGGCTGAGGGGAGACCTCAAGGGGCTGCAGCTCCAATCTCTGCTCCTGTGACAGGGACAGGATCCCAGGAACGGCTGGAGATGTGGCAGGAGAGGCTCAGGTTGGATTTTGGGAAAGGTTCTTCCCCCAGAGGGTGCTGGGCACTGCCCAGATCCCCAGGGAATGGTCCCGGCCCCGAGGCTGCCAGAGCAGCTCCAGGAGAGTTTGGACAGCGCTGCCAGGGATGCACAGGGTGGGATTTTGGGATTGTCCTGTGCAGGACCAGGATCTGGATCCATGATCCTGTGAGCCCTTCCGGCTCAGGAGATTCCTTGATGTTTGCCACTGGCATTTTCTTCTCTCTTGGTGTCTCCAGTGTCACATCAGTCCTGGGTGAGGTCCCTGCAGAGCCAAGTGCCAGGTCCCAGCACAGTTCCAGCTCCGTTTCACTCCTCCCTGTTGTTTTTTTTTTTTTTCCTTTGTAATCACTTCTGCTTGGGAAGAATTTAGGTCTCAGAAAAATAGTGAAAGCCCCTTTTTGTGTGAACAGCAGGACAAAAGCTCCCAAAGCCCAGGGAGGATTTTGGTGCTGAAAGCCGGCTCTGTTCCCGGGGTGCTCTCATTGGTGGGGGCTGGTTTGGGATGGGGCTGCCCTGGGCAGGGCTCAGCACCCCATAAATACCCAGCACAGCTCTGGCTCTGTGCTTGGCTCTGGAGGCTTGGGCCCTTCATCAGGGAGGATGTACAGCCAGTGAGTATTCCTGAAGTTCCTCTGTGTGGGAGCACATCCCAGATGGAGCATTGCCTGGGGCTGCTGGGGGGGCAGCAGGGTTTGGAGGGGAGGAGAAGGGGGGAGGTCTCCACGTGTCTATGCTGGAACATCCCATGCCAAGTGTGGTTCTGGTCTGGGGAAACCTCCAGGTTCCAGAGGATTGACCAGAATTTGGAGTAGAACATGGAATCTTGGGATGGTTTGGGTTGGAAGGACCTTAAATCCAATCCAGTGCCACCCCTGCCATGGGCAGGGACACTTTCCACTGTCCTTGTGCTCCCAGCCCCGTCCAGCCTGGTCTGGGACACTGCCAGGGATCCAGGGGCAACCACAGCTGCTCTGGGCAGAGTTTACCAGGCTGGTGTGTCTTCATGGGCTTTGCAAGAGATAAAATTGGAACGCAGCAAATAATTCTTTGGTTTAAAAAAAAAAAAAACAAACAAAAACTTTTCCAGAAGCTGGGAGGTACAAGGAGGTAAAAACTGGATTTTGCTTTCTGATGATTTGGGTATCCTGGATTTGTGGGGCTGCAGTGTGGGCTGTCCTTTCTCATGCTCAGGACAATTCTCTGTAGCTGTTTGGAGCTCAGAGCCTTTCCCCATGGAAAGGTGCTTCTCCTTCCTCCCTCAAGTTCTTTGCAAGTCATGGACCGTTCCATCCAGAAAGATCCATCCCTCCCTGGGAGTGGGCTCCCAGCCCTGCCCCTGCTCCAGGCTCACCCTCCTGTGCCCTTTCAGGGTAGAGCATCCTGCTGGAGGCTACAAGAAGCTCTTTGAGACCGTGGAGGAGCTGTCCTCTCCAGTGACTGCCCACGTCACAGGTTGGTCTGGGGCCTCATCTCCTTCTGCTCTGCTTTGTTCCTGCAGCTCAGGGGCTTCCAGGCCTCAGAGGCTTCATAAGGCTGGATGTGAAGGAGCTCACAGGGCTGGTGATGTGGGCTAGAAAAAGGTCAGATCGGGTGGGGAACTCTTTAGACATTTCAATACTGAATGTATTGGTCCACAGCAGGCGTGGAGGTGAAAAAACAACAGAGCCCGTAGAGCTCATGTGTGTTTAAACACTAAGTTTAATTAGAAAATGAGCTGAAGTTTTCATTTTCTTGCTGTCACAATAAAAATTCCTTGGTGTGATTTGCCTGCCCATCCCAACGCTGCCTCTCCCACAGGTAGGATTCCCACCTGGCTGCGAGGAAGCCTCCTGAGATGTGGTCCTGGCTTGTTTGAGGTGGGCTCAGAGCCCTTCTACCACCTCTTTGATGGCCAGGCACTGCTCCACAAGTTTGACTTCAAGGAGGGGCACGTCACCTACCACCGAAGGTACTGCCAGTTTTCCAAGAAAAATGAACAAATGAGGAAGCATTTGCTTGTCTGAAATGCTGGGAACAGGTTGTGTCTGTGGGACACACTGGTTATTGTGACTCCATGTGCTTATTGGAAGAGCTCTAGCAGTGAAATCATTGAACCCAGCTCCTGATGCAACGTGAGGTCGTGGGGAGCTCCCAGAGGTCTCACGAGGTTCAGCAAAGGAATATTTAAATTTATTGCACAGCCTGATGCCACCTGTGACAGACTTTCTCGCCCTGGCCCCCCCAGGTTTGTCAGGACTGACGCCTACGTGCGAGCCATGACGGAGAAGAGGATTGTGATAACGGAGTTTGGCACCTACGCCTACCCAGACCCCTGCAAGAACATCTTCTCCAGGTACCTCGGGGTGCTGCAGACATTGCTGGGATGTCCTACAGTTTCTGCTTCTCAGGAGCCCCTGACTGCCTGTTGGTTTTCTCTGCTCAGGTTTTTCTCCTACTTCAAAGGTGTGGAGGTGACAGATAATGCTCTGGTGAATGTCTATCCCGTGGGTGAGGATTACTATGCTTGTACTGAGACCAACTTCATCACCAGGATTAACCCAGACACCCTGGAGACCATCAAGCAGGTGAGTCTTTGTCCTGGGCTGACAGAGGTGTGGAGGAGTAAAACCAAAATGGAAAATCATGGAGTCACGGAATGGGTTGGGTAGGCAGGGATCTTAAAGCCACCCCAGTGCCACCCCTGCCATGGCAGGGACACCTTCCACCATCCCAGGGTGCTCCAGCCTGGTCTTGGGCACTGCCAGGCATCCAGGGACAGCCACAGCTGCTCTGGGCACCCTGGGCCAGGGCCTGCCCACCCTCACAGATATTTTTCCCAATATCCCACCTATCCCTGCCCTCCTGTCCCTCCATGCCTTGTCCCCAGTCCGTCTCCAGCTCCCCTGGAGCCTCTTTAGGCACTGAAGGGTCCCCCCTGAACTCTCCCTTCTCCAGGCTGAACACCTCCAGCTCTCCCACGGCAGGGGGGCTCCAGCCCCTGGAGCATCTTCAGGTTTGGGTCGGAATTTGCAAATCAGAGCTCAACTGCAGACCTTGAGAGGAACTTCCCACGTGTAGAGCAAGGATGTACTGACTCACAACACCTTGCAGAGCTTGTGCCTTCCCACCTGCTGCCAGGGAAGCTCCTGACTGTGTCCCTGCTGTTCTCCAGGTGGATCTGTGTAAGTACGTGTCCGTCAACGGGGCAACGGCTCATCCCCACATCGAGAACGATGGCACCGTTTACAACATTGGGAACTGCTTTGGGAAAAACTTTGCCCTGGCCTACAACATCATCAGGATTCCTCCTCTGCAGGCAGGTCAGTCAATCCCACCTCTGAGCCAGCTGGGAAACTTTCCTCTTATAAATATTTTCTTTATCCTTTAAATGAATTTTGCCACTAAGTTAGCTTTTTTTCAAGCTCCTTTAGATTTTTTTTTTTAATGTTGTATTTAAACCACTTCCAGGTGGCTTCTAAATGATGAATTTTGTGTTAAAGGCAGGAATTTTCTGGGTAGATGCTCTAAGTACAGAGTAAGTGTGGGTGAGACCTCCATAACCTCTCACCTGTCCCATTCCAGACAAGCAAGACCCCATGAACAAGTCGGAGGTGGTGGTGCAGTTCCCCTGCAGTGACAGATTTAAGCCCTCCTATGTCCACAGGTAACATTCCATGGGGTCAGCAGGTCAGCTGGAACCAGGGACTGGTTCTCACATGTAATCAGCAATGAAAATGAGGTGATTAACCAAAATCAGACTGATTTTGAATGTTGATCCATGTGTTTAAGAGGAGCAACTCCATGGCTTTTGTCCAAACTGATCCTGGTGAGCCTGATGTGGTTCCCTGCTTTTCCCAACAGCTTTGGGCTGACCCCAAACTACATTGTGTTTGTGGAGACACCAGTGAAAATCAACCTCCTCAAGTTCCTCTCCTCCTGGAGCCTTTGGGGAGCCAACTACATGGACTGCTTCGAGTCCAACGAGACCATGGGGGTGAGCATGGGGTCATCCCAAACTGGGTTGGACTGGGCAGCCAGACCTGGGCTGGGAGGTCCATTGGCTTCGCCTTCATTTCCCTGAGCCTAAGCCCAGCTGCTGTGTGGTTTCCAGGTGTGGCTTCACGTGGCAGAGAAGAAGAAAGGCAGGCTCCTCAACCTCAAGTACCGCACCTCGGCCTTCAACCTCTTCCACCACATCAACACCTACGAGGACAACGGGTTCCTGATCGTGGACCTGTGCACCTGGAAGGGGTGAGGCCAAGGCTCCCTGGGCATCTCAACTGCCCCTTGCACCACACGGAGCACTCCCTGCCCTGGCACATCCCTGCTGGGGCCTCTGGCACTTTCACCAATCCATTTAACATTTAACACGTGGTGACATGTAGACTATACAGCATTGAGTTCTTCAGAGGTGCAGGGAGCCTGCTTGACACTCATCTTCCAGGAAAAAAAAATATTTTTATCTTTTATTTACTTTTGTCTTTAAAAATGTTAGTGACTGGTGAAGGGTTGATGATATTCTGGCTCCTGGGACTGCAATGAGCAAGGTGTGCATGAGGCATGAATGCTGGTCTGCATGTAAACACAGAAACGTGGCACTGAAATGATGAAGCTCAGCCCTGTGTTGGCTGCACACCCAGGACATCCTGAGAGCTGAGCTGATCCTGGCATAGAGTCATAGAATTTCAGGCTGCTTTGGGTTTGAAACGGACCATAAAACTCATCTTGTTCCACCCTCTGCCATGGACAAGGACACCTTCCACTATCCCAGGGTGCTTCAAGCCCTAGCCAACCTGGCCTTGGACACTTCCAGAGATCCAGGGGCAAAACAGAGTAACACAAGCCTCAGTCCAGCTCCTCAGCAGAGCTGAGCTGTGTGTGCACCACAGCCCCTGTCAGGAAAACCCAGCAATTGCTGGTGTTCATCACAAGCAGGGGAAGGGGCTTGGAGCACCCTGGGATAGTGGAAGGTGTCCCTGTCCATGGCAAGAGCTGAGATAAACATTAAGGTTCCTCCCAACCCAAACCATTCAACACTTCAGTGAATTTTAGGCACAAAACACCTACAGTTCCCCCACCTTTGCAAAGCCCAGCTGTGTTTCTCTGTGTGATGCTGTTTGGTGCAGGTTTGAATTTGTTTACAACTACCTGTACCTGGCCAACCTCCGGGCTAACTGGGACGAGGTGAAGCGGCAGGCGGAGAAGGCGCCGCAGCCCGAGGCCCGCAGATACGTCCTGCCCCTGAGCATCGACAAGGTACTGCAGTCTGCTGCACTCCCTGCCAGCCCTGCTGCCCCCATCTGCTTCAAATCCAACCTTTGCATTCAAAGGGCAAACTTGAAGCATGGGTATTCAGAGAAACTTTTTATTTTCTTTAGCTGGTCAATGTTTTTCTGGTTTATTTCTATGGTTGCCAAGAGAGGTTGTGGTTGCCCCATCCCTGGAAATGTCTCAAGGTTGGGATGGATGGAGCTCTGAGCAACTGGTCCAGTGGAAGGTGTCCCTGCCCATGGCATGGCAAATGAGATGAGCTTTAAGGTCCCTTCCAACCCAAACTCTTTGCAGCCAGAGCCCAAGCACATGTGGTTAAATCCTCCAGCCCTCAGTGTGAGGTCCCTGGAGCTGCCAGCCTGGCACACACAGAGCTCTCTGGCTGGCAGCTGCTGGGTTCCTTTCCCTGACCCTGCTCGTGGTGGCTGGCGGGTGGGCCGAGGGGGGATGCAGGGGATGCTGGACAGCCCAGCCTCTCTCGGAGCTCACTGGGCTGTGGATCAAGTGAGAAGTGCAAGCCCACGTGGCAGAGCTTAAGGAAAGCTCTGAATGCCTTCAGGAGGGAGGGAGGTTGTGTTTAGGCTGAGGAACAGGACAGTTCTTGCAGCACTGCCAAGCACTCGGCAGCCGTCGCCTCCTGCCGCTCGCTGAGACTCTGAGAGCCTTCCATGTTCAGTGCTGTTTGCTACAGTTGTGGGCAAATAGACTAAAACTTCTCTCCACTCTCTTGGGTATTTATTTCTCTTTGTCACAGGCTGACACAGGGAAGAACCTGGTCACCCTGCCTTACACGACAGCCACAGCAACACTGCGCAGCGACGAGACAATCTGGCTGGAGCCAGAGGTGATTTTCTCAGGGCCACGTCACGGTACAATGACACCCCAGCTCCCCCAGGTCACACCAAGTGCTGCCTGCACGCCGTGTCCCACTAACCCTCAGCATTAATATATGGATTTTTTTTTTCCTTGTAGCCTTTGAATTCCCCCAGATCAACTACAGGAAGTACGGTGGGAAGCCGTACACGTACACCTACGGGCTGGGGCTGAACCACTTTGTCCCAGACAGGGTAACTATCAGCCCATGGGGGAATTTGGGGACATCAAGGAATATTTGTGAGCTCTGTGGTTTTGTGTTATCCCCACTTTTAGCTTTGCAAGCTGAATGTTAAAACCAAGGAGACCTGGGTGTGGCAGGAGCCGGACGCGTACCCGTCGGAGCCGATCTTCGTTTCCCACCCGGATGCGCTGGAGGAAGATGATGGTAATGCTGGGGGCTTGGTGGCATTGCCACTGGCATTGGGAAGGGCTGTGCCAGGCTGGCCGCAGGGCTGTGCCACAGCAGGGCAGGGCAGAGCCTGCATGGCAGCTCCTGGATGAGATGGGACAGGTGCTAACACCCGTGGGAAATTTCTGAGGAAACATGGGAAAACTAAAACTAGAATAATGAAATTTTTGGTTTGGGAGAGACCTTAAAACTCATCCTGTTCCATCCCCTGCCATGGGCATGGACACCTTCCACTGTCCCAGGTTGCTCCAAGCCTTGAACCTGGCCTTGGACACTGCCAGGGCTGGGGCAGCCACAGCTTCCCTGGGCAGCCTGTGCTGTGTCCCTGCCGTGTCCCTCAGCATCGATGACACCCTCGGGATTTCTGGTGCCCCGAGTGCCAGGGCTGCTCTCACCTTGCCCCGCCGGGGTCAGACACAGTCCACACCCACCTGGGCCACACCCATCGTGTTCTCACCTTGCAGGGGTGGTGCTGAGCATCGTGATCAGCCCGGGGGTGGGGCCCAAGCCTGCCTTCCTCCTCATCCTCAACGCCAAAGATATGAGCGAGGTGGCCAGGGCCGAGGTGGAAGTGAACATTCCCGTGACATTCCATGGGCTCTTCAAGAGAGCGTGAGCACGCACAGCAACACCTGGCCCGGGCTTCTTCCAGCTCCCAAAAAGTGCAGTCTCCGTTTACAGGTGACCCAGACTCCTTCCACAGCCCCTGGCATTTGTGGAGCTGCTTAACTCAGTTCAAGCAGTTCAGCCTTTGTCGATAATTCTTCACAATGGTAAATCAGGTATTTTTTAAATGCACCCTTTGGTATCATTTCTAGTTAAACCGCAAGTTTGGGGTGGTGGAGAGGTTCTGTTTATGCAAAATTAAACTTTGTAGCTGCAGCAGAGTGAAAGGAGCTGGAAGAGCAGAGAGTAACCTCAACACTTTTACATCATGTGGTAACATTGTGTACAACAGGCTGTGCTCTGTTGCATGGTTGAGAATTTTTAGCCTATGCTGAAGGATTTCAGATTTAAACCTCATCCTGATCATTGCTGTAGTATCCTCAGAGCAATCCTCAAAGAGTGGAGCTTTTCCACAGCTGCTTTGGGAGTCCCAAGAGGGTGGCAGGTAGAGTTTTGTTCTTCACCTGGGCTGCAAACTGCACACCTTCCCTTGTGTGTTTGCTCTTTTCCCTTTCTTTTGTCCAAGCGCAGTTCCTTGATTTCTGGATTTCATGTTAAAAATGGACATGAAAAAAATCAAGCAATTGTTACCCCTCTGACTGACTGACTTTGCTTCCTTAGAGTTCTACAGATGGTCAGCTTAATCCTTCCTTCTCTCAAAATAAACTTACAGCTGATGTTAAAAGAGGCTATTGTTGAAAATAAAAACTTTCTGCCATCAGATTTAAAATCTGGGATTCCTGTTTGTCTTCAGTTGTTCAACATTTTTATTAATGGTGTCAAATAGAAAATCCTTATACTCAGAGTGCTGGTAGAAGGCTCTGGTCTGGGGGGCTGCAGTTACATCCTGATGATGGGATGGGGATGGGACAACACAGTCTGGAACTTCTTCTGTTCCATGATCTCCAAGCACTGGGCAATCACCTAATTAAAAGCAAAAAGCAATATAAACAATGAGCCTCAAATAAACAAACAAAAAACCCCCAGTAAAACTCATGAATTCTGTATTTATTTTATTTGTTCATTCTTCTTGTGAAACACTGAACACAGTAAAATGAACAGTTCAACTCTCACTTATTTTCATGCGTAGCTCATAAAGTAGGAATTTCAGGGCTCTAGGACTAAAAAAACTTCTTGGTACTCTCCAATTATCAAAGTTCCCATAAACTCCAAGAAAATATTTACCATCCACGTGATTCTATAAATATGTACCATATTTAGAAGGGTTGTGTTGTGATTTAACCCCAGCTGAAACCAGGAGAGATTGAGATCTTCAAGTAAACAAACTTCAGAAGCGCAGAGGAGATTTTTAGTGCTAATAAACAATCTAACAAGGAAAAATAAAAGAACAAAGGCAGCAGCTTTCAGAAAGAACCTAATGGAGGGAAGGATGTGTGGCAATTTCAAATCAATAAAAAGGCAGGGGAGCATCCCAAATGTACACAGCAAATTTAAAGCAGGAAGAGAAAATTGCAAAAAGCAACATCCCAGGATAAAAGAATGGAAACAAAAGGAATTCAGAGAAGCCTGAACTTCAAAGAGTGATGATATGGGTAATTATATGGGAAGATATGGGTAATAACATGGGAAAAAAGGGATTCAGATGTAGATTCAAGTTATGGTCAAGTCAAAGGAGAGGCTCAGTGAGGAAATGCTGTGGTCAAGTAACCAGAATTCAAGATAAACATTTTTTATAAAGTAAGGGGGAAGAGACAGGATGAGAATTACAGAGAGCAATTCCATGAAGTGAGAAGTGGGAGCCCCAGGTGTGGAATGAGGACATTGCCAACCCTGAGAGAGGCATGTTCACCCATTGTGAGCTTGGAGAATTAAACGGCCTAAAAGGAAAACCCACCTTCCTGGTGTCTTGAGGTAGAATGATCCCATCATCCCAGAGCCTGGAAGAGGAGTAAAAGGCACTGCTTTCTTCCTCTAGCCTGGAGAGGGCAGAGAATTGAACAGGCTTAAAAGCACAATAAAAACAGCAGAGCAGTGAAAAAAAATTACAGATGAAACAGGCAAATCCATCCACCTGAAGAAAATGGGCAGCACTGCTGTTAAAATTTGTCAGAAAACTGCAAATAACAGAGCTGACCATTCTGCAGCAAAGGGAACACCCTAAAAGAAAGGCACAGAAATACATGGAAATTTAAAATAGTTTTTTCAGTAGAACCATGTTTGTTTCACTAGTTGGGATGTGCTGCTGTGTACGATGAACAAAAGCAGGTAATTTAACAATGAAATCCCTGTCAGGATTCTATTAAATGTCCTTACTTTGCCTTCAGCTGTTTTAGCTCCAGTTCCTCTCCTGTCCAGTCCCCAGCTGGTGGAACTGTGGGGAAATGTTGAGAATCCACAAGAGCAACTCTTGCATTGGGCCACAGGAACAGAAAGTTTGGACTGAATGATCTCCCACACTACAAGGGGGGAAAAAAGCGTCAAAGAACAGAACAAACTCACTGAGATGAATCATAAAAAGGTGTCTGTGGGATGAAACAACCAAGGGCAAGGCAGAATGGAACACGCTGGATTTGTATGAGGACAGACACCCCATGCCAGGAACCACCACCTCCCAATGCCTTCAATATTTCTATTTTAATGTTTCATTTTGAATTCCAAGCACTTCCATGTTTAAGTCTTCCATGTTTACTTTTCAGCAATCACGTGCCCTGTCACATTTCTTACTTAAATATTAGTTCAGAGCTGGAGTTCCCCAGCTGTGTTTTAGGAATGCACTGACACCTGAGCAGTGTGACAGCTGTGACAGTCCCCAAGCCCTGGTGCCACCCGTACCATGACATAGCTGTCACTCCCAAAACAGCCTCCAATGACAATGGTTATTTTGGGAACAGTAGCACAGGCAACTGCAGCCATCATGGAGGCCTGGGCCTTCAGCCTGTTGGAATGAGCTTCTGCCTGGAATAAAAGTAGATATTTTAAATCCTTTAAGACTTTGTTCTAAATTGTCTCAGCTCGCAACAAACTCGTATTTCTAAATAATTTTTAAAATTCATTTACAATTCTGCAGAAACAGATCTGGAATCTAATGGAGGTTTTACTTTCCTTAGCTCAGGACAAATCCTACTTTAATGCCTACACTTTAAAAAGCTAAATAGCCAGTTTTCTGGAGTGCAGAGTTAGCAGAGGAATCAATAAGCTGTATTTCAATGTCAAAAGCACTGCAAATCCCAAACTTTCCAGCCTGCCTTGCTAATTGAACAGTATCATTTCATATCAGCATCCAGGCCTGCTTAAAATTCAAGTGAGAATGTTCTTAAATCTTTCCATTAGCAAAGTCATTACAAAGCTTCTTCAAGAGTGGTTAAAAAAACAGTTTTCCTAACAGTTAATAATTCTGAAAATGTAACTTTAGGCACCACAAGAACTAAGAGGTGTTTGAAATACATTGAAGCAAACATGCCATACCTGTGAGATGCTTGCAGGCCCTGCTGGCTGTGGAGCAGTGTTTTGGAGGAAGAGGATGGGAATTCCCCTCTGGCCACAGAGCTGGACAAAGTGGCTGCCCTTGAGAGCAGCATCGTGAGCCAGCTCCCCATTGTTGGCCACTATCCCCACCAAGTGCCTACAGAACAAACATGGACAGTTGGACTCCATGATCTGAGAGGTTCTTTCCAACCTCAGCAATTCCATGATTCTCCCTTTTGAACCCCAGAAATGATTGGCATGGTGTAGAACCTGCTGAGGACACAAAAGCTGTTGAGAAATGCATGTCCATCCGTTTGGATGGGGAATGTTTCCAGCCATACCCTTCCACATGGCCAAATCCTGTCACTAATGTTGTTCCATAAGGAGCCTTGAATTCCTGAAATCTGCTTCCATCCACCAGCCGGCTCAGAATCTGCAAAGAATTATACAGACTTGACTTTACTAGAGAAATTGTCATGAAAATAGCAGAGCTCTGCTAAAAGAAATGCTCTGTTCAAACAGACCTGAGTTATAAGCACAGAGGGTCTTTGGGTGACTTGCTAAATGCTCAGTATGCACAAACTATCTAATTTGTGTTTAGTTGAATTACCAACTCTGTATTTTAAGACAAAGGCCAACTCCAAAATTATTTTAGTTTTATGAAGCACAGTTGCTCCTGCACACAACTGCAAGTGCAGTTCAGTTACAAGTGAAGTGCAAAAAAGCAAAAAACAAACCCCAGTGTGTGCAGTTTCTGATTCTGTGCTTAAGAAATGCTTGGTTCATATGGCTTATGCTTTTTTCCAACACAGTTAAAAGCTGCCTTCAAAGATTTCTACAGTCAATTCCCTCAAGTGCAGGGATTTACACTGGAAAAGATACTGGATTCACATCCATGGAGATGAGATCTTATGTAGAACACAATGAAAACAGCCTGGGCAGCTCTGCATGTCTCTGCTTAAGCTTTAGTGTCTGTCCCAATCGCCAACAACTTTGATTTGAGCTGTGCTGGTTCTCAGGCAATAATTTCACCATTTCTTTCTACAACATCTTGAATGCTTAGGGGGAAGAAACAGAAAGGCAGGGGCAGGGAAATACAGACATTAAAGAGGTGTATGTTCTCAACACAGTGCAAGACATAAAGAAAGCATCCCAACAGTGCATGGAAACAGCTGGGCAGCACTGGCACAGTCTGGGATAATTTTATCTCCAGCAGGATTTCAGGTTAAATATTTTCTATAATCCCACAGAACTGTTGACATCCTGCTTTTTTTCAGGCTTAAAACAGGCTGGCAGCAGATGAAGTAATAATTCAGAATAACACCTGGAGTGGAATGGAGCAGAGTGAAGGATGCAGGAATGAAATCCCTGTTCCCTTACCAGTTTGACAGGAAGAGTGCAGCTGTAATCCAGTGGTGCCAGACCCAGGAGCTCCTCAGGGCTGTACAAGGGACTGTCAGGCTCCCTGTCCTCCCCTGGCACTGGCTCAAAGTTTAAGGTAGAGACAACATTACGAATGCACTCATAGGCCTCCTCTTCTGAGACTGCAAAATGGTCACTGCAGCCACTGACTCTAGGAGAGAGAGACAATCATTAGCATTGAATTAATGAGTTCTGAATCCTGAGGGGAAATCCAAACTCTAGAAAAAAAGCTGAGACTCTCCAAATGCCCTATGGAAATACTGTGTGATTTGGTTCTGTATGGATGAGCTGAAAGCAGTCACTCAGTGATTTCTGTGCAGTCCAATCCCCAGTTAAATTCACAGAAAGGAGTTGTTCTTCCCTGCGACTTTTGCGTTTATCTGGATTTAAAAAAGACCTTGGAATTTATTTTTGTGATGCTGTTGTTGCAGAGAATATCAAAAAAGGAAAAGAGGAAAGCAAACTTCAGAAATTATTTCAAAGTAAGTGGGTGCAGCCAAGATATAAAGACAGGAATGTATTCCATGTACCATAACTGGGTTAAATTTGTGTATTCTGGAAAACACTTGGAAAAGAGGAGATATCCTTCTTCTGTGGCTGCTCCCTGTGAGGCACTGAGATTAGTTGCCTGAAGTTGTTCAAGAAGTATGTGGAACAACAGAGATCCAAACCCAACCTGTCCAGTCTCTGCCTCACCCCATAAATAACTTAATTTGACTTCCATTTGGCTGATTTAACCCAAACCCCTGAACCCAAGAAGGCAAACCAGTGTTAACCCCAGGCTCCACTCTTAGCCCTGCTCTGAAATGTCAGTGCCACATTCCTCTCCCTATTTTTGAGAATACTGCACATACTGTGAGTGAAGCCTGGCTCCTCCAAGGTCCTCAGGAGAGACATCTTCTCCCGTGGCAGCTTTCACCAGGGGTGGCCCAGCAAGGAACAACGTTCCAATTTGATCAATGATCACAGATTCCTCAGCCATGGTGGGCACGTAGGCACCTCCAGCCACACAGGAGCCACACACCACGGCCACCTGAGGGGACACAAACTGCAGTGCTGGAGAGGGGACAGCAAAGGCAAAGCCAAGCCCAAAGTTGGTTCAGAAATGCAGAAATTGTTATATCACAGCTTGGGGAAACAAATCAGAGGCAGAACAAAGTTCACTCCACATTTCTACCTTTCCTACACCCCCTTGCACTCCCCGTGCCACTGTACCTGAGGGATTCCCATGGCAGACATGATTGCCTCGTTGTAGAAAATCCTGCCACCGTGCAGCTTGTCAGGAAACAGCTCTGACTGAGGGACAGGGAGAAGAAAAAGGGATTTTTAATATTAACTACAAAAGCTTATGCTTCCTCTCTGCTCCATTCATTCCCAACCACAACAAAACTGACACTGGGAGAGTCCCCATTAATAATCATTCCTGAACCTCTCATGTACAGTATTCATTATGGTATTTATTCCTTTATACATTGTCAAATCCCTCAAAAATACCCATTTGCTCTGAAAGCACAGGTTAAATTTTGTGATTTTTTTTTTTTTTCAGAAATCACAAACTGACTGCAAATCTGGAGAAGGGTGGTAGTTCACCTGAAATGCCTTCAGCAGCTTCTTTTTTTACTTAGTTTTGGATACAATTCCAGGTAAAAACTTTTCCCGTGTGCTTGCCCTCAGTGTGGAAAGAGAACAACTACAGTCTCTATGAGAGAATGATCTCAGCATTTTGCAAAAGAGCCTGTTCAGACTCTTATTTTGCAGTCAGAATTGCAAAAACTCCTAAAGGCCACAGAGCATCGCTATCACAAACAGGACAATAAAATACAGAACACTTAAGACATTCTGAATTGAAAAGAGACCTCCCACTATGTACTCATTTATTAGACACAAAAGCAGTTCAGCACACTCACTGCAGTTTCTAAGCTCTGATTAGGTGGGAGGTGCAAGATTAGCCCAAGTGATGAAATAAATTCTGATATTTTCTGCTCTGCAAAGGTTCCAGCAGTACCTGCAGGGGCAGGAAGGCTCCCCCACTGTCCACGATGTGCACAGACAGCAGCCTGTTCTCCATGGCAATTTCTTGGGCTCTTAATTGTTTTTTCACTCCAATTGGGTAAATTGTTCCTCCTTTCACAGTGGCATCACTTGCAATGAAGACACACCAGACCCCACAGATTCTGCCAATCCCTGCAAGTGGTACCACAGAAATTTATCATGACCCTGTAAAGCAACAACCCTGTAAGGCAAAGCAAGGAGGCAAACTTTAACAGGAGTTTTTTTTCAGTAATCATACATCAAGAAGCTCCAAAGTAACTTGAAAATACCACACATGGAAGAGGTCTACACTCTTCTCTGGATGACAGCATTGAAAAAATTAATGCGAACGACAGAGGAATCTCAAATAGATTTGCTTACTGATGGTGACAATGTAACAGAAAAAAAATACACTGTGACTCCCAACCTTTGAGATAAAAGGGAAGGCAAATAAAAAATACCCCTAATAAAACTGAAAAATACAACAATCTGTGATGATTAAAAGGGTTTTCATATTGTTCTTCCAGTTACTTTTTAAACTGGAACCACTCTTCTAAATACAATTTCACTGATATTGGATGAAATTGAATTTCATTGAATTTCAATGAATTTTGAAGGGCTTCATTTTGAAGAGCTGTTCCAGTTTAAAGAGACAATGTTTGCATAGAAAATGCAATTGTCTGTGATTTGAAAAACACTTCATAATGTACGTCACAGCTCCTGTTTCTCACAATAACTTTGTCCCCTCTCCTTTAAGAGGCAACAGCTAATTTGACACAGCACCCTACATTTTTTGAGACAAAAATTATTAAGTGGTAAGTAAAATTACTAAATCTAGAAGAAATTAAAAACCGTTTATTTGAAAGGTTTCTCTCAGATTTCCCATTATAGTGATACAGCAGTGGCTGAACTCTTCCCTGTTGGGAACACGAACTGAATAAAACTAGTGTTGACTTTTCCTGTGAAAGCACTTCAGATACTAAAATAAATTTTATTCCATACATCCTTTTTCCTGCCGTTTCCCTCTCGAGGTGCATTACCCGTGAGGCAGCCGGCAGCGGGGACATCCCCGTAGGGCATGTCCAGCCCTGCCAGTGGGGACAGCTCCAGGAAATCCTCGTGGTCCAGGAGCAGCCTCAGGCGCTCCCGCACGAACAGCTTCTTGTTGCGCTGCGTGTGCCGCAGGATGGCGTTTTCTCCCCCTCCTTTCTTCACCCTCTCCAGCAATTCCGAGTATCTGATGGGGTAAAAAAACAACAACAACAAAGTTTTGATCCATAGGAACAAAGCTGTGGGGTGTGGTCGCACGCTGGAGGGGAGGGGTGGCTTCCAGAGGGACACACGGACGGGTGGAGAGGTGGGGCCGGAGGAACCTCAGGAGTTCAACAGGGCCAAGTGCAGGTCCTGCCCCAGGGCCGGGAACATCCCAAGGACAAACACAGGCTGTGGGAGAAAGGATGGAGAGGAACCCTGGGAGGATTTTGGGGGTTGGTGGATCAGAAGCTCATCCTGCCCTGTGCAGAGGAGATCCTGTAGCTGCTCCAGGGCTGGAGCCAGGCTGGGAGAGCTGGGGGTGCTCACCTGGAGAGGAGAAGGGTCCAGGGAGAGCTCAGAGCCCCTGGCAGGGCCTGAAGGGGCTCCAGAAGAGCTGGAGAGGGACTGGGGTCAAGGATGATTTCCAAGAGGTCAGGGATGGATGGGATTTTGGGCAGGAATTGTTCCCTGGGAGGATGGGCAGGGCTGGCCCAGGGTGCCCAGAGCAGCTGTGGCTGCCCCTGGATCCCTGGCAGTGCCCAAGGCTGGGCTGGACACTGGGGTTTGGAGCAGCTTGGGATAGTGAAAGGTGTCCCTGCCAAGGCAGGGGTGGCACTGGATGGGCTTTGAGGGTCCTGCTGACCCAAACCATTTTCCTTACAATTTAGCCTTTAGCAGATTGATCTTAAATATATTGCACAGTTTTCACACAAATGACATGAAAACAAAGATGAATTCATATTTCCAGATTATTGTTTTTACAAGGTATAATAAAAATGTCTGTTATTTAAAGCAAACATTTCACTTTTGTTATTCAAAAATTGTTTAATAAAGCTAATAATGTGATATATAATAATGAGGCTATCATAATGTGCCTGTCCTAACTCAGCATGAACCTCCATGTACCATCTACTCTTGGGAATAATCCAGCCAAGAGCTTCCTCTGTCAGTTCCTGCAACAAGCTTATTTGATAAAAAGCAGAAAAAAATAAAATAAAAAAAAAATCCGAGACAAGGAGTCTGGAAAAACTTTGGAGGGAAAGGATTTTAATCACGTCCTAAATGCCACCACAGGAGGGCACACTGAGTTTTCCAAAGCTTTGCTTCCAGCTAGTGGATCACTCCCCTGAACAAAGGCCTTTGCAATTTTGCCATCTGATCTTTCACATAACCACATAAAACACATTTTGTCGTTTTATCCATAAATCATGATGGATCGCAGCACCCATCCCCTACTCTGTCAGGAGTGTGTGAGTCACCATTTACGTCTTCACATTGAAAATGCAACACGAAACAAGTGTTACGTAGGTCTGCAAAAAGTATTTCTTGGCAATATATGCAAAACAACATATGGCACTGTTTTAAATAGTTTGCACCTCCGTTTGGGTATTTCGGTCAACATTTCAGGGACTGGTTTGTGTTGGAAGGGACATCAAAGCTCATCCAGTGCCACCCTCTGCCATGGCCAGGGACACCAGGCTGCTCCATCCAACCTGGCCTTGGACACTTCCAGGGACTGGGCAGCTTCGTTGCTCCATGGGGCAAACACTGTCCCACGTTAAAAGTCCCTAAAGTGCCCATAAGTGACTCTCACACCACGTAACAAATAGCAACGCTCAAAAAACCCCACAAAACCGGTTAATTACCTTTTAATCACGGCCTTGCTGTTCCTTAAATTCTCTTCAAACGCATGCTGGTACACGGCGGGGACACGGCCGTCCAGAACCGGGAATGTTTTGGGATTCCGCTTGGATTTGGGTTTATTACTTACAAACCGGCGGGGAGGCAGGTGCAGTGTCCTCCCCCAGCCCTGCCCCAGCAGCTCCCGATTTTCCCTCTGGAGCAGGCGGGTCGGGGTTTGTTCCCGATATTCCCTCGGGGTTTGTTCCTGATATTCCCTTGGGGTTTGTCCCCGATATTCCCTCTGGAGCAGGTGGGTCGGGGTTTGTCCCCGATATTCCCTCTGGAGCAGGCGGGTCGGGGTTTGTCCCCGATATTCCCTCTGGAGCAGGTGGGTCGGGGTTTGTCCCTGATATTCCCTCGGGGTTTGTCCCCGATATTCCCTCTGGAGCAGGCGGGTCAGCGGCTGCAGCGGCGGGCAGGGCCCGGGGCGCCGCCGGCCCAGGGCGCACAGCGGGGCCGGGCTCCACATCGCCCCGAGAGCTGAGGGACAGCGAGTGACAGGAATTAATTACACACTGGGGTCCCTCGGCTGAGGAGCAGCGCGGCCCCTTCGCCTGGGGTGCGGGTCATGAGGGGACACCCTGACTCCATTCTGTTCTGAGGGGACACCCCCGGTCCCGCGAGGGCCGTGAGGGGACAAGCTTTGTTCCGTGAGGGGACACCCCCGGTCCCGTAAGGGCCGTGAGGGGACAAGCTTTGTTCCTTTGTTCCGTGAGGGGACACCCCCGGTGCCTGCCCTTCCACGGGGGTTGTGAAGGGACGCCCCTGTTCCCGCAGGCGACATGAGGGGACAGCTCGGACTGCAGTCCTGCATCGGGGTGGTGAGGGAACACTGCCGTCTTCCCGCAGGGGCTGTGAGGGGACACAGCTGGTTCCCGCTTTGATACGAGGTAGTGAGGAGCCACTTTGACTCCAGTGGATCGTGAGGGGACACGCCACGTTCCCGTGAGGGCCATGAGGGGACACCCCCTGTTCCCACAGAGGCTGTGAGGGGACAGCCCCTGTCCCGCGGGGGACACCCCACGTTCCCGTGAGGGCCATGAGAGGACCACCCCCGGTCCCTGCCGCGCCATGGCGGCCGCGAGGGGACAGCCTCGCACCGGGCCGGGCCGGGCCGGGCCGGGTCCAGCCGGGCCTGCAGAGCGCGGAGGGGCCGGGACCGGGGCCGCCCGAGCCGGGTTGCCAGCGCGGGGCCGCGGCCTCTCCGCCGGAGCCCCCCGGCCACCGCTGGCCCCGCTCCCTGCCCGCCCCGTGCCCGCCGCGGCCCGGCCGAGCCCTGCCGCCACCTCCCCTTCCTTACCCCGTCCGGTCCGCGCCCGCCTCTCGGGGCGGCTCCGCAGGGCGGCCCGCCCCCGGTGTCCTGTGGCCTGGGTGTCCTCTGCTCTTGGTGTCCTCTATCCCCGGTGTCCTGTGGCCTGGGTGTCCTCTGCTCTTGGTGTCCTCTATCCCCGGTGTCCTGTGGCCTGGGTGTCCTGTGTCCTTGGTGTCCTCTATCCCCGGTGTCCTGTGCCCTCGGTGTCCTCCGTGTGCCGTGCCATGTGTGTCCTCTGTCCCCGGTGTCCTGTTCTCTCGGTGTCCTGTTCCCTGAATGTCCTCTACCATGTGCATCCTTTGTCCCTGCTGTCCCATGCCCCGAGTGTCCTGTGCCCCAGGTGTCCTCTCTCAAATGAAGCTTATCATTAGAATATTAAAACGAATTTGATTTTTCTCCTTCCATACCCCATCCCATCCCTGGGCTGCGTTGGGTTGCTATTGTCAGCCATGGCACAGCCTTCTAGAAATTAGTGTGTTGCCTTGCAGTGCCTTCATTAAAATGCATCCCTGCCAGGGAGCTCTTTATCCGTATTATACATATTAATAAGCCTGGGTAGCAATAATTAAAGCATGACTAATATGTTCGTGAGTGAAAGTATCCAGCATGGGCTGGAATTCGTAGGTAAATAAGTTATGTATGTTGTTGAAAAAATCTTGAGGGTAATAATTAAAATTTCCTGAGTTATAATAATTTAAAATGACAGGTTTTGTCATTTTTTACAGCTACAGCACACAGGACACTTTTCAGTGCTGTGCTCACTTCTAACAAGAAACTCAGTTCAGGTGGTTTAACAAAACCACTGATCCAGACAGGTTATGAGGACTCCTACAGCCACATGAGGTTCCTGATGGAGGCCATGCATGAATTCAGCAGCTGCTGCACCATTCAGGCTGCTCTGGGGCATTTCTGAGGGTGGTTGTTGCTCATTTCAGTTCTTCCCTCGTTCCCCAGTGTAGCTAGAACTCTTTTCTCCCAACACTTTGAAAAACTTGTGAAGAGCTGCAGAGCAGACAGAGTCACTGTGCAGCTTTACAGAGATCTTTTGCATTTCCTGTGGGATCTCATGTGAATTCTTGTGCTCTCTGTGGTGCAGGTGATAATGGGGAAGGAAGGAATGGTGACAGAAATCCGTGCAAAGCAGAATACATTTGAAGAAGTCTGGATTTCAGAGAGTTGGTGGTGGTGCTCAGCCTCCTGGAGGAAGAATTGCAGATGCAAACACTTATCCAAGTGTTTGAAGTGAGGTTTGGACTCCCTGGTGTTTCTGGGCTCCTTTTAAAGTTGACCCACATATCATTTCCCTGGATTAATAAGATTTTTGAGTTCTCTGTTCTGTGAATGTATCAGTGACTCTTGTCCAATTATAGTTTTCATGCTTATTTCATTTTCCATAATTGTTAGGCTTCCATAGGAGACATTATCTCTAAATCACTGGTGTTGCATAGCAATTTTATTATATGTGACTTTAATGTGCAGATTTTCTATAAATACCATTTGCTGCTAATTTCTTGGCTTATATTGTGGTGGCTGGCAAGCTGTTTTGGCTTGATGACCTCAAAGCTCTTTCTCAGCCTAAATGATTCTCTGATCCTTTATTATTTTACAGGTTTTCCAGTAGATAGAATCAGTGGTCACAGGCAGAATTTGATGCATGTAACAGAAGGGGTTTTCACTCAGGGTTAAAAGAGTAATTTGATTTCATTCTCGTGGAAGTTAATTGTTGTTTGCTCAGATTAAAGGAGAAAGAAACACTTTCAGCCCCCACATTTTTAAGTGCCTGTTTATCCCAGAGAGAAGGTGTCAGCCACCAGTTTGTACTGGGAGGCAGCCTGGGATAAATAACAAATCCTCTAATTAAGAGCCAACAGATCCTAATTGACTTATGTTAGTCCTCCAGCTGGGCTCAGCCTTCCTCTCCTGTCATGGCATGGAGCATCCTTTGTTTAAGGCACTCTGAGGTAGGAAAACCCAGCCCCTCTGAGAGGCTGCAGCTTTGGGAAGTGTTTGAAGTTGTTATTTTAGGAGCTTATTTTAGCTACTCCTGAGCTGAGCATTGAGAATATATAGAGCAGCATTTAAGGAAAACGTTCATGTGGTGGTGGCTTCCTTTACCATGAGCTGCAGCTCTGCCAGCCAAGCTGAGCTGTGCCATTTAAGGAACACTGAAGCTTTGAGTGAAGCTTAAACTTAGAAACTTTGCTGGAGTGCACCGGATGCTGGGGGAAACCAGAACACACTTTTTGGATTGTCAGACCAAAGGCAGGAGGGTTCCCACAGAGCCCTCCTCCTTGTGGAGCTTCTGTTTCATATTTAGATTTTGTTTTTTAGTACCCAAAGAGCTTTTAGTTGGGTTCTGACCATGGTGGCCTGGAAATTGGGCTAAATGAAAGCAGGTTTTGTTTGTTTACTTAGAAGTGCTAACAGACTTGGACAGTTCTGCAGCGTTTTTTAGGACTTACATCATTCTAAAATAGATTTGATTCAAAACAAATTGATAAAAAAGTAATTCTTATGTGTTTGTCTACCCCAAAGGAAGAGCTGAGCCTGGGCAGGTGTGCTGAGGGAGAACCTGGATTTTATATGAAATATTAAGAAGTTCATGTATTTTAATTCCTGGAAGATCCAAGAGAATGCAAGGAGTTAAATGAAGTAGTTGGAAGACACAGAGAAGCTGGGAGCTTCAGTAAGTAAATGGCATTTCCACTGAGGGTGTATCCAATGCTCCCATACTACTCAGCTTCTTCTTTTGGGTGATTTGAGGTTTAATGAATCCCCAGACAGAGATCCAGGGATGTCTTCCCAAGCTGGGCCAAAAAATGAGGGTGATCCATTGAGTCATGGAAGTTTTGTGCACATTTGTTTATCACAGCTGTATGAGACAGCAGCTGCATTACAACACCTCTAAAAAATTATATATTAGCATCAAACCCTTAGCCACAGTTATTTTTCACATCATTTAACAGTATCACAGTATTTTTAACTCTAGTTTAGCCTTCTCTGTTTCTCAGCCTGCTGCCACAAAGAGTTGACAAACCCAAGAAAAATCTCATAATAACTCCAATTGTGGAATCCCAGCTGATTTGGAGAAGACAAACAATGTGTCCTCTTGCTTCCTTCACCAAGAAATGTGAGTTTTCTGCTTTGCCTTACTCCTCCAAAAAATGCACAGAGCAAAAAGAGAAGAATTATCTCAGAGGAGCAGAATTATCTTCTGATTAAGGTATAATTAATGATGTGTACATAACTAACAGTGTGTACAATTCCCTGTTGCAGGGCCAATCTGTCCTAAATTGCACTGGTAAGAGCTGAAAAGAACAGTTTTATTCTGAGAATGCAGATAACTGGTGATGATCCCCAAATCAGAAGAAAAATTAACTTTCATGGGCCAAAACCTGTTGGTTTTATCTGCACAGGTGTGTGAAACCTCTGAGTGGCTGCTCTTGCACAGTTTGAAATGCACCAACTGTGTGAAGATCTGTTCCTTCCCGTTTCAAAGGCCTAACCAAGAGTGTCCTGAGGTAATCCAAAAGCTCTTTGTGGTTGAGAGGAGATGCAGATCCAGTTGCAAACTGCAGGAAAGTGCTGATGGATTTATTCCCCTGTGCAAACCCGTGGCACTGAGTGCTGACACCAAAGCCTCAGCCTGTGCCCGACAGTTTGGAGTGCCTTGCCCATGGGTTTGTAAGGCCATTCCCAGGCAGTAATTGGTGACTGGATGTGGTCAGGGCAGGCAGATCAACACTGGAGGAAGGGGGTGAATCACTGAGTAAATATTCTATCCATGCTGTAGGAGCTGCTGTTACTCACAGCCACCTTTGGGGGGGATGTGACGTGTTTGTTTTCAGGAAAATGTTACTTGAAAGAAGAATTGAGGTGAGGCGTGTTCCAAATCTGCAGCTCCACACCTTCCTCGTGCACCTTTTGTCTCCTTCAGACCGATTTAACATGCCCCCTTCTTCCTACCCATCCCCTTAGAACTGATCCCCCCCCCCTGAGGTCACAGCAGAGAAGTTTTCATTCTAAGAATGCCAGTGTAGTTGCATCATTAAAAGCCCCCAAAGCAGATGGTCTGGGTTAAAGCAAAAAGGATTTTTTTTTCTTTTTTGCCAGTGAAGCAGCATTATAGTGATTAGAGCAGCCTGTTGGCAGTTTCTGTCAGCAATTTTTGCAAGCGTGTAATATATAAAAGGATAAAAATACCATTTACTGTGATTTGTTCACCACAGAAAGAGGCCAGAGTGATACAATACCAAAATCAGGGGGAAAAAACCCTGCAAATAGTTTTTTCTCCTCTCTTCTGCACTTTTCCAGGATCCTGGTGGATAAATTAGTCTGCTTGAAGAGTCTTGCCCTCCTTGGGGGTGCTGGGGGCACCCCATTAGCCAGCAGCCCCTCTCTGTGGCAGCAAAGTCCTCAGCAAAATGTTTCAGTTTTGAAATCACGGAGCACATTTTTGAATATAAAAACTTCATTCCTGACCTTTGAACTCCACGAAATTTGCCATGATTTGTAAAAATATCTCTTCTTTGAGCTTTGGTGCAAAGTTTCAGCAAAACAACTGAATATTAATGAACAATACACACAGAAAATCACATCCAAGATGCTGCAGTAATACCAGAAAATCCTCCTCCAGTTCCTGCTTTCCTGATCCACTTGGCATGAAATGTTTTCTTGACTTCTACTTACTATTCTCATAAAAACCACAGGGGTTTCTTCTCACTGCTACTTATTTTGTCCAAGATCCAGTAATTGGTACCATGTGAATTCGTATTTTGCAGTGACAAAAAAGAAACGGGGCTCCAAAAAAATCACTTCAGCATCTCAAGCTCTGACAAACACCAGGGCTACAACCCCCCAGCCTCTAAAAATCCATGGATTTACACATCAAGTAGCTTATTTTACTCCTGCTGGTAACCCCTATGTGAATATTTACAGCTCAAATGGGATCATGATAAGAAATTAATAGTTGTTAGATTTTATTAAAATTCTCTTGCCTCTTCAGGCTGGAATTGTTTTACCCTGGGTTTGCACATACTCCCTTGATATATTAATGATTATTCGAGTTATTGGTAACATATTTAGCTAAATTTGGTGCACTAAAAATTACGTCTGTGGTATGAACCAGTGAACAATTAACAATGCCAGAAAAAGAGGGAAAAATTAAAATCAGAGTCAGAGCACCTTGTGAAGTGTTAAGATACATTTTAAAGGCTAGGTGGGAGGGTTTGGATTCTCCAGCCCTCCCTACCCCCTGGGTTACCTCTCCTCTCCAGGGTACTTGGATCATCTTCCCCCTGATAGCCTCGGTTTAATTGGGCTGTGTGTGAGAAACATTCTCTCAGCAGGGAGCCCTTCAGCTGGGCTGGGAGGCCGGGCTGGGATTCTCAAGGAAAAAAGCCTCCTTAGAACCCCTAAGGCACGGGAGAGATTCCAAATCTCTTTGAGCTGGGCTCACCTATTGCAGCTCAGCCTCGTCCCTGCATTCAAATTCCCCCTGTTTGTCTGACTGGGTCCTTTTTCCACCTGTGATGGCCACAGCTGAATCATTTCAGGTGAAAATAAAAAAAAAAAAATCCCCAACAGTGGGTTCTCCACTCTGATGGAGATATTTTTATTGGTATTGTTAGAAATGAAGTTAAAAAATTAAAATGAACACATGCTTTCAAACTGGAAACAGGTATTTTAAGGAGCTGTTCTGGATAACTGTAAAGAAATGGAATGAAATGTCAATGTCCTGGCAAGTGACTTTAATCCAGCAAAATCAGGACTGCGAGGGCAGGAACTGCATGTGGAAATTCACTGGTTCCAGACCTGGCCCATCTCTTGATTACCTTGTCTTGGTGCAAATGCTGGAATTTCTATGAATAAGGCAGAACATATCCATAGGATGGGAAAAAGGGATGGAGAAACTCTTCTGCTGCTGGCAGGTGTCCCTGAGAGCTTCCTGTGGCACATGGAACTGGCACTTTGGGTGTGCTGCTCTCTTTGCCCCCCAATGAATCCAGTCTAGATGGCCCAGGGAACAAACAGGGAACTTTGGAATATTCATAGAGGTGATGCCACAGAAACTCCAGAAACCATGGTGGGATTAGCAGCTAGAAGAGGGAAGTTTTCCACAAAAGCCTCCAAGAGATTTCTACTTGTAACATTTTAAACTTTGAAAATATAACCAAAATTTTCATTTTCAGGTCTCCGACTTATATTTTGGTCTCAGCAGAAGAGCAGTGGTACAATTAACAGCTTCATTAATGCCAGAGTAATAATTTATGAACTGCAGGAATGGCTGTTGCATCAGGAATTCTTCTTGTAGAACTGCAGCAGCTTTTTGATTCTTCAGAACTCAGGAGAAACATATAAAGGTAAAAGAAATAGTGAAAAATATGATTTAATATGAATCTACAAATACCAGTATGTTAAAAAAGAGGAAATATTGCAGGTGAATTACACAGTGTGTGTGTATATAGAGTTCAATTATAACAGTGTTTAAAAATATTAAGTTTCATTTATTTCTTTGCTACAGCATGATCACAATGTGTCTGCTGGGACATTCATCATCTTTAAAATAGAATTGTCACTAAGACAGACCCCTGCCAAGATAGGTCCATTAAATGTACTTAAATTCATAAACCTTTCACAAGGAAAGAGATCTCAAAAGCCCAAAGAGATCTGTTAGACAAGGAGAAATCAGAGCTCTCCTGGTCCATCTGCATCCCCAGCTGAGTTTCTGGGGTTGTTTTAACTTGCTGGTCCCTCCCTGAGTTTGAAAGCCTGTTCAGGTTTAATTAACCTTCTGCCTCTTCAAATTTGGAACAAGGTGGGAGGTTCAGGTTAAGTTACAGATATGGAGCAACCTGATCTGATAGATCCTTACTGGGGGAGGAACTGTTCCTCCTCCTCCATGCATTCCTGGAGCTTATCATGTGCTGGCCCCTCCAGCCGCAAAACAAGCAGAAAACACAGTTTTTATCTGGCACAGCTGAGAGCTCCTTGACAGACAGGGAATTTTATCAGATCCCCCAAAACTCTGATGAGTGCTATCCTTGGAATATCAGAGTGGAAGCAGAGTCACACTGGAGCCCCAGGCACAGGAGACTTCAGGGCTTCCCAGATACCTCTGCTCCTGGAACAAGGGAGTCAGGAGGGGCACAGATCCCTTCCGTGAGTTTTGCTGGACTTGGGAAGGCTCCTGGTACCATTGGTATTCCCCAGTGGTGGTTCCCACCCAGTGCAAACCCCAGCTGGTTTTAATTGCAGGATGATTTATTTGTGCCAGAGGTCTCCTCCATCCCTCTGCCCTCAGGAATGAGAGCTGAGCACTCCAGGGCTGGGACATCCCTGTGCCCCCAGGCATCAGACAGTGCTGAACAGGGAAAATGCTCCCAGCTGGCACAACCTTTACAGAAAAGAGGAAAGGAAAAAAAGCACAGTAAGTGTTGCCTGTTGAACAAAGCAGGGATTTCTGACTGATCCCCAAAACTTTCCCCAAACAGCCCCCACAGCTCGTGCCAAGGGCTGAGAGGGCTGATGGGACAGCCCCTGACTGCAGCATGCCTGAGCAGCCAAGCCAACCTGCTCTGCATCTTTTGCACCATTTCTTATCAAAACACTGCCCTGATACAGGGAGGCTCTCATGAAACATAATAAAACCTGCTGCTGCCAAGGAATGATTGCTGCTAGCATTTATTTTTCCACAATTATTTTCAGGGTTGTCCTTTCGAGGCAGACCAGATCAAGGAGTGGTGTGTGCAGTACCTCATCCCAGGATAAATCCAGGGAGGCTCTATGACTCAGGAATGACTCACTGCTCCTCCTCTGTTCCTTCCAGACTCTTGGGGGTGTGTTAATTTATTGTCAGTCTGATTCTGCAGTCAATTATTCCCCCCAGCTCAGCTCTCCTGGGCAGAAGGAATTCAGGCACCTTCTGCTCATTCCTCACCTCTCCAGAGAGACAAACAGGTGAGCAGTCAGTGTCACCTTCACTCTGGCATCCAGAGAAAAGTGGGACATATTTTTCCTTCCTTGAATAACATGTCCAGCTTAATGATTTGAAACTAGAGTGTTCCTACCAAACCCCCCAAATCCCAATTACTAAACTAAGATTGACCTTTCAGAGAGTTATTTCAAAAAACTTGGATAAAATAAGGTGGGTATGACTCAAACTGCAGGAGGAAAGTGTCTGCATCACAGTTAAGGCCCACAAATTGCTTTCACTATCAGAATCAAGCATTCAGAATAAAAAGCACAAAAACAAGAATGATTAATCTTTTTTTTCTCCTTACCAAGACAGATTGAAGCATCCCAGTGGAGCTGCAGGGGAAGTGTTTAAACAATGCCTGCTTAGTGTCCAGCAAGTCCTCACTGGTAGGAATACAAGAAAAGAAAAAATAACTAAAGTATGAGATTTTTATATATGCATGTACAAATACATAATCCCAGAGATTCACAGAAGCATGGAAAATACTGAGTAGCAAATGGGTCTTTTCATCTCTTCCCAGACAAATTTTGTGAGCCTGAGGACATGACAGACACAGCAGAAATGCATTAAAAAATACTTTTCCAGTGGCAATGCTGATTTTAAAATCTCTTCCCCCATGTCATTCAGCTCACCCCCATCTGATTTTTCTACCTCCCTCCTCCCAGGTTGTTTAGTGATACATTTTTCAGTGGCAGCACTGGCTCAGGGTGCAGAGCCTTTACCAATCCCAGCTGCTTATTCCCAACCCTGGCAGGAGGGGCTGTGTGGTAAATGCTTGTTCTGCACAGACTGGGGCTGAAGTGGCCCTGAACTGGCCTTGCAAATCAAAGAGAGATTTGTAACAAAGATGCAGAATGGCAAAATAGCAATTAAATATAATTTTGGAATTCTGTACTTTAAAATGTAAACAAATCTCCCCATCCTAAATTCATGGAATTATAGAATCCTGGAGTGGTTTGGGCTGGAAGGGACTTTAATGATCTTGTCCCAGCCCTCTGCCAAACACCTCCCATTAAATGTTCTAATCATCCAAACCTTCTAAGGCAGAAACAAGCTCTCAGAAACCACATGATGCTGCAACATGACATTATTATATATTCAAATAATTTTATTAAGCACACTGTGGGAAGCTTGGCTGTTTTTCAAAATATCTGTGTCCAAAAGAAGTCCCTACACCTACAAAAATAGCAGTTGCAGACAGACTCCAGATCAGAGTGTTATTCACAATATCAGACTTGTGATCAATAGCTGGGAGAGTGTTGCCCGAAATAGTCCTGCCCTGGGAAACGCTTCCTGCTGCCTCAGAACAGGTTGTGCTCCTGTCCTTCTGCAGTTTCTCCTGGATTTTATCTCCAGGCACACAGAGAAGAAGCAAAGCTGCCTGACTCTGGTGTAGCCATGTTGTGAATTAGGCCAGAAGCACCAAAATCACCAACATCCAGCACCCCCTGCGTGTTTTTGACAGGGGTGAATCCCTCATCTCTTTCCCCCCACTTTCACAGGAATTCACACAGCCTCCTGATGAACCGGATGGGAAATCGATCCAGCTGGAAAAGCAAAACTCCACATCCCCATTCCAACACAAAAAGGCTCTCCCAGCCAGATTGCAGCTCAGTCTGTGCTGTGTGCAGACAGGACAAAGTGCTGAGTTCTGCCTGAAGCAACCCAGCCTGGGAATAGGAGACAGTCTGAGGCTCCACCTGGAAACAATTTTCCCCCCATCCCTTTTTCCTTCTCTCCTTCCCTGCAGCGTGCCTTGGTTCCCCTGGTGCAGCACCACAAACAGTTTCAGCAGCACGGAGCAGGGACCACTCCTGTGCCCAGGGCTGGGGAGAGCTGCGGCTGCTGCCAAGGAAAAGTCTTTGCATCTGGGGCCAACTAATCAGGTAAATGCTTCCAGTCTGCCAAGGCCAAGCCGTGTCCTTTGCTCTTCTCCAAATATTTATGTCTTTGTGAAGCACATAAACATTTCATCAGAGGTTTCTTATTCCCAGCGTTTCATGTGAAGTTGTTGTTTCCATGCTCCTAAACCCCCTTCAATATGACTAATTCACACTGGGGGAGTTCCTGACTTGCCTCACCAGTCACGGAGCCCCAGAACACAATCCAGAGATCCAAATCCCCAGATTCCAATCCCCAGATCCACATCCAGGCAGGGAAGGGATGGGAAGTGGTAACAGAAACTTCTGCACTGTTGTGTGCTCCCTACCTTCAGCTGAAGTTCCTTGTTCCTCTTTTTCCTTCCTTTTTTTCCCTTCCTCCATCAAAAAGTGTTTGCCTCTGAACTTTCCAAAAGGGAAAAAAACATAGGAGCAGTTTGGGAAGTTCATGCAAATCAGCTGGTGAATGTAAATTTAGTCATTCACTTAATGTAAATTCAGCTGGTAAATGGCAGTTTGGTGTTTCCTCTACTATTTACTAAGAATTCACACACTTAGTAAATCTCATCTTAAAATTCTGAGCTCCCCACTGATCTAAACCAGCAAACACATCAGAATCTTCCCAGTTAGGATGAGTAATTGAGGAGTTGAATTATTCAGCATTGTGTGGTCTGTGGCAGCCGGGAGATAAAATTCCCAAGTCTCTGTTACTTCATTTACTTTCTGCAAAAAGCCTTCCCTTGGTAATTTTAGAGCTCAGAGCATGGCAGTACATAGCAAGTTCCAGCTAAATAGCACACTCCCCAAAAGTCTGCTGTTTCCTTAATGTTCATGAATATTTCAGGAACTCTGCTGAGAGGTTTTGGTGCATTCCAGGACAATGATTCCAGGTTTCTCTTCTGCCTGGAGAGGAAACATGGCTGGACTGTGCCACACTCTGCATTATACTTTTAGCCAGGATTTATTGCTATTACAGAATCAGATCCTGTGAAAATATATAAAAATATAATCCTTGACATGAGATAGGCACAATTTTTGGCTGTTGTGAGAGCAGAGTTCTCTCTAGAAATTAATTAATTCCCTTAAACTATGAGTAGTGCTGGAGTTAAGAAATAGAGTTTGCTTTTGTCACCCTTTCAGCTCATTCTTTTCCATTGCTTGAACTGGTAAAAACACTTGGATAAAAATGTGAAGTGACAGCAACACACAAGATCAGTAAATCAGTCTTTTCCAGCTGAAATTTGATTTATTATAAAAAAAACTACAGTGATTTGCATCACCATGTGGTATAATTTGGGAAATACTCCGTTGTGGCACAAGTTAATTAAAGTATTTTAATGTATTGTTTAATTTATCTTCTTTTGCTTATATTGGTGATTTTTAATATACCATAAGAATTCTTTAAAATAATGTACTGTTTAAGAAATAGATTTGCAGGTCTGTGTTCTGAGAAAGCTGAATGAGCACTTAAAAAACACAAAAATCTGTGTCAATAATCGGTACAACATGTGCTTATCCTGAGTGCTTTGCCTTTAAAGAAATGCTGACAGCAAAACAAGGAAATTATTCAAATTTTAAAAACCCAGAATGTGAGAGAAGCCAATAATAAAATCTATCTGGGTCATTTCCTTCTGCAGTTAGGGCAGAGAGCTCACAGAACCTGAGCTCCAGTGAATCCCCACATGGGAGTGTGACATTACAGCTGCTGTGGGTGGGTTTGCACCAAACCCATGGAATTTTCAGGTGGGAAAAAACCCTAAACAGGGAGCTGGGATTTGAGTGCAGGGGCAGCAGTGAGGCTGAGGGCTCACCAATCACCCAGACTGCTGGGGAAGAACAGGAATCCCTGTCTGGGATTCCAGATTATTCCCCCTAAAGTGTCCCTCTGCCTCATTAACTGCTTCAGACTGGGTACAGTGAGAGTGGCAGGATCCTGAAATGCAGAGTCCTTTCAGCACTCAGTGTTTGTGTCCCAGCTCGGGGAAATGCTGCTGGAACAGTCACAGACAGCAATAATTTACTGCTGCAGTTCCAGGGACACGGAGCTGCAGGAATTCTTGATTCCAGGTGGATTCATCTGTGCAAGCTGCACTCTGGGATCCCCCTCAAGCTTTGGGATGTGCCTGTGCTTCCTGGCCACTCTGAAATCTGTGAATTCAGTGACTGTGCTGGCTGGGGTACAGGGACAGGAAGAACAGGAGGTTCCCTGACTGGGATGTGTCTCCAGGGATGGAAAGCTCCAAGGAACAGAGCTCAGTGACTGCTTCAGCCACCCCACCTCAAATCAGCTGCTCTTGGAGTACAAGCCCACACTTGGGCTCAGATGGAAAATGTCTAATAAGAAAACATTTTTTCTTTCTAATTCCTTTTCCTATTTAACGCACATACTTTTACTTAAGAGGACAAAAGCCCTGAGTTGCTAATTTTAATTGAGTCCCCAGTTTGTGGGGCAGCTTGCTTTGATTACATTGTGCTAAATTACTCATTCTGGACAGATCCTTCTCTTTATTTTCTCCTCCACGAGCCAAAATATGATATTGCTTGGCAAGAGGAATGTGCATCTAAAATGTCAAATTACAGCTCGTAACTATTACGGGATAGTTTTGGCCATAGCCCTTTGTGACTGTTCCAAAACAGATTTCTCTTTCTAGGAGATCCTAATACCTAATCCATGCTTCATGTTTGGGTTTAGGTGGCATTTTGGGCATGTATGGCTTTGGTTGAACTTGAAATTTCTAATTTCTCCAGACTTCCAAAGTTTCAGGCTGCATGAACTGATAACTCTGTGTGTACACACAGCGCAGACATTGAGAACTGCAGATCATTCCCTACCAAATCCTACATAGCCACCTGCAAAATGCACATTATTTAACATAACAGAAGAATAAAATGAGGTTCATACTTTTTAAAATGAGGTCAACTTTTCATCTGAAGACAGCACAGGAACTTGATTAAATCTCTGCCATTACTTAACTGATACCAGCGTTCACTAAAATTTAATGAGAGCCTGTTTCTTAGTGTTATAATTCTAAACTAGGTGTCAGCAGTACAAAAACTCAGGCCCCTGGAGTTCACTTTTCATGGGAATATGAAAAAATGGCTTCATTTTAATGTAATTTTTTTTCTAGTTTAGCATCTCCTTGTTTGGTATTCAGTGCCAAATTTGCAAGAGATTGGATTCATCAAAATATAAAGGCTTAACAGAGAAATGGAATTCAGTCTCTGTATTCTGAACATGGATAGGAGTGATGGAACCATGAAAATTTTGCTATGAATGTTTGTGCAGTTCAGCTTTTACTTTTGCTAACCTTACTGTGCTAAGACAGGATGCTGGACATAATTTTAAATATGAAAATTCCCATATCTGTTAGCAATACAAGTTTCAGTGCTTCCTTTTGTGGAGGTCACGCTCCAGGGAAAGGCAGATTCCAGCCTGGAGGGATGTCTGAAGCCATCCTGATATTCCATGTTCCTGCCTGTGGGGCCTGCTAGGAGACCTGGCTTTCCTAAAATGGATTTTGTGGAGGTGAGAGGGAATGATGGGAGGAGGGGGGAGTTTTAGGAGTGGTTTTGATGAGACAAAACTTACAGGCCTCCAGATGATTGCTCAATCAAACGGAAGGATTCAGAGCTGTTCCTACTGCCAGATGATCATTATGTTATGGAAGAGGTTTGGATGGAAGAACTTGGGAATTCAGTGATAGAGTAATGATGAATCCTCCCCAGACTTGTCAGATATCCCATGGCAGGAACTCTGCCTGTTTGCTGATGATTGAAAAAGACATCTTGGCAGACCCAAATCAAAGACTTCCACAGCTTTGGAGGGCTTGAGCCTTTTAACCACATGGTAATTATAAAGACTATAAATAACACTGAAAAATCCAGTTCAAACAGCCCTCAATAAATTATTTTAATGTGCTGTTATTGGCCCCCTCCTTCAGGATATCACAAGTCTGCACTGTCAGTCTGACAGGCTGAAATGTGCTCTGTCAAATCAACAGCTCAGCTCTGTCTTACAGACTGAGGGAAGCCTTCATTCCCTGTTTGTAGATGTGGCATTTGGGGACATGGGGCAGTTCTGGGGGAACAGTTGGACTCGATGGTCTCAGAGATTTTCCAACCTAAACTGTTCTGTAATTCCATCAAAACTTCACCCAGTGTGAAGAAAGCTTTGTCACCTGAAAGGATATTAGGGAAGAGCCACCAGGAGAGTTATCTGGGACTGTTCTCTCCATGTTTTTCAGACAAAAATTACTCCAGGAGCCCATAAATTGTGGCTTTTCTTGCCCAGCTCCTTGCTGAGGGAGCCCAGGACAGCTGAGTGCAGACAGTGGCTCTGAAGGACCTAAGCTGGGCAGTGCTACCCACCCAGTGCTGCTCTGGTGGTCACAGCTTGGACTCAGTGGTCTTGGAGGTATTTTCCAGCCTCAATTAATCTGTGATTCTGTGAAATATTAAGCGTAGCTCTGAGTTCCCAGATGTAGGAACAGTGGCAAGAATCAGCTTTTCTGCCTCCTAATCAGTGATGAATGTTTGCCTTGGAAATCTCTCCAAGTATTTACACTCTGCAGCAGGGCTGCTTCTGCTGGAACACTGCAGACCTGTGGATTTTTTTCCTACTCCCAGCTGCTGTGGTCATTACCAGGTGTAAATCTGTCTGCTCACCAATCTCAACCCTCCAGGCTTGTCTTGATGTATGCCACATTTGGGTATCTTTCCAAACCACGGAAAAGATTTTTCTAACAAACAGAAAATGTCCCTCACTATCTGTGTGCTGGAAATGACATAAAACACTCTTTTCCTGTTCAGTGAGAAAATGTTCCATGTTATCAGTATTTGCAGGACAGAATTAAGAATTTGCCTTCCAAAGTAGCATGTACTGAGAAGTAAGCAGGGCTTTTGAAGATTTTTAATAATCTTTAAACTGCACATTGGATACATATTTGTAATGTTTTAGGTGTACAAAACAAACAAGAACCAGCATCAAATAATACTAATACCCACCCTGAAAACAGAATTCACAGCCCCAAAACTTAGGGGTGTATAGAAACCCTGCTGAGCCCTTACTGCACCTTTAGGCAGCAAAATCCCTTTGAAAATCTGGGCTTTGGGCCCAACCCTGCCAAGAGCTCTGTGGAAAGCTCCTCCTCCTGCCTGGGGCTGACCCTGGCACAGCTCTTGTAAAGGCTCAGCTTTCCAAACAGCCTAAAGCAGGCAGGAAAAAAATCATGTCAGAAGTGGTAAATAGATGAGTTCCCAGATGATTGATTCAGATCCTTTCAGGGACAGGAATTCTGATTTGTGAACAGCTGGAAAGCACTGCTGGCTCCTCTCTGGTGCCAGTCTGTGTGTGGTCACTGGAATGTGCTCCATATGCCCTTTGGACACGTGTCAAAAGTCACATGTCATTAATTTCTCCAAACTTTGCAGTATTAAAGGTGTAGGAAGGTCGTATAAATGGAAAGTGCCTTATAAATGTGAAGAATTGTTTCCTGTGGTTTAGTTATTTTACTTTTTTTCAATCCAGATTTTTTTCCGATGACACAATTTAAGCTCTACCTCTGAGATTTTTCTCCCAGAAATAAATGGCTTGCAACAAAAGGGACTTTTAACAGAAGATAGCACCATGTAACTTTTGTAGAGTCATTAAAGGCAGATTGGATTTATTGGCACTCGTGGCTCCAAAGATGCTCCCCAGAAAAGCTGCCCTGGATCCCTGGCAGTGTCCCAGGCCAGGTTGGACACTAGGGCTTGGAGCACCCTGGGACAGTGGGAGGTGTCCCTGCCATGGCAGGGGTGGCACTGGATGGAATTTAAGGTCCCTCCCACCCCAAACCATTCCAGGATTCTGTTTGGTCACACAGGTCCCTGCATGTGGATAAGAAGGACCTCAAAGAGTGGCTGGGACTTGTCTGACTCTCCTTGTCAGCAGTGCTTACACACTGTGAGGGAACAAACACAATTCCAAGGCTTGTTGCATTCCCAACAGAGAAAAGAGCAAAAATCATCACTCGGAATCAACGCTGTGTCAGATAGACATCCAAAAAAATTATTATTAGATATTTCAAAAGAAGCCTTTTTAATAGCAATTGTTCTATGTGGGATTTTTTTCTTTTTTTAATTTCAGTGTAAAGTATTTGGTATTTGAACTCTTTAATTGTGTTGGCAAAAAGCCACTAAGAGGCTTTGATTTTTGGAAACAAATCCATGTGACTGATCTGAGTGGGATCTTAATGGCTACAAGGACCCGTCCATTAGGGGCTATTTTTAACAATGAAGTCAGAACTGGAATGGGAAAGTAAAGCTAAGACTAAACTACAAAAAGGTAAGCCTTGCAATATTCTTAAAGATTAAACTGTCCTGCAGTTACATAATAGCTGAAGTTATTCCTGGTGCCTATATCACAATTTATGTTATCCCAAATTACATTATTCTTAAATATCTACCAACAAAACTCCAAATACAGACAGTGCTCCTACACTGAATGGTCAAGGTGTGTTGGAGTCCTTCCCAACGTTTTTTCCTGTTAATTTTTGCTTTAATTCATTATTGGCTTGTGTTTCTATATCTTTGACCTGTCTTTCATTTTGTTCCTGTCTCTATTTTTGTTATCAGTTGTTTCCTTTCATGGCTTATTTTCCTCAAGTGTTTTTGGCAACTCCCTGTCTAATTTCAGCTGTACAGGATGATGTTCTGCATCCATCATTCCATGTGCAAGAGGCAGCAGAGCATGGATCCTTGAGGTATCCTGTACATAGAAAACAGAGATAGAATCCCAAACTGGATTGGGTTGGGAGTGACCTTAGATCCCATCCAGTTCCATCCCTGCCATGGCAGGGACACCTTCCACCATCACAGGCTGCTCCAAGCCCCAGTGTCCAACGTGGCCTTGGGCACTTCCAGGGATCCAGGGCAGCCACAGCTGCTCTGGGCACCCTGTGCCAGGGCCTGCCCACCCTCACTGTAAAAGTCTGCCTAATATCTGATCTAAATCTCTCCCCTGTCAGTTTAAATCCATTTCCTCTTGTCCTGCTGCTAAAGGTGATGGCAGGGGGTGATAAGCCCGTTCTGGGCCATGTAAAGGACTCTGTGAGCACACAGAGCTCAGAGCAGGAGGCCAGCAGCTTCCAGAGGGTGGGATGGGTACACAGAATCCTCCTCTGGGATATGGGGATACATGGAGGAGAACAGAACTGGGAAAACTGCTCAGTGTGAGCAGCTGGGGTGAATCAAAGCATTGCCCAGAGCCATGGGGATGAGACAGCAGTGGGGAAAATGTGATGGTGAGTTCAGGATGGAGAGGAAAAGACTCTAGGGAGAGCTCAGAGCCCCTTCCAGAACCTAAAGGGGCTCCAGGAGAGCTGGAGAGGGACTGGGGACAAGGCATGGAGGGACGGGACACAGGGAATGGCTTCCCACTGCCAGAGGGCAGGGATGGGTGGGATATTGGGAAGGAATTCCAGTCTGGTAGAGTGATAAGGGGCTGGGATGGAATTTCCAGAGCAGCTGTGGCTGCCCCTGGATCCCTGGTAGTGCCCAAGACAACGTTGGAACAACATGGGACCATGGAAGGTGTCTCTGCCATGGCCAGGCTGGTGCTGGGCTGATCCCGGGGTCGGTGCAGGACTGATCCCCGGGGTCGGTGCAGGACTGATCCCCGGGGTCGGTGCCGGGCTGATCCCCGGGGTCGGTGCCGGGCTGATCCCCCGGCTGATGCCGGGCTGATCCCGGGGTGGGTGCCGGGCTGATCCCGGGGTCGGTGCCGGGCTGATCCCCCGGCTGATGCCGGGCTGATCCCGGGGTCGGTGCCGGGCTGATCCCGGGGTCGGTGCCGGGCTGATCCCCCGGCTGATGCCGGGCTGATCCCGGGGTCGGTGCCGGGCTGATCCCCCGGCTGATGCCGGGCTGATCCCGGGGTCGGTGCCGGGCTGATCCCCCGGCTGATGCCGGGCTGATCCCGGGGTCGGTGCCGGGCTGATCCCCCGGCTGATGCCGGGCTGCGCTGAGCGCACGGCGGTGCCGATCCCGTTCCCATTGGCACTGCCGATCCTAGCGCCGCTCCCATCCCCATCGCCGGCGCTGTGGCGGCCCGGGCGGGGCGCGGGGAGGGAGGGGCGGCGGTCGGTCACGTGTGGCCGCCCGGTTAAAGCGGCCGCGGGCGGCGGGAGCGGCACAATCACGGCTGGGGCGGCGAGCGGGGCTCGCCCGCTGCCCGCGGCCCCCGCTCCGTCCGCAGCGCCCCGGCCCGCACCGCCCCGCCAGCATGGCCGGGGCCATCATCGAGAACATGAGCACCCGCAAGCTCTGCGTCGTCGGGGGCATCCTGCTCGTGTTCCAAGTCATCGCCTTCCTGGTGGGAGGGCTCATCGGTGAGTGCCGGGGGCCGCTGCCTTCCTCCTCCTCCTCCTCCTGCCGCCGCTGCCCGCTTGTTTAGTGCTGGTTACAGTATCGCTGACTCGCTCCCATGATCTCATTATCCGCTTTTGTAGCAGAGCGATCCCGACTCCGGGCCCTTTGTGGCCGTCCCGCGGCTGCTGCGGGGGGAGCCGACCAAGGAAAAGTTTTTGTGTTTTCTTTTTTTTTTTTTTTTTTTTTTTTTTTTTTTTGGCCTGGTTTCAGCCTGGACTTAAAGAAAGAGGGAAGTGGGAAAGCTTCAGTATGGCGACGGAACGCGCAGGGAGCCTCGCGTTTCAAAGTTGGCTTAGAAAATAATAATAATTTTTTTTTTTAAAGGATTTTTCCTCCCTTCTTGGAGCTGCACCTTCCCGTGTCTCGGCCTCTGAATCGGCCGCGGGAGGAAACCTCCTCCTTTGCCAGAATGAGAACAAAAAATATAAATTAAAAATTTAGGGGGAAAAAAAAAGAAAATAGAAATGAGAATGACTGGTGGGAGGAGGGGTCCCGGCTCTGGGATTTTTTTTCGCGCTTTGTCCGGACACGTTTCCGGGGGGAGCCCCCCAGTCCCTCCCGGTCCCGTTCCAGGAGGGGTCCCCTCTCCTCCCTCCCATCTCCCGACCTCTATCAGGAGGGCTCCCCTCCCACCCCCATCCTCTTCCAAGAGGAGCCCCCTCCGTTCCACCTCCCGCTCCAGCAGGGACCCCCTTATTCCCGATCCTCTTCCAGGAGAAACTCAAACCCGCGTGGGCTCGGCCTGGGTTTGTTCCTGCCCAGGGAGGGATTTAATCCCCGTCCTCGACTCCTCTCGGCCCTGGAGCCCTCCGGCTCCGCACCGCGCACTTTAAAGGCCAGATTGTGTCTATTTATCCCTGAGCATTCCCAAAGGCTGGGAGATGGGAACTGGGACACAGCCTTGCGGCGAGCAGAGTTTTCCCTGGGGAATGGAAGGAGGAAGATGGAGGAGAGCGAGTTTGGGGCAGCCCTAGGATTTTTTTTTTTTTTTTTTTACTAGAAAGCAGCTGAGTTGTGCGCCGGCTCCTTGGAATGATGGATGCATGGATGTGTCTGCTTTGGCCATTTCCAGGGTGGGAATGTTGCCTTTCTGTCCGGGAAGGATTGTCCAGTATCCCCCACTCCCTGGGGCAGGGCCGGCTCCCCCTGGAGCCCGGGGCCCCTCCCTTCCTCCCGGGCAGGATCCCCGCGGAGCTTTGGGGGTTTTCGGGAAGAATCGGGGTCAAATTCACTCTGAAACTTTGTTGCTCTTGGTTAGGGGAATAAAGCTGTGCTGCTCTCTCTGTTTGAGAGAGATTGGAGCTATTTCTCCAGCTGTTCCTCAGGAAGCAGACTCTGTGCTCCTGGTGCCCATCAGTGCTTTGCCTTCGTGGCCTTGCATGATCGGCCTCTAATAACCATAGAATTCCACTAAACATAATTTTGGAGAACTTCAGTTTCCCTCATTCTCTTGCTTCCTCACCTCCATCACAAGGGAGTCTCTGGCACATACTGACTAAAACTCATTTTTCCTGCCCTTGCAGGCCTGAAACAGCACAGTTTATCAGGATTAGCTTTTTTCGTTCCTCTTTTTTTCCTCTTTAAGAACTGGTTCAAGAGCAGGTTACTGAACCTGCTGCCGATTGCCGAGATAAAATTTCTTGGCCTGTGCTGTGCAGAGAAGCCAGACTTCATCTCAGAAGGGTTTTTCTAGCAGCTTCTTGCTTCTAGATTGAAATAGTCGCTTGTTCCAAAGGCTGGTGTGGCTCAGAAAGCCCTGTTTGTGCTGGCAGCTGGGGACAGATGTGAAAAACAGATGTTTATGGTTCACTTCACAGGGAAACAACAAATGTTTCTGCTCAGTTCTGAAGGGATTCAGAGATTAAAGAGTTTAAATTATGTTAGTTCAGTTTTTCAGCTGGTTTATGCCTCTGCTTCATTGGCTGCTGCTGCTGCTGGGCATACACCTCGGGCCCTCCCATCCTGGATGGGTCTCCCAGGTGGAGCTGGAAAGCTGCATGAACAGGTTGGATGGGCTGGGGCCAGCAGGGATAGGGATTTGGGGCTGAGTTCAATGCCCTGCACAAGTTCATTCACTCCATCCTGCTGCAATACCTGCACAAGTTCAGTCATTCCATCCTGCTGGAGTCAAGTCATTGTCTATCTGTGGTCAATCCTAGGGGGTGCCGCCCCAAAAGTGCTTTAATTCCTGGAAATCCCCTCTTTGATCTTCCCTCGGATCAAACTTCCCTAACCAATCATCCAAACTGTTTTTTTTCTCTGCAGCATTTACCTCTTATGATGCATTTGAGGAGTTTAGAGGCTCATCCCTGAGCCAGGAGCTCCCAGCCAGCCCTCCTGGGAGCTGCAAATGCAGGGCTATTTGGTGCTTGTGAAACACCAAGTTCCATGTGTAACCTAGGTGTGGTCCCCAACATCTGGCAGGGTGACACGAAGCCTGGGAGGCTGAGCAGCTTTTCCTAGGAACCTGCCTTGTTTTGGGCTCCCTGCATCCCTGGGATCTCTGATCCAGGGGCTTGAGACTGACCACTTTAGAGATTCCCAAGCATGTGGTGTTTCCTACAAGGAGACTGCTCGTGGTGAGCAGTGGGTCGGTGGCCGGCGTTCCGAAGGGACCAGAGCCGTGCTGGGAGAGCTCCCAGTGCCACCGCACAGCTGCTCCCAGCGGTGACACCAGGTGAGGCGGGAGCAGAGGTGGCACTGACACAGTGGCCCTGCTCTGGTTTGATCCAGCGCACCCAACAGACACCAAAATCCGGTTATTTTGGTGTGCCCAGGTCTAGACAACCCAAAATACGTACACGAGTGGGACAGGGCTGCAAAGCCGAGCCAGCCTTTCCCCTCGCAGGCGCTTAGGTCATGTTTCAAAACAATGACTAAGTGCTCTATTTTAACAGATCCCTCGTGCCAGTCCAAAATACCCAAATGCAGCACATTGGTACCTGATACAACCACCACAAAGCTGCTTTTCCTCACATCAGGGGGTTTCTGCCACTGCTGGTTCCCAGCTTGGTTTTGGGCAGTCAGTGTGTGTTGACAGAGTTCTAATGCAACTTTTACATTTCCAACAGCTCTTTTATTTAGCAGCAGGAATCTTACCAGCTCTCAGGTGGGATTTGCTCAAAGCTGTCTGTTGGCAAAGCATGGGATGCAAAAGGATGGGAGAAATTCCTGTGGCAACAACTCCCTGACAGGAGCGTGCAGCCAGGTGGGGAAAGGTCCTGCTCCCAGGGAACAAGGGACAGGATGAAGGAAGTTGTGCCAGGGAGTTTAAGGTTGGATATTTGGGAGAATTTCTTTGTGGAAATGGTTGCCCGTCCCTGCTGCAATTTCTCCAGGGCAGTGGTGGAGTCCCCATGCCTGGAGGAAGCTTTGCAAAGCTCAAAAAGGAGCAAACACCCCAAAAGAGAATTTTATTGGGCTGTTTCTTCGCTGTGCTGCGGTAATGAACTGTTGGCTCCGGGAAGTGGGGCTGTCACTACTTGAAACCCCACAGAATTCCTGATGTCTGCTCCCTTTGTGGAAAACATCTTGTTTAAAGGTCACGCTTCTGGACTGTGTGTGATGTGTTCACTTGGGATGCAGCAGTGGGAGATAGAACATGATCCACAAAATTAATCCTAATGCAGCCTTGTCTCCACTATCCCGCTGTAAATGATGGCATGTGTGGATTACGGGAGAATGGGATCACCAGGAATGGTTTCTGTTATCGTTTGTGAGGAATGAGGCTGATGATAATTTACAGCCACGCCGGCGCTCCCGGGAGCCCCTGCCTGCTCTGCCTTCCCTGGATCTGGTGTGGCTGTCCTGGGATGCCACCAGGCTCGTGCAGGCTGGGAGCTGTGACAGCCCTGGACAAGCCATGAGGACAAACCTTGCACCTCCTGTCCTGAGGCAGTGTTGGGTCCCTCAGGACAAGGGAGACCCTGAGGGGCCGGAGTGAGCCCAGGGTAGGCAGTGAAGCTGGGAAGGGTCTGGAGAACCAGGAGTGGCTGAGGGAGCTGGGAAGGGGCTCAGATGGAGAAAAGGAGGCTCAGGGGGGACCTTGTGGCTCTGCACAAGTCCCTGACAGGAGGGGACAGCCAGGGGGATTTGGGGTCTGCTCCCAGGAACAGGAGAGGGAAGGGCCTCAGGCTGGGCCTGGGGAGGCTCAGGAAAACTGGGAAAATTCCTTCATGGAAAAGGTTTTCCAGCCCTGGCAGAGCTGCCCAGGGTGGAGTCCCCATCCCTGGAGGGATTTAAAATCCCTGTGGATGTGGCACTTGGGCCAGTGGTGGCCTTGGCAGTGCTCAGAACAGTTCAATTTGCTGGCCTAAAAGGTCTGTTCCAACCTAAACAATTCCATGATTCCCACAGCTGGGGCAGCTGCAGCATCCACCTGGCTGTGCCTGTTGCTGGGAATTTTGGGATGTTCAGTGGAGGTCACCACAACTGCTCCAGGCCAAAGCTGAGCTGGGACACACCAGGGTCCTCCTGGCAGCTGCTGGGGTGGAAGCTGTGTATGCAGAATCTGACTGGATTTATGTGGGTTTGATCCCTCTTGGTTGTTTTGAAGCAATGCTTTTGATTACAAATTACCTTTCTCTGTGGAAAGCTGTTGGTGTCCCTTTCTAGTTGCTTTTTCATCCTGGAATTTATATATATATATAAAGTATTTTAAAAAGGAAAAAAAAAAAGAAACAAAAAAACCCCAAAAATAGATCTCTGTGCAGCAACATCCCAACTTTGAAAACTTTTTTTAAGGGAATTTCCAATAACTTATTTTATGTGAGTTTTTTACTACTTTAAAGGTCCCTTCCAACTCAAACTTCTGTGATTCCAAGGACGCTTTATCCCAGATCACAGATCCTTGGTTCAAACAAGCACAGGGAATGCAGAACTCTCTGTGGCCCAGGCAAACCCAGGGAAATGCTGGAAGCCCAGTGCCCACCCATACACTTTACAAATCTAACTGATTGGAAAAGTGGAGGGATTTATTTAGCACATGAGTCCTCTGGGCTGAGGGGATGGATTTAAGGAGGTGCAGGTTCACTGCTCCCTTCCCTGGCTTAGGCTGGAAAAAACAGAATTGTTGTGACTGGAGGAGCTCAAACTTCCTTGTGTGTCTGGCCCGGAGAGATAATGAGTCATGTGTGGCCATGGCTGAGCTGCTCTCCACAATCCCAGCTCATTATCTAAATGTCTGATTTGGCTCCTGAGCCCTGAGTTTCCACGTTTTCATTTTCTTTCCTGGGATTTCATTACCTTCCTCAGGCTGAGCTGATCTTTTGACAGGGGAGGCGCTCGGATTTCCAAGGTATGGATAGGAAAGAGTGTTTCAGGCTGGGGACAAAGAACATTTTTGTGTGCCTGACTTCCTTTCATCCAGGGCCTCTCCAGGAGCTGCTCCATGGCCATGAATGCCAATGGATCCTCTGTATAGACACATTCCTGCAGTGCTGCAGCCTTGGCAGAGGCGCTGGGAGCCCAGGAGAAAGCAGACACGAAAGGTCATGTCTGTTTAGTTTAGGTCTGCTCAATTCTTCTTTTGAAGAGCTGTAACTGTAGCTGAATGGGCAAAAGTGCCAGAAATGGAGAGTTCCCAGGCAGGAATGTCAGTGCTGGGGCCTGAGGAGCTGGGAATCCTCAGAGGTGCTGGGTTTTTTCTCTTTTCACAGCTGCATCACTTCCAAACTCCAACCCGGGAGAGCTCAGGTGACAAGTTCAGTCCTGCTGCTCCCTGGCTCTGTTGATTTAAATGTGACCTGAGCTGTGCTCCTGCTGCCTCCCTGCCCTTTGTGAGGGAAAACCACTACACAGGAAGCTTTTTCCTTGGTAAATAGCATTTCTGGCCTTTGAAGTCGGGTTATAACTCCCTGATAGCCTGGGAAAGCCTTTGAAGGGCTCAAGGTGTCCAGTGGGGAAGGGCCTGGACCTGCCCATTCACATGGAGATGAAATTCCTCACATATCTGAGCAGGGGCAGTTTCCAAGGAATCTTATCTTGGGGAGTGTCAGGCTCTGGAGGAAAGCTGCTGGGTATCAGCAGCTCTTCCTGCTCCTTCATCTGTGTGCAGGGATTTCAAACCTTGGTTGGGCATTGCAGGAAATTCATCTCATCCCACTAGAAAACTGATGTGGAAGAACATCAGGCTCTCTGTGGCAATTAGTAGATCAGTCTTACCTTTTTTTTTTTTTAATAAAATGTTTTTGAATATCCATTTCTGCATTTAGGGAGCTCTACTCATGCTCACCTCATTTGCATTTGTTGCTGCTGTTGAATATGGATGTGAATTATGGAGATCATTCATTCAGTTCTCCAAGCAAGTTGTGCCTCATAATATTTCCCTGCTTTGTGACTTGCCTGAGGCTGAGGGAAGAATTCCTTATCTCTGTTCCCCAGGAACCCTTCGGCTGCTTCTCAGGGAGCTGGGAATCCTCTGCTCCCACAGTTCTAAGGACTTTGGGCATGGCTGCTCCTTGGGATCTGATTTATTTGGGAAAAACCTCCAGTTTGTGCTGCTCTGAATAGACTTTGCTGGTAGCAAAGCTGCAAAAGTAGCACTGGAGAAAAAACCTTGAGGAAAAACACAACCCCTGGGACATGAGAGTGCCCAGCAAGATGTGACTGGATTGTAGAGTCACAGAATCCCGGGATGGTTTGGGTTGGAACCACCTTAAATCCCATTTTATCCCACCCATGCCATGGCAGGGACACCTTCTACTATCCCAGGCTGCTCCAGGCCCCTCCCTGTTCCAGAGATCCAGGAGCAGCCACAAAGTTTCTGTTCTGATCCAGCAAGCTTGGGTTTGATTTTGTTTAACTTTTATGGTCTGAACAAAAAAGAGAGAGAGAAACCTGTAGCACTGAAAAAAAATGTCTTGGAAACAACAGAAATCTGGGTGTTCAGCTGCACCAGGTTATCTGTAAATCAGGATGGAATTGGTGCCCCAGGGCTTGAAAGGATTTTGGTCTGGATAAAACTTGAAGTCAAATATGACAAAGAAAAACCTTTTCCAAGGGGAGTGGGCTTCCAGTAGGCAGTGGGATTATTTAAATATACAATTATTCAGCATATAAAAGCTGTTGCACTGTTCCAGAAAGCTTTGTGGAATAAGAACTATCAAAGAAATAGTAATTAAAAGTCTCTGTGTCACTCAAATTTATTAAACTGGCGCCATCGAGGTCAGGAAAGAGGGAGGCAGAAATGCTGTGATAAATACACATTTATAATGCTGAGTGTATATACGGTGTTCTCCAGGTTCTGACTGTTCCAGTTGGAAAAGTTGGGTCTGTCCATGATAAATTAGCTTGTTTATTCCTACCCTGCAGTCGCTTAGGGTAATGAAGCAGAAGCCCTTTGTGTGTGCTCGCTGGGAAGTGCTGGCTGGCTCCGAAGGGGGTAATTGAGTAGAAAAGCAGAATGCTCCCGCTGCCGGGAGAAGTTAAATCCCCCCGAGGTCAGGGGGATTCAGCCTTTAATCAATGTGGACACAATGCAATTGAGAGTTTCCAAAGGGCTTGTTTATGGTGCTGGAGCAAGGGTCGGTGGTTAATGGGAGTGCTGGGATGAGAAGGTGCAGGATGTGATTCCCAAGGTGAGGAACTGAGAGGAGATGGAAATCCTTGAGTGCAGGAGGAAGGAGGTGTTTGAGGCTTCATCACAGGAGCTTTTGGAAGACCAACTTAATTTATTGAAATGAAATTACTCAGTGGTGGTGGCTCTTACTCAAACCTAGGTGTATGTAATATCCCCCCACCCACAATGCTAAAACACAGAGAAAACTCACTTGTCTCAGTAATTTTTTTTTAACCTTAAGATTAATTCTAAAACCAGAGAAGCAGTGTGGTGTTTTTATTTTTTATTTTTCCTTGGGGAGGAGCTCCTGAGGGAAGTGCCTTGGACCTTGTTTGCTGTTGTCCTGGTGGGATCAGGCCCTGAGCACCCTGCCCTGGCCTCCTGGCTGAACAGAGAGGATGAAATTCTGTGTAGGAGCTGTTCCAGTCAGTGAGACGTGGCTGAGCTGGCCCTGGCAGTCTGTGGGAAGCCCTCCCTGGTGGGGAGGTGGCCACACTGGTGAAGGTGTCCAGCTTTCCAAGTATTTGCTGGTTAAACCATCACAGGGAGCAGCGGGATCTGCTCTGCCCCTGTAATTTGGGATACACTTGGGATTTCCGCAGTGAGCTGGGCACCTTTGGAGGCCCATCTGGAGGAGATGCAGAGGCAAAAATTCAGGGGAAATTTAGATTAGATATTGGAAGGAATTGTTCCCTGGGAGGGTGGGGATGGTGCTCAGAGAAGCTGTGACTGTCTCTGGATCCCTGGCAGTGTCCAAGGCCAGGCTGGAGCAGCCTGGGACAGTGGAAGTGTCCCTGCCGTGGCAGGGCTTTGGAATGAGGCAAACTTTAAGGTCTCTTTCAGTCTGTGATCCTGTGGCAGTGCTGGGCAGCTCCAGCAGCTCCTGCCCATGGCTTTTGGCACTTGGCACTAGGAGTCCCTGCCCCGTGGCTGGGGCCAGGACTCCCTCCTGGGGGCTCCTGGCTGAGCTACACTCCACTGGCTCCTGCCCACCCTTCCTCTGGAAGCTCTGCTCCCCTCTTACTCCAAGTGGTACCTGCAGTTCTCATGGCAGCGAGCAGCCTGGAGCACGAGGCTGATCCCCTGTGCTGTGCACACAGAGCTGCTCAATTATTTACAGGCTGACAGAGATCCTGGGATCCGTGGAGCTGCTGCACGCCCCAGGCTGGGGGCAGAGGGGCTGGGGGCAGCAGGGCTGGGAGCAGCCCTTGGCACCGCAGCACAGCCCAAATCCCTCACTGTGAGCTTTGTTTTGCATAGCACTTTGTAATGCTGTTGGCTGACTTGGCTGCAGCTCCACAAAGCATTTTTTTTTCCACTTGGTTCAACGCTCACTTGGATTTAATGGGCCAGGAGCCAAATCAGTAATGGAAGCCAAGTGGCGACGTTTGGTGTGCAATTCCCGACGAGGAGTATGTATAGTAATTGTCTCATGCTCCTCAAAGCTGTAACTTTGGCAGGGGGGAGGCTGCAGGGAGCGTGCCAAGTGTTTAAAATCATAATCAGGCAGTGATGAAAACATGTATTTATGGCTATAATGAGTTGCATCAAAGCAAGAAACATTCGGCTTCTCTGTAGAGGGAACGCTGTCTCTTAATTCAGAAATGCCTTCGAAATCACCCAGAATGTGTCAGAGTTAAAGAGCTCAGAGAGCTCGGCTGAAATGCCTGGCTTATTTCACAGCAATATTCCTGATATTCCCTTCCAGCTGCAGTTTTAGCTGTGGTTTCTGGGCTCTACATTGAGGCACGGTGGAGGAATCAACGTTTATTGCAGTATTTTATGCACTATGGGCACGTCATGAGTGTTCTGTAACCCTGGGCTTGCAGCTTCATTTGTGTTTCCTTGTTGAATGCTTTGTTTTATTCAACTTTGCTGTTTCTTGATACAGTATTTAGGGTGGATATTGGGAAAGGTTCTTCCTCCAGAGGGTGCTTGGCACTTCCCAGGCTCCCCAGGGAATGGGCATGGCCCCAGAGCTCCAGGAGCTTTTGGACAGCGCTGCCAGGGATGCACAGAGTAGGATTTTGGGGTGTCTGTACGGGGCCAGGGATTGGATTAATGATCCTTGTGAGTCCAATTCAGGATATGTCCTGATTCTGATATCAAGAACTTTTTTGATTTTGGGGTTGCTTTAGTGTCTGAGTGTTGTGTGATTCCGGAGTGCAGCAAGAGTTTGGGATGCAGCAGTGCAACAACGCATCCCAGAGAGCTGGGATGAATCTGGGAGTACTCCTGGAATCCTTTCAGTGGGAAAAGCCCTCTAAGGTCAGCAAGTCCAACCATTAACCAAGCACTGCCCACCTGCTCATGCCAGTCCCCTGGAGCCCACCCTTATCCCTGTGCCTTTGGAGCTGGAAGAAACTCAGTGCTGTGAAAAAAAGGAGAAAAATGCAGTTTATAAACATTTGGCTTTTGAGTAACTTCCTCCCGCCCGGCATTGAGTCACGTCTCCCTGCCCGTGGGAAGCTGTGTGGATGTCACCCTGTGCCGAGGTGGCACGCTGGGCAAGGTGCTCCACAGGGTTCCTGGCTGCCATCCCAAGCAGCTCCAAAGCTGCTGGGATGATCCTGCTGTGCCCAAATTACAAGGGAGCCAGGGCTGAATCATCTGGGTGTAGCAGTGCGGGGCTGGGGGCAGCGGGAGGGTGAAGCTCGCTCTGGGGTTGTTTTCCTCCTTGGAATATTGGGAGTTTGTAGGATGGTGTTATTGCTGCTGGAGTTTTTGTGATCTGTAAGGGAAGTCCTGGATGGTTAGAGTGAGGATGGTGACAACATGAAAATCACCTTCTGCAGAGTCTCATTTCCCATACCACTCACTGTCCTGGAGGAAAATCTGTCTGCCCAAGGAGATGCATGGCCTTGCATGGTGCAAATACCATGCTAAATCCTACCCTGCAGGCCCACGAGGTTTGGGATTAGTTTATCCACCCAGGTTTCTCTGGGCATATGCTTTCTGTGTGGATTTGCTTGAGTGAGCACAGGAAAAGGAAAATATTTCAGTAAATCAGGATGATTTTGTGTGACCAAGGTATCTGCTCTTCAATTAATCCTAATTTGATCCCACTACAAAGTCAGTAATACATCTGTGGATGTAATAAACTTAATTACTTGACTGTGAGATCAAAGAGCTGTGAAGGAGCAGCACTGGGTGCATTTGTTTTAAATTGCCTTCAAAGAGTCGAGCGGGGCGCTGCGAGTTTTGGTGGGGAAACCTCAGGATCAGATGTCTGCAGATGCTACAAGTGTGGTTCTCTTGCATTGCCAGCTCCCAGCCCCACGACAGCTGTTCCCTACATGTCAGTGAAGTGCATTGATGTCAGGAAGAACCACCACAAAACCAAGTGGCTGATGCCCTGGGGACCCAACCACTGCAAGAAGCTGAAGGATTTCGAAGAGGCCGTGAGCCGGCAGATCGAGGCCAACGACATCGTGTTCGCCGTGCACATCCCACTGCCCAGCAAGGAGATGAGCCCCTGGTTCCAGTTCATGCTCTTCATCATGCAGCTGGACATTGCCTTCAAGATGGACAACGACCTCAGTAAGTGGCTGGCACGGGGAAGTGTTGCCTGGCTCTCATTTCCCAGCCTGCTTCCCCTAAAGGATTTTTTACCTTGTGCCGTGAGTTGTGTTGGTGCCATGCAGTGAGCTGGTACTGGAGCACGTTCTGCATCTGGGAATTGGTGATCCTGGAATGGTTTGGGTTGGGAGGGACCTCAAAGCCCATCCTGTGCCACTGCTGCCATGAGCAGGGACACCTTTCACTGTCCCAGGGTGCTCCAGCCTGGCCTTGGGCACTGCCAGGGATCCAGGGGCAGCCTCAGCTGCTCTGGGCACCCTGGGCCAGGGCCTGCCCACCCTCACAGACAGGAATTGTTTCCCAATATCTAACTTTAATTTCCCCTCTTTCAGTTGGAAGCTATTATATAAATATTAACTAAATATATAACACTCACTCCCCCTGCCCCAAACACTCCACTCTCCCCCAAACTCAAAAATAATCCTCCAATAAAACCTGCAGAATTATATTGAGAGCAGCAAGGGCAGGACTGCTCTGGCCCTTCCTGGAAGGGAGGCTGTCCATGTGTTTGCATGTTTTAAAGTGTTTGGGGGAAATCCCTCTCTAAACTACAGTGGATAAACAATTTGCTTTCCAGACTGGTTGAGCTGGGCTGTGTGGAGCTCCTGCCCTGGCTCCAGCCTGGCTCTTGGGCTGGCTCCATGCTCAGGGATCAGTGGGGTGGGACTCACTCAGGGTTAGGAGCTCTTTTAGCCAGCTTTGTGTCCTTGACTCTCTTCCTGTTCAGTGTGGAAATGTTCCTCCAGCTGTTTTTCCCAGAATCCTGGACTGGTTTGGGTTGGGAAGGATCTCAGAGCTCCAGTTCCACCCCCTGCCATGGGCAGGGACACCTTCCGCTATCCCAGGGTGCTCCAAGCCCTGTCCAACCTTGAGCACTTGCAGAGATGGAGCAGGAATGATTTAATGCATCATCATTAAGATAAGTTAGAAATGAGATTGTAGAAAGCTTTCACCTGTGTTCCTATCCCTGTAATTATCTCTGAAATTCAGAGAGCAGCTTTGTGCCTTTATTAAGGCCTCACCTCCTTCCACTTGGATAGATGATTGCATTAGGGAAACAGGTCTTTATTCCAAGGATTTCCAACTTGAACCATCATGCTGGAGTGAGGAGCTGGCCAAGCCCTTGGAGCAGGCTGCTGGAATGCTAACCCAGCTTCTGGCAGCATTTCTGCTGCAAGAGCAGAGCCTCTGCTTCAGCTTTGTGCCCTTCAGTGACTGAGTCCTGCAAAGGTGGGAGGTTTTTTTTGAGGTCTCGGAGCAGAAAAGCTCATCTTGGACCACCCCCTGGATAGTAAAAAGGAGGTTTGGGGATTTTCCAGCACTTTGTGCCAAGCTGAAGGCAGATGTAAATCAAATGTAGAATCTTAGGACCTAGTGACACATTTCTTGCTTGCTAGATTGTAACAGCTCTTAAACAAATAAACAGAAGACTTGTCAAGCTGAATTAATTGTAAGTGTGTGTGTGTCCCCTGCTGTTAAAGGAAGGGGCCTCATTGATCAGGTGATGGGGATCTGCTGAAGGGACAGTGATAAATAAGGATGTGAAACAACCTCTTCTTTTAAAGCAACAATTCAAGTTTCTTCTCTCTGGGGCTCTGAGCCATCCAGGTCTCCTTCTGCTGTGGCCAGTGCCAGCAGGGGCTGGTGCCAAACCAGGGCCACTCCTGGAAGGCACTGCAGTGCTGAAGCCTCTGATCACTGTCCTAAAAACTGTCTTGGAGCTGCCTCAGACCATCCAGGAAAGCAGCACTGCTGGGAACTGGACAGGATTTATCCTCCTGAAGAAGCTGCTCCCTGGGGCACATCCTGCTCTCCTGGCTCCTGGAGCTCCACTGCAGGGTCTGAAGGTGCTGTGCAGGGTCCTGGGCTCTGCCAGCATCCCCTTGTCCACCAGGGATGTGGACACATCCTGAGCCACATCAAACTGTCTCCTGTTTTTTTCCTCAAAGGCCCTTGCTTGTCTTCTTCCCCTGCAATTCCTAAGCAAGGCCAATGCACGGAGTAAAGCTGCATTTGGTTTTTTTAGGGTGCTGGGTGCCAAAACCCTTCTGGGACAGGGGCAGCTGGGTTGTGCCTGTTGGGAAATATTGGTGATTCATGGGTGACTCTTCATCCACAGAGAGCTGGAGTCAGGCCCGGGTCATCTCTCCCCATCCATGGCCTGGGTCAGCTCTCCCCATCCAGCCATAAAGGGTTTTTTTTTGCTGGGGCAGAGGGGAAGGGCAGCCCTGGTAAGGTGCCCTGAGAGAGGCTGGCAGAGGCTGAGCCTCCTGGAATACCTCATGGGATCTCACCATTCAGAGCAGCAACCAGCCCGAATCACCTTCGCCTTGGGAACTCCTCTGGACTTCCAGTTGTTTTGAAATGCAGACGTTTAGAAGCTGAGCTGCTTCCCCTGTGTTTATCCTTCCAGAAAGCTGGGAGAGACTCAGTCTGTTCCTCTGAGGAAGAGCCTATTTCTATACTGTCCCTTTCCTTTCTTGATGCATTGTGCACTCAATTATTAAAACCCCTTCCCAGGACTGAGAGAGGAGGGAGCCAGAGGAAGCAGATGGAGTTTCTTTGCAGCTGTAAAGCAACTGTGTACAGTGAGAGGGCAGAGTGCTGCAGCCTCCTTTTCTAATTCATCCAGCCCTGGGCCTTTTGGTAGGTTTTGTAATTTTAGGGAGCTGGTGAAGCATGGAAGTGTAATGGAAATAATTCCAGAATTTCTGGAATAGGCTTGCCTGCCATAGGCTTCTCCCCAGCCAGCTGTGCAGCTGGCACAGAGCCCCCTCCTGAAACAACTCCACTATTTTTAGGCCATTGTAATATGAGTGAAGATATCCTGGGCAAGTATTGTCCTATGAAGTGATTCATGGAAAAGCTCCTGGGCAGTAAAATGCCAGTGGGAAAAACAACACTGGTGGTACTTGGAGCATGAGCAGGGAGTCCCTCACTAGGGAGGTCACAGAGCTCAGGGCTAGGAAACCTCCAGGAGTGTGTCTTGTCCTCATTTGAGTTGGAAGGACCTCAAAGCCCATCCAGTGCCACCCCTGCCTTGGGAAGGGACACCTTTCACTATCCCAGGCTGCTCCAGCCTGGCCTTGGACATTCCAGGGATCCAGGGGCAGCCACAGCTTCTCTGGGCACCCTGTGCCCACCCTCCCAGGGAAGGATTTATGCCTGAGCTCCAATCTGATCCTGCTCCCTCTCAGTTTAAAGCTGTATAATGTTGTGCAAGAAAAGGGCACCCTCCCCTCCCCAGAAAATTGTCTATTCACCATCTAATTAATGTGAATAAGGCACAAATCTTCTTAAGATTTGGTTCTCTGTTACATTTGTTCCTCAGGGACAATGGGAGTTGCTCATGGAAGGCTGGCATAGGATTATCATGGAATCATTTAGGTTGGAAAAGACCTTTAAGATGGAGTCCAACCACTAACACAGCTCTGCCATCAGTCTGCTGTGCTGAAATCTACGGATGTATGGCTATATCTATATTTTATGTTGACAGCCCTGAAGGGTCTTTGCACAGAACTCATTTCCAAGGGGAGGTGTCACCCCAGCAGAGAGACTGATGGAATTCCAGAGGGAGCCTCTAATCCATTGGCCTGGAAAGGCACGCAGCAGTTCATCTTCTGCCTTCTGGTTTTCATACTCCATGGCAGCAGCAACATTTGGACTGCAAAGATGAAATACTGAAAGCTGTTTTTCTTGGATTTAATCCCAAGCATTCCAGTTGGTTTTATGGCTTCTGAAATGGAGTTCATGGTGCTTTTTAGCCGGGCCAAGTTCAACCTTATGTTCCCATTTATCTGTTTTGCTGGTCTCCTAAACAGCGGATCTGAGATGGCAAATTCGTGTTCCATGGAAACCCAACTGCTGGCAGCTCTGGAAAGGGGCTGGATATGGATCTGGATGGTGCAGATCACGTGCACCAAAAAATGCTCAGAAAAATCCTGAAGTGTCCACATCAGATGCACAACCTGGCCACCTCCAAAGGGGTGTTAACATAGAGCTGCCAACCACAGATCCCATCCGGTGGGATGAGTGTGCCACCACATATTCCCAACAAAAATATAGCTGAGAAGATGGGTTCTGGAGCCATCTCCCAACACTTCTCCAAGGTGGATGGTTCTGGAGCCATCTCCCAACACTTCTCCAAGGTGGATGGTTCTGGAGCCATCTCCCGACACTTCTCCAAGGTGGATGGTTCTGGAACTTTTCCAGCAGCCGTGGCTGTCTGAGTTTGGTGCCCTACAAAAGGATGCTGGGCTGTAACATGCACGTGCTGGTTTTGGAGCGTGTTCCTCATTCAGAGCCCTCCCTGGGATCTTTGCCTGGTAAACAGGAGGATTTTCCAGCTGGTGGAGCTGGTAGAGACTTGCCTCAGATTTTTAATCATGTTGATGTGTTGCTCCTTGGCAGCCTCAGCTGCAGCTCCAGTGCATGAACTCGCTCAGTTACAGCTCCTTGGTGAGCCTGTTCCAGCCTCACTCCCCTGGCAGTGTCCTGGCAGTGTCACCTTTCCAGGCAGCTGTATCCCAGACTGTCACTGTCACATCCAGGAGGGGACGAGCTGCTTGTCCCACATGGGTGTGTGACCTTGCCAAGCCATGAGCTCCGTGTGTGTCACTGGCGTGTGAGCTGGGGCATCTGCAGAGGCAGGAACAAGTCAGGGCAGGTGTGGAGGAGCAGGGGAAGGCTCTAAAATATTCTGTAGGTGAGGAAGGGAGAGCTCCAAAAACCTTCTGTAGAACAACTGAAGCAAACAAGATGTATAGGAAACATCAATGCTGTCGTGTGTGGTTGGTTCTGAGATTTTTCCCAGCTAGGGCAGCATAGCTCAACTTCAGTTTGTTAATTATCTTCATAAAGGAACTTGGTGTCTTGTTTTTTAATTACTCTGGGAAGCCTCTGAGCCTCCTGTCTCCTTGCTGTTGCAGAGGAAAATGCAGAGATCACCCTGGATGTGTCGCTGGCCTATCGTGACGACATGTTTGGTGACTGGGAGGAAATAGCACATGCCATAGAGATCAGGAAGCTGAAGTGCACCTTTGGCTCTCCAAAAGTAAGGGATTTGAATGACTGCTGGTGGGGATGAGTGGGAGTTATCCTTTTCCAATCACAGAACCATAGAATCACCCTTTCCATGAAAAAATTTTCCCCAATATCCAACCTAAACCTCCCCTGGCAAAACCTGAGACCGTTTTCTCTTGTCCTGTCACTTTTTACCTGGGAGAAAAGGCCAATCCTCACCTGGCTCCCACCTCCTGTCAGGGAATTGTAGAGGGTTCATCTTGGAAGGTCCCATTAAACCCCAAAATGTGAACCTGTTTGAAGTCAAACCTTAGTTACTCAGTGACCCTAAACCATCAAAACCATGAGAAACGTCCCTTAGCCACAGGCTGGAATTCGCATGCAGGCTCTGGCTGCTCCCAGTGCTCCCAGTTGGAGGGCTCCGTGGTGCTGCTGGTCCTGGGGGTTCTGAGGTTCTGCTCCCTGCCCTTTCTGCAGACCGTGGAGTCCGAGGGCCGTCACTACGACTGTGACTTCCTGCCCTTCATGGAGATTGGCAGCGTGGCACACAAGTACTACCTCATCAACATCCGCCTGCCCGTCAACGACAGGAAGGGCATCAACGTGGGCATCGGGGAGATCAAGGACATCCGCCTCGTGGTGAGTGTCCTGCCCCTCCTCTGCTGGAGCCACCTGGGAGGGGTTAGCTGCACCACCCCATTAGTGCCTTGTCTTCATTTTCTTCTGCTTTCACTCGGAGTCACGGTTAAAACACAAGAGAGATGGATTTCTTGTGTTTGGGCTTGGTTGTTTATGAAATCTTATCTAAAGTACAGAGTTCTGCAGCATTTCCAGCTACCAGCTAAAAGTGAGCAAAATGGAGCTGAATCGAGCTGGTCACGAGGTCTTTTAAAGCTATTCAGTGCAATAGGGAATTAACACCTCTATTACTTATACTTTTGACCCAATAACCAGACCCCTGTGACCTGCAGTGCAGCACTGACTGTCCAACCAAAAATCTCCTTCCTGAGACTAGGAAGGAGAAGGAAGAAGGAACAAGAAAAGGAAGGTGGGGCAATGCCCAAGAACTTCCACCTTGTCCCATACTCATTCCTATATTCTAAAAACCCCAAATTCCAAACCCTTCACCATGTGACATTACACACTTCTATTCCAACGACACACCTGTGATTTTAACTCCATCACTCAAATTTGGAAGCCTTCTCCAAGGCCTCAGGTCAAAAGCAGGGTTCTCCTGGGGGTCAGAAAGCACAGAAAGTTCCAAACTCCCAGACTTCAGGGTTCCAACACTCTGCCATGCAGGCTCTGTGCCCAGGCTGCTGCAGCTCCTGGCCCGAGCTCCTCTGCCTCCAGGGACACTGCCCTCCTCCCTGGGAATGCCCTCTGTGCCTGCTCTTCCCAAGCCTCCAAGCTCCCTGTGTCCTCTGCTTCCCACCACAGTCTGCCTGGGATGCAGAGTCCTTCTTATGGATAAGAGCTAAGGAAGAACAGGAGAGTTCAGAGGGGGCCTGGTCTGTCCTGGAGCTGGCTGTGACCATGTCTGGGAAGGCTGTCAGTGATGCTTGCTCTGCCTGCCCTCGAGGCTGGGTGAGCAGGGATGCTTTTCCCAGCTGGAGGCCCTCCCACCCCGGCTGTGGTGGCTGCAGACAGCAGTGGGAGGACACGTGGCTGCAGAAGAACGTTAATGAGCCCATGCTCTTCCCACCAGGGGTGACTTGGCTCCGTGAAGATCTCGTTACTGGTCTGGGAGTAATTCCCCAGCTTTTTCCATGCTGTGTCAGAATTCCCTCTCTCCCTCACCATAGAAGCTGTGTCTGTTGGCATTTGTTCTCAGAGCTTCTGGAACCTGCCCAGGTGGCCTGGGGGCTCAGTGGGCACCCGCTCTCTGTCCATCATTGGCCAAACCATCATTGGGATGCACTTCCATGTGTGTGCCTCTCCTGACACTCCATGAGGAGAAGCACAGGATGCTGATGTTAAACCCCGTGCCCTGGTTTTCCTCAGGGCATCCATCAAAACGGAGGCTTCACCAAGGTGTGGTTTGCCATGAAGACCTTCCTGACACCCAGCATTCTGATCATCATGGTGTGGTACTGGAGGAGGATCACGCTGATGACGCGTGCTCCCGTCCTGCTGGAGAAGTGAGTAGGGCCTGTGGTGGCCCAGGGGGCCCCACTGAGGGGTCGTTGCTCCCATGGTTGGGAGATAGGAATTGTCTCTTCTCCATCCCCTCCCTCCACCCAGGCACACTGGGAGCTGAAGACCTCCACAGCTTTTCTTTTCTTTCCTGTTAAGCCCCTGGAGAAAAAGGAGCTGCTCTGAGGAGCTCAGTGCTAGGGGGTTTGGTGGCAGGAGGTGACACTTCCCAAACCGTTCTGGATTTCCTTCTGTTGCTCTCCATGCACAGCTTTGGCTTTGGGGCTCTGTCCTTCCCTTGCACACCGGACAGAGATGGTGTTTGTGCCTCTCCAGGGTCATCTTTGCTCTGGGAATTTCCATGACATTCATTAACATCCCCGTGGAGTGGTTTTCCATTGGATTTGACTGGACTTGGATGCTGCTCTTTGGAGACATTCGACAGGGCATCTTCTATGCCATGCTGCTCTCCTTTTGGATCATCTTCTGCGGGGAGCACATGATGGTGGGTACCACACCCATGGGAAGGTGGTTTCCAGGGAAACCTGGCAGCTGCCTTGCTGGTGGTTGGACATGATGCTGTGGGCACCAGGTGAGGGGATTCCAGGCTGACTCGCTTTTCCTTTTTCCCTTCCTCCCCACCTCGCGATCAGGACCAGAACGAGCGGAATCGGCTCTCGGGGTACTGGAAGCAGGTTGGACCCATCGCCGTGGGCTCCTTCTGCCTCTTCATCTTTGACATGTGTGAGAGGTGGGTGCAGCTGCACTCCCCAGGCTCGCCCATCCCAGAGCAGAGGTCCCTGCTCACCTCCTGCAGCAGGGACCAGCAGTTCCAGCCCACGGCTGGCTGCACAGCCCCATCTCCCAGAGCCAGGAGAGGCTCCTACAGGTGCAGGCTGTGGAAATATTTCCCCCACCTCACCTTCTCCTCACCCACATGGGAAAGCAGCACAGCTGGCTTTTCCCCTGCAGGACCTTGGGAAAATGTTCTTCCCCCAGAGGGTGCTGGGAAGTGCCGGAGCAGCTCCAGGAGATTGGGACAACGCTCTCAGCCGCAGAGTGGGATTGTTGGGGTGCCTGTGCAGGGCAGGAGCTGGATCAATGATCCTTGTGGGTCCTTCCAACTCAGGATATTCTCTGATTCTATGATTCCCAGGCTCCCAGGGGCTCTTTGAATCCTCTGACAGTTGGTGTTTTCTCTCCTCTCTGCAGGGGAGTGCAGCTCAAGAACCCCTTCTACAGCATCTGGACCACTGAGGTGGGCACAGAGCTGGCTGTATCCTTCCCCTGGTTTGTGGGACGGGGAGGTGCTCCCTCCTGCCAGCTGCCTGGGAGGTGTGGGCAAACTCCCTGCTTTTGGGGCTGCAGGAGATCACTGGGGAGCTGAATATGGGAATCATCTGGATAACGTTTTCTAGGATTTCTTGTTAGTTTGTACCATTTTCCCTTAACTTGCTCTGCACAGATGGCCTTTATTATAGTCGCAGGGATCTGCCTGTGCCTCTATTTTCTCTTCCTGTGTTTCATGGTCTTCCAAGTGTTCAGAAATATCAGTGGGAAGCAGTCGAGCCTCCCTGCCATGAGCAAGGCTCGCCGCCTTCACTACGAGGTAAGGGTCCTCCTTGGGGCACACATTCCTTGTTTTTTAAAGACATTTTGGACCTCAGAGTCTGTTCGGAGACCCCTTTATCCATAATCTCCTCATAATTCCATTTCTTCTCCCCTAATAGTAATTTTTGTGTTTAATTGGAGGTCTTGCTAAGATCATCTGTTTTTTTCATGGTGTAGATTTGGATTTTTGGGGTTGTAGATTCCTTACAAAGCACAACACATTCCCCCCATTATCCCCATCTTTTGCTCATGATTTTGTATGTTTTCCTGTCCTACGTGATTTGCCTGCTGCCAGACCCGAGGAGCTCACCCTCAGTGCTTACCCTGCTTCCACAGGGGTGCAAATATTTATCCCCAAAGTCGTTCTGTTAAATTATGATCACTTCTTCTTTAAACAAGTTGTTATCACCCATCAGGAATGCACATTAAAAAATATAAAAAACTGGACTTGAAAGAATTTGAAGCAGATACTGAGTGTTTTATCTTCTAGCAGGAGGTTCAGCTTGTGGTGCAGAGCAGCTGCTGCTGCCACACTCCACATCCAAACATCTGGAGAGCAGGGATCTGGTGTGGAAGAGTTAAATTAATAGTCCTTTGTTGTCATGATGTGGCAGGGTAATTACGCAGACACTGACATTTCCACCTAAATTCCAGAACCAGGTTAAAAAACCCCACGCACTCACCCAAAACCAAAAGAATTTGTCAGTAAAAATGTAAAACCAGTGAAAGCAGGGGTAGTGGGCAGTGGGATTGCCAGCCAAGGAGTTCATCTCAGAATCTCCATTCTGTGATAGCCAGCCAGGTTTTCCAGACACTGGAATCGCTGCAGCTCCCTCCCAGCCGGGCTGGGCGTGAGGATGAGTGTGGTGAGACCCCGAGCCCACGCTGAGACACCGACCCGACCACTTGTGTTTGTTTTACAAGAGCCCTGAGCCATGCCCCCCTGCAGCCCGGCTCACCCCGACGTGCCACCTCTTCCACTTCATTAACTGCTGCTCAATCAGTCAGCGAGCAAATGTCACGGAAAGGCAGCGCTGTCCAGACGTGCCCACCCCGCACGGAGCTTCCGGCAGACGTGTGGGGACAGGAGGATATGGGCAGCGCTGGGCACGGCACACGAGTGGGTGGAGGTTGTTTTGCTTTGGGGTTTCGTGGGTTGGACCCTTGTTTTATTTTTTTATTTTTTTATTCTGGTGTCTTGTCTATCCCAAAACCAAAAATGGGTTTTGTGGATTCTGTTAATGTGACCAGTGACATTTCTCTCTAAACAGGGGCTGATTTTTAGGTTCAAGTTCCTGATGCTCATCACCCTGGCCTGTGCAGCCATGACCGTCATCTTCTTCATCGTGAGCCAGGTGAGGGATGGCTCTGGGAGAGCGTCGGCGCCGCTTCCCAGCCGCTCCCGACGCCGGCTCGTCATGGCCAGACAGGACCGGCCTGTTCTGAGCATTTTGATAACGAGTTGCTTTTGAAGAAGTTGTTTTCATTTATTTGAAGCTCTGCCCTGCAGTTGCTGAGGCTGGAGCTGGCACAAAGGCCCTTAGCTCCCAGGGAGTGTTGGGGCTGTGGAATTGGCCAACAGGCTTTGGTCGTTTCTGAGAACTCAGCGAGAGGAAAATGTTCTGTTCACACTGAAACACTCGCGTGGCTTTGTGTGCCCAGAAAGGACACAGCCACCATCAGCATCAACCTTCCCTGGGCTGACTCTGCAGCCCTGCCATGCCCAGCAGCAGCTGAACCTGCTCTGATGGATGTCCTGAGTCCTGAGCTCTCATGTCACCTCTGTACCAATGAGCTTTGATCACTGCTTGAATCATGGAGTCACAGACTGGCTTGGGCTGGAAGGGACCTTAAAGCCCATCTCATGGGCAGGGACATCTCCCACTGTTCCAGGCTGCTCCAAATCCCATCCAGCCTGGCCTTGGGCACTGCCAGGGATCCAGGGGCAGCCACAGCTGCTCTGGGAATTCCATCCCAGCCCCTTCTACCCTTCCAGGGAGCAATTCCTTCCCAATATCCCACCCATCCCTGCCCTCTGGCAGTGGGGTTCCATTTCCTGTGTCCTCTGCCTCCATGCCTTGTCCCCGGTCCCTCTCCAGCTCTCCTGGAGCCCCTTTAGGCCCTGGAAGGGGCTCTGAGCTCTCCCTGGATCTTTCACTTCTCCAGGTGAACATTCCCAGCTCTCCCACCTGGCTTCATGGCAGAGCGACTCCAGCCTTCAGAGCATCTCCATGGCTCTCTTTTTAAGTTACTTTAATTTTCTTCTTGGCCTTTATGTTGTTCTTTCAGAGAAAGCAACATTGCAGTCTGAGCAGTCTGTGTATCTTCAAGGAATATTAATATTGATGATATTTTCATGGCTGTTGACAGCCCTCAGCGTGTGGCAGGTTGGTGCTGTCAGCCTGGCTCCTCCTCAGCCAGCCATGCTCAGCACATCAATTCCCCCATTATTCACGCTGTTTTTCCCGCTATGAAAGGTTTATTTTTAGCAGTGGGATGTTTTGGGATGTCAGTGGTGTCCCCAGGTAGTGCCCTTTATGTGCCAATCTGTGCTGAGCACATGCTTGTGGCAGGGGTATCACAGCACAGTAAATGAGACATCAGAGCTGAAGAAATCCTGAGGGAATCATTTTGTCAGGAGCATTTTTTCCCTGCAGACTGAGTCTGAAGAGGAAAATCCCAGCCTGACTTCTGCCTCACTGAACCTGTTACACTCCATTTCCTCCGTTCTGTTGAGTTGGTGCTGTTCTCACTGATTCACTCCAAGGCTGTGTCTTTATGGAATTTGCTCTTCCTGATGGCCTGTCTGTGTCTGTTTTCTCTGGCCAGGTGACAGAAGGCCACTGGAAGTGGGGGGACATCACGATCCAGGTGAACAGCGCCTTCTTCACCGGCATCTACGGGATGTGGAATCTCTACGTGTTTGCCCTCATGTTCCTGTATGCTCCATCCCACAAGAACTACGGTGAAGACCAGTCCAATGGTAAATGTCCCCAAACTACCTGAGGGCTCTCATGGGGACAAAGAGTTACAAAGTAGGGGATGCCTTCTGAGCCTTTTTTTTTTTTTTTGGCCCAAGTGCACACTCAGAGCCTTGAAAAGTTTTGCAAATGATGGTTTGGGTTTCCAAGCAGGCAGTTGAATTAATGATGGGGTTACACAGGTTTAACTTCTAGCCAAGGCTGGCTGGAGCCCTCGGGATGGTTTTTGTGCCTTTTAGCATTGCCCAGATGGAACTGAGTAGCTCAGATGGAGGGATGAGGAGTGGAGAAAATAGACCCTCCTGTCAGGGAGTTCTGCAGAGCCAGATGGTCCCACCTGAGCCTCCTTTACTCCAGGCTGAGCCCCTTTCCCTGCTGCCTCAGCCACTCCTGGTGCTCCAGCCTCTTCCCCAGGTCCATTCCCTTCTCTGGACACGCTATGGCCCCTCAGTTTCCTGTGCTTCTATTTAAAAAACCATAAATAAAGTAATTTCTAGGAAAGTTGCTGGTCCGTGGCTTAGGCAGCTGAAAGGCTGGAGGGAATAAACTGGATCTTTTCCTTTCGAATAGTCTGGTATCTTCCTGTGAGGCCGCACTGATGGAACACCTTTGTTTCTCAGGTGACCTGGCTGTGAACAGCGGGGAGGAGCTGCAGCTCACCACCACCATCACCCACGTGGACGGGCCCACGGAGGTCTACAAGCTGGCTCGGAAGGAGGCTCAGGAGTGACACGGAGGTGCCTCAGCAGGGCCCAGCCTGGGGTGGGAGCAGAGGACACACGAGTCCCTCTGGCTGGAGACCTCTCCGGCCGCATCCGCTCCTCGAGCACCCGTCCCTGGTGCATTCACAGAGCAGTGACAGCGAGCAGAACATTTGTAACTCTTTACTATGGTGTAGTTATTCCTGGGGGGAGGGCTGTGTATATTGTGTTACACGTAAAACCCTGCTGGAAGGGTACTGAGGTTGCAAAGTCGCACGTCCGGATGTGGGGCCGGGGGCAGAGCTGCAGTGGGGCTGGTTTGATTTTTTGATTTTGCTGGGTGTGCTGGTGCATAAAGGTGCTGCAGGGAGCTCAGGCAGGAGCACGTGCTCTGTACTCTCGGGTTGCTCCTGTGTGCAACAGGTGTTGCCTTGCTGTAGAAACATTGAATTCTACCACTGTAGCTGTACCAACCCTTGTCTGAGTCTTTGGTGCAGCCCTGCAGCCACCCTCTGTCGCTGGATGGAGCACAGCTGAGGGAGGAGCAGGCTGCTAGTAAGGCTTTAGTAGAAGCACAGAGTGCTTTCTCAGCAGGTTTTACAGCTGTTTGCTGAATACAGGGAATGTCCAGCCTGGATGCTGAGCTGAGTTGCAGAACAGAGCAGTCCTGACCCAAGTTTCCAGCTGGCTGAGCCCACAGCCAGCTCCTCCCTGCTCTCAGTCCTTTTGGCTTCCCGTGCTTTTGTGACTTCCTCCACCTTCCCCTTTTGTTACAGTGCATCCCTGGGAGCCGGGCAGTCTCGCTCTGTGCACTGCCAGGCTGGAGCAGAGCTGGATTCTTCCAGGGATTATCGGACTTGAAAGAATCCGCTGGTCACGCACTAATGTGGATCTTTGCTTTCCCAGAGCAGACGCAGGCGCTGGGCTCGCTCAGCCCCGTGCTGGGAGGCCTTTGGCAAAGAGAGGGAAGTTGGAACTGACCCGGGGTGGAGGCTTGAGCTGAACCCTGCTGGGACCAGTTCAGAGAAGTGAATGGTGGGGAAGGGTCTGCGATGCTCAGGGCACACCTTCCATGGCCTGGAGCATCCAGAGAGCCTCATGAGCTGGCAGGAGTAAAAGTCTGTGTTAACTGCTGGTAGCATGTAACTCACCCTCCTGGTTCTGGCCCTACACGACAAGAATCTTCTGCTGCTGTTTGTTCCTGAAGGGTTAGAGAGGAGGCACAGAGAGGAAACTCATTCCTGTCAGCCCAGGTACAATGACAATTCCAGGTACCGTAACGATTCCCACCTGAGAATTCATTTATTTACCCTCATCCATTTATTAAAGCTCAGCACTATGAAAAAAGACATCACAAGATCACCTTGCATGGGTTTGATTGCTGGGCACTCCAAGTTGTACACCACCACATGGGGCTCCTCCAGTCAGGATGTGCCACACCAGGCACAGCTCTCTCCCTGTGTATTAATTGGAGCTCCTGTTGGATTTTCTTAGAGCAATTCCATTAGTTGTGTTTGCCTTTCACAGGATCCCCAGCTTCCCCTGCCCCTGGAGGCAAAGCAGGTCCAAGCAGTGTTCCTACTCGTAGTACTCACTCCATTACAAAGTGAATTAAATCAATGCACATCCCTGTAACCCCAGAACGTTCCCAGCTGAACACTCGACTTTGCAACTTTACCATCCCTTTTCCCTTGGGTTCTTACGTGATATTTATGTTGTTCCCATAGCTGTGTCCGTGGGTTCTTTTCCAGCTTAGACTATAGCATTGTGTTTTGCAAAGGCTCCCCACAAACGGGGAGCTGCAGCTTTCGAACCAAATTTTGTGTCAAACACTAACCATTTGTTTACGGGGCGTGTGTGTGTGCGTGCGTGCGTGGGTTTTTTATTTCTTCATTCCTCAGCCCTACTCATATGTCTCGGAAATAGTCCCTGGGTCTTATTAAAATATATCCTCTTTTTTTTTGTTTGTTTGTTTGTTTAGGTTGAGTTCAGTTTTTACAGAATGCTTTAAGCAACCTGGAAAACATGTAGTTTTGTTAATTTAAATAAAATATACAATATTGTGGATTTGTTGTTGGAATTTCTCCTCATCTCCAATCTCCTCTGGCAGTGGGAAGCCATTCCCCCTTGTCCTGTTCTTACAGACCCGTCCAAAGTCCCTCTCCAGCTCTCCTGGAGCCCTTTTCATTATAGGAAGAGGCTCTTAAGGTCTTGTCTTCTCCAGGCTGAACAACCCTGCACTCTTTTCCTTCCCATGCCTGCTTGCCAGCCCTGGAGCTGTCACAACTGTGCTGTGACCATTGTGTGTTGGCCATCACCCCACTGCAGTGTTGATTTGGGCATCACCCTCCATCTGCTGCCATTTTTCAAGGTGCTGCTGCCCAGTCCTGGAGCCTGCTTTCCCCATGTTGTCTTACTGTCTATAATTCAGGGAAAATAAATGTTTTACAAGTGTTGGTCTCTTCTCCAAGGGAACAAGTGACAGGACAAGAGGAAACAGCCTCAGGTGATGCCAGGGGAGGTTTGGATTGGATATTTGGGAATTTTTTTTCATGGAAAGAGTTGTCCAGCCCTAGCACAGCTGTCCAGGGCAGGCATGGAGTCCCCATTGCTGGAGAGATTTGAAAGGTGTGTGGCTCTGGCACTTGGGGACATGGGGCAGTGGTGGCCTTAGCACTGCTGGGGGAATGACTGGGCTCAGTGGTCTGAGAGGGCTTTTCCAACCTAAATAAGGCCATAATTCTTCGACTTGCACTTAGGGAGTAGCGGAAAATTTGATTGAAACAAACTAAGTTCAGTATCAAGAGCCTTGCAGGAGGGGCTGCCCTGATGAAACAGCACCTGAGAGAGGGTGGGGTGTGAGCTTTAGGCAGAGCCCCTGGCTCTGTTCCCGCTGCAGCTGTCTCCAGCCAGGCCACAGGCAGTGCAAGCTCCTCGGGACCTAATGAGTGTCAGAAGAGCGAATAAATGAGATTTCAGTGCCTGTAGAGGCGCCAACCCCTCCCACACTGTCCTTTCCCGGGCGCACCTTGTCCTGGCAGGGCTCTGCTGCCACCTGCTGCCACCAGAACCCGGCTGCGCTGAACACAAACCAGCCATCCCTCGTCCATGAAATGTGGGGAATTTGGTGATGTGCAGGTGCCACGACTGCCTGCAAGGTGCTGCTCGGGCTCCGGGCTGTCCCTGGAGCTTGGTGTGTCCGTGTCGCTGCGCAGGGACACACTGGGAACAGGCAGGGATGGGAAAAGCCACCTGAGATGTCAGCACTGTCTGGGGACAGGGAGATGCCGGGGTTCCCTCCTTGTGCTCCTTAAACGCACTCCCAGCAGCCCCCAAACAATTCGTGTGTTGTGGGACACTGAAACACGTCCCCAAATCCTGCAGCCCCCAAGCTGTTTTCTGGGATTTTGTTAGGATGCCAGTGAAGGATTGGGTGGATTGCTGGGGACAGAACGGCCGGAGATGGAGCTGCAGGAGACGAGCTCCTGTTCTGGTCACAATGACAGTCGCCTGCTGCCGACGACGGGACAGCGTCAGTGCGCTCTTTGGGGTAAAATAAGCAACGAGCAGATTTATTTTTGGAAGGTTTTGATCTGTGTTTGGCACATGGACGTGTCACGGGTCTGCTTCCCACTTAGCGCCTGACACCGCACTGTGCAAGAGCTCTGAGAGTTCTTCCCTTGTCAGAGCCCGTGATAGGAAATCAATCCCAGCTTCAGGCCTTAGATCCGGAGGTTTAAATAAAACACCTCTTAGAAAGAACCGTCGGGAAGCTTGGAAAGCATCTGAAAATTGGATAACTTGGGCAAAAGTGGCTAGCACAGAAGGCGAATTAGCTACTCATTCCTAGCCAGCATTTCATTGTGGCTAATAAATACCTCGTAAACACCAGAAATGATGGTTTAGAAATACCCCATAAACACCAGAAATGATGGTTTGTAAATGTGCTCTGAAAATCCCCAATAATGATGGGATGCAGGCAAAGTGAATGGCTTGCAGGTTATGAGCCTTGCCACAGGCAAAGTCATCCTGCCTGGAGATACAGGAACCATAAAAGACTTAACATGAACAGGATTTTTTTTTTTTTCCAGCAAAAGGAAGGTAAGGGGGGATCCTTGACCCCACTAATGTTGATTAGTGGGGTCGCAGTTCTGCTTTATTCCTCTATTTTCATTATCATCATTGTTAATTCAGACAGGAACTTTCAAAGCATCTCAGTACAAACGGGCACTTTGCTGGCTTTAGAGAGGTCATTTCTTTTTTAAGGTCTCGGGTTTAGTTCCCCTTGCATGGGGATGGATTTGATTCAAGTTCTATCCCAGGTCAAGACTGAAACTCCTCTGGGTTTTTTGTGTTAAAACAAAAACAAAAACAAAAAACTCCACAGCAGTATGAAATAGATCTAGAGATATTTTTTTTGTTGTTGGTCTGGGATAGGAGCATTACAAGGCTGATAGAAGTGGATTTGAAATAAGAGAATACCACAGAGTTAGGAACGCAACAAGGATCAGAGAAATAAGAAATGATAACACAGAAAACCACAAATAGTTTGGGAAGAATGAGTTTGGGGAAGGACTGGGAAGTGTTCCTCCACACGTGCTGATTTCAGCACAGTTACTGAGTTGTTTTTATGAATTTCTTCCTAATCTTGGGAGTTCTGCCAGATGTCCTTGTGGTCCATAAATCCTGCATTCCCTGTGCCCACTATCTATGGTTCATCCTTCTTCCCAAGCTTTGTTAAACTCCCCCAGGTCTGAGAGCAGAGAAACATGTCCAGCCCTAACCTTAACAACTCTAGCAAAAATTAATTTGTTTTTTTTTTAATACATGGGCATCACTTGAGCTCGTTGGCTGCTGTTTCACAGATTCAATCTCACTTCTTGTTGATTAGGCTTGAAAGTATACGAAGACCAAACATCAAAGAACATCCTTTCTTAAGGGAATTTTACCTATTCCACACTTTTCAACATGACCGGCCTGTAGATGGCCAACAAACAGAAAGACTTCATAAAAATGCATTAATTTCGCACCGATGCCCTCAGCGACCGACGGCCATTTTGGGGCGTGAGGGCGGGCGGTGCCTGGGCGGGAACGCGAGGGCGGGAAGGGGAGGGAAGGGGAAGGGGCCGTGAGGGAAGAGCCGAGCCCGGGGATGGGATGGGGCCGTGAGGGCAAAGCCGAGTCCTGGGATAGGAAGGGGCCGTGAGGGCAAAGCCGAGTCCTGGGATAGGAAGGGGCCGTGAGGGCAAAGCCGAGCCCGGGGATGGGAAGGGGCCGTGAGGGCAAAGCCGAGCCCACGGCGGCGGCCGAGACGGCGCGGAGCGGGGATGAGCCGGGGATAGCTCTCCTGGCGGAGGTGGAACAGCGGGGACTCGCGGCCGACCGCCCCTGTGAGGGACCGGGTGGTGCGAGCTCCGGTGTCCCCGCATGAGGGCGTTTGGAGAGACTGCGCTGCGGGAAATTCCTAATAAACGAGGAGAAATACGACTTGTGATTGTGACACACAGCTAGTCTGTGTTCGTCCGGCGGTGTGAATGAGAAAACCAAACAGTGGATTCACAGAGTATCCCAAATTGGAAGGGAATTCACAGATAAGGTCCCGAGTGGACCTTGCCGGCCGTGGCCCCAGGGCTCGGTGGCATACCCTGCCCCGCGTAATGTCAGTGGGGGCGAAAACCTGACCCGCATTATGAAGTTTTTAAACTAAGCCAGCCCTAAATTAAAGCTGGAGGATGCTCAGGGTGGATGAAAGACGGCAGAGCCCGGCACCTCTGGGGGTCTGCGGTGCGGGGAGCCGAGGGAGGGCGAGCCTCGCCTCAGTGCGCGGAGCGAGGGATGGAGCAGCAGACCTCGGCTGCAGCGGCTTTAATTCAGGTTGCGCTCATTATCTGTTTATTTATTTGCACTGGGCGCTTGAATGGAAGGCTGGATTTACGGAGGCACGGAGCCTCCCCTTCCCGGCGCTCCGGGCGAGGGTGGTGCCGCTTCCCGGGGGCTGGAACCGCCTTCCCGGGGGCTGGAGCTCGGCTTGGCCGGGGGCTGGAGCCCGGCTTCCCTGCAGCCGGAGCCCCTCTTCCCCGCGGCTGCCGGGTGATTTCAGCCCCGTTTTCGCTTCTCGGTGGAGCTGATGGCTGCAGGTGAATTCTTATTCTCTCCTCGTAGCGTTAAACGTGCATGGGCTGCATGGCTCGGGGTAGGGAGGAGTAGTGGTTTATTTCAAGGGTAAAGGATGGGAATTGTTGATTAATTGCCGATTTCAATCACGCGCCCTTTCCGCCTCCCTCTCCGCAGCCCACCTCTGCATAGGGGTGTGTAAACTTGGTGGAACTCGGGCTTTTTTGGGCGAAAACCTCCCCTGACGTCTCGGCACAGCGAACATGCCCGAGCAGAGCAATGATTACAGGGTGGTGGTGTTCGGGGCAGCGGGGGTCGGCAAAAGCTCCCTGGTCCTGCGCTTTGTAAGGGGCACTTTCAGGGAAACCTATATCCCCACCATCGAGGACACGTACCGGCAGGTGATCAGCTGTGACAAGAGCATCTGCACCCTGCAGATCACGGACACCACGGGCAGCCATCAGTTCCCTGCCATGCAGCGGCTCTCCATCTCCAAAGGGCATGCCTTCATCTTGGTGTACTCCGTCACCAGCAGGCAATCCATGGAAGATCTTCACCCCATCTTCGATGAGATCTGCCAGATCAAAGGCGACATCCAGAAAATCCCGATAATGTTGGTGGGGAACAAAAGTGACGACACGCAGAGGGAGCTGGATGCCAGCGAGGGGCAAGCGCTGGCCAGCAAGTGGAAGTGTGCCTTCATGGAGACGTCAGCCAAAATGAACTACAACGTGCAGGAGCTCTTCCAGGAGCTCTTGAATCTGGAGCAGAGGAGAACTATCAGTCTCCAGGTGGATGGAAAGAAATCCAAACAGCAGAAAAAGAAAGATAAACTGCAAGGCAAATGCTCTGTTATGTGACTGCCTTTGGCTGGACTTGCTGCACGGCACAGCTGGAGCGTGGACTCCCGCAGAAAATACATTTCTGCTGGAGATTTTGGAGGAATCCACACCTCGCTGGGTTGTTGCTTTCCTCCAAAATCCCCACTGGGTAATTGTATGTGTTGTTTTTAAGGAGGATGGCTTCTGCATGTTTATTTTTTTTAAAGCAATAAATGTTCCATGTTAGCAATTACCTGTGACTAGAAGTTTTCAATGTAAGAAGTTTTCCAAAGGAAAAAAGTCTGTCAGAACAAACCTTTCTTTCTTGTGAGTACATGCCAGTTTTTAAGTATCTCCAGCCTGTTAAGTCAGAGGAAATCATCTACAATGTGTAGAGTTAAATTGTTTTCAGGAATCTATTGACCAGAACAAATCTCTAACAAAGTGAGGCATTTGCTCTAAAAATGAACATGTGTGTGGCTCTGGGTGCCTACATTTTTGATGGACAGACTGACTTGCCCACCAAAGCTGTAGTTTTTGCATGGCAGAAGTAAAGTTTTCCTGTGTGCTCTGCAATTCCTGAGACTTGTGCAGTTCTGGGAGTGATTACAGCTGTATCTGCATAAAATCAGGCTTTCATTCCTGCTTTACTCTGACTCCCTCTGTTCACCGAGGCAGGAGATTCCACGTGCTCTCACTCCCAGTCCAGGAGTGATCCTTGGTATCCTTGAGCAGGAGCTGCCTCCTCATGAAGGTAACTGGGAGGTTCTAAGTTCTGGTTATCTTTTCCTTGATACCACCCCTCTGGTTTTGCTGTCTGAAGCTCCTTTTCCCAGCCTTCCTGGAATTCTATTAGATATTTATTTTCCTCTCTCCATCCAAGTTACCCAGGGTTTAGTTGAGACCTTGGACGAGTCAGTTCAGATAACACTGTCTGGGGAAGGAGTACCTACACCTGGAAGCAAACCTCTCCCTGATGAGAACTTTTAGCAGACACTTCATGTGAGTGAAGGGACTGGAGGGATTTAAAAGCTGTGTGGATGTGGGTCAGTGCTGGGGAACAGTTGAACTCCACGGTCTTGGAGGGCTTTTCAAAGCTAAATGATTCCATGATTCTGTCTCCTGTTTGGGGTGTGTTTCAGCCCAAGCAGAAAACTGTGAGACCTCAGTGTTGCACCATAGGTTTGATTTTTACACAGCAACGAGGTCTTGACACATGAGACACGGGAGGAGAGGAATTGCTGCTTTTTATAGCACTTTTCTAGGGAAGTTAACACAATATGGAACAGGAGGTGCTGGAGATTTTCAGGCTCTTACTGCGAAAGTATCTGTGTCAAGAATGACCTGAGGGGAGCCTGTGAGAAGTACGGGAACCTGGAGAGCCAGGGGATACAAGGGGGAATGGCTTCCCAATGCCAGAGGGCAGGGATGGATGGGATAAATTCCTCCCTGTGAGGGTGGGTAGGCCCTGGCACTGGAATTCCTGCAGAAGCTGTGGCTGCCCCTGGATCCCTGGAAGTGTCCAAGCCCAAGGCATTGGGGCTTGGAGCAATCTGGGATAATGGAAGGTGTCCCTGCCCATGTCAGGTGTGGAATGGGATGAGCTTTAAGGTCCCTCCCAACCCCAACCAATCTGAGTTTCAATGGAAGGTGCTGTAGAAGGGCCTAATACACAAACCCATCAATCCATATGAACATATGACATTTGAACAACTCTTGGCACCTGGTGCTCCCTTGTCTCCTGCGCTGTCCCTGAGCTGCTTTTCCAGTCTCCTTAGGCTGTCCCTACACACTCATGAGGTCAGATGGCTCCATGTGTGCCAGGGGACTTTGTCCCAGTCTCCTCTAGAGCTCTCAGACCATTTGCTCCAGCAGAAAAGCATATTACTTATGATTTCAGAAACCCAGCTTCTGCAGGAGGGTTTGGAGCTGTCGAAGAGGTTATGCTCACTTGCCAAAATCAGCACAGAGGCTCTCCTCCTGATTTTCCTTATTGGAGAAGGGACCCCCCCAGGCTCCCAGTGCTGGACCTGTGGTGCTGGCTGCTGTCGTCCCCTGTGTGTGACCTCTCCTGGGGCACTCAGGGGGCTGTGGGAACAGCCCTGATTGCTTTGCTTGGACATAACCCTTCCTTTCTCCTCTCTGACTTTGTGCAGGGATTTTCTCCCTCTTCCCTCTCGTGTCCAAGCAGTTACACGAAGCTCTTCATGGGTTGTTTGGTTGTTATTACAAAAACTATTTCAGTTCCAGTGCAGTCTTTGAAACCCCTCGAAGACGTTTTCTGTCTAAGCCTTTTTAAAATGTCAGGAGACCTAATAATGTCTCTCCAACTCCCACTGCCTTCATGGAGATGCCTGTGCAAAGGATCTGCAATTACTCACACAGCCAGGATGTTCTGGAATGTGTCATTAGCACTGCTGTGTGTTCCCTGTGCGGGGTGCGGAGGTCTCCAAGGACTGCGATCTGTCAGAGCAACAATTCATTGGGACAAAACAGGCTCAGGCGTTCCTGCACCCTGGAGAATCTCTGAGGGAGCTGGAAAGGGGCTCAGCCTGGACAAAAGGAGGCTCAGGGGGAATTTCTGGCACTGCACAGCTGTGTGACAGAAGGGGACAGCCGCGGGGGGGATTTGGGATCTGCTCCCAGGGAGCAGGGACAGGAGCAGAGGGAACGGCCTCAGGCTGGGCCAGGGGAGACTCAGGTTGGACATCAGCAGGAATTTCTTCATGGAAAGGGTGGCTGGACATTGGAAGGCCTGCCCAGGGCAGGGGTGGAGTCCCCATCCCTAGAGGGATTTAAAAGCTGTGTGGATGTGGCACCTGGGGACACGGGGCAGGGGTGGCCTTGGCAGTGCTGGGGGAATGATTCAACTGGATGGTCTTGGTGGACTTTTCCAACCTAAACAATTCCATGATTCAAAGCTTCCTTTGGTTGCCGTGGAACTAAGACTGTGTGGCAATGGAGATGCTGGGGTGCTCCTGGGGGTGTCCCAGTTTAGAAACCCAAACCAGATGGGGGACAAGTGACACCTGCTGTGTCTGCCTTTCATGCTCTGTGAATAATCCATGTCTTGTGTGTGCAGCTCATTTGTACTGTGAATTAAAACTGTATTAATAAATAAATTACATAGTTGGCTGTTTCCATATGAACTGAACAAAGCTGGTTTGTGTGCATGCAATCTATTGTTCTTATGGGAAGGGGGATCCATTTCATTGGGGTGGAGGCTGTGTTTTGCAGTGAGGGTATATATTGGAAGGATTGAATAAGTGCAGTTTAGAAAAGTAACAGACCTGTAGTTTTTCAGTTGATCTTTTGATGAAGGACATTGAGGTGAAGCCATCTGTCAGCAATGAAGACAGCTCTGCCTTACCTGCTGTTTCCAGCAGTGCTTTTCCAGGACCTGGTGACAACATGTCTTTTATGGAGCTGTTTATGCATCCTGTAAACCTTTCAGCTTGGAGACGTGCCCTGACACATTGTCCATGTCTGGAGAGCTGGATGGGAACTCAGTAGTAATTGTCAAATTGGTTGTTTTATTCCCTTTTTTATTTTGTTCTACCCCAGAACTCTCTGGTTTTCTGGAAGGCTCTTCACGAGGTCAGATGTGGTGAGACAAGGTCATAGAAGATGCTGACACAACTTGTTGAGTTGCTTTTAATGCCTCCATAGTGTCTTCTTGGGTTCATGAGCTGAACACATTTGTCTCTGAAAATTCCTTTTAGGATATCCTGAAGGAGTCCCCAGACTCACTGTTGCCTGGGTGGCTGGTAAAGGCTGGGACTGTGAGGGCAGTGGGTGACGTTGAACTGAGTCACAGAATCGTGGAATCACTGAGGTTGGAAAAGCCCTCCAAGATCATGAAGTCCAGTCTGTGCCCAGTCCCCACTTTGTCACCCAGCCCAGAGCACTGAGTGTCATCTCCAGCCCTTCCTTGGACGGGCACTCCACCGAGTGGAGCCATTCCAATGTCCAGCCTGACCACCCCTTTCCATGAAGAAATTATTTTCCTCTCTGCCACGCTGAATTTCAAGCATTTCTCAGTTAGTACTCCTTATTTCCATACAACAGTCATTGACAGGCTTGAGGCAGTTCCCTTCCCGAGTTCGACGAACAAAATCAGTGTCAGGAGAAAACACTGGGGAGGAGAATCACGAACAGCTCTTCTTGTGAGAGAAAAATGTGAGCAGTAGCTGGAGTGTCCACCCACACATGTATTTTAAAAACAAGCAGACAGAATACTGCTGTATTCCAATTCCTCTTCCCAGAGCAAAGCAGGCTCATGATTAATGGAACAAACAGCTCGGAATAATAAGCAATATTGCTTTATATGCAGGGTCCGTAGCCACGAGGTACCCGGCGCACTCCAGAAGAGTAAAAGCTCATCTAATCATTGCCTGCCTCCTCTGCAGTGTCTGTGGCGTAAATTAGGGACTTCAAAAGCTTTGGAGAGCTACTGAAAATGCTAAAGAGGCTCCAGACCAACAGCAGCGTAGCAGCCTCCTGCTTAATGGTGTTGTTGCGTGCCAGGATAGACCTGCCACCCCTAATTGTTTCCTTTTTTCCCACTTCGGGGAAAAATGATGACATAAAATCCTATTAGATGGGAGTACATTTCAAAATGCAAGAAGGAGGGAAGAGCAGAGCAAGGAGGGGAACCCAGCATTGCTGTGGCTCGGTTGGGTTTGTTCACAGTCCTGTGGTGGCGGAGCCAAAATTTGCCTGCATAGCTGGGCACTGGAACAGGGTCTGGCTTCAGCTGCTGCCTCCATCCCATCTGCTGCTCTTTGTCCTCTTCACACTTCCAGCAAGTCTGAAAACTAGAGGGAAAGGAATTTTTGTGTTTTCCTGGATTAGCACAGAAGCAGAGTCTTCCAACCCAACCATCCCAACTGCTCCTCCTGTTGCCCTCAGCTCTTATCCAGGTGGGAAGGGGGGGTCCCACCTGAACCCATCTCTTTCTTGGCAGCCTGTGTTAAGAACTTGCTCCAAGCCTTGAGCAGAAGGTAAATGCAGGTGATCTGCTGTGAGAGGGGCTTTTCACAAGGGGGGTTGTACTTAAACTGAAGAAGGGCTGGTTTAGATGGGAGATTAGGAAGAAATTCCTCCCTGTGACGGTGGTGATGCCCCGGCACAGGGTGCCCAGAGCAGCTGTGGCTGCCCCTGGATCCCTGGAAGTGTCCAAGGCCAGGCTGGACACTGGGGTGTGGAGCAGCCTGGGACAGTGGAAGCTGTCCCTGCCTGTGATGTCTCCTCCACTAAAGGGATGTGGTTTTGCTACACCTGGCTATAGGTACCCACAGGTACCTCCTTCAAAACAGGCAGAACACTGCTCTGAAGCCTCTGATATGGAGAGCAGCAGGGAGCTCTCCTTTGATAGATCAGTGATGCATTTGTGCCTTTCAGACTAAAAATATCTAAGGATGGGGATACAAAATCTCTTCTCTCCTACGTTAAGTTTTCCTTTGTTCCTACATGTTTTCCTCCAACCCCTGCATCCCATTATCTGCCTCAGGCTGCCCGTGGGTGAAGGATGAGCTGCTCACACCCAGGCAGTGAAAATCCCTCCTTGGAGGGAAAAACCCATCCATCACATGGAGCCCTTGGATCAAGACCAAGGTCTCATCTGGGATGGGAGTGATGAAAAGACTCCTTCTGCCAGCGCTGGCTGCCCACATCCTGCTGCCCACATCCTCCTGACTGCTTGGAGCATCCCTCGAGCAGGAATGGAGCAGATCCCAGCCTGCACCCACGTCCAGCCCTTCACGGGTCCATATGGACCTGCTGGGATTGACATGGAGGTGAGGGAACAATGGAATGTACTCCTTGTGCCCCTGGGGAGGAGCACACCTCAGCTGCAGCACCCACGTCTGTCCCTGGGCGGTCCTGACGTGTCATTTCAACAACATAAAGCCCAAAAATAGGGAAGAAAATTAATAAATAAGGGAATGTTCATGCTCAGATTGTTTTAGCCACTTCTGCTGTCAGATGCTTTACCAGCTGGCCAAGCTGGAACTAGGGGAGACTGGCTGGTTTTGTAATTATTTGGAAAGATGAGCCAGAATATGGCTCAAAAATAGGAAATATTTCAATGAATTGTAAGAAATTACTCATTTCCACATACATAATTCCAGGCATTGATTCATTTGGTTAATTTTTAATGGAAAAATAAGTCTTTACATCCAAGAAGGAGGATGCTGAAGGGTGGCTGGTGTTTGTTCTGTGGAACACAAGGATATTTGGTGTTTAATAATTTTTGTTGCATTAATGATTGCTCAAAACAGCCTTAGCAAGGCTCTTCCTGGGGGTGTCCAAAATGGTACTGTTGATCACACGTGCTCCTGTTGGACAGCCTTTTCCAGGACAGGCTGTGTCCAGCAGCCCAGGGATGGGGATTTAAGTGAGACAGGGATTTAAGGGGTTCCTCTGTGGAAGGAATACACGATAAGGGAAAATTAGCACTGGGGAGGTTCGGATCATATTCCTGGGGGCTGGTTCTGGGCTTTGTTTATGAAGTCCCTTTTGTGGCTGTCACCCTGGTCTCTGTGCTCAGGGATAATCTCAGCACTGCTGGGAGCACCCAGGACAACAACCTCCACTCCACACCAGCCTTTAACCAGCAGAAAGCCCCCACCTGCTCCCAGCTCATTCCAGGATCTTTTTTTCTCTGCATTTCTGGTTAAATACAAGCTCAGTGAAGCCACCAAGGCAAAACTCCCATTCTGCAATGATCCTGGGAAAACCAAGTCAAAATTCCTGTTCTGCACAGATCCTGAGGAAAAAAAATAATAATAATAATAAAATCACTGGGTTTTGAGAGGGAACACGGTATAATTTTGATGATTTTGTCCAAGAATTGATTGAGCTTTTCTGCTTTCCCTGCTCCTGCCAGGATCGTTGAGGCTGGGAGTGGTGTGGCTCATTTTCTCCAGCATCAGATACTTCCATGATCCTTCTGGGAAAGCCCCCCAAGCTCATTCAGTGAATCCCCCACCAGCCTGGAAAGTGATACAGAGCATCCAAGGTGGGAAGAAGCTGCACTGTCAAACGGGCAGAAGAAATCTGGCTTTGCTTTCTCTGACCAAAGTGCACCCTGAGAGCAGAGCTGCTGCAAAACCTCCCAGGCTGGGCACTGCAGCAGCCCGTGGCTGAACTCTGAACCTCGTTACGCAGGAAATAACGAGAGTTCACAGAGAAAAATGGTGGTGGGGGACAGGATTCCACCCTGGATACTGCTCTAAGTCCCTTCAAGTATCTCACCTCCAGACTGGTGTGGTCTGGGAGGGATCTCAAAACCCATCCAGTGTCACCCCTGCCAAGGCAGGGACACCTTCCACTGTCAAAGCCCCAGTGTCTAACCTGGCCTGGGACACTTCCAAAAATCCAGGGGCAGCCACAGCTTTTCTAGGCACCTGTGCCAGACCCTCAAAGGCAAGAATTCCTTCCAAATATCTAAGAGTGAGTGCCCTGATCTATACTATTACTACACACTATTAATAAAAACAACAACAACAAACAATAATAACAACAACAATAATAAACATTTACATATTTATTTGTGTTTTTAGGAGAAAGGGAAACCCGTGCTTGTATGACCAGGATCCAAAGAACTCAGTCCTGCCTTCAGGCAAAGGGGAGACATCCACTGGGTGAATGTCTGGGAGGGAAAAAAAAGGATGGAAAAACAAGAGACCCCCTCTTGCTGAGTCTTTATCCTGCCCCTGGTGGAAAGGAAAATAAATGTTTAATAGAGAAAATACGAAGTTCAAATCAGTGTGCCCTCCCAGCGTGTGTCCAGTGCGCATCCCAGTGTGCCCGGTTCATGCCCCAGGGTGCCTACCCAGTGTGTGCTCCGTGGCAAACTGGCTGGAATGGGATAGGAGCCCCAGCAAAGCACCTGGAATCCCCGACAAGCTCCATGGAACCCCGACGAGCTCCTGCTCGAGTCAGGGGCTGCTCACCTGGGAGTGCTGCACTGTGAGGCCACAGGTAGTTAATTAACGCTGCCTAAGGAAGCTCTCGGCCAGGGCTGAATGGTGGGAAGCTGCTGCTTTAGCCCACGAGAGGGCAACGCTTCCCTCCTGCCTGCCGGCCACACTTGGGGAAAACTGGATTCCTGTATTTTTAATTAGGAATCGAATGAGGAATTCCTTATCTTTTATCTTCCTAAAGGTTTTGTCTGGGTTGTTTCTGGTTTTTTTTTTGGTGTTTTTTTTTTTTTTTTTGTTTGTTTGGTTTTTTTTGTGTCGGGGTATAATGTAGGACAAGGTTCTCCTGCGCATCCCTGCGTTCCCAGCTAGAAGCGCAGTAAAGAGGAGCCGAGCAGACTGGTGATCCCATCCCCTCTCCCAGAAAAGCTGCTGTGGAGACAGGCTGGAGCCGGGACAGCCTGGCAGTGCCAGGGACAGCAGCGACCCGCCTGTGCTGGCATCGGGCAAAACCATGGGAGAGAGCAAGGAGGGTTTTCCTGGTGCTCTCAGGGCAGGGATGCTCCATGGGGACACACTCAGGCAGAGGTGGCGATTGGGGGATGAGCGCAGCATCTTCCACAGTTTTCCTGGAATCTCATAGAATTCCAGACTGGATGGAGTTGGGAGGGACCTCAAATCCCATCCAGTGCCACCCCTGCCATGGCAGGGACACCTCCCACTGTCCCAGGCGATCCAACCCCAATGTCCAACCTGGCCTGGGACACCCCAGGGATCCAGGGGCAGCCACAGCTGCTCTGGATAAACTGTGCCAGGGCCTCCCCACCCTGATTTTCCAACCCTTCTCCCTCCTGCAGCTCCCAGGCAGGAACCCATATTTAAGTTTAAATCCACACCCTCCCCTGCCTCTGGAGACAAATGCATTCCCAGGTGATCCCAGGATCAAAGCCCCACAAGCACAGGCACGCCGAACTCGTTCTGGCAGCGGACAAGCCTTTGCAAAAACCAGATCCGCCCCTCCCTGGCGACCGCCACAACCTTTAATCCCAAAACTCCCAGGATATCGATATCCCAACCCTTCCATCCCTCCGGATTCTCTACCACCACCACCACCCCGCAGCACAGCGGGTGCTCCGATCCCTCGGCCGCACGCTTGTCTCTCAACCCCTTCCCAAACACCAGGGCCACGGCTGCGTCTCCGCTCGGGAGCAGGACAAACCGGATTTGGCTGTGGAATTCTGCACGGATTTGGGATCCCGCACCTGGCCCCGCCCATTCCTAAACCATGGACACGCCCCCAACGGAAGCCGGGAGGGTGGGCGCGACCTGTGGAGGGCGTGGCTTGTGGGGAGATGGGCGGGGCTTGACGCGGTGGGCGTGGCCTGAGCTCCCGCTCCGGTCGCCCGTGGAGACACCGGGAGCGGCGCTCGGTGAGTCCCGGGATCCCGGGATCGGGACAGGGACAGGGACAGGGACAGGGGGGGATCCCAGCGGGAACAGCGAGCTCTGCTGCCCGGGACAGCCCTCCGGGGACAGCGGGGACAGCGGGGAGCGCCAGCCCGGCCCCTTGAGCTACCGGGCCTGGCGGGGCGGGCCGGGCCCGAGCGGTGCCTGGCTGCTTTTGGGGTTGGTTTGAAAGGTTTTGGGGGTTTTTAAAATTTTTTTTATTTTAATTTTTTTGTCGTGCTGAGGAGCATTCCCGGCGGGAGGCAGCGATGTGGTTCAACAAGTGGCGTGTGGCACGGGAATGAGGCAAAAATCTGCTTAATTATGTAAAAAGTAATCTGCTTAATTAGGCAAAGATAATTCTAAACCAGGCAGTTTTTTCTTCCTTTCCTTCTCCTTCCTGTCTCCTTCCCTCCAGACCTTCCCCATGGACACTCAGAGCTGGCAGCTCCAACTACACAGAGGCCGCCCCAGCTTCCAGCTAAATCCTTTAAATTTTCCCAATTTTAGTATTCCCATCCGCCAGGCCACGGGTTTTCCTTGGAATCACGGAGCTCTGCTTGACGGAGGAAGTTTCCCACGTGCGGGGAGCTGTGGGATGAGTGTGGGAAGGAGGTTAATTAGTGGGGAAGCGTCATTATTCCAGGAGGTTTCGTGTTGATACTGAGATTACACGCCCTGTTGCAGTAATAAGTTTGCTTGGAATCATGGAATTGCAGAACATCCTGAGCTGGAAGGGACCCACACGGATCATCGAGTTCAACTCCTGGAACTTTTTAGTTCCTTTAGTAACTTTTAAATTGCTGTCTCTATTCCAAGAGTAAATTCTTTCGTTTTTTGGGAGCAGGGAAAGAGGTTTTTGAGTGTATATTGTGATTTTAGCCTGGTGTTATTTTTAGGAAGGAGCTGGAGCTGTGCCAGGAGGGGTTTAGGTTGGATTTTGGGAAAGGTTCTTCTTGCAGAGGGTGGTGCACACAGATCCCCAGGGAATGGTCCCAAGGCACAGGGTGAGATTTTGGGATTGTCCTGTGTAGGGCCAGGAGCTGGACTTGATGATCCTTGTGGGTCCCTTCCAGCTCGGGATATTCCGTGATTCTGTGGTTTAATTAGTGTGGCACATCAGATGGAATTCCCAGCAATGTGCCAGGTGATTACCCGGTGTTTTGATTGGCTTAGAACCCACAGGATCAGGGCCGTGTTACTTGTGTGTGTTTGTCTGGGGTGTGAATTGCTTTAGAAATACAGTTCTGGGAGTAAAGGGTGAGTAGTGGACAGTGGCAGGGTTGTGTGCTGCTCAGTGGCACTAAATGAGATTGAGGCATTAGTGTGGAGTTAATGACTCCTCAATCCCCTGTTTCATCCCAGCATGGGATGCACTGCAGCATTTGGGATATCTCTAATCAAGGAGCAATCAGTTCCAGAGAGGAACAATGAATGGGCTGATGCTGGGGGTGAGCTAATTTCATAATCACCCAGATGCTGGAGGATTTTTCCTTGAAAGATGAGATTCTCCTGTTATCCTGGAGGAGTTTCTTGGGCTCCCAGGCAGCAGTCTTGCTGGTGTTAAATTACTGAGTAGGTTTTAGATACTTTTTATTTCAAATATAGTGTTTCTTTGGCAATATGATAAGTTTTAAATATGGTAAGTTTTTAATCCTCCACCCTTTCCCTTTGTCCCCTTTGCCAGAGCAGAGATCACTGCAGGGGGCAGAGGGAATAATTTCCAGAGGTTTACAGTTATCAAGGGAAACCCCAGCACAGCCTTGGCCAAGCCATGGAGCCGTATTCCAGGGAGGACTGAATTGCTGCAACTCCCTCTGTGCTTACACAAACCATGGGAAGACTGCCTGTGTCCTGGCACAGAAATATCCCTGTGCAGGAGCAGGAATTGGAGTGAAACTCCATGAATTGGGATGGAACACCCCAAGTTCTTGAAAGTTGCCATGGACTCACTTTTTCTTGGGAGCTGCAGATGTTTGGTGACTCTTGGGATTCCTGCACTGCTGGAATCGTGCAGCTGTTTGGTGAATTTTGCAGTATTACACAGCTGGGGCTCATTTTTCCAAACCTCAGTGTTCATCCTGCACTCAGTGTTGGGAGCTCTTGGACCCACATAATTTCTGCTCTCAGGAATAGCCTGGGGGGGAATTTGGAAGGGTGAGACAACACGGGTGACACAAGCAGAACTTTTCCATTCTATATATTGCAAGGATTGATGAGAAAGAGCAGAGGCCGTGGCAGAAGTCCTCAGGGTGACTGGGTTGTGCTGGGATTCTCCATGGGATTTTAGGAAGGGAGGTGGAAGCAGGAAGGTGGGGGGGGAGCAGTGGGGGTGCATCCATCCCCTGGACAGGCACATGGCTCTGAGCGATCTGGAATTCCCAGGGGATGTAGCATTCCTTGCTGTGGAGCTGCTGAAGCCCTTTCCAGCCAGCTGTCCCTGGGAAGGAGAGGATCCACTCCTGGATCTTTGGTGACACCCCTGCAGAGCTGCCTCCCAGGAGAGGGAGGACCTGGAGCTGTTGGAGGGAGTCCAGAGGAGGCACCAGGATGGTCAGAGAGATGGAGCAGCTCTGCTGGGAGGAAAAGCTGGCAGAGCTGGGAATGTTCACCAGGAGAGGAGAAGCTTTGGGGTGATCCCTTTGTAGCCTTGCAGGACCTGAAGGAGCTGCAGGAAAGATGGAGAGAGACTTGTTACAGGGCATGGAGGGACAGGACACAGGGAATGGCTTCCCACTGCCAGAGGGAAGGGCTGGATGGGATATTGGGCAGGAATTGTTCCCTGGGAGGGTGAAAGGCCCTGGCACAGGGTGCCCAGAGCAGCTGTGGCTGCCCCTGGATCCCTGGCAGTGCCCAAGGCCAGGTTGGTGCAGCCTGGGACAGTGGAAGGTGTCCCTGCCCATGGCAGGGGAACAGAACAAGATGAGCTTTAAAATCCCTTCTAACTCCAACCAGTTGGGATTCCACGAAATCTGAGGCCTGGGGTTCAGTGTAGCCCAAATCCCATTTCCCTGGAGCCCCAGGCAGCGTGGCTGGGGGTGGATCACGGCTTTGGGATGTTCCTGGACACCAGCGGCTGAGTATTTTTAGTTGTGTTCCTTTGAATATTTGGTAAAACAGGCAATGTGTTTATATTCAACTTCCTGTGTCCGTATCAGCGTCTTGGCATGTGATGGAGCTCCAGAGGGAGGAGGGAAAGGGAAAGAAGTGTGTGCTGAGGATTATTTGTCCTGCAGCAGCTGAGGCCGGCAGGATGTGGCCGCTGGGATCAGCTCCTTGTTTAAACATTCGCCTCAGCTCAGGCAGGAACCAGCCTTGCTCCCCATTTGTTTACCCCCTTTGTCTTCCCATCCCTTCTCCCGTGTCTTTCCAAACCTGCTGTGCAGGGACAGGTGACTTTTTGGCACGTTTTGCTTCGGGATGTGTGATCCAAGCTTTCCTCTGCTCCGATACACAGCAGCAGCAGCTCCGAGCTCTGGCTCTCTGCTGTTATCCCTCGGCATTTATCTCTTTGCTGTTATCCTCCAGAGGCTTTGGAGGTGGAAAAGCCCATCTTAGTCCTTCTGGGAAGGGACTGAATTCCCAGGCTGCATTCCCAGGCTGCTGCCCTGATCTGGGCTGTGCTCAGCTGCTCTGTGCCATCACCCTCTCCAGAACCATTCCCTGTGCAGCGCCAGCAGGAGCACACGGGGGAGATTTTGTCTGGTTTTCCCATCTAAATGAGGGTTTTCCTTGTGCCCAACCTTCCCCAGAGCACATAACCAGGTGGTTTTCTGGTGATTTAAACTGAGGAGAGAAAATTCTCCCTCCCAGTTTCCAAGAGAATGCCAAGGGGATGTTCTGGGACCCGGCCCTTGCTGCCTGAACCGGGGAAACATCAGGGGCTGGTGGTTATCATAGAAAGGGAAAAATAGAGCAGGTTTGGATGAGACATTAGGGATAAATTCCTCCCTGTGAGCATGGGCAGGCCCTGGCCCAGGGTGCCCAGAGCAGCTGTGGCTGTCCCTGGATCCCTGGCAGTGCCCAAGGCCAGGCTGCACATTGGGGTTGGAGCACCTGGGACAGTGGGAGGTGTCCCTGCCCATGGCAGGGGCATTGGGGTGAGCTGAACTTTGAGCTCCTTCCCAGCCCAGACCATTCTGTGATTCTTTGGTCACTGTGAATAATTTTGAGCAGATCCCAAATTACATTTTCAGCTCTGTTTGTGGCTTTGATCTAAAGGGGGTTTTGATCTAAGCTTGGAGCTGGGATAAGCAGAAAGTGTCCCTGACTTTTTTGGGAGAAGTACCATTCCTTTCCCCAGCTAAATCTGGTTTATGTTGCTGCAAAACTTGCAAGGGATTCCTGCTGCATAACTTGCAAGGGATTCCTCCTGCAAAGCAGGGATGCTCCAGCTGGAACTGGAACTCCTGCAGTGCAGGAGAACCTGGCTGGTGCTGCCAGCCTTGGCCAGAGGGACTGGGACCCATCCAGCTGTGGAATTTCCTCAGCCCACGTGCCCTTCCCTGATTTATTCCTTCCCCAGCACGGCCTGGCCTCTGAGTGGAGGATTTTGCAGGGGGTGCATTACACCAGCCTCAAACTATGCCAGCAATGCTGGGTTTGTGGGTTTTTATGACTGGTTTGATAGGAGCTTTGATTAGGCAGGAATATCAGTGTGGCCCCAGAGCCAGAATTACTTCTCAGATGCATTAAAGATGGGGTTGGACTGGCTGATCCCTGAAGGTCTCTCCCAACCCAAACCATTCCATGTGCTCCGTGGTTGTTTTGACTCTGTTTTCATCTCCCTCAGGATGCACAAGTCAATTTAAAAATTTTTCTTCTTTCTCCCTGACGGTTTCCAGGGGGTGTGAGCAGACTGGGACATTGCACAGATAAGCAGAGCAGCAGCTTTTCCATTCAAACTCTGATTTTGTGCAGCGGTCACACGTCCGTGGAGGAGGTTACGTGTCACATTTATTTATTTTGGTTTCCTTGCTGGATGTGGACAGGACAAGCCTGGCACAGGGACAAGGACTGTGGCAAGGCAGACTGTCCTTAACACGATTTATTTCCCTCCTCCACACAATGATTTGACCAGCACTTTATTAAAAAGTGTGATCCCGTTTCCAGCACGGGAAGTGGGGTGTGATGATATTGGGAATGCTGCCCGTTGCCTGCCTTGCTCAGGACCATCCTGTAAGAGCCAAAAACGAGGGTGTGGGACTTCAGGTTGCTCTTTAAATTCTGTTTATTGTATTCAGATGATGCAGCAATTCACGGGTCGTGTTTAACAAGAGCCCAGCCCACAGCTTTAGAGCCAACTCTAGTTCTGGTTACAATACATGAAATATTTTTCATCGCAGAGCATCTTAAAACATAACAACCAATCAATACTTTCACTGTTACCTATGGTAACATCACCATATCCATGTCACTGTATTCCAGTCACAAAAAGTTAATATGTTACAATTTGAACTAGAAGTTGTTTTTCAGTTTTCTTGCAGTAAAAAGTTTCAAAACCTTTCTTTCTACTTGCAACATGGCGGTTTTGTTTGCCTGTAAAAATCTTTTTACTTAGTAAAGACATATTTTGTTTAAAGTAAATTTATCCTTTGCTCTAAGTCATAAAACGCCCTTCCAACTCATTTTACCCTTTAGCTTAATTATCCAATAAGACTAACTCAACAATTCTTTTCTTCTATATCAAAACTTACTATAATTTCTATTCCTTCTTCAAATTCCACATTGAAAAATCTTTCTGTTATACGTACATGTATATCTGTAAGACATTTCTATCAAATCTTCATCTTACCCAACACCATCCCTTGGGAATTTCAGGTGGATTTTCACCTCCTTGTTCTTTGGGAATGAGGGAATGGGATGGTTGTGGCTTTTTCCAGCCCTGTGGTTGCTCCTTGGCTGGGCATGGAGCAGCTCCAGGGCTTGGTGCCACCAGCCCTTGGCAACTGGAGGTTGGATTCATTCCAAAGGAAATGCCCTGATCCCAGTTCCACACTGGGAATTCCAGGGAAGGGGAGCACAGGCACCGCCAGTGGCTGTTGGATGAGGAGGAGTTAGAGGATGGCACATCTGTTTGCACATCTGTGTGTGAGAGGAAAGGAAAGGAAAGGAAAGGAAAGGAAAGGAAAGGAAAGGAAAGGAAAGGAAAGGAAAGGAAAGGAAAGGAAAGGAAAGGAAAGGAAAGGAAAGGAAAGGAAAGGAAAGGAAAAAGGAAAGGGAAAAGGAAAGAAGGAAAGGAAAGGAAAGGAAAGGAAAGGAAAGGAAAGGAAAGGAAAGGAAAGGAAAGGAAAGGAAAGGAAAGGAAAGGAAAGGAAAGGAAAGGAAAGGGGAAAGGGGTGATTTCACTGGTAAATGCACTCCCTGCTGCAGCTCTCACAGAATTCCCATCTCCTGATGGTTTCCATCACCCTCCCAGAGCTGGGGGTACTCACCTGGAGAGGAGAAGGCTCCAGGGAGAGCTCAGAGCCCCTGGCAGGGCCTGGAGGGGCTCCAGGATATGAGGACTGATAAAATTCCAGGTTTCTTTCTGGGTGTGTGAGGCCTCCATAGGGAATGTGAGCTCTCAGATTTGTTCAGGCAGTGATTTAAACCCAGCTGTGAGAACACATCACTGCAGGCTGACAGCTCTGAGCCTCCAGGGACAGACAAATTAATCCTGGAATGCTTTGGGTTGGAAAGGACCTTAAATCCCATCCAGTCCCACCCCCTGCCATGGGCAGGAACACCTTCCACTATCCCAGGCTGCTCCAAGTTTGAGGTACATTTTCCAATCTCAAAATACTGTTTTTGTGATTAGCATTAAACCACAAGTGCTAACCCCCATAGCTTTGGCTTTCTTGCACTGTGAAATCCTTATAATTTTTATTTTATTCTTGTTTCAGGATCATTACACTGATAAAATCAAGGCAAGCTGGACAGGGAGCAAGTCTGCCTATGTAGGTGAGTTTCCAGTCCACTCTGGTTCTTTTCTTTCATGCAAAATACAAAGCAGCAGGACAGGTCCCAAACCCTGGTGATTTAATCTTACTCTGGAACAGAACAAATATAAAGTCCTTGGCAGGATTGCTGACACTTTTCACCTCATTCCTTTAACTGCCTGACTGCTTTTGGGTTGAATTTAGGGGGCAAAAAAACCCTGCTTTTCCCACAGAAATTAAGCTTTTCCTTTTTTATTCCCCTGATTAGGAAGGACCAGCCTGCAAATCTTCATTATTTCTGTATTTGCTGTGCTACGTGTATTTTGTTTGACCATCCAAAAAAAACCAAACAAACAAACACAAAAAAAACAAACAACAAATTACTCTATATTCCCCCCATCCTTAAAAATAGGCACTTTGATAAATTCCTGAAGCCATGCGGGTGGTGAAATCCTTCCCACCTTCCCAGTTTTTGGAGCTGAGCCCCTTGGAGCTCTCCCAGAGCATCTCCTGCCCGCCTCCTCAGCTTTATCTGTGCTAGACAAAAGAATCTGCTGAAGGCCACATAACCTGGGGCCAGGCTGGAGCTTTCAGCACAGCCCTCTCCTGCTTTGCAGCCTGATTTTGATCCAGCTGAAAGTCTCTTTGCAAATGTCTCTTTGGAGTTTTCCCCTCTTTCCCTGTGGGAATGAGCTGGGCAGTGCCCTGTGGGGAGGAAAAGGAAATTTCTGTGGAGAAAATGCCCTGCAGTTCATTGCCTTTTCCAGTGACTTCAGGCTGATGTCTACAAGAGCACTGCTCAGATGTTTTTCAAAGTAACCTTGATCTAAAAAGTCACTTTTCATGTGTGTGCTGAAGATACAAAAAGTGAAGTCTGAAGAAACACAGAGGGAAACAAAAGCAGGTTTTTCCGCTTTCCCAGAATGTACCTTGGGTTTGACAGAATCCCACAGTGGAGGCTGACTTTGAAAATCAAAGGGAGCTGCAGCCCAGGTTTGATCAGCAGGATGGTGCTGGAATAATTTATGAAGTGGAGGTTATGAAGGAACACAGCCTTAATTAAACACCCAGAGCCCCAAGTCCAGTTGAAGATCTTGGGAGTTCTCTGTTTCTTTTCATTTCACATCATTAAAGATTTTAATCCCCAATTAAGACACTGGCAGCATTATTTATCATTAAAAAAAGAAAGACGTCTAGTGTAGAACCTCTCACTACTCTCAAGTGTAAATTCTCTGAATGAGGAAACATCACAAATGGATGTTCTGTGCTTTTAGGGGTTTTTATTTTATTCTCTGTTTGTACTGACAGTTTACCCTGTGCAAACCAGCTGGATCTGCATGGCCAGAATTCCCATTTCTCATCCAGCCCTGGCTCCTGCCCTTCCTCCAAGAGGAGGATGGGAGCAGAGTTGGGCTTTGCTGGACCTTTTCTGCTGGAAAATTTGGTTTAAAATCTGAGCTGCCTGAGCTCCCCCAGTCCCTTCAGCATCCCAGAGAATCCCCATTTTCCCCAAAAACCACTGCAAGTCCTGCAGCTGCCAGATGTTTCAGCTTTCCTTTTCCAGAGTGTGATCTTTGGGGGAGGATCTTGCTTTCTTTCACCAAACCCAACTGTAAATCTCACCTGAGTCCTGTTTAAAAATCCAGTCCAGTTTAAAAATCCAGGCGTGATTAAAAATTCACTCCAGTTTAAAATCCAGTCCTGCTTTAAAAATCCAGACCTGCTTTAAAATCCAGACCTGCTTAAAAATCCAGTCCTGTTTTAAAATCCAGTCGTTTTTAAAACCCAGTCCTGTTTTAAAACCCAGTCCTGTTTAAAATCCAGTCTTGCTTAAAAATCCAGTCGTGTTTAAAATCCAGTCCTATTTAAAAATCCAGCCCTATTTAAAAATCCAGTCGTGTTTAAAATCCAGCCCTATTTAAAAATCCAGCCCTTCTCACCTGTCAGGAACCAGGGAGCTGCTTGCTCACAGCTGGGTGTGGGGTAGGTGTGGAAAAATCCTCCTGGTTCCCCATGATGGGAGCAGGGAGCTCATGGATGATCCCTGCTGCCATTTTTCCTGGGAAGTTTGCACTGTGGATGTTGTGTTCAGCCTGCCAAGTGCAGGAGTGGGAATTCTGTGGAATATTGCACCACTTGTCTCTCTGCTCGTTGTGTGGGGAATAAGGATGGTGAAATCCCAGAGCACTGGGGTTGGGAGGGAGCTTAAATCCCACCCAGGGCCACCCCTGCCATGGCAGGGACACCTCCCACTGTCCCAGGCTGCTCCAGCCTGGCCTTGGACCCTTCTAGGGATGGGACAAAAGCACCATGAAAACAGAAACGACCCAAAATCACCTCCAATCCCTGTTTTCCTTTCCCCTCAGTTCATTTTGCTAGCTGAGGGCAGGACCCCGGTGTTCTCCTGCTGCCCAGGTTCATTTTTTATTTCCCATTCTTTATGGCAGAAGGAAAAGATTCCAGCTCTGGTTCTTCCACTGGGTGTCAGCACGGCCCCACACTGGGCCAGCAGAGCCCTGGGCTTTCCCTTGGGCTGGAAAAACCAGGCTGGGCTGCACATCCTGAGCAGGGAGCAGCTCTGGCCTGCCAGGATGGGGCTGCTGGGCTGGAATCTCCTTCCTTCTCCCAGCAGGACAGCTGGTTAGAGCAGGAGCAGTGTGGGATGTGCCTGCCTCGTTCCAGGGCTCCCTAATGAAGGGACAGTGGGGGACAGGAGGGGACAGTGGGTGCCAAGTGCTGCAGGATCCTCATGGAGAGCTGGGCAGTGTTTGCTTTGGACGTGGGGATGGGAAGGAGCAGCGTTCCCAGAGGTGCTGCAGGGGCAGCTCAGGGCTGGTCCCTCTCCACACCAGCCCTTCCCGCTCTTTTCCCACTCTGAATAAGCATCCAGGCTTCCCAAATCCTTTCCAAAATCCTTGCACCTCCTTCAGCCCCTGGGGGAGAAGCAGCCCCCAAAGGCCATTTGGGTTTCAGGTGGGCTGAGGCATCCCATGGATGCTCCTTTCCTTTGGGTGTTCTTTCCTTCCCTTGGGTGCTCCTTTGCTCCCCTTGGGTGCTCCTTTCCTTCCTTTGGATGTTCCTTTCTTTCCCTTGGATGTTCTCTCCTTCCCTTGGATGCTCCTTTCCTTCCCTTGGATGCTCCTTTCCTTCCCTTGGATGTTCTTTCCTTCCCTTGGATGCTCCTTCCCTTGGATGTTCTTTCCTTCCCTTGGATGCTCCTTTCTGCTGGATGCTGCTGTGCTCTGGGGCATGCAGGGTTTGGGGGGACACATCAGCTCTCACTGGGTCCCCAAATCCTCTGCAGCACCTTGAGCCAGGCACACTGAGACTCCTCCAACAGATTCTTACCCTTGGAGGGAAGAAAATCCAAAATCCAGACCAGGGAATATCACAGTTCCAGAGACGTTGTGATGCTTGGTGTGGAGTTTGTACATTGCTCAGAACTGAGTTGTTCATTCCTGCCCCCACCTCTCATGCCAGCAGTGGCCTCCTGGCTTGGACTTGGAGCATTTTCAGGTTCTGCAAGTCATGACAAACCTGCTCCCGAGCTCCCAAGGGTGCCCTGGAAAGGAAAACCAACCTCCAGCATTCATGTCCCAACCAGCCACAGTCCCACAGAGCTGCTGGGAAAGCAGCACGTGCAGATCCCTCAGGATCCATGGACACCTCACCCCACACCCTGCCCTGCCCCTGGCACTGGGATGTGTGGGTCAGCCCGGGCTCTGGCATCAACCCTGCTTGTGCCACCCCTCCAGGGGCTGCTGTGGCTCTTTTTCCCTGTTTTCCATAAGGATTCAACTCAGTCTGATGCCATTCCATGCATCCCCTCTTCCTCCTCCCAACACCGTCCTGCCTGGCAAATCCTTGCATTTTCAGAAGCAAAATTTTATTCTTTTTATTCCTGTGAGCTCTGGGGAGTGTGAGTCGCTAAGAGGAGGCAGCTGGGTTTGGGATTTGGGGTTTGCTGGTGTCATTCCCAAACTGTTTGCAGGGTCCTAGCTGAGGGCAGTGGGATGAAATGATGCCAGGGAAGAGGGAGAGGGATGGTTTTGCAGGCAGGGCTGTGAAGCAGCAATCAGAGCCTGTGTTAGTGGTGGTGACAAACCAGATCCAGCTTCAAACTCTGCCAGCAAACACCAGGGAATTTGCAGAACTGGGAATGGTGGCACTTGGAAACCTGCAGCACTTGTGGTGGAATCACTGAAACCTTTAACTCAGGGCTGGGAGCAGCAGCTCTGAACTTGTCCAGCTGCTTGTTTCCCTCTTTTCCCCCCATTCCTGTCTTTTGAAGCAAAGTGGGATCATTCCCATGGTGGTGATTGTTTCTGGTTTATGGGGCAGCAGCATCCAAACATTCCCAGGCTGGAGCTGCTCCAGCATAAATTGCCTACAGCAGCAGCAGGAATTTCCTGGGGTGCTCCCTCCCATCCTGCAGAGTGTGCAGGGCACCCAAACCAGGGGGAACAGGGGCTCTGGGAACGTTGGGAACACCCCGTGTCCTCTTCCTGCCCTTTCCTTGGCGAGTTTGGCACAGAGGATTTTCCACCTCTCTGCTCCCTGTCCTCCACTGCAGGGCTCCGAAGACACTGGAGAGGGAGAGCAAATGAAACCTGAATTTGCAGATCAGCTGTAACTTCAGATCCCTGCAGGCAGCCCTGGAAAACCAGGGGCTGGGAAAGCAGAGTCTGGTGGGGTGCTACACTGGAAGGTGCTGTTCCTGTCACTGGTGTTGGTTTGTGTTTTGACCAACCTGCTCTGCTGATCCAAGTTTTGAGTTATTCACCTCAAAATCTCCTATTTTTTTTTCCCCCAAAAGAAACAGTTACAAGACACCTTTGATCCTTTTCTCCTGCTGCCAGCCAGGCTTTGCTGCTCCAGTACCAACTGGCTTTGCATAACTGGAGCAAACTGGGAGCTGTTTTCCAGGCAGAGCTGCTGGGATTTCCAGCAGATTCCCAGCCCTGCTTTAGCAGTGCTGATTTAATTACCTTTCACTCAGCAGGTGCTTCACAAGTCCTGCACCTAAAAGAGTAAATAAGACAGTCCAGAGTTTAATTATCCCACTGGAGCTGGAGTTTGGCAGCCAGCCCAGGCGGATCTGGGATCTGCTGCATGGCAACCTCCTTACCTAAAGCCTGAGGAAAAAAATAGGGCAAGGCCTGAAAAAATAGGGTTTTTCTGTGGAACAGGGGCAGCTGCACCTGCCTGCTGGTATTTCAGGAAATAAAAAAGTGCAGGTGTGTGGTTGCAGGAAATGCACTGGAAGTTTCCTGTGTTTTTGTCTTTCCCTGGCAAAGTGCAGCTGGTGGGAATCTTCCTCTGTTTTTAATGGGTAAATGAGAAAGAAATTCTTCCCTGGGAGGGTCCCAGGTCAGGTTGGAGCAGCCTGGGACAATGGAAGGTGTCCCTGCCATGGCAGGGGTGCTGGCCAGGGGAGGCTGTTCTGGGTCTGATCCTTTTGTCTCGTTTTAGGCTCTGAGTCAGACCCAAGGGAGAGTTGCCTGCAGCTGCTCTGGGGTTTGGGAATCTCTGTCACCACCACCCTGGGTCCCTGCTCAGCTTTGTCACACCCAGAGCACCGAGGTTGTCCCCACGTGTTCCTGCAGGGAACCCCCTCGTGCTTGAGATCACACCAGAAAATCCCGGAATGGTTTGGGCTGGAAAGGACCTTAAAGCCCATCCAGTGCCACCCCTACCATGGGCAGGGAAACCTTTCTGCTATCCCAGGTGGCTCCAAGCCCTGTCCAGCCTGACCTGGATCACCAACCGTGTTTTGTTTTAGGTGGTGAATGGAAAAACTTCTTGAAAATTTATTTCTGGGTGGATTTGGCACCGAAGGAGTTGTGACTGTGAGTGCTGGGACACGAGAGATCCCAAAGAGAAATGTTGGGATGAGGGAAGATCTCAGGGCTCCTTTTGGCCCAGAGCTCCCTGGTGAGCATGAGGGATCATTTCCTAGAAATCAGAGCCGTGCCCTCTCCAACTGAGGGTTCTTTTCTTCAGGGAGCAACTTCTTCTCCTGGGAGATCCTCCTACCCCAGAAAACCCTGCCCAGGGCTCTGAACCTCCAAGTTCTGCAAAATTCTGACACCTCCAGTTGAAATCTGGGGAGTTTTGTCAAGTCCAGGGTGCCCTGTGAGAAATCCCATGGCTGCAGCAGCTCGGATCCGTTGCCAGGAACTGGGAAGGAAAACAGATTTATTGGGAGCTGACCTAGTTGCTGTAAATCTCCCTGTAGAAGAGATTTAGTAATCTTAGGAGGGCTATTAAAGCTCGTGTTTGTTTGGAGATGGGTAAATGCAGCAATTTAATTTTCAAATCTTATGGTTTGGGTTGTTTTGTTGTTTGTTTTGTTGTTGTTGTTGTTGTTTTTGTTTGTTTTTTTTCCCCCAAACATCTCATTTATTAACAAAGCTAAGCAGCTGGGAAAATAAGCACTGGAACTTTCCTAAGGAGGTCAATCCATGTAGGGTGGGAAGGGATCAGAGAATCAAACAGCTCCAGTGGCAAAAGGGGGTTTGGGGCTGGGAGGGAAGGCTGAGCATGGCCTTTCCCCAGTTAAATGAGAGGATAATGGTTTGCCTTTTAATTTTGCAACTTTTTTGACTTTTTTTTTTTTAAGTGCTAAAATTACAGGAATCAGCAGCTCCTGAACTGTCATCTCAGAGCTGCTTTCATTACTGGATAGAAATAAATTGCTTTGCATTGGGTTTTTCACACTGCAGGTTTTTGAATGTTGTAAGGGAAAAGTGCAGGGACTGGGCTGGGAATCTGGGCTCCGTTTGTGCTTTTGTGTCCGTGTGAAACAGCTCCTTGTTGTCCCAGGGATGATGGGTTTGGGGCTCCCCAGGTTGGAGCACATGGGCAGAGTCCCTGTCGAGCCCAGCAGTTCTGGCAGTGCCTGTTGGAGTTTACTGATTGGAAAATTCATTTTTCCTGCTTGGAAGACTCATTTTTCATCTAAAGGGGCTCCAGAGGAGCTGGAGAGGGACTGGGAACAAGGGATGGAGAGACAGGATGCAGGGAATGGCTTTAAATTGGGAAAAGGGGAGATTGGGGTGGGATTTTTGGGAAGGAATTCCTGGCTGGGAGGGTGGGGAGGGGCTGGAATAGAATTCCCAGATTTGCTGTGGCTGCTCCTGGATCCCTGGGAGTGTCCAAGGCCAGGCTGGATGGGGCTTGGAGCATCCACGGATCTTCAGGAGGACGCTCTTGCTGTTTACTGCAGGAAATAAGATTTTAGTGTCACCAAATATGAGGAGTGAATGTCCCTCCTCCTGTGCCTGCGCAGGCATTTCCTGTCCCTTGGGGAATTGCTCTGCCCAAAGCTGTTCCAAGGAAAGTCCCCTCAAAACCAGGACTCGGAGCAGGATAATGCTGCTCCCATCTTGCTGGGCTGGCACAAGCAGCAGCTGGAAAACAGCTCTGCTGCCAGGCTGGGTGACAGAAACCTGAGTCCTGCCCAGAAAGGTCACAGAGCTGCCTTGGGTCACTGCAGAGCCAGGAGGGATCCAAAGCCAGCTCCACTCATCCTCCTGGAGCTGTGCAGAGCAAGCAGGGTCCTGCTGGAGGCTGGGATACAGCACAGGGACAAGGGCAGGGCTGGCCTGAGCTCTTTGGATTCCTGCAGACTGGAATCATTTGGAATCCCAGACTGGTTTGGTTGGGAGAGAACTTAAAACCCATCCAGTGCCACCCCCTGCCATGGCAGGGACACCTCCCACTGTCCCAGGCAGAGAACCAGCCAGGGATCAGCCTGTGCCAGGGATGTTATTTCTCCCCAGAAATGGTTTTCCAACCCTGGCACAGCTGCCCAGGGCAGTGGCGGAGTCCCCATCCCTGGAGGGATTTAAAATCCCTGTGGATGTGGCACTTGGGGACACGGGGCAGGGGTGGCCTTGGCAGTGCTGGGGAAGGTTGGACTCGATGGTCTCAGAGCTTTTCCAGCCTCGATATCCTGGGATTCCATCCTGGCTCACTCCTTGCTTTCACTCTCTGGTGGGCTCAGGATTTTGTCCCCTTCCTCGGTGCAGCTCGCAGGGAATTTGTGGCTTTCCAGCACACCCTGGAATTCCAGGGGGAAGCTGCAGATGGAGAGATCAAGTGGCCAAAGCTGTGCCACGGGCTCAGAAACCTCCACGGCAGCTCCCTGCTTTTCTTTGGATCGTGTTTTACTTCCAGAGTTGTGTTTTTGTTTCTTTTTTTTTTTTTAATTGATTGCTCCTGTTTGATATAATAATAACAATTTTTAAAAATCACTTTTTGCAGTGTGCAGTGGACGCCTCTGTGTAAAAGCTGTTCAAGGTGCTGTGCTGCCTTCTGGAATAACAACCCCCTGTCTTTCCAAGCAGAACTTCCCTCCTCCACTGAAAATGTCTGGCAAAACAGCCACCACGACCAACAACATCACCCAGGCCCGCAGGACCGTGCAGCAGCTCAGGATAGAAGCCTCCATAGAGAGGATAAAGGTGGGAGCACAGCCTTCTTCCACCTCCTTCTCTTTTTTTTTTCTCCCTCCCAGCTGTAGGACAGTGAGATAACAGAGTGTGTGTGTTTTGTGTTTTTGTGCACCCACAGCTCAGCGTTTCCCACTCTCAAAGCTCAACAAATCCAAATAAATCCACTTCTTCTGGCCCAGTATCCCACCCAGCCCTGCCCTCTGGCAGTGGGAAGCCATTCCCCCTTGTCCTGTCACTCCAGGAGAGATAAAAACTCCTCTGGAATGATTTTGGAGCCCCTCCTGTTTGTTTTCAGTGTCCTGCAGGAGCCTTTTCCTGGTGTCACAACCAGAGAGCACCGGGCTCCATCCTTTCCTTCATTCCCTGTGATCAAACCAGCAGACAGAGCCCTGCAGAATGAGTCCATCCATCCCCAGCACCTCTCCCATCCCACCTGGCTCCCTCACAGCCCTCAGCATTTTGATCCCATTTCCATGGAAAACCCCATTTGATGCTGATTTTCCCCCTCAGGTGTCCAAAGCCTCTGCAGACCTCATGCTGTACTGTGAGGAGCACGCCAAGAAGGATCCCTTGCTCATGGGAATTCCAGCTTCTGAGAACCCTTTCAAGGACAAGAAAACCTGCATTTTGTTATAGGAGAGGGGCAGCTCCTCCTGCCCAGCCCCTGCCAGCCCAGCTGGGCTGACCAAGCACCACCACTCCCCCAGGTACCTGCACCCCGTGGCTGCTCCCTGACCCTGTACAGACCATTCCCTGAGCTTCCCAAGGCATTCCTGCTGATCTCTGGCTCTATTAGGATTTTCCTGACTGAATCCCTGTCTTTCCTGCCCAAGGGAATGGGCTCCAGGGTCTCTGCATGGGGGGTCCTGGTGGCATTTGCCAACTCCAACACGACCAAAGTTGCCTGAGCTTTGCAGATAAAAAGCAAAGCTGTAGAGACCTGATGAAATCACTGGGTTTACATTTTTTAAAATTGTGGATTTTTTTTTTTTTTGGGGGGGGGGGGGGGGTGGGGGTTTGTGCCTGTGCTGGCAGCACCTGTTTGTGCACAGGCACGCTTAAAAGTGCATTTTCTAGCAAAAACTACCTTGCAAAATGATTGTAGCAGCTGCTGGGGAGCTCCAGGGAGCTGTGCCTCAGCCTTCCTCCCTCTGGCCTCTCTTCCCAGAGCTTTTAAAAGATAGAGTTGGGAATCAGAGATGCTTTCCCTGCTTTCCAAGAGTTGAAAAAACAGAATTTCTGACTTGGATCCCGCTGCATTTTCTTCTCGAATAAAAAAACCTGTGTTAGTATAAAACACACCCTTGAAGAAATGGAAAAACATGGGAGGCTGGAAGTGCCCTGGCAGAGCTGGAGGAATGCTGCCCTCACTCCAAATCCCAGCTGGGTTCTGTGCAGGGAGTCAGAACTTGATTCATTTTTATTAAAAAAAAAAAAATCATTTTTAAACGGGAAAAAAATGCCAAATTATCTCCAGCTTGTGGTTATGCATTTATAATTGGAGGGCCTTTCCATCTAGTCTATATTTTATATATATATATACACATAATAAAAAAGTCTTTCTCTGTGTGTGTGGGTAGATATATAAACTTTATATATTAAAAGCTTATTTTGAAGGGTTCACAAATAGTCCTGACTTCAGCTTGGTGCAAGTGTCCTTCTGTGCAGGCAGCTGAAGTGATCTGCCATAACCCTGCCTTTCTGGGAGGATATTTACAGAATTTATGAACCACTTGTCTTTTACATTGAATATTTGTCATTTCTATATGAAATTATAGACCCACTTTTGATATAGATTTAAAAAAATTCCAACTTTGTTTAACAAATCTCTTTGGCAGAGCTCCAAAAATCAGCCTGACAGAGAAACCTGCTGCTTGTCCTGTGCTTGCCTTGCAAATTATTTTTGTAATCAGAGTATTTTTCTAGTGGCAGTCAAAAAAACCAACAACGTGGCTCTGCACTGATTCTTTTTTTCACTGTGTCTGTGTCTGTTTGTCACACACCTGGTCAGAATTAATGAGCTCTGTTAATTGCTCAGCGTGGGGGTGCAGGGCTGAGAGAAGTCCAGCTGTGCCCAGCTGTGGGGAGGGAAGGAGCCTTGTGCTGTTGGTTGTTGTTTTCCCAGGAATCTGGGGAGAAATTGGAATTTCTGGTTGGTTTGAGATCCCTGTTCCCAGCCCAAATCCAGCTCCCTGGTGTGGCTGCTGGGATGTTTTTGGTGTCTGCCCTTTAATGAAGCTGGTGGCTGATCCAGATGTGGGATCCTGGGTGGTGATCCAGCACAACTGCCCAAATCTGACAGCATTTCATCCAGAGCTTTTAGGGAAACTCGCCATTTTTAACACACAACACACACGTGAAATCTGGAGTGGTTATGTTTGTGCTTCACTTTTTTACCATCAATACCCTCAGGAAGAACAGGGATTGTAAAATCTGGGGGAAACACGGGCTCTGCCCTGGCAGAATTTTTTTAGAAAAGGAGAATGAGACCATTGCATCCACAGGTACTGGGAGAAACCCGTGGTGAGCCCCCACCGTGCTGCATCACTGGGCTGCCCCTCTTGTCCTTGGCCAAGCTGGCTGATGTGGGGAGAAAAATGAGAATTTGTGCACTGGGCCAGGTGCCCCCCAGGACCACCCACTTTGTGGTGTGGGGACAGGGCTGGGGGGTGACCCTGGGAGAAACCAGAGGGCTTTGGATGGAATCTGAGCTTGGAGGAATAAATCTGGTGATGGTGCTGCTGCACGTCTCTGAGAAATTTACCTGTTTCTGAAGCTAAATCCCAGTATCCCATTCCCAGTACTCCCAGTATCCCACTCCCAGTACCCCCAGTACTCCCAGTATCCCATTCCCAGTACTCCCAGCATTCCCAGTACTCCCAGTATCCCATTCCCAGCGCTCCCAGTACTCCATTCCCAGTGCTCCCAATACTCCCAGTACCCCATTCCCAGTGCACCCAGTACTCCCAGTATTCCCAGTATCCCCAGTACAGCACTCACGCCAGCTCCCATCAGCCTCCTGCACAGATACGTCTGCCCGATCCCATTCCCAGTGCTCCCAGTACTCCCAGTAGCTTGCTATGCATTGATACATTGACCTGCCTGGGGACAGGGACAGGGTGGCCTCGTGCTGGAGCATCCCAGGAGTGGCAGAACAGGTCCAGCCTCCCGTCCCAGCTGGGCTGGCACCGCTCCTGCCAGGGCTGGGGACAGAGCGACCCCAGTGCCACTGCGGGGACACACCTGGGGTCGGGCTGGGGGGACAGTGTCACCTCTGTCCTTGGGACACACCTGGGGTCGGGCTGGGGGGACAGTGAGTGTCACCGCTGTCCTTGGGACACACCTGGGGTCGGGCTGGGGGGACAGTGTCACCTCTGTCCTTGGGACACACCGGGGTCTGGCTGGGGGGACAGTGAGTGTCACCTCTGTCCTTGGGACACACCTGGGGTCGGGCTGGGGGGACAGTGAATGTCACCTCTGTCCTTGGGACACACCTGGGGTCGGGCTGGGGGGACAGTGAATGTCACCTCTGTCCTTGGGACACACCTGGGGTCGGGCTGGGGGGACAGTGTCACCTCTGTCCTTGGGACACACCTGGGGTCGGGCTGGGGGGACAGTGAGTGTCACCGCTGTCCTTGGGACACACCTGGGGTCGGGCTGGGGGGACAGTGTCACCTCTGTCCTTGGGACACACCTGGGGTCGGGCTGGGGGGACAGTGAGTGTCACCTCTGTCCTTGGGACACACCTGGGGTCTGGCTGGGGGGACAGTGAATGTCACCTCTGTCCTTGGGACACACCTGGGGTCGGGCTGGGGGGACAGTGAATGTCACCTCTGTCCTTGGGACACACCTGGGGTCGGGCTGGGGGGACAGTGAGTGTCACCGCTGTCCTTGGGACACACCTGGGGGGACAGTGAGTGTCACCGCTGTCCTTGGGACACACCTGGGGTCGGGCTGGGGGGACAGTGTCACCGCTGTCCTTGGGACACACCTGGGGTCGGGCTGGGGGGACAGTGTCACCTCTGTCCTTGGGACACACCTGGGGTCGGGCTGGGGGGACAGTGTCACCTCTGTCCTTGGGACACACCTGGGGTCTGGCTGGGGGGACAGTGAATGTCACCTCTGTCCTTGGGACACACCTGGGGTCGGGCTGGGGGGACAGTGAATGTCACCTCTGTCCTTGGGACACACCTGGGGTCGGGCTGGGGGGACAGTGTCACCTCTGTCCTTGGGACACACCTGGGGTCTGGCTGGGGGGACAGTGAGTGTCACCGCTGTCCTTGGGACACACCTGGGGTCGGGCTGGGTGGCCTCGGGGAGGGACAACGTGTCACTGCTGTCCCCAGGCAGTGCCAGCAGCAAGGGGGGGATGGATTCTCCTGCCACACCAGAGATGCCATCTGTGCCAGCCTGGCTGTGTCACTAAAGTGGAGCCTGGCACTGCCAGCCCCGAGGGGCACAGCCCGAGATCCGGGGATGCAAACAAATCCCGGGGATTTGCAGGGAAACACCGGGATGAGTTTTCCTCCTCCAGGGAATCAGATTTCCCACCTGCCAAGGAGGAGCTGCAGGAGCGTGCAGAAAAACCCATTTATTTTTCTTTTTTTTTTTTTAAGCTTCTGTTGTGGCAGCAATTCAAGCAAAATAAATAAATAAATAACATTGCCAACATTTCCTGCAGCACAGCCGCTGCTTTGGCCTTTAATTGCTTGGGAGGGGCCGGGAATGAACCCACACTGGAGCTGCACAACAGGACCTTGCCCATAGCCAGGACAAGGAAGCAGCAGCTGCTCAGCCCTTGTGTCTGCACGCTCCTGGAGTGAGGACACAAAAGCTGGGCCAAAGGTTTGATTTTACACTTTATTTCAAAAAAAAAAAAAAAAAAAAAAAAAAAAAAAAAAAAAAAAAAGCACAAAACAAGAACACCACAACCCCAAAAAACACTCGAATTTCAAACAATTATATTAACGGCGCTGCTTTTGCAGCCAACTGGGAGAAGATTTGTGGTTGCAGACCAACTGCTTGAGGGCATTTTCGGTTCTCAAACCAAGTATAAATAATTTTCCCATCAATATCAGAAAATAACTTACTATTATTATATATCTTAGCATAAAAACGTTGAGAATTAACATCCCAATAATACAACAACATTGCTGGCAAAAGGCCTCGATTCACCTTGTTTGCTCATTAAGGTGTTTAAAGCAGGAACTTTAAGTGGCACTTAAGGACAGAAAGGGTGAGGGGAGCTCTCGGGAGGACACATCCCCCTTTTCCTCAGCTCCCACGCTCAGCATCGCTCGCCTCCACTGCATCCAAACCCCCCTCCCCACGACATCACTTTCATCTTTTTTATTTTACATCTATTTTTTTTTTTTTTGTTGCTGTTGTTGGGTTTTTATTTTTTTCCTCCCTCCCCTCCCCGCAGAATCCTGGAGCCGGGGCAGGGAGTTCCTTCCTGAGCAAGTGCAAAGAGAATTCTTGCAGCTCTGGCAGGGCTGGGCTCGGGGTCACCGCTCGGGGAGGTTGATCACCGGCACCCACTGGTCCAGGTACCGGCTCTCCCGGCAGAAACACATCAGCTGGCTCAGCGCTGGATCCTTCCACTGCGATGCCTGCGGGTTCTGGAAAAAGGGAGCAAAAAAACTTCAGCAAGGCAGCAAAAACAACCCGAGCGCGGTAGGGGAGGGAGGGGGGGAGGAAAAAGCACAGCAGAAAGCCCAGGAGTGTGAATCATCTTAAATTGCTGCCGAGGCAAACAAACAAGTCAGGCCTGGAAGCATGTGAGGAGGTTAGCTTTGGACTCTGGGGCAGAGTAGGGAACGGGGAAATCAAAAACAAAACAAAAACCAAAGAGGGAGAGATAAAAGGCGGGGGGTGGGGAGAAGGGAAAGAAAAAGGGATAAATAAAGAGAGAAAGGGAAAGGAGGAAAACTAAGGAAAGAAAACAACAGAACAAGAGAAAGAGGGAGAAAAAGATAGGAGAAGGACGGGGAAGCGCAGCAGGAGGAGGGGAGAAGCAGCCGGAGTGCCCGGGAGGCGCCGCGGGACCCCCGGGGCCGGCGCGCTGGGGCCGCGGGTTCGAGCCCCGGGCGCGGCAGTTCGGGGAGCCCCGGGCGGCCCCGGCTGTCGCCGGGGCTGTCGCCGGGGCTGTCGCCGGGGCTCACCGTGACGAGCACGCAGTGCAGGTCGGCGGGCGGGTCGGGGCCCGCGGCGGGCAGCAGCAGCTGCGCCAGGCGAGCCGGGTTGCTGACGCGCAGGATGTTGATGTCGTTCTCGCAGCAGAAGGCCCTCAGCAGAGTGAAGTGGATCTGCAGCGCCGCGTCCCCCGCTTCTTCCTCCTCGGCCGCCAGCAGGCACAGCACCACGTTATCGGGATCCCTGCGGGACAGCGCCGTCACCGCGGGCACACCGGGCGCGGGCACACCGGGGGGGGCACCGGGGGAAGGGGGGCACTCACACGTTGAGCAGCTTGGCCGCCTCGTAGACACCGAGGGTGAGGCTCCGCTGGCTCAGCGCCTTGCTCAGCACCTCCTCGAGCGCGTCCCCCGCCTGCTCCATCCTGCGCCGGGACACGCGGCACCGGCCGTCACCGGCCACCCCGCACCGCTCCACCGCCCGGCACCCGCCGCCCACCCCGGCCTCACCTCCCGGTGGCGCGGCGCTCTCCGGGCAGCTCCTCCAGAGTCATCACGGGGACGGGGACGGGGACAGGGACAGGGACACGGACCCGGCCGCGCTCCGGCCCCGCCGCCTCTGCCGGACAAAGGCGCCCCGCGCGCGCTACCCCGCCCGCCCCGGCCAACCCGCGCCGCCCTCATTTGCATAACCCGCTCCTATTGGTTCATGCAAATGAGACCGCGCCCAGCTGCTGGAGAGACCGGCCGGGCCTGACCCCGCTTGGTCCCCGCTTGGGAATGGGGAATGGGAATTGGGGAATGGGAATTGGGGAATGGGAATTGGGGAATGGGAATAGGAATAAGAATAGGAGCAGGAATGGGAATGGGACAGGGACACTGACCAGCGCGCTCCAAGGCCATCCAGCCTGGCCTGGGGCACTGCCAAGGATCCAGGGGCAGTCACAGCTCCTCCGGGAATCCTATTCCAGGGCTTCACCCTCCTCCCAGGGAACAATTCCCAATATCCCACCCATCCCTGCCCTCTGGGAATCCATTCCCTGTGTCCTGTCCCTCCATCCCTGTCCCCAGTCCCTCTCCAGCTCTCCTGGAGCCCCTTTGGGGGCTCGGAGCTCTCCCTGGATCCTTCTCCTCTCCAGGTGAGCACCCCCAGCTCTCCCAGCCTGGCTCCTGCAGCAGCTCCATGGATTCCTCTGGAATCTCTCCAGCAGCTCCACGTCCTCCTGATGTTGGTCCCCATGGCTGGGGCAGCTCTGCAGGTGGGGTCTCACCTGAGAGGGGCACTGGGATAGAATCTCCTCTGATGGATGCTGCTCTGCCTTCCCTGCCTCCACAGGGATTGCACTCGTGCAGGGAGCACCACTGTGCTCAGGACTCTGCCCCACCAACCTTCAAACACAGGGACAGTGTTTGCCACATGCAGCAACGTGGCTGCCCCTGGATCCCTGGAAGTGCCCAAGGCCAGGTTGGACATTGGTGTTTGGAGCAGCATGGGACAGTGGAAGGTGTCCCTGCCATGGCAGGGGTGGCACTGGGTGGGCTCTGAGCTCTCTCCCATCCCAAACCAGTCTGTGGTTCTGTGATCTCTCCCCTTTGCAGGTTTCCAAGAACTTGGTTGTTCTCCAGGAAGCTGCTCCCTCTCCAGATGTCCCGTGTCAGCTCTGCAGAGCTCCAGGAGGGATTTGTCCTGATGGCTGCTGTGTCAAAGCTTTCTCAGCTGTTGTCCCCAGACCCCTCCATCCTCCCACAGCCGGTGCCAGAGCTCTTTCCCAGCCTGGCTGTGGGCTGGCACATTGCCACTGGCTGCACCACCCTTGGTGGTCCCTCACGGGGATTTTGGCAGCGTGTGCTTTAAAGTTTTGCTTGTGTCAGTGTTTTCCTCCAGCTCCTGAACACCAGGAGCCATTTCCCCCCACGGTGTTTGCTGAAACACAACATTCAGAGCAATGCTGGGCTCCATGCACCTCTTGCAGAATCACTGAATTTGGAAAATGAGAAATCACACAGAATCCTGGCATGGCTTGGGTTGGAAGGGACCTCAGGGATTCGTTTTGTTCTACCCCATGCCATAGCAGGGACACCTCCCACCATCCCAGGCTGCTCCAAGTCCTGTCCAACCTGGAGCACTTCAGGGACATAAGAAAACGTTTCTGTGGCAGAATAAAGGGGGTGATTTCCATACCCCCCGGTTGCGTTGGCTCCGGGAGGAAACTTCTCAGGGCTTTTTTCTGTAAATGTCTCCCGGCCCGGCTCTGCCCCCGTCCTGCTGCTGCAGCCTGATGAGACCCGACACGACTTAACGAAGCCCACGGCGTCGGGAGAAAGGGGAAAAAGCCCTTTCTGCATCAGGTGGAGGGGGTGGCAGATGGCCGGACCGCAGCAAAACAGGTGGGAGCATTGTATGGTGACCCTCCGAATTAAGTTCGCTTAATTTGCTGTATCTCTATTAGCAACTGCAGGCTCCGGCTCTGCGGCGAGGGCTCCGGCCCCGCAGCCCCATCTGTGCCGGCCCCAGAGCTAAATCTGTCTCGGAGGCAGCTGGGAAGCAGCTGAAGCTTCTTTTCTCTCTCCTGGGCGGTGGCAGCTCCCGGACCCGGCAGGCAATGCTCGGGACCTGCGCTTTCCCTGCAGGTTTCTCGGCTGGACGCAGTTTTCCTTTCCTCGTGTGTCCCTTTTCCCAGAGGAGCAGCAGGGATGCTGGGTGCCCCGGGGACAGTGGGTGGCCGTGCTGGGGAAGTGCCGGCCTGGGCAGCTCGGGATGGAGCCGGACCCGCAGTTGTCCCTCTGTTAGCTCCCAGCTGGCAGCTGCTGCTAAACCTTCCTTTCATCGCCTGCCAAAAGTGGCCGGGGTGTTTTGCTCCCCCCCTGCCCTTTAATCCTGACTTTCATCATTCTCCAGGCTACGCCTGCCCTCCCGTCCGTGTTCGGCATCGCAGACTCGGGGCTCAGGAGTTGTGTCTGGGCACAGCTCTTCCCCCAGATCCTCACCCCAAATGTTCTCTGGGCTGCGGGGTTGGGCTGCCCGTGGTTGGAGGCAGCTTGGAGAGTTAGGGTTAATCCCCAGGGATGTGGGAGATGCCCACGGTGGGAGCTGCTGTGCTGGGGAGGATGTCTGGGCCAGCTGGAGAGGTGCTTCCTGCACGTAAGAGCATCAAGTTGTTTAATTTCATTTTCTGGGAATGAGACCAACCAACAAACAGCGTCAGTGAGAGGTGACACAGCCCCACGAGCCAGGGCCCTTCCTGGGGGCTGCCTCGGGGTGGTCCCAGCCCCTGAGCTCCCCGGAGCAGAGCCAGGGGCTTCTGCTCCCTTCCCCTTGGCTCGCTGCTGTCCCTTGTTTGGGTGGCCCCGATCCCCTCCCTTGTTGCCCTGCCTTGGCCTGTCCCACGCGGGACATTTGTCCAGCCCCGCTGGCCCCTTGACCATCCCGCTGCTGGGAAAATCCCATCGTGTCCATGTGCTGGGACAGCCCACACGTCCCCTGGGCACCCCACGCTGCCGTGCCAGGGCCACTGAGCATTCCCAATCCACTCAGGATCTGCTGGATGCCGAGGGCAGGGAGTGCTGCTGCAGAGCAAACGCCAGCTTGCACATTCCAGGCACGGCCTCTGCTCCAACAGCCGCTGTTTTCCCAGTGCCACCAGTTCCGTGTCACCGAGCTGACCCCCGTGCCCCAGCTCGCTGCTGTGTCCAGGCACATCCACCCTCCCAGGGAGGAGCATTCCGCCCCGGAGCCTTGCAGGAGCGGATTCCCAGGTTCTGGCACCCAGGAAAAACTTTGGCTTTGCCTCCCCACGGAGCGGGGCAGGAACCCGGGATTGCCCCAGGATCCGGCTGCCCTGGCACCACCAGTGCCACGTCCCCTCCAGCACTGGCAGCACAAGAGCAAAAAGAGATTTCCCCCTTGTTTTCCTTGGAGTTGCTCCATCCTGGATGTTACTGAAAGCGGGGTTCAGCTGCTGCTCTTCGGGTTTGACTTTGGCCAGAGCCCGGGAGCACACGGGGCAGCCGGGAAGTCTGGAGCCGGCTGGGTTTGGCTCTGGAGCTGGGCACGGTGCCAGCAGCTTTCCCAACAGCCCGGGTCACGGGAGTGCAGCCGGGAGCCCGGCTCGGTGCCATGGAGCAGGGATGGCACTGCCCTGGCACAGCCACTCGCCTCCTGCCCGGCCCCGAAGGCTCCTGGCTGGGGGTTCCCTCTCCCAAAAGTGGGAGGGCTGGGGGATCTGGGATGTGTTTTTTTTCCTGCACTCAGCACATTCCTGCGGCCCTGGAAGGGAGCTGGGTGTCCCTGACTGCAGCGCTCTGGGGCTCGGCGGCAGGAGCTCTGCAAACAGGGAACACGGGTGGGAGCCTGGGGGTGCTATAATGGCTTTAAACTGAAGGAGGGGAGATTAGAGATTAGGAGGAAATTTTTGGCTGTGAGGGTGGAGAGACCCTGGCAGCTGTGGCTGCTCCATTCCTGGAAGTGCTCAAAGCCGGCTTGGATGGGATTTGGAGCAGCCTGGGATAATGGAAAGTGTCCCTGCCTGCTCCCCAGGGAAGTGGGACTGGATGAGGTCTAAGGTCCTTTCCAGCCCACACCATTCTGGGATTCTGTGTTTTTGTGGCTCACCCGTGTCCCACCACCCTGGCGAGCTGCTGGAATATCTCCTCCTTCCCCAGCCCATGGGGTTCTACCCCAGCAAGTCCCTGCTCGGCTCCCAGCAGCTCCTGGTGCCTGTGAATCCAGGGCAGCAGAAACCTGTGCTGCTCCTGGCAGGGACATTCCCTCTGCCCTGCATGCATCCCTCCAGCCCTTCTCCCTGCAGGATCAAGAGTTTCCCCCACCCTGTGCACGCAGGGCACACGAAGCAGCCCCGGCTGCTGGTGGGAATCATCCGGCCAGGCAGCACCGGGCAAAGTCCACGATGGGGACAGAGAGAGCTGCAGTAAAATAAAAACAAACTTTGTCCATTTAACGGCAGCGTGGGACCATAAACCAGTACACGAGTGGCACCTCTGAGAGGGAACACTGTCCTACTCCACAAGGAATCATCTTGGAGACAGCCAGCAGCCCCCATCCTGCCTCCCCCAGGGAAGTTCCTGGTTTCCCAGGTGCTTTGCTTTCCCTGTGCATGCAAGACAGCTCTGGTATGAGCAGAGGGAGGGCTGAACCCTCCCTAAACCAGCTCCCAGTTGTGCACATGGAATCAGAGAACTGGGGTGGTTCAGCCTCCAGTCACAGTTAACTCCACTCGTGTTCCTGTGGGCAGTGGGGAGCTCAGGGGGATGTTAAATCATTAATCTGAATTCATTTTTGTCTCTTATAAACACATGGAGTGAGAAGAGTGTTTGGAAAGCAAAGGGGAAGGACCTTGGAGTGAAGCCCAGAGTCTGATGGTCACTGCAGTAGAGATAATGAAACTGAGGTGTTTATTGGAGAGCAAATTAAAAAATACAAAATACATAATATAAAAGGTATATAATGCTTATGAGACCCTATTTCAGAGCTTCCTCCAGCCCTGGGGAACAACATCAGGAGGACGTGGAGCTGCTGGAGAGATTCCAGAGGAATCCATGGAGCTGCTGCAGGAGCTAGGCTGGGAGAGCTGGGGGTGCTCACCTGGAGAGGAGAAGGATCCAGGGAGAGCTCAGAGCCCCCAAAGGGGCTCCAGGAGAGCTGGAGAGGGACTGGGGACAGGGATGGAGGGTCAGGACACAGGGAATGGATTCCCAGAGGGCAGGGATGGGTGGGATTTTGGGAATTGTTCCCTGGCAGGGTGGGCAGGGGCTGGGATAGAATTCCCAGATTTGCTGTGGCTGCCCCTGGATCCCTGGTAGTGCCCAAGGCCAGGCTGGACACTGGGGTTTGGAGCATCCCTGCCCAGGTTCGGTCCCTGCTCACACATGGGCTGGGACAGGGACACAGACAAGGACAGGGATGGGAACAAGGACAGGGATGGGGACAGGGATGGACAGGGACAGGGATGGGGACAGGAACGGGGACAGGGATGGGGACAGGGATGGACAGGGACAGGGATGGACAGGGACAGGGATGGGGACAGGGATGGGGACAGGGACGGGGACAGGGATGGGGACAGGGACGGGGACAGGGATGGGGACAGGGATGGACAGGGACAGGGATGGGGACAGGGATGGGGACAGGGACGGGGACAGGGATGGGGACAGGGATGGACAGGGACAGGGATGGGGACAGGGATGGGGACGCTGCCGCTGTCGCTCCGGTTCCCTCTGGCGGCCGCACCGGGGGCAGCACCCGGGATCTCAAGCTGACATCGCGGTTCTGGCACGGCAGGAAAAAACGCGGATTTTTTTTTTAATTTTAAAAGTGGTTTTGCAGTAATGACAAAATACAATGGTGACTCCAGCCTTTAATCATGGGATCCTGACATGGAGAGCCTGGTGGGAGCAGTGGGACTGGGGTCTGTGTTGATCCCCCTGCTTCGCTCTGGGGCTGCAGGCTGAGGACCACCAACATCCCAGGGAACCATTTGGGCTGCAAAAGCAGAGGGAAAAGGGTGAAAAACCGTCCCACGGAGGACGGAGGCAGCGTCAGGAGCAGTGGGAGCAGGGTGGGATGGAGCTCAGGACATCCCATCCTCATGGCATCTCCACACCAAACCTGTCCGGAGGTGCAGAGAGCAGGGAAGCCCTGGGGGAATGTGGGGTTTGTGCCCCAAGCCCAGAAGCTCTTTAGGAGGAATTAGAGGTGATGAAACAAGCAGAAAAATGCAGCAGTACGTGGCCCAGGGCACCTGCAGGGAGCTGCTTCCTGCCTGGCCTGGTGGAGCAGCAATGTCCCGTGGGGCAGGAGCAGGGCTGGGGCTCCCAGCATCCCTGGATGTCACCGTGTCACCGGGCTGGGGGTGACAGCTCTTTCCACCTGCCGAGAGGAGATGAGGACCTGCCCCCACTTTCTGGAGCAGCAGCTGTCAGGCCAATCCTTTGACATGAACCTGTAACAAGGGTGGTTTTTCTCTTTCTTGAGAAAATACATGTTTGGGGTTTTTTAAATTATTTTTTTTTATTCAATAGACATAATTTTCTAATTAGAACTAGGATTAGTTGGAAAGAGATGGTCTTTAAGGTTCTTCCTAGCCCAAACCATTCTGTGATCCAATGACCTGAACTTGTGCCGTGAACAGGATGGGATGCCCATCATGCCACCAGCCTGGGGACTGCACTCCCTGCGGTGCCTTATCAGAGCTGTCAGCGCTGCAGCTCCCCGCTCGTTCGTGTCCTTATCTGAGCGAGCAGCCGCGGGGACCCTGGGTGACATCAGCACTGCGACAGGACACGAGTGGCACAAGGGAGAGGCTGCAGCGCTCAGGCTTGAACCCACAGCGTGGGGAGGGCTTGGGGGTCCTGGTGCAGGTCCTGGGCTGCAGGCTGAGCATCCTTCATTTGTCTGCTGTGCCTGCGGCCCAGGGGCCAGGAGGGATGGTGGGATCCGGGTGGGATCCAGGTGGGATCCAAGAGGGATGGTGGGATCCAGGACGGATAGTGGGATCCAGGTGGGATCTGAGTGGGATCCAGGCGAAGGTTCTCTTCCTGGGCTGGAGCTCTCCCAAACACATCCCGAGCCTTTGCAGCTCCTCCTTGGGCATTTTGAGGCAGGTGCCTCGGGGACCGTGTGTGGTGGGGCAGCATCCCCCTGAGGTCCAGCCCTTTCATCCCCCCGCAACATCCATGGGCAAGGGTTCTCTCTGCACCTCAAAATTCCTGGCTGTCCATCAGCTCCGGGCTGAGGAAGCGCCCTGACCCCGCTCTGCACCCCAAGGATGCACGGAGAGCCCGCTCGGGGTGCACTGCACCCAGCAGGATTCGGGATCCCCTTTGGGGGGCAGGGGTTTGGGACGGGCCGGAGCAGTGGGGACACCTCCCAAGCTGTCACCCGAGCCTCAGCTGAGCCGAGCGTGCAGCAACATCCCCGGGGCTTGTTAGAGACGTGCGGGTCGGGCGGCCCACGCCGCTCGTTAGCAGAGCTGGGTGCCTGTAATCACCCTAATGAGTGGGTGCCTCTCCGAGAGGCAGCTCCGTGACCTCCTTTCGGCGTGTTTGATCTGCCTGCGCCTGTATTTCCTTACCCAGACCAGCTCCGGCTGGGCACGCGTGGTCCCAGGGCTCCCGTGGGCTGAGCCAGTGCCCAGCTCAGCTCTTGGGAGTACCAGCCTGGGAGTCCCAGCCTGGGAATTCCTGCCTGGGAATACTAGCCGGGTCTGTGGCTGATGGCACCGGCGGGAATGGCTCCGGCTGCAGTCGCGGCGCTGGTGTCACCTCCACGCCCAGGACGTGAGAGGTTGCTGCTCCTGCTCTGCCCAAAATCCAAGATCCTGCAGTTTGTGCCAAGCCCGTTCCAATCAAGCACGGCAGAGAAAAGGGGGGCTCGGCTGAGTGCTGGGGAACTGATGACGGCGTCGCTCCGTGTGCTGCACACCCCTCGAGGGTTTCTCCCCTCGTCCCCGGGGGTCCCTGCAGGGCTCTGGGCTCCTCCCAGAACCCAAACAGGCAGGAGGAGCAGGCAGGAGGATCAGGCTGGCCCAGGAGAGTTGGGAGAGCCCTGCCCCGTGAGCAAACAGCGGTGGCTGGGTGCTCCCAGGCTGGGCTGCTGGCACGGAGGGCTTGGCTCAGGTCACTTTTGTGTCAAATGCATCTGCAGGGACAAGAAAAAACCAAGCACGGGGGCTGGCCGTGTTTGGGACAGGTCACTCGTGTGAGAAGGGCTTTGCATGCCAGAGGGCCTGGGGTGGGTTGCCCTGATCCCAGCTCCAGGAGGGTTATCCCAGTGCCACCAGGCTCAGGGTTCAGCTGGTGCAGCAGAGAGCTCGGCCAAGCTCCTGCTCCTCGCTCTCCTGCAGCTGCCAGGTGGGAAAACGGCATCTTCCTCAAGTCAGCCCTGCCTTGGCCATGCCCCAAAATAAACTTACCCTTGTTCCTGCCCTGCACCATGCTCCATAAACCAAAACGGGCTTTTTTATTTGTGTGGGAGATTAACTCTGTGGTCCACACAGCTGCTGGAGGGGCAGGCTGAAGATGATGAGGATGAGCAGGGAGGATGAGGATGATGAAGGTGAACAGGCAGGCTGAGGATGATGAACAGGTAGGCTGAGGATGGTGAGTGTGAACAGGAAGGATGAGGATGGTGAGTGTGAACAGACAGGATGAGGATGATGAGTGTGAACAGACAGGATGAGGATGATGAAGGTGCACAGGCAGGCTGAGGATGATGAAGGTGGGCACTGCCCCTCTGCAGCCCCACGCTGGGCAGGGTTGATGTGGGGTGACTCAGGGCGCTCTCTCCCTCTCCAGATCCGCAGCAATTCCCGTGGATCCAGCGGAGCTGCCGGCTCAGCAGCCCAGCCCGGCTCCCTTGGCTGCTCTCCACACCCCGCAGCCCGTCCTGCTCGGGGCTGGCTGCACGAACAGGACGGGCTGGTTTTCAGCACGGAGACACCGAGCTGGGCTCGGGGCTGGCAGGGTTTGGAGGCAGCAGAGCCGAGCGCAGCTCCATCTCCACCATCCCCTCCCCAGGGAACCGTGACAGGGTGAGGGTCTCCTGCACAGTCTTGGTGGCAGCGTCACCGTGGGGACCGTTGACACTCGTACCCAGAGGTTTTCAGTGCCCCAGGCACAGCGCCGGCCCAGATTTTGGATACAGGGCGGTGAGTCAGCCTGCTGCAAGACGGCTGCAAGAGAGCTCCATGTGCCAGAGAGTCCCAGTCATCCCCAGCACCTCGTATCCCTCTCAGGGACCAGATTCCCTCAGCACCAAGGCCTGTGGGTCAGGATCAGCAGCAGGCCGAGCTGCTCCAGGACGGGCAGCGGGGAAGGAGTGGGGGAAACCCAGCTCCCAACAACTCCCAACCCCAACCACCTGTCCGTGGGCTGCCCCGCGCTCGGCTGCAGTCGCGGTTTAACGCGTTCCCTTTCCTGCCGCCCACGGGGCTGCCACACCGGCACAGCCAGCCCGAAATAAAACGGCACAGGGGGAAAAGCACGGGGGCATCTTTGCTTTGGGCAGGCAGAGCGGGCCCTGCTCCAGCCGCCGGTGCATTCCCGTGGCCGTGTGGCAGTGCCAGCGGCGGGCGCGTGGGAGGTGGCAGCGGGCACACACGAGCTGCCCGTGGAAGGAGCTTGAGCTGGCAGGGAGGAGCAGATTTCTGCTCAGACAGTTGCCAGCCTGCCCAGCGGGTTCCACCTGGGCATGTCCCAGTCCTCTCAGCACTGCTGCTCTTGGCCTTTGGCTGTTTCGTGGAGGCACCTCCTTATTTTTCATCCCTGATTTCCCCCAGTAATGAACCTGGGACGAGCTGCTGTGGGCTCAGGCGGGAAGGCTTGGTGCCCTCCAAGAGCTGAGCCCAGCAGTGACGGGTGCTGGGATGTGGAGGCTCACCTTGGTCTCAGAGCACTGTGATCCCGGTGTGCCTGAGCTCTCCTGAGTTTCCTAGGAGGGGAAACATAATTTTCTCTCCTCCTCCATCTTTTCAGATTAGGAAGGCAAAGCCTCTCTCCTCCAGGGCAGTTTCCAAGGGAGGTGTTTGATCACTGCAGCCAAGGAGGCTCCTTGTGTGCCCATCCCTGGAAGTGTTCAAGGCCAGGTTGGATCACTGTGGTCTCGCGGAAAGCTGTCCTTGTCCATGGCAGGGGGGGTTGGAACGGAATGAGCTTTTAGGTCTTTCCAACCCAACCCATCCTGTGATTCCATGATTCCACCCCCTAGCCCCTCCTGGCACCACCATTCTGCAGCTTTGGGAGCCAGGGAAGGGGTGGCTGGAGCACAGCTCATAGGAATCAGCCCAGCTCACAGAAATAGCAGCGACAGAAGGAGTGTTTGGTGTAGCCGACCTTCTGCTTTGTACAGCTCCAGTGCTGCTTTTCCAAACTAAAAATACCTCTTACCTTGACTGCTCCAAGGAAGAACACTTGCTCGGCAGGTTGTTTAGGATTCAGGGGAAGAAAGTTCAGGCAGAGCTCAATTAGTCTGCCTTAATTTACAAGCCAAGTTCTGTGTCTGCATGATTTGCTTCGCTTGTCTGTGCACATTTTAAAGCAATGTTGTGGGAGGGCGTTTTTCACTGCACGTACTTAGGGTAGAAATGCTGCTGTTATTCACATGTTTACAGGCCTCCTCATAATGAAACTGCTGTGTTTTCTGCCGTATTAAAAAAAAAAAAAAACCAAGAAACAACAAAACAACCAAACTAGTGAGGTGCTGAACGGAGAAGAATATGTGGGAGAATAAAGGTGTGCTTTGCAGATCATGGATCTCCTCGTGAGCTCTGCCTTCTGCTGCTCATTCCTGCTGTCCAGCTGGGCAGTGCTGGTTAATTCTGGGAGTTCTTCTCAGAAGGGATCCATGTGTGGATGCAAGCTGAGAAGTTGCTACGTTTTCACTGTGATGTATGTGAATTTTTTCATGCTCAGAAGTCATGGCCATACTTGACTTTATTTGGAAGCAATCCCTGTATTTCCTGCGTCCTAGAATCACAGAACTATTAAAGTTGGAAAACACATCCAAGATCATCTGAGGGAAAATCCATGCCAAAAATCCTCCAAGCAACATCCTCCATTGTCCATATATTGTCTATGCTGACAGCAGAATAACTGAAAACCCCGCAAACCAGATTCATAAAGTCAAAAAATTAGGAAAACCGTGGTTTTGGAGTGGAGCAAGGACCCAGATGAATACTTTTCCCCCCGCTGTGAACTTGCTGCATTTCCTATTCCTGCTTATTAAGCAGGCAGCTGACAGCTGCTGGCAAGGCTTGGGAATAGCAGAGGAGTGTAGCGTGTCCGAAGGCTCTCCGGGCCTCTTTTGGGCAGCAGCTCAGTGGGATCCTATCCTTAGGTGGGATATCCATAGACTGCTGCGTGTCCCAGCCAGAAATAGCACTGGGAATAGCTGGTGGAAGTGCTGGTTTGCTCCAGTGGGGAAGGAGAACACACGTGTCTGTCATGCGGGAGGACGGAAGAAGCCAGCCCAGTTTTTGGTGGCAGCTCCTGGAAGATCTCAGTGTGTTTTTTATTCATTCCCTCGCTGTCTGCTGGTGCCTAATGAGTGCAGACCTTGCCATCATCCATCCTTCCTTCCCTTGGCCGGTGGCAGTGTGACTTGTGTCCCGATCCAGCGTGGGCTGCCATTCCTGCAAGGCTGTGCCTGTGCACTGGGGGAAACTTAACAGTGTCAGTGTGCCAATTAATGAGTTGCTTTTCAAATTAGGCCTAAACACGGGTGACTTCTGTCCTGTCCTTGCCCTTCACGTGACCAATGACTCTTGTCTGGGTACAGAACTAGGATCTTCCCTTGCTGAAAAGGCTGAAATATTTTAAACACCCTTTTTAGATGTTAGGGATGGTATGTTGTTTTGAGGCCAGAAGTGCCTGAAAACTGTGAATTATACTCACAGACAAGGCTGTCTTTTTGGACTTTTGACCCTTGTGGCTGATTGTGGGGCCGTTTTAATGCAAACAGCAATGTGCAAGCACGGAGTGTGACACTCCAGAGCGGAGCTGGAGCTTCCTGCAGGCTGCAATTCCTGCTTCCTGCTGCACAGAATGCACAACTCCGGGAATCGTGTTCACGTGCTGATCGACTTCCCTGTTAGCGTTAAATACTTCAAATCTGTTTTCATCAGAGAATGGAATGGTTTGGGTTGGAAAGGACCTTACAGACCATCTGGTTCTATCCCCTGCCATGGGCAGGGACACCTTTCACTATCCCAGGTTGCTCCAACCTGGCCTTGGACATTCCAGGGATCCAGGGGCAGCCACAGCTTCTCTGGGCACCCTGTGCCCACCCTCAAAGCCAGGAATTCCTTCTCAATATCCCACTCTGGCAGCGGGAAGCCAATCCCCTTGTCCTGCATTTGGCATGCGCTTAATTCAAAGTGCCACCCCAAACCTTTCATGCCACGTCCGCGCTCGGAAAATCGCGGAATACCGAGCGTACATCAGCAGCAGAGGGGAGCTGGACGTGCACAGCCCTTTTGAAAACAACAAAAGGCAGATGCTCTGCCTTCCCTTGGAGCTGCAAATCTCAAACCTCGGAGACAAGCAGTCCATTTCCGTGAGCAAATCCCCTCCCATAAAGCTGCCGGTGCCATCTGGCAAAAAAAAAGCACGTCAAGGATCCGAGTGGGAATCGTTTGTGTTTTGTTCATGAAACGTGTGTGCGTGCGATGCCACGCGGCCTCGGAGCGTGACGGGGCATCCAGGCTTTTCCTGGAAACGTCCACGCCGAGTTTTTAATTAGGTGCTGCTTGGTGCCGTTTGATTCATCCCTAAAAGGCTTGGAGAAGAGAATGTTTTCAGTTCTTAGGGTATAATTTATGGTGATTATTCATATCCCAAGAAGGGGAGGGGGAGCTGCTCCAATCCCCCCCGGAGTCACTGCAGGAAGGGGTTTCCTCAAAAACCTCCCAAAAAAGTAAGCACAGGGAGCTGTGGGACTGCAGGGAAATATAATGGAGAGCAATCCGAGAATCCAAAAATTTTTCTTTTATTTTAAGAAACTAAAGTACGGAGTTTTCCAAAGCAGTTGGTGTTGAGTCTTGAATTCATGAGCAATACGCATTCAAGAAGTGAACAAGTGTAATTAAATTAATTTTTAAAGCAATTATTTCAAGCTTCTTGGAGCAGGCAAAGCAAATATTGGAAATAACATCCTTGCTGAGCACAAAGTTTTTATTTCATAACAGGTGCCAAAATGTCCTGATGACTTAGAGAAATAAACGGTGAGCAATCAAATTGTGTTTTGAAGGACATGCCAAATCCGTGCCTGTTTATTATGTTTTATATCTACATTACGTTTTATATCTATCTCTTGACAGAATGTCTTTTGATTATAATCACATACTAGTATATATATATATATATATATATATATATATATATGTAATAATATATCAAAATTATAATAGTGGTATGCTGGCATATAATTACATCAGTACATTGCTATTAATAGACAATATTTATAATAGAAATATTTATGCTAATAATATTTAATAATATTTATGTGTATTGCATTTTATGCATTATGCATGACGTATTATGTTATTATATGCTGTACATTAGCATAGATATGATAATGTGCCATATATTATATATTATTCTATTTAGCAATATACAGTATGTATTTATACTGTATATTCCTGTATTAAAAGGATGTTAACGTGTATTAATACCGCAAACACCTACAACCTCCACTTGACACTGCCTGCTACACCTGCCCGCTAACTAGACGAAGAGAAACGCCCACGAAAGCGAGAAATCTTGTTACAACTTTCAGATCAAGGCCTGCAAATCAACTTTTATCGGTTAATAACGGCAAATCCCTTAATTCCGCTTTATTTAGGTTTTATTTCTGAGGGAGCCCACACGCGGGAGGTACCAACGGCGACAGAGGCGCGGGGGTCGACGGGGGAGGCGGGGGCGGAGCCCCGCCCCGCGCCCCCCCCCGCCTCCCCCGTCGACCCGTTCCTCCCCCCCTCCGCTCTCGCCGATGGTAGAGTCCACGGCGGGAAACCCGGCGCCCGCCTCACACAATGCGCGCGCAGTTCGCGGCGCGGCCGCGGGTGGCGCTGTAGGCCCCGCCCGCCCTCCCCGCCGAGGTGCCCGGATGTGGCCGCGCCGGAAGAGAAGCGCGTCTCCTTAGGGCCCGCCATCTTGTGCGGCAGAGAGCAGGGCGCGGGGGGGCCCGGTAGCATCCGCGCAGGATCCCGCCGACGGGGGCCCATCATGCCCGGACACCTGCAGGAGGGCTTCGGGTGCGTCGTCACCAACCGCTTCGATCAGCTCTTCGATGACGAGTCCGACCCCTTCGAGGTGCTGCGCGCGGCGGAGAGCCGGAGGAAGGAGAGCGGCGGCGGCGGCGGCGGGAGCCAAACGGGCGGCGGAGCCCGCGGCCCTGGGGGCTCCCAGAGCGGCTCCTCGGGCGGGGCCGGCGGAGCAGGCCAGGCGGGCGGCGGCGCGGGCAGCGCGGCCAAGCAGCTGCGCAGGGAGTCGCAGAAGGAGCGCAAGAACCCGCTGCCGCCCTTCGCCGGCGGGGAGCGCCGGGAGGATGGCGGGGGCCAGCCCGGAGCGCCGCTGCGGAAGGAGGGTGAGCAGGCCCGGGGAGTCGGCGGGGAGGGTCGGCGCAAAGGGGAGCCCCGGGCAGGGCCGAGCCGCACGTGGCGGAGCTCGCCCGGGGAGCCCGCCCGGGGCGCCCGCGGGGCCGGTGGTGGCGGCTCCGGGCTCGCCTGGCCCCACGTGTTTAGCGGCTCGGCCCGCGCAAAATGGAGTCGGGCGTGCGGGGCGCCCGGAGCTGCCTCGGTGCCGGCGGGAGGGAAAGGAGTAACGCGAAATGGGAAATCCCAACCTTGAAGAGAATCGTGGAGTGGCTCGTGTTGGAAGGGATGTTTAAAGCTATCCCGTTCCGTCCCCTGCCACAGGGCACCTTCCACTGTCCCCCTGCTCCGAGCCGCGTCCAGCCTGGCCTTGGACACTTCCAGGGATCCAGGGGCAGCCGCATCTTCTCTGGGAATTCTATCCCAGCCCCTCCCCACTCTCCTAAGGAACAATTTCATCCTAATATTCCATCTAAACCGGCACGTCGAATCCTGAAATGGTTCGGGTTGGAAAGGCACTTCTCGTTCATCCTCTTACAAGAGCAGGGACACCTTCCACTAGACCAGGTTGCTCCAAGCCCCGTCCAACCTCGTGTCCTGAACTTGACTCGTGTTTTAGGTGCTCCGATGGATTTGACAGGATATCTGGAAGTTCCTGGGCTTTCCTGAAATCTGTTTTGGGTCATTTTCTAGATTTGGTAGCAATCTTCTTATTTTCATATATATCTAAATAATAACCTGCACGAACTCTTTAATTTCTGTGAATTTGTACGACATCCTACATGAAAAACTTTGTGGGGAGGGGGGAAAAGAAAGTATAATCAGGTTGAAGAGTATGGTTTGGGAATGAGGAGGCCGCATGGATAGGGAGCGATGTGGGCACATGGCGTCCCGGGCAGGCAGCTCCACCGCGCCCGAACTTCAGCGCTCGGCAGGTGGGTCACGACCCGGCTTCGGAAGAATCCTTCACAAACATCGAAGTGTGGTGCCAGCCCATGGCTTGGGAGCGAGGGAATAACGGGTTAACTGCGATTTCAACCGGCTTTTCACGGAGAGCGGTGCTACGTGAGAGCATCTTAGTACAAAGGGATTCTGATGCTCCGCTGTTTTACGCTGTTAAATTAAAAAAAAATAATATATTGTTTGTTTTGGAAAGTGGGTGTTATGAATGTTACTCGAAAGCACCTGGTGAGGAGAGAAATTTAGGAACTGTGTTAGAAATGCTCTTTGCTTGTGGATCTCTTGCTCATTAACACTTAGGAATGTTTTCTGTGTGAGGGATGCAGTGATTTTTTTCTGGAGTCCCAGTTTGCTAAACCAGTGTCCTCTGGAAGCCTTAGAGAGGTGCAGGATTCCAGTGCTGTCCCCAGGGGATACACCTGGGACGTGGCAGTGTCTTTGGCACCACAGGGGGGGTTTGGGCAGGCTTTCACCTTCCGATTTTCGCATCTTGTTTTTCAAGAGCAGCGTGAAAAATTGGTCTTTTCGTGGTTTGTTATGGTAGTGAAAGGGGGAAAGTCGGGGCTGCTGTTGTAGCAGTGCTGTAAACAAAGTCAGTTTCCAGTTTGAAAATGTCTATTTTCGTGCGTGGCTGTATTTGCAGTTCTGGCATCATAAAGGTGCTCGATGCCAGGGTTTGTTTCCTGTGTGAATATATTTTAAGCTATTCCACTACTCCATAAGGCTGCAAGTGATTTGCCTGCTGAATTAGCAGTTCAAAGCTTGGTGATGCTGAGAAATAACTCGTATTTTGGGTTAGGCTTGAGCAGGAACCGGGTTTTTCTGAGTGCAGGGCGTTGAACTCGAAATTCAAAAGCCGTAGATGTTCCATTCCAGTTCTGCAGCATGCCTGCTCCTCTCCCTGCTTCTCCTCCTCGCATGGAAAGCCTGTCCTCATTGGAGAGCCCTTCTCCAAGTGCAGGCTGCTGGCTTTAACCCCTTGTTTCCTCAAGGAGCTATGTGTGCCATGCAAACTTCATGGTAAATACAGCTTGGAAGGTGAGGGAGACGTTGTTCATCTGGGTGTGTTGGCTTGGATATCATTACAACTGCAACTTCTGTAGCCCCACCCAAATTTGACATTGCTTGCTAGGCAGGAACTTGGTTCTTAAAAAAAAAAAAAGGTTAAAAATCAGCTTTAAATTTAAAAGCTGGTTCGTTAATTTTGGATCCAGTGTTTTGGAGAGAAAATGCTATAACAAAGCAGCAATGTGTTTGTGCTCATCTTTTAAAGAAGAGTAAGCAAGGCCTTTCACGTGAGAGGAAAAGAAAACTCTCTTAGATCTTTGAGAGGGCTTGGTAAAGAAGAGAATACCCACAGGAGGTTTTTATTTGCACTAAAAACCCTTTTAGGAGGCCTGGGCAGGGAGGAAGAGCTCTGGGCAACTCGGTGGCACTGGGGATTGTGGACACTGATTCCTAGAACACTTAAAACTGTTTTAGGAAGTGAACCAGGAGAATGTTTGTCAGAGAATGTTGGACTGGGAGGATCCGTGTGGATGAGGAGCCCAGTTAGTCACTGACCAGTACCTGCAGGTGACGCCTGTCTGGTCAGAAGAGTTTCCAGCAACAGAATCACAGGATCATTTAGGTTGGAAAACAGCTCCAGGATCACGGAGTCCAGCTGGTAGAACAGCACAGGATGCTGTCTTAGGGAGCACAGGACTGACTGTTTTAGGGGCAGTGAAGTGATGCTCACTTCATTTGGGTCTTCTTCAAATGAAACCCACTTGTTTTACCTGAAAAGCACCTTTCAAAGGGAAAAAAAAAGTGTAATAAAATCTTGCTTACCTTGATCTTTGTTTGAAAGTTGACCCTGTCATTTCAGCAGAGGTTACTTGAAGCTTCCAATCAAACACAGTTTAAAATCCTGGGTAAAAATGTCACTTGAGAAGAGTCAGGTGAAAGCAGAGTCGCTGGGTTTATGCAGAAATAAAACTTCTCTTCCCGTTTTTTGCCTGGGGGGGCTCTCTATCTGTCCCAGAGCACTCCACATTCCGTTGATGTGCCTGCCTGATGTTTCAGGGATAAGGAGGATTGGCAGGAGGCCTGATCAGCAGCAGCAGCAACAGCAGCAGGGTGAAGGCAAACCCATCGACAGGAGACCCGAGCGACGACCTCCCCGCGAGCGCCGCTTCGAGAAACCCGCCGAGGAGAAGGGCGAGGGAGGAGAGTTCTCTGTGGATAAGTAAGAGTTTTGTCTTGATGGTAAACAGCTTCCCTAGCTTTGACAGGACAGGGATGTCCCACCTGCTGCTTCTCAGGTGAAAAAGCCCACAGAATCAAGATGAAATTCCTGTCGTGCAGATGATCACGCTTCCCTTTTCCGTGGTTTTGTTGGCAAACTTAACTGGAGTTTTTAGGCTGGTGGTGAGCAGGTTCATAGGTGTAACTGAATTATGGTTTAAATCAAGGTATTCATCTTATTCCTCTACATCTATAGCAGATAGCTCAGGGAGGGAACCCAAGCATAGCTGTTTCTTGCAGGGTGAGATTTGTTTTCTGTTACAGCTGTGGCTTTAACCTGCACAGCTGACTTAAATCCAGCTCAAGTTTGTCCATGTAGGTGTTTGCACCTTGGCTGCAGTGGCTTCAGACCTGGAAGTGGTGAAGCTGTCCTAGATCTACAGGAAATTTAAACTGTCTTGAGTATTGAGAGGCAGCCAGAATTCGAGTAATATTTAAATAGTAAAGTTTTAGTTACCAAAATTAAAATACTTTTAAAAGTGAGTTGAGTTGAAGATTCAGCATCATTTAATTGTGTAACACAATACAAAGCTTACATTTCGGAATTATTGCCAGAAGATGCAAACAAACAACAATCATGAGCATTTGTTTCCACATTCTAAAATCTTGGAACCAGATTGGTTCATGAAGTCAACCAAACCAGAATGGTTTGGGCTGGAGGGGACCTTAAAGGTGATCTGGTTCCAACCCATACCAGGGACAGGGACAACTTCCACTCTCCCAGGTTACTCCAAGCCCTTCCAACCTGGCCTTGGACACTTCCAGGGATGGGGGAGTGACTTTTTTTGAAATTAGAACCTGAACCCAGCTACAAAGAAAAACAAGTAAATAAAATTCCCAAAGAGGGTAAGAACCACAAAGCACGCTGTACATCTCTGGAGGCCGATCACTCGACGCGCCTTCCTTCCGAGCAGCAATTGCCACAGCAAAACCAAATCAGTGAAATCCTCACAGAGCACAGGACCATTGAAATGCTGCTGTGAATGCCTGACCCGTGGCTGTTTCCGTGGCAGACCCATCCTGGACAGGCCCATGCGTGGCCGTGGAGGCCTGGGCAGGGGCCGTGGCCGCGGGCGCGGGATGGGCCGAGGAGATGGATTTGACTCTCGTGGCAAACGGGAATTTGACAGACACAGCGGCAGCGATAGATCGTGAGTTCTTCACCTTCTCCCACCCCTTTATTTAACCCCTCTGACCCCCCCCCCCTTCCCCCCTCCTATTTCAAATTGATCTTTTGAATTTCTGTGTCTGGACACTATAATGTTAACTCAGTTTTGTTAGTTCTGTTTCACATTCACATTTCAGCGGCCTAAAGCACGAGGACAAGCGCGGTGGCAGCGGATCGCACAACTGGGGAACCGTCAAAGACGAGCTAACGTTAGTAACTTGTCATTGCTCAGAAAACCATTAGCACTCTGTTAATCAGCCCTAATTGTGGCTCGCAGAACACCCAGATTTAGCTGCATTGTTTTTTGCCTTCGATCTCCGTGATTTTTTTTTGCCATGTTTCTGCAGAGTTTAGAGCCCCATAGATTTCTTGTAACGTAAGGATAGTGGTCTTGTGCTGGTTTGGTAACAATTCTCTGTTAAAATGAAGCTGTTCTATTTTTAGTAAATTTTGATCAGGATAAGCATGCATTTTATGTTACAAAAAATCAGCTGTCCCATTGAAATCTATTTTTAATGCCCAAATCCATTTTATGTTGGAAGGGACAGCGGGAGCCTTTCAGGACGGGTAGTAGGAAGCGTTGGGGAAAACCATTAGTTAAATGAAAAGCATAGAATTTAAAAGGCACGGAGAGCTTACTGAAAAAACAGTAAATCCACCAGTAAATCTTGATTGTTAATCTTACATAGCTTTAGAGAGGGATGAAGTTGTAAAAAAGCCCCAACTCCCAATGTTATGTAATTGCAGTGAATTGGATCAGTCAGCTGTAACTGAGGAAACGCCAGAGGGAGAGGAGCACCCGCCTGCTGATTCTGAAAACAAGTGAGTACCACCTCTCTCCATGCTCCTGCTTTACCTGTAACCTCTGCAGTTTATTCCCACATCTCTTTGGCCAAACTCAGAGTGTCAGTGCTACTGAATGAGTCTCCTTAAAAAAAAAAAAAAAAAAAAAAGCACCTCGTGTTTGGAAATTGTTGTCTTTAAAACCATTCCTTGGTGTCCTGCAGGCTCTGTCAGATGTATTTATTAATAATAATTTCTAATACACTTTGGGTCTTGGGATTGCAACTCCAAATTTCAAACCCAAAAGCATCTGTGCTCAGACTAGGTAGAAACACCAAGCAAATGGGACACAAATGCCAGTGGAGGGCAGCTCTTTAAACTGAATTCCAAAACAACCCTGGAGACTATGGCTGAGATGCTGGAGAAAGGTTGTATCTTTCATTCTCCATGCAGTTTTCAAAGTTACCTGGATCTCTTCCCATCTCACTTGGACACTGTTACAGAAGGAACCAGGGACTGGATGAATGAAAGAGTAACCAGAGAAGCGGATGAGTTGCTGTAAAAATACCTTATGGATTTTTATGGTAGCCAAGTGTGACTAATGTTGTATTTTAATGAGGAGTGGGCTTTGTAGAAGACTCAAAAAATGCAAAGAGAATTTTGAAATACTTGTTGCCAATGTGGTGTTGGCTATGGCTTGACTGCCTCACTAAAAGCTTTCTCTTTATAGAAGAGCATCTCCACATGGGTAACTTTTTAATTGTCTGGTTTTATGGGGATGTTTGTCCTCAGTGTTTCAGCAGAACTGTACTGCAGTAAAATCTTTGCCTTGAACAAAACGATTTCTGCTTGCATCCCATGTCAGAAATCATTCTCTCCTACACAATGAAAAAAAGTTGAAATACAGTAATTTTGACATAAAACCTTTGCATTGTTGTTCAAAATTATTGGCTGCCAAATGAATACCTTTGAAATTGAGGCCTTTGTGATCTTTTTGCTGCACATAAACAGCACTGGTTTCCTATAAATCAGAAATTCAGTTGCATAAATACACTGAAGAGTGACCATAGGCTTCCAGTGGATGTAATATCATCTGTTAGTGAGCACAGTGGTTGTGTGTTTTACTTAAAAATAGCCTTTGGCACAAGGTACAGGTGCTGTATCTCACAAATTAATGTGTGCTATTATTTTTTTCAAATTAGCTGGAAGTAAAACTTGTTTGAATAATTATCTTTGGTTCAACAGAGGAAGCAATTTATCCAAAGCTGCTTAAATTCTGTTTTTTTTAAATACCCAAAAGCTTGAATACTGTGGGAAGAACGAGTTCTCACTGCCTTGACTTGAATATTTATGAGATATGAATATCAGAAAGGGGGGAAGGAGCTCCAAACAAGTCATGACAGAAAGTTAGGCTTTCAGATTTGGAAATAAAATTGACAGTAATGTGGGGATTTGATGGCATGGGTCAGTTTTAATTTGAACCTTTTGCTGTGCTCAGAGGTGGCTGGGTGTAGTTTTTCTGGCCCCTAAAGGAGTTAAATCTCCGTGTGGTGGAAGCGAGCATTTGTGTTTTCACTTCTTAACTGCTGAATCCTTGACAAAATTCAACGAGTAATGTGGTACCAGCCAGCAGATGATTTGGGAGTTGTATCCAGAGTGCAGATCCTTAGCAGTGATGATCATCTCCATGAATTCCCTACAGAGAGAACGAGGTTGAAGAAGTGAAGGAAGAAGGCCCTAAGGAAATGACCCTGGATGAGTGGAAAGCCATTCAAAGCAAGGATCGTGCAAAAGTCGAGTTCAACATCCGCAAACCGAACGAGGGAGCTGATGGGCAGTGGAAAAAAGGATTTGTGCTCCACAAGTCAAAGAGTGAGGAGGTAAAGTGCCTTTCCATGCTTGGAGTGTCCTCTTGTTTTTACAGTGGAAGCTCCGTTCTGGGAGATGCTGACCTGCAGTTGGAAGTTCAGAAAGTGGGGAACAGAGCTTTTTAAAATTTGAATTTCGTTTTTGTTCCTTTGAGCAACGCTCACGTGGCAAAAAAGAACTTCTGCAGTAGCACAAGTGGCCAGTTCTGCTGTGGTTGGGTTCAGGAGCTGAGCTGAGCCCTTGGGCTTGTAAGAATTGCCTCTTGGTGAGAGTTTTAGGGGAATGCTGTCAAGTTTGCTTTCTAAAAAAAGGCAGCTCGTGTTATTTAGCATCTGTTCTGCAGTACACAGATCCATGGTGCTTGCTAGATGATGTCAGCTTGAAGGAAGACTTGGTCGTGCCTCTGAGACCTCAAACCAAACTGTGCATCTTAAATCTGTGCCGTGGGTGTCTCCTCACTTGGTGCTGTGTCACAGACAAGCTCTTGGGAAGGCAGTTGGAATCATTTATGTGCTCCAGTGTCACTCAGCATAGCTGCTGTAGAATTGTTTTAAATTTGTAGTTTCTCCTTTCAGGCATTGCATAATGTTCATTATTCTGTTCCAAGAGTGGCAAGGGGAGATGCACAAGGGAGGGAAGTGCTGAGAGCTCTTGTTTTGTAATACAGGCTGACTGCTGATCTTTAGTTTTAATCTTTGTTTTTAGCACTCTGTGATAGGTTAAGAGATTTGAATTAAGAGATTGGTGGCTGCAACTTTGTATACTGATGGTGCTTTGAAGTGACTGCATAGTGTGCAGTACTGTGTTTGCTCTCCTAAAACGTTCTCCTGCTTTTTCCCACCTTGCCAGTTTTTCTCCTGAGGGCTGGGATATAGCACAGGGTGGGGGGCAGTGCTCAGTGTTCCAGTGAAAGTTCCATTTCTGTTCTGATTGAACTCCCAGTGAGTTTGACCTGGTCACAAATCAGACTGTTGTCTTGCTGTGTGGGGTAGTTCAGTTCTTGAAATGACTGCATGGCTGTGTCCCCTTTGAGCTGTTCACTGAAGGGTTCATTAAATGCTGCTTTCTCTGGCTTGGGTAGAAAAGGGAATTTTAGTTACATTTAGTGTTGATGTGTACTGGGAAGAACGTATTAAGCAGAAGTATTTATGTGCTTTAGCAAGATTTACTAAAGCTGTAGTTCTTCAGATTCCCTCAGTCTCACTGAATCAGATTTATTTGATGTTTACTCATCTGAGGGCACTCTTTTTTTTAACATAGGAGCATATGTGATAATAAAGGTGATGTTACTTGTGAGAAATTCAGAGGCTAGAAAAAAGATCCAGACTGTATTTTCCATTTAAAAACTGAATCAGTTAACTAAAAACAAAACAAACACCAAAAAAAAAAAAACCCAAACAAAACCAATAACAAATAAAAGAATCTGAACAAAAACTGTGAATAATCAAATTAGTCCCGTGGAAGACCTGACATAATTAGTAGGTTGTTGTGTTTAAGAGGTGAACTTCTCAAATAAACAAATTGGATATTTTTAGCACCATCACACAAGGTGACAGCCTCTTGCTGCCTAAGCATGAAAGTGAGGTATTAACAAATCTGCCTTTAAATGGAGCTGCTTTTAGCCTGCTTTATTGTACATCCAGCAGATGTGTCTCCCCATCTCCCTTCTTCATTGTTCCCTGATCCCATAGGAAGCAGTGTGGGGATTTTCTCTCAGGATTATTGGAGAATAGCTCTATAATACAGGAGTTAGGAAAGCTTCCACTGCAGCTCCTTTGTGAGCAGCTTTAGAAGGCAAAATATTAAAAAAAACCCAACCCACCACTTACCTCTTCTCTTTGTCCTCTTGGATGTACTTAGAAGTCAAGAAATTAAGGTTTCTCTGATTTTTATTGGTGGGAAGGTAGATGATGCATGGAAATGATTTGGTTTAGAGGTAAATTTTGGTTTTTGTCAAGTCTTCTGTACTCTAGTGGCTGAAAAACACTGTGTGCCCCAAGAATTGTCTCAGGAATTTGAAGTGTTGTGGTGAGCACCTGCATTCCTGTAGCTTGAGAACTCCTTGGAGAATGCCCCAGGAGTCTGGGAAAAGGGAGAATGAGGATCTCATGCTGCTCAGTCTTGGGAAAGAGCTGTCCTCCTTTTCCTCCTGCTTGTCCTCCTCACTGAGGGCTGAAATGCTTGGCCTTGCCTGAGGTCTTTCCTCTTTTTCCCATTTTCACGGGGTTATGCCATAAAACAGAGAGCCTCTTCTTCTCTGCAGCTGCTTTAGGGGCTCAAGTCTTCAATTCCTGCAAAAAAGAGGAATGACTTACATTGTGGACAGATCCTAAAAGTTATCCCAAAACTTGGAAATTTATCCTGGAAAAACTGATACCCAGTAGATCTTTGTGCCTCTTCAGACCTCCTCACTAATCCAGTCCTTTCCTTAGAGAAGGTTGCAGTGGGAGATGAGGAAACGTATTTTGGAAAAGAATAATTCATCTCCTCAAAGTTGGGAGGAATGACTCTTGAATGAAAGTTCTGCAGGAAGATTTCCATGAACAGTGATTCAAACATCCCATCTCTTCCCATCTCTGCCTGTGTGGCCGTGCTGGAAACCAGCCTGCATGTCTGGTGTGTGCCAGGGCTTCCAGCAGCTCCTGGGCAACTCCTTGATGTCCGTCTGTCCATCTGAGCTTCTTTGTGTTGGGTGTCCATCCATCCTGTGCTGTTTTTTTTTTTTTGTGTCCATCCATCCTGTGCTGGTTTTTTTTTTTTTTTGTGTCCATCCATCCTGTGCTGGTTTTTTTTTTGGTGTCCATCCATCCTGTGCTGGTTTTTTTTGGTGTCCATCTGAGCTGTCTCTTGTCTTCACACTTTCCCATCCATCCTGTGCTGGTTTTTTTTTTGGTGTCCATCCATCCTGTGCTGGTTTTTTTTTTTTTGGTGTCCATCCATCCTGTGCTGTTTTTTTTTTGTGTCCATCTGAGCTGTCTCTTGTCTTCACACTTTCCCATCCATCCTGTGCTGGTTTTTTTTTTTTGTGTCCATCCATCCTGTGCTGGTTTTTTTTTTTTGGTGTCCATCCATCCTGTGCTGGTTTTTTTTTTTGGTGTCCATCCATCCTGTGCTGTTTTTTTTTTTTTGTGTCCATCTGAGCTGTCTCTTGTCTTCACACTTTCCCATCCATCCTGTGCTGGTTTTTTTTTTGGTGTCCATCCATCCTGTGCTGGTTTTTTTTTGGTGTCCATCCATCCTGTGCTGGTTTTTTTTTGGTGTCCATCCATCCTGTGCTGGTTTTTTTTTTTTTGGTGTCCATCCATCCTGTGCTGGTTTTTTTTTTTGGTGTCCATCCATCCTGTGCTGGTTTTTTTTTTTTTGGTGTCCATCTGAGCTGTCTCTTGTCTTCACACTTTCCCATCCATCCTGTGCTGTCTCTGGCCTCTTGCACAGCTGCTCCCTCCTCCCTGTGCTGCTCCATGTGCTCAGTGCCATCTGTACCAGCAGCTCCTGTGCCCTGATTACCTGTTGTTCCTGTATGTAGTTGAGTCTCAATTCTTCCTTTTGTTTTCTCCCTCTGTTCCTTTTGTCACTTTGGCGTGGACACACAACTGTCACCAGACAAAGGCGATGACAGAAATGCAGGGGAGTCTGCTGGATTCAAATGAGGTACTGATCCTTTCTCTCTCACTGGGTGTTATCATCAGCCCCTTCAGCAGGGAACATCTGGATATTAAAAACTCACCAAAATAGAGGATTTTATTGAACCTGGAGCTTTTCTGTCCATGCCTGTTGTCTCACTGTGCACCATCCAGCATGGTTTTAGTCCCCTTGCTCCTCATCCTGCTGATTTCAAACCTTATCATAAAAGCTTCTGTCATGAGTCTCTGTTTTTCTTTTGTTGTTGTTGCTGCTGTTTTTCCATCTCTCACTGTCTGCTTTGGCTCTCTTGGTAGTTTGTTCTTAATTCTTGACAGCCTTAAAACCCTCAAGTGCAGCACTGCCTTCAAGAATTGATCAGTTTTTAAATCAGAGCACTACTGAGTCACCAATACATAGAAATTTAATGTTTCCCAGGATTATCCAGGATAAGCAACTTGTTCAGTACATCATTCTCACCCGAGTGATGGATGAGGCTGGGGAGAATGTGCCAAGTCTTTTGTTGGAGTTTTAAAAGACCTTTAATTACTTTGGATTGGAAGAAATCATCAGGCTTTGTAGGGAATTTGCAATTTGTTGGTTCAGTGGTTATACTAAAGTCAAGCTGTGGAAATGGAAAGATTTTTGGTAAACTGTAGTGATCTGTTTTTAAATAAAAACACCATAGTGATGGAAATGCACAGAAATAATTGTACAAATCCACTGATCCCACCACTCAGAAAAGGGAATTCTCACATGGCTGCTGGTATCTGGAAATAGAATCTCAGCACCCTGCAGTGATAAAAACTATACATAAAAAATGAAACAGTAAGAAGGGAATTTAAAACATCTCTGAGGTGTTTTGTAGTGTTTTACAGGGCGTTGGTTTTAGGTTTGAGTAGTGCCACCTCAGGCTGAGGCGTGGAATGACTTTGCTTTGTTGAGAAAAAAACTTCCCAAGTTTGCCAGAGAGATTTCCAAGGGAAAGGTGTGCAAGGAAATGAATAAAATCAGGAGTGGAGTAGGGACCAGCTGTTCTGTGGGATCCATCCCAGTGGAATGTGTTGGGAATAAAGCAGCATGGAAGGGGTATTTTTAATTAAATTGGGGTGCAGGGAGAGGACAAGGGGGAATGGCAGGGATAGATGGGATGCTGGGAAGGACCCATGGAATTCCTGACAGCAGCTTTGACTCCTCTCCATCCTCTGGCAGCCTTGAGAAGCCTCCACAAATGGTAATTAAAAAGTACAGGGCTTAATTGCACAACGTGTTGCCTTTGAAAGTCCAAATGTTGTGTAAGTACAGCAGAAAAGTCAATTGGAGTTGGGAAGCTTGAGCCTGTGCATGGCCTTTGTGTAGGAAAAACAAGGAAATGGATGATTGCTGTGCCAAGAATTGGGGACTTGGAGGGAAGGAAAGTGTTGGATGGTGTCATGGTCCCAAAACACCATGGTGGAGCTGTAATAGGCAGGTTTTTATGTTTTTCATATTATCCTAAATGCCAAAAACAGGAAAAAAGATATTTATGTAAAAGAGGAGAAATAATTGCTTTAAAAACACCTGATGGGGTTCAGTGTGTAACTGAAATTTTCCAAAGTGCTTAATAACAGCGTTGCTGGTGTTTGTAACTCCTGGGAGCATCCTAGGCTTGGGTTGCCACCACATGCACTGGGAACAAACCAGTAAGAGAAAATCCTGGCACAGGGGCTGAGATCCCCATTTTCCAGTGTCACCAGTTCCATTTTAGCTCCTTCAGTTGTTGGTGTTTGAGCTTTATGTGCCTCACTGGCTGTTACAGTGGATGCAGAGCAGCGAGGCATTCTCAGCAGATCCCTGATCTTAAAAGTATTTATCAAAGGCTAAAGCAAATAAAGTGTAAATCCCCAGGGAGCAAAATAAGGATGGGGTGACCAAGAGTGAAAAAAGAATGGGAGGAATTGATGGGAGCAGGAGACAAAATGAGAATTGCTACAACATGAGATTCTGTTCTGGTTTGGTAACGCTCAGTCTGGTCTGGGATAAGGACACGTTGCTCTGGTGGAATTTTTGGGAAGGATTTCTACCTGGAAAAGGTGGTAAGGCACTGGAAGGAGCAGGCCAGGGAGGTTTGGGGTGGGGTGGTGACAAGCTGGGGATCGGGTGCTCAATCTTGGACTTCTCCAACTTCATGAATTATCAGGGAAAAGCAAAACACTTTGGTCACTAAGAAATTCCAAGTTCCCCAAGGGTTAAAGAGGAGTAGGTGATGGAATTGTGTGCTCTGAGGTGGGGGCAGGGCTGTGGTGGGCAGAGCCAGGAGAGGGTTTGGGTGCAGGAGGGCAGAGGCACCGAGGGTTTGGGTGCAGGAGGGCAGAGGCACAGAGGGTTTGGGTGCAGGAGGGCAGAGGCACAGAGGGTTTGAGTGCAGGAGGGCAGAGGCACAGAGGGTTTGGGTGCGGGAGGGCAGAGGCACAGAGGGTTTGGGTGCGGGTGGGCAGAGGCACAGAGGGTTTGGGTGCGGGAGGGCAGAGGCACCCGGGGTTTGGGTGCTGGAGGGCAGAGGCACAGAGGGTTTGGGTGCGGGAGGGCAGAGGCACAGAGGGTTTGGGTGCGGGTGGGCAGAGGCACAGAGGGTTTGGGTGCGGGAGGGCAGAGGCACAGAGGGTTTGAGTGCAGGAGGGCAGAGGCACAGAGGGTTTGAGTGCAGGAGGGCAGAGGCACAGAGGGTTTGGGTGCAGGAGGGCAGAGGCACAGAGGGTTTGGGTGCGGGTGGGCAGAGGCACAGAGGGTTTGGGTGCAGGTGGGCAGAGGCACCCAGGGTTTGGGTGCGGGAGGGCAGAGGCACCCCGGGTTTGGGTGCAGGTGGGCAGAGGCACAGAGGGTTTGGGTGCGGGTGGGCAGAGGCACAGAGGGTTTGGGTGCGGGAGGGCAGAGGCACCCGGGGTTTGGGTGCTGGAGGGCAGAGGCACAGAGGGTTTGGGTGCGGGAGGGCAGAGGCACAGAGGGTTTGGGTGCGGGTGGGCAGAGGCACAGAGGGTTTGGGTGCGGGAGGGCAGAGGCACAGAGGGTTTGAGTGCAGGAGGGCAGAGGCACAGAGGGTTTGAGTGCAGGAGGGCAGAGGCACAGAGGGTTTGGGTGCAGGAGGGCAGAGGCACAGAGGGTTTGGGTGCGGGTGGGCAGAGGCACAGAGGGTTTGGGTGCGGGTGGGCAGAGGCACCCCGGGTTTGGGTGCTGTCCCCTGCTGACGGCGCTGCTCCCTGCAGGCTCACGCCGAGGACTCGGTCATGGATCACCATTTCCGCAAGCCCGCCAATGACATCACGTCCCAGCTGGAGATCAACTTTGGGGACCTGGGGCGCCCCGGGCGCGGGGGCAGAGGGGGCCGGGGGGGCCGCGGCCGCGGGGGCAGGGCCAGCCGTGGGGGCAGGACCGACAAGGTGAGTGCCCCCCCCCTCCCCGCTGCCACCTTCCTCCCGGGTTTGATTGGTCTCTTTTGTTTCTTTCTTTATTTAATGGTCTCTTTGTTCTGGCCTTTTAAAAATGATTTTTATTTTTTTTTTTATTTTTAAGTGTTTTAAAATTTTAATTGTTTCTTTATTTTCTTAATTTCTGTTTTTAATTTTAATTCTCATTGCTTTTTATTGGTTTTTAATTTTTATTTTTTAATTTTTAAAAAATTTCTACTTTTGTTCTTATTTTAAATTTTTATTATTTTTTATTTTTCCTTTTTTCCTCTTTACTTTTTATTTACTTTTTATTTATTTTTACTTTTTATTTATTTTTACTTTTTATTTATTTTTACTTTTTATTTATTTTTACTTTTTTACTTTTTATTTATTTTTCTTTTATTTATTTTTACTTTCCTTTTACTTTCCTTTTACTTTCCTTTTACTTTCCTTTTACTTTCCTTTTACTTTCCTTTTACTTTCCTTTTACTCCTTTTACTCCTTTTACTTTCCTTTTACTCCTTTTACTCCTTTTACTCCTTTTACTCCTTTTACTCCTTTTACTCCTTTTACTCCTTTTACTCCTTTTACTCCTTTTACTCCTTTTACTCCTTTTACTCCTTTTACTCCTTTTACTCCTTTTACTCCTTTTACTCCTTTTACTCCTTTTACTCCTTTTACTCCTTTTACTCCTTTTACTCCTTTTACTCCTTTTACTCCTTTTACTCCTTTTACTCCTTTTACTCCTTTTACTCCTTTGTATTAAGGTTTTTTAAATTTTTTTCTCTTTTTTATTCTTCTTTTTCCTTTAATTTTTATTTTTAATATTTCTTTATTTTATCATTTTTTAAAATTTTACTCTTTTAAATTTCTGTTTTTTCTTTTTTTTTAATTTTTATTTTTTATTTTGGTTTAAATTTTTATGTTTGTATTTTTATTTTTATTATTTTTATTATTTTTATTATTTATTTATTTATTATTTTAATAGTGTTTTGTTGTTTATTTCAATGAGGGAGTTACTCTAAGAACAAACAACACTTCTTAAACCCGAGTGAAAATCTTTTTGTGCAAAGTTGACCTGAAGCAGGTTGTTAGGACAAAAAGGTGGAAGTTTGAGCAGTGTTGTCATCAAACCCATGAAAAAAAGGAGGGTGAATTTTTAAGAAGTGTGGCTAAACCTGAGAAGTGCCTTTTGCAGTGTGCACAGGTGGGAGTGCACCACGAGCTGCCTCGGCTGTGCCAGAGCAGGAGTGCACAAGTGCTGGGCTGCTGGTTTTCCTCAACCTGAGCAATTCAGGTTTTCCAGTTGGAAACAGGGCTCTAACTGGTTTTTTCTCTAACCTCCAGTAACATTCTTCCCCTTTTTGGTGCTAAGACACCAAGGGAATACCCTGAGAAAATACTGACTAGAGTTTGGGAGAGAATGTGTGAAGTTCAAGCAGTGTAGTGTAGCTACAGCGAAGATTTCATTTGCTGTGAGTCACTTTCTTGCCTTAAAGGCATCAATGCAATTGTTACTGGTTGCAAAACGAGCTCAGTCTGTGTGCTGAGCTTTTCTTCACACAGATTTGCTGGGTTTTGTAGACACAGACATCACAAATCTTCATTTATTAGTTGGGAAGCTCTCTCCTGACAACAACATCAGAATATTGAAACGACTTGAAAAGAAGCAGTAGTGGTGTGCTCTGAATGCTGCCATGAAGCAATTCCAGCTTTGCTGCCCCTGACTTGGTGTTGTTTTTGTTTCCTTGCAGTTGGTCAAGGAGTTTGATGTGATCCACACGCCCAACCAGGTGGGTGAGCTCTGCACGTGCCTTCCCTGGGCCCAGGGACCAAAACTTCTCCTTTTTCTGGCTGTTTCTGCTCCTGTGTGCTGAGCCTGTACCTTCCACCCTCCTGTTATTTTTAAATTCTGGTTTGTGGCCTGTGGAGCCACAGAGGCAGAGACTCTGCAGTTACAGTTGTTGATGCAACTCTCATTTTAAATCTTATTTCTTGATAAATTAATACTATGGCAGGGAGTTGCACTCTCGTGGCTCTTCCCATTCTTGTCCAAGGTCCAAGTGAGGAGTATGACATTCTTCATTTCTGCACTGGTTTTTAGATGTGGTGCAGAGCCTTTCAGAAAACTGTTGGAAACTGCTGAGGAGAGCCTTGGCTAAAGCATGAACTTTTATAAAACTGGCACAAAAATTACTTTTATCGACGTCTGGTTTCTGAATGGGAAAATTAAACATGACAAACTTAGTTTGTGCTCCAGACAGGAGGACAAATGTTTTCTGAAACATTTCAGTTGTGTCCTTCAGTCAGGATGGGTGCTCAGGGAGGGATGTGCCCATGGCAGGAGGTTGGAATTCCATGGATTTTAGGATCCCTTCCAACCCAGACCATTCTAGAGACCTCTTGAAAAAGAAAATCCTGCAGTAATAACATGCAAACATCAATTAACTTACAATTCCTCCCCAAACAGCTTGGATTTAAAAAAAAAAAAAAATCAGTATAGGACACTTTATAATCCTAAGAATAAATCAAAGAAGGATGTTTTTGTAGTCATTTCTCCATCCCCAAAGTGCTGCCACCTCTGCCTCAAGGCAATAACTCTGTGATGTTTCTTTTTCAGTCAAGTGCTTCTGCTCCTGACGTAGATGACCCAGAGGCTTTCCCAGCTCTGTCCTAAACTGGATGTCATAAAGCCAACCCTGCCCTGGTGGGGCCTTCCTCTCCGAGGCTTGCATGCTTAAGGATCCTAAAACAACTAAGAAATTGAAAAAAAAAAAAAAACAAAACAAACAAAAAAAAAAGACTGTCATTCATACCATTCACACCTAAAGACTGAATTTTACCTGTTTTGAAAATGAACTTCTCTTGCTACACAGAAGCAACAATATGGTAGTCAAGTTTTGTATTTAGAAATGTAATGGTAGCAGGGATGTTTTCATAATTTTTTCAGAGATTATGCATTCTTCATGGATACTTTTTTGTATTGCTGCTTGAAAATATGCGTTTCCAAACTTGAAATATAGGTGTGAACAGTGTGTACCAGTTAAAAGCTTTCCCTTCATTTGTGTTCTTTTTTTTTTTTTTTTTCTTTAAATTCAGGATTTTAGATTCCTCCCTCTCCCCCCCCTTCCTTCCCCCAAAACTCCAAACTAGGTTTGAATTATTGCACACTACTTCAGTTTCCTTAATTCATTTTTTGGCAGATTTTTCTCAGCCCATGGAATCTGTGGAATATTAATTTGGGCAGACTGTTAGTGCTGTATGGAATGAACTCCTGGAGAACTTAAGTTTTAATATTCATTTCCAGCATGGCAAACCAGTACATTTTTTTTTTTTCATCTCTGTTGGGTAGCTTGTTTACACAAAATCTTTCTAGAAAGTTGAAAGCAGATACTTGAAATCAAGATTCAGAGCACATTGGTTTATGATTCAATATCTGTGTATGGATCCAGCAATGGGTAACTTGTCTGAAAACCAGGTTTTGAAAATTCCTGTATCCCACCTTTCACTCCCCCTTTGGCCCTTTATTCCCTCCTCCTTCCCTTCAACAGAACAAGATGCTTTGTTGGCAAAAAAAACCAAAAAATAGAGTTTTTAAATTACCTTTGCTTTTTGTTTGAGAGGATACCCTGAGAGTGGGGGAATTTCTGTTGTTGAAGCTGGGATTCCCTGAAATAGAGATAATTCCTGCCCTTGAAACTGGGATTTCTCAAAATTGGGGCAGTTCCTGTCCTTGAAAGTGGGATTCCTCAAAACTGGGGCAATTCCTGCCCTTGAAACTGGGATTTCTCAACACTGGGGCAGTTCCTGCCCTTGAAACTGGGATTCCTCAACACTGGGGCAGTTCCTGCCCTTGGAACTGGGGATTCCTCAAAACTGGGGCAATTCCTGTCCTTGGAACTGGGATTCCTCAACACTGGGGCAGTTCCTGCCCTTGGAACTGGGGATTCCATGAGTTTGGGGCAGTTGTTGGAGCTGGGAGTGGGGGGGAAGGGGGCAGTTGTGGCTCTGGAGTCCCAGGATTCCAGCTGGGATGTGGGATTCCCACACAAGTCCTGCACTACCTGAGGCCTTCCCAGCTCTGCTCCAGGTGTTCCAGGAAGCAGCACTGGCTCAGTTTTCCCAGGGAATGTTTGTAAGGAATTCCTTTTTCCCCAAACAAAACCCACCACAGGTTTGATTTCATCCCCGTGTATCCCTTCAGTTCACAACAGGAGTTGAGGGAATGACTAATGAAGAGGATTTCTTAGGAGTTTTATCAGCATTTGCTAGGAGAATAGGAACAAATCTCTCATTTTATTTCACGTTTTCCTCTTTGACCAGCTTAGAACATAGTTGTAGTTTCTTAGCCAGGTGGAAAAGTAAAGGTAACTCCCTATTTTTATAAGAACTGTACAGGACAGGCACAAAGTGTTGGAGCCCTTGGAAATGTGGAATACCAGCCTGCTGAGCTGTGGTGTTAGCAGCTGGCTTTGCTTTTCCTGAGCTGTTTTCCACGAGAGCTGATGTTCTGACCCTCTGGGAGTATCCTGGATCACTTCCCTCACCTGCATTCCCAGCCCCAGGCAGGAGGAGCAGACACATTTTCCATCAGAGGGTGGGAAAATCTCTCAGTTCAGCTCTCCTGGCTCTGCTCTCAGTTGTAGGAGCAGAGCTGTTCCTTTTCCCTCTCCCATTATTTGGTGGGATGTGCTGCACTTCCAGCCTTAGGGACACCCTGGATCACAGAAAGGTTTCCCTGAAATACAAACCTTCCTTGAGCCAAGCTATTTGCTGTTCCAGTTGCCACCCAGGTGATTTTGCTGGCTGGGTTTTCCCTTTTCCTGCCTCTAGAGCATTCCCAAATGGCACCTAGAGTGGTTTTCAACACAGCTTGTAACTTACTGGTCCTCCTGCTGTTCTGCCAGATGTAAATTTGCCTCTTTCAGTCCATCTGTGTCAAGAACTTAACCTGTGAGCATTTATCTTTAATATTGGTGGGTGTTAACTGAAATAAAGGTTTATTTTCATGCTCTTTAAAAAGAAAAAAAAAAATGTCCTGGAAACACATGGAAATTAAATCACTTAGGTTCATAGGGGCTCACCTAGGGTCTGTCCCAGGAAGTCCAGCTTGCATTCCCATTCCCAGGATGGATTTTGCCTTGGAGAAACATCTCCCAAGTAAGTTATTTATGATGAATGAACTTGCTTTTAGTAGCATTTTCTGTCCTCTTGCTCCTGCTGTCACACCAGATCTAGGGGACTACAACTTTGAAATTCTGATCCTTTGGAAAAGAGCAGAAAAAGTTGGAAGCACGGAGCAAATTGGCTTTGGAATGAACAAGGGGGAGGCTCGAGCAGGGAAGTTGATCTCAAAGCTGGAATTTGGGAGGGGAGCAGTGGGGACTGATGGATCAATTCAAGAGTTAGCTGCGTGGGACAGGACATGGATTCTCCTGGAATGCCAGGAGTCAGCAGCTGGAGGAGCTGAGGCTGTAACAGCTCTGTCCATAGGGGTGAGTTTGCACAGCCAGAGCTCTGGTTTAGTAAATCCAGCTGTGCCAGCTCCAGCTGTGCCAGCTCCAGCTGCTGCTGTCCCAGAGTCATTCCTGCCTTGGCCACTCCTGGGCTGCTCTGCCTCAGCCACGTTCCACACTTTAGGTGTCCCCAGGAAAGCCAAAGCTGATATTCCTGCTGGAAAGGGGATTCTGAGGAGGAAAACATTTCCTGGGATGCTCAGGGCCATTACTGGGAGACTTCCAGGCTGGAGTTAAAAAAGTCTGGTCCTTGTCTCTCGGAGTAGGACTGGACATGAAACTCCACATTTTGGCTGGTTTGGAGATTGGCAGTGAGGAGGAAATGAATCCCAATGTTCTCTTATCCTTATGTTGAGGTAGAAAACCAACAGGCAGAAAATGATGAAAGACAAAACACTCCTTTATTAAAAAAAAAAAAAACAAAACAACTTGTTTTTGGCATCTAATCTGCCTTTGCAGTTGAATTTGGTTTGCAGAACTGACTTGAGGGTTGAGCTGTGGTGCTCAGGCAGGGTGTGGGGAACAGGCAGCAAGTTCTGGTTTTTTGGGTGTCTGGCCCAGTTCTGAGGGAGGTATTTTCCTTTGATGACACCCAGCCAGGTGACACAGGTGGGACCAGACCTCAGGACCCCAAACTGAAATGGCTGAGCTGATATTTGGCAATACCCAAATATGCACTTGAATGGTGGCACCAGCAGCCTGTGTCCCTGGTTTGGGGATGCAGAGGATGCTCCAGGTAAATTCATACCTGGACTGCTCCATCTCTTAACTGCAACGTTTCAGCTTTATTTTTAATTTCTAATGGTTCTGTGTAAAGCTGGAGCTTGACCAGAGAAAAACAACAGGAAGCCGAGTTTGGATTTCCAACATTTTATGCATATCCACACATCTGGTAAACAAAGTCATTAAACGTGTAGCACCCTTCCAGCCTGTAATTAGAACGCTCCAATAAATCACTGAAATTCCTCTTGGCAATCCATTTGACTGAGTACAGATGCTGCTTTTGGTTCTGGTGAGGAATTTTCCTGCCCTGAACTGAGGCAAGGAAGGGGATCTGCTGTGACTTGGTGCCAGGGGAGGAGCAGGAGCTGCTGAGCTGTTCCCTCCTTGCCTTTTGCATTTCCTTCCTCTTTCTGCTGGAAATGATGATTTCCAGCTCTGCTCCTGGGCTGGGCTCAGCCAGGCTGTGAGACAGAGCTCGAGGCAGCCCAGGCTGGCAGAAAGGGGCTCCCAAAATCCCTAAAATGCAGCTCTGGCATCGCTGATTCAGAGGGAGCAGCTGTGTCCGAAATATTTTGTCAAGTGCCAAAATCCAGGCTGAGCTCACGTTGAAACACCAAAATATTTCGTAAAATGCCAAAATTCCTACTGGGCTCACATCAAGATACACCGAAATATTTTGTAAAATGCAAAAATCCAGACTGAGCTTGCAGTGAAACACCAAAATAATAAAGTGACAAAATCCAGGCTGAGCTTGCATTGAAACACCAAAATATTTTACAAAATGCCAAAATCCAGGCTGAGCTCATATCGAAATACCAAAATATTTCATAAAGTGATAAAATCCAGACTGAGCTCTCATTGAATCACCGAATTACTTTGTAAAATGCAAAAATCCAGACTGAGCTCACGTTGAAACACGAAAATATTTAATAAAGTGCCAAATTCTTGCCGGGCTCCCATCGCCCTCTGCCTACCTTGGGAAGGAGCTGCAGCTGAGTTTCACCCGATCCAAAGTGAGATTCCCTGGGCAGCAGAGCACGGGAGTCAGGAATGGGTTTGGGAAGGAGGAGAAGGAGATGGGCTCAGGCTCAGGCTCGGGGGCTGAGTCTGGAGCTGGGGACAGGGAGGAGATGACGCCAGGGCTGGAGATGACGCCAGGGCTGGAGATGACGCCAGGGCTGGAGATGACGCCAGGGCTGGAGATGACGGCAGGGCTGGAGATGATGGCAGGACTAGAGATGTACTCGCCCATGGGCTCCATCGCCTCCACCACCAGCCTCTGGTACAGCTCCGGGAGCTGCTGCTCCTCCTGTGCCCACTCCCCGTGTCCCCTGCTGTCCACCACCAGTTTATCCCCAGGGATCCCCCCAGGGATGGGGTGCTCGGGTTCCCCCGCAGTTTCCTCCACCGGGCTGGTTTCGGGCTCCTCGAAGGCACTGGGTAGGAAGGGGCTGGAGGGAGCGCTCAGCTCCGCCTGCGGAGGGACAGGCCATGAATCCCGGCTCGCATCTCCCGGGATTCCCTCCCCACAGCCTGAAAACATGGAATATCTATCTCCACGTTCTGCCGTTTGATCTGCCCAGCACATCCTGCAGCCTCCTCCAAGCGGAGATTATCCTCTGCCAGAAATGGCTGCATTTGCTGCTTTAGGAGATTACCGGCCCGCATGGCTCCAATTGTTTGGGTTTTTTGTTTTGTTTTGTTTGGTTTTTTTTTTCAATGAAGGGTGTGGGATTAGAATGAAAAACTACTCTAATTTACTTTGGTAGCCTCTAAGCTCTTGGCCCACGTGGCGTTGGCAGGGTCAGGAATGGATTTGCTCTGCCACTGTGGCAGGAGGAGGGACAGGAGCCACTGTAATCTGCAGAGAGGACAAATTAAAATTCAATGCAATTAGTGCAATTACAAATTAACGCAATTAAAAATGTGAATGGTGAAACCTGCAGCACCCTTGTGCCCCTTGGGTGTGGAATTAACCCAGGTGTGATCGTGGATGGATCCTGGGTGTGGAATTGAATTAACCCAGGTGTGATCGTGGATGGATCCTTGGTGTGGAACTGAATTAACCCAGGTGTGATCCTGGACCTGCAGAGCTCTTGGCTGGGTGGGGATAATCCCCAAGGATTGCTCCCCTTCAGTTTGGTTTCAAGATCTGGTTAAAAATTCACAACATCTGTGGACTACAGGGTGTATTTTAAGTTCAGAGCCTGTTTTTGTTAAAATTTATGTACTCTGAAACCTTAATTTTGAACAGTCCTCACTGTTCCATGCTCATGAAGGGGCATGAACCATCCCATAGGACAAAGGAAAATGGTCTCAAACTAAAAGAGGGTCGATTTAGATTAGATGGGAGAAAAGATGATTTTTATTTTTTTGAGGGTGCCCAGAGCAGCTGTGGCTGCCCCTGGATCCCTGGCAGTGCCCAGGGCCAGCCTGGGACAGTGGGAGGTGTCCCTGCCATGGCAGGGGTGACACTGGATGGGCTCTAAGACCTCTTTCAACACAAACCATTCAGGGATTTAATCCCTCCTAACAACCATCCCAGCTTTACTGGGGCGCAGCCGATGGACGCACTCACGCTTTCCTTGCTGGAGGCACAGAACAAACGCAGGCTGAGAGGATGAAGAAGCTGCAGGTGAGCACCAGAGTCCCCCAGCCCTCAGCACCTGAAACGCAGAGCAGCCACCATTCAGCTCCAACAACAAAATAATTTAAAAAAACCCCAAATCCTCCCGTGCTCCACGAATAACCCACCCTCCAGCTCCGAGGAAACGGCACCGGGAGCTTAAAGGCAAAGAAAGCGACTCCGCATCTTAAAACCATCTGAAACTAGAAATCCCCAGCAGCTGAAGGACACCAAGCGATCTTCAGAGCGCTTGGAGAGCCCCAGTGATTCCAGAGGAGCGGGAAGAGCATTCCCGGAGTGTGGAAAAGAGGATCCAGGGGCAAGGAGCACCCTGGCAGGGTCCCTTACTTTCCAGGCAGACGCTGGCGCTGTTGCCCCGGGGCCCCTCCCCGGCCGCTGTCGCCGCTGTCATCCAAAGGTCGTGGTGCTCCCCGGGCTCCAGGTCAGGGATGTGCAGGGAGCGAGGAGCCCTCCCGGCAGGAATGGCTGCAGGGAAAACAGGCGTGGGGATGGAGAGCCTGGGATTCCGCTGCCTTCAGCTGGAATGGGGCTCTGGATAAAGGTGAGAAGGGGAGGAGGAGGAAGAGCAGAAGAGGAGGAGGAAAAAGGAAAAAGAAAAAGGATAAGAGGAAAAAGAAGAGGAGGAAAAAAGAAGAGGAGTAGGGAAAAAGAAAAGGAACAAAAAGAGGAGGAGGAGGAGGGATAAGGAAAAAGAAAAGGAAGAAGAAGAAGAATAAGAAAAAAAAAGGAGGAGAAGGAAGAGGAAGATGATGATGAGGAATAGGAAGAAGAAGAGGAATAAGAGGAAGAGAAAGAAGAAAAAGAAGAGGAATAAGAAGAGGAGGAAGAAGAACAAGAAGAGGAATAAGAGGAGGAGGAAGAAGAACAAGAAGAGGAATAAGAGGAGGAGGAAGAGGGGAAAAAAAGAGGAATAAGAAGAAGGGAAAGAGAAAGAAGAAAAAGATAAAGAGGAGGAAGAAAAAGAGGAGGGAGAAGAGGAAGAGGAATAAGGAAAAAGAAAAGGAAGAAGAATAAGAAAAAAGAGGAGGAGCAGGAATAAGAGGAAGAGGAATAAGAGGAGGAGGAGGAAGAATAAGAGGAGGGAGGTGAGGAAGACAAAGAAGAAAAAGATAAAGAAGAGGAAGAAGAAGGGCAAGAAGAGAAATAAGAGGAGGAAAAACAAGAAGAGGGATAAGAGGAGGAGGAAGAGGAAAAAAAATAAGAGGAATAAGAAGAAGAGAAAGAAGAAAAAGATAAAGAAGAGGAAGAAAAAGAGGAGGGAGAAGAAGCAGGGATAAATCTGATCATTCCAGACTGAGAGTAACTTGGAATGATCCCACTGGAGACCTTCAGGAATGAAGGGGAGCAGGAGCAGCATTTCCAGCCCCCAGGCACCCACCGTGGAGCTGGGGCTGGCCCTGCCTGTCCCTCCTGTGCAGGTAGATGTGGTAGCCAGTGATGCAGCCCCTCTGCTGGGGAGCTGGGATCTCCTCCCAGGAAACCAGGACACCGCTGGCCCAGGGGGTTGTGAACATCTGGGGCCCAGCTGATGGGGCTGCAAGACACCAAGGACTAATTAATACCAAGGACTGGTATCAGAGCTGAGCTTAAAATGCCTTGAAAACACCTGGAAGGGCGTTCCTGGGGTTCACCTTGGGCTGTGGAGTTCCCCCTGGTGGATGCTGCCTGTCCAGCTCTGTCCTGGTAAAGCGCAGACACGTGGATCTGATAGCAGACATTATCTCTGATGTGCTCTGCAGGGAGAAATGACAACTGGAGGGTTGCTTGTTCAAGGATTTTCTGCAGTCAGGGCAGAAATATTGCAGCAGCTGCTTAAATCTGAGATAAATCTTGTGATTATTGATAGAAATTTCATGAAGAAGGGGATTAATTTTTTTTCTGATCTACTGGGCCCTGCACAGGCTTACTGGGCATTAAACTGAAAATAAATGGTTTCCCCACTGCCAGAGGGCAGGGATGGATGGGAATTTTTTGAAGGAATTGTTCCCTGGGAGGGTGGGCAGGCTTGGCCAGGGCGCCCAGAGAAGCTGTGGCTGCCCCTGGATTCCTGGAAGTGATTTTAGTAAAAACTATAGAAATATAGAAATGAAATATAGACATATAGACATATAGAAATAAATATAGAATCCCAGGCTAGTTTGTGTTGGGAGTGACCTCAGATCCCATCCAGCCTGGCCTTGGAAATCAAATTCACCCCTGACTCGTAGCTTAAAATATTTTCAGACCAAGCTTGGTGCTGTGCCCAGCCCAGGGTGGCATTTACCTGCTATCACCGTGGACAGGTGGGACGGGGGCAGCTTCACCCAGGTGTGCCAGGGCTGCAGGTGTGGCTGTGCCCACTCCACCACATACCCCTGGATGGGCACGGTGGCTCCAGCAGGAGGGCTCCAGCTCACCAGGATGCTGCTGTTCCCCAGGGCCACGGCAGAGACTCGCTCGGGAGGGGGCAGATCTGACAGGGGAGAACAAAAAAATCACTGTCAGCACAAAGCTGTTGCAACCTCCGTGGAAATGTGAGGTTTGGTACCGTGGGTTTTACTGGAGCTCGTCCACTTGGAAGGATAAGAGTGAATTTTGATTCGGGAGAAGGTGCTGGTGGGAAGGTGAGGAGCAGCCTCGTTCCAAGGGAAACGCGTTTTCCAAGGGGAATTGAGGTTGGGTAAAAGGGTTTTTTATGGAATGAGTGATCAGCTACTGGAATTGTCTGCCCAGGGAGGGGTGGAGTCACCATGGCTGGACGTGTTTAAAAAAGGATTGGATGTGGCTCTGGGTTTAGCTGAGGTGTTGGGCTGGGTTGGACTCCGTGATCCTCGAGGTCTCTCCCAGCCTGGTGGTTCTGGGATTGTGGGATGGTAGGATTGTGGGATTCCTGTCTGTTCTCATGGATTGACACCCACAGCACATCTTGGCTGCGCCATCCCAAACCCAAACCCAAACCCCGGGAGGTGCTGGCACAGCACATCCCAACACCCTGCCCTGCTGGAACCACCAGGAAGGAAGTGGAGCTGCTGCAGTGATTCCAGAGGAGGAACAGAGATATCCCAAGGGCTGGAGCCCCGCTGGCCTGGAGCTGGGGGTGAAGAACAGCACGAGGGAAAGAAAAGTGGATCTTCAGATTCCTGAAATTCCAGTGGGATGAACACAAAACAGAGGGACCACAGTGCCTGCAGGGTGTGTGGGACAGGAAGCACAGCCCAGCTGTGATCCAGAGGATCCATCCCCAGTCCATGGAGCCCAGCTGTGATCCAGAGGATCCATCCCCAGTCCATGGAGCCCAGCTGTGATCCAGAGGATCCATCCCCAGTCCATGGAGCCCAGCTGTGATCCAGGGGATCCATCCCCAGTCCATGGAGCCCAGCTGTGATCCAGGGGATCCATCCCCAGTCCATGGAGCCCAGCTGTGATCCAGGGGATCCATCCCCAGTCCATGGAGCCCAGCTGTGATCCAGAGGATCCATCCCCAGTCCATGGAGCCCAGCTGTGATCCAGAGGATCCATCCCCAGTCCATGGAGCCCAGCTGTGATCCAGAGGATCCATCCCCAGTCCATGGAGCCCAGCTGTGATCCAGAGGATCCATCCCCAGTCCATGGAGCCCAGCTGTGATCCAGGGGATCCATCCCCAGTCCATGGAGCCCAGCTGTGATCCAGAGGATCCATCCCCAGTCCATGGAGCCCAGCTGTGATCCAGAGGATCCATCCCCAGTCCATGGAGCCCAGCTGTGATCCAGAGGATCCATCCCCAGTCCATGGAGCCCAGCTGTGATCCAGAGGATCCATCCCCAGTCCATGGAGCCCAGCTGTGATCCAGAGGATCCATCCCCAGTCCATGGAGCCCAGCTGTGATCCAGAGGATCCATCCCCAGTCCATGGAGCCCAGCTGTGATCCAGGGGATCCATCCCCAGTCCATGGAGCCCAGCTGTGATCCAGAGGATCCATCCCCAGTCTATGGAGCCCAGCTGTGATCCAGGGGATCCATCCCCAGTCCATGGAGCCCAGCTGTGATCCAGAGGATCCATCCCCAGTCCATGGAGCCCAGCTGTGATCCAGAGGATCCATCCCCAGGCTGCAGAGCCCAGCTGTGATCCAGAGGATCCATCCCCAGTCCATGGAGCCCAGCTGTGATCCAGAGGATCCATCCCCAGTCCATGGAGCCCAGCTGTGATCCAGAGGATCCATCCCCAGGCTGCAGGATCCTTACCTGGGCTGCCCAGGTGGGTCAGGATGGCCGCAGGGGCTGAGCTGCCCCGGGGGTTACGGGCGCTGACCGTGACCCTGTGGCCCAGCCTGGGGATGACCCTGGAGAAGCTGGTCTGGGTGGTCTGGTGGGATTGTGCTGGCAGCTCCCCGTGCTCCAGGGCTTCCAAGGTCACCGTGTATCCCAGGATTCTCCCTCCTGCCTCTGACTTGCTCAGAGCCTGCGGGGAAATGCATCTGTCACTGGCTACTGACAAAGGTGCTGTCACCTGGGAATGCTGGAGAGGGACTGGGGATAAAGGCATGGAGGGACAGGACACAGGGAATGGATTCCCACTGCCAGAGGGCAGGGATGGGTGGGATATTGGGTAGGAATTTTTCCCTGGGAGGGTGGGGAGTGGCTGGGATGGAATTCCCAGATTTGCTGAGGCTGCCCCTGGATCCCTGGCAGTGCCCAGGGCCAGGCTGGAGCAGCCTGGGACAGTGGGAGGTGTCCCTGCCATGAGTCCATCTAAACCCAAACCATTCCAGGGTTCATTTTTGCCTCTTAATTCCGGTTTAGTGAAGCCCTTTTGCTGTGAGATGCTGTTTTTTTCCAGCACAGCTAGGGACAGTGAAACCCTTCCTGCCCTGAATTCCAGCCACACTTTTCACACGGGAGTGAAAAAAAAAAAAAAAAGACGATCATCTGCTCAGCTGGATTTGTCAAAATGAGCAGGTTTTGCTTGGGAGGAAAAACCTGGATTTTAATTGAAGCCACCATAAGGAACTATTTAAATGGAGCCACTCAGGACACACATCTCTGACAGCCTGTGGAGCACCACACCCTGGTTTTTAACTCCCTCTGGGTGCCTGCAGTTGTACTCCCAGATTCAGTTTCCTGAAGTTTCTGTGACATCAATTAATTTGTTCGGCTAATTTTTGCCATAAAGGCACCAAGCACAAACCAAAATGTTTGCAGTGCTCTGGCAGCGGCTCAGCTCAGAGGCAGCACTGGAAAACTGCTGAAATGAAAATTTCAACCCTTTTCTGGGTATTTGTCTGAGAATAAGAACACACCCTTGGTAGGAAGTGGTCCTGAGTCTCAGTCTGGCTTTGAAGCTGCTGTGAAACCTCTAAAAGCAGTTTATTGCCTGGTTTTATGAATGATGCTGCAGGAAGTCACTCCTGATAAAGAAAGTACTGCAAGATAAAGTTCTTCAAGTTAAAGCCACAAAGTCTGGGGCCGCAGAATCTCATAACAATTTCTGCTTTCACTTGAAGCACAGTGTGTGTAGTGGGGTGGGGGAGAACACTATTAATTTTTTTTTTTTTTTACCCAGCTCTGGTGGGTTTTAAATCAAATTCTGTGTGGAACATTCCCTGTGGGGTCCCAGCCCCCAGCTCTGCCCACCAGACCCCAAAAATGCTGGGGAATCTGGAGAGGGGCTTGGGATAAAGGGAATGAGGGACAGGACACAGGGAATGGATTCCCAATGCCAGAGGGCAGGGATGGACGGGATATTGAGAATTGGGAATTCCTGGTTGGGAGGGTGGGGAAGGGCTGGGGTGGAATTCCCAGAGAATCTCCTGGATCCCTGGAAGAGTCCAAGGCCAGGTTGGAGCACCCTGGGACACTGGAAAGTGTCCCCTGCCCATGGAACAAGGTGACCTTCAAGATCCCTCCCAATCCAAATAATTCTGGCATTCCATGAAACTGTAGGTGGAAAAATTATTCTGAATCTCCTCCCAGGGAGGGGGACCCTTAATCCCTGTCCCTGGGATCTGGTGAAACCCTTGTGCTCTCCCCAGCTTCAGTCCCTTCCTGCAATCCTAAAAATCCTAATTCCTCCTCTCACCAGGCTCTGGGCTTTGTTTATCCTCTCACCTGGCTGGGTTTTGCTGGGGTTTCACTGAACTCACCTTCCAGAACAGGGAGAGGTTCTGGTGCCCAGAGTCCAGGTCCTGCTGCCGGTACCAGACATCCAGGATCCCAGTTGGCACTGGTGGGGAAGGAAAAGCGGAGCAGTGGGAATGTCTGGGGTTTGAAACCAACAAACGAGACAATGAGGAGGGAAAACCCCTGAGAAAATTCAAATGGAAGCTTTAAAATATCCCTGGAATGCTGCAGGCTGTGCTAGTCCATGTTTGCTGTCGTTTGGCTGCTTTGAGGATGGGAATCATGAAGAGAACAAGGGATAAACCCCAGGAGAGGAGCTTGGATTTGCTGCTGGCTTTATCCTGACCTCAATGGTCAGGATGGCTCCCAAGGAGACACCAAAGCCCAGCATTAGCTCCTGTCTTTGCAGGAATTTGAGGCTTGTGAAGGTCCCTTGGGTTGGTTCCATCAATCCTGGAACAGGCAGCCTCGGATGAGGGAGTTAGGGAGATGTGTAGGATTTTCCTGCCTGGCTCCAGGCAATAAATGTCTTTAACAGCCTGTCTGAGGCAGCTTGAAGCCCTGCTTCCTTCCACAATTTTGACTTGAAACTCTTGCTATTTTGAAGAAACCTCCCAAAATTACATTAAAGGGAAGATCTGGCTGGTGGACGTGCTCCCGAAATCCAGAATCTGAGCTAAATACGTGAAGAAAGCTGAGGTGACAGAGGGTGACAGAGCTTGACTCCTCAAGGAACAGCATCGACTCATCAAATTAAAATCCTAATCTTTAACATCTGCAGCAGGGGACAGCTGATGAACAACCCAGGGCTGTAGCAAAGCCACAGAACCTTCCATGTCAGCGATGTTCAGAGCAGTTTGCCCTGGGTTGAATTCAAAGAGTGACTGGAACAGAAAGGAGAAGCAGCAGCAGCAGCAGCAGAAATAAAACCGGAGCACTGACTGTGAGCTCCAAGCAGGAAAATTCAAATATGGGATTGCACCTGCTGCCCTCCAGCCTGGATTTGAAACCCACATGAACAAGGTAAGGTTTCTGTCAGTTCACTCACAAAGTAAAATAAAAAAAAGGAGCAGGAGGAGGAATTTCTCCTTGACAAGGTGAAATTTTGGGTTTGAGAGCAGACAACTTGTGGAGAAGTTCAGCTCCTCTCAGGCAGAGCTGTGATGATGCTCCCAGAGCTCCTTGCCTTGCTGTCACCTAGTCTGAGGACACAAAGTGCTCCTTGATCGGGTGAAAACCTGCATGGGCAGGGTGGGGTGATGGCCACAAAGTCAGGGTGCCATGAAAAAGGGGAGAAACCTGCTGAGAGGAAGGTGGGGGAGGGAGGCCAGGGCTCACACCTCCCTCAATCAGTGCCTCTTACAGAAAATGCTGCTGCCACAGTGGGGAATGGGAAACTGGCTGAGTCAGAACAGCACCAGCCCCAGTAATTCACAAACAAAAAAATAAAAAAGAAATAAAATAAAGAGCAGCCAAAGCAGGACAGCAGAGAATCACGCAGTTAGAGGGGTTGGACGGCACTTTATCAATCTCATCCCAACCCCCAAAATCCTCCAGCTGCTCTCGGTGAACTCTGGAAATTCCTGCTTTGTGACAAACACGAACGGCTTCACAGTTTGTTCATTAAAAACGTGATTTTCTTACAGAGACTTCTCTCTCTTGGCTCTGGCTCTGCATCTAGACTTTGCACAAAACAACCCAGCAGCACTCTGGCCCCTGAGCTGGAGTTTCCCTTGGCATGCAGGGATTAGGGCTGGGATTTGGTATGGGATTAGGGGAGGGATTTGGTCTGGGATTCAGAATGGGATTAGGGCTGGGATTCGGGATGATATTTGGATGGAATTAGGGATAGGATTTGGTATGGGATTAAGGCTGGGATTAGGGCTGGGATTTGGGCAAGGATTTGGGCTGGGATTAGGGCAGGGATTAGGACTGGGATTCAGGATGGGATTAGGGCTGGGATTCAGGATGGAATTAGAGATGGGATTCGGGATGGGATTAGACTGGAATTAGGGCTGGGATTAGGCTGGGATTAGGAGAGTTCATTACCTGCTGCTGGAGTGCGGCTCTGGCTCCTGCTCCAGTCACTCCACAGCCCTCGCCCAGGCAGGATCCTGCAGCTCACCTGGAACTCATACTCTGTGTCAGGCTCCAGCCCCTGGAGATGATATTTCTCCCTGCTGAAGCTTTCAACCTTCAGTGGGCATGAAGAAATCGATATTAAACTCACAAGGAAACAAGGGCTGCAGGCACTGGGAGGCTGAATTCCAAATTCAGAGGCTGACTTTAAAAAACAACGGAGAAACTCGATCTGAGGCAGCCTCAAACACTCAAAAAATGATGTGAGGGATCATCAGGCCTGCAGGGCTTCATCTGAAAAATCCCTCGTTTCCCATGTGCCAATAGCAAAATCTCTGTTTGGGTGATTTGCTCAGCTCCCAGCAGAACGTTCCCTTTGCTGCTTAAAGCAAAAACTTCATGGAATCCTGGAATGGTTTGGGTTGGGAGGGAACTTAAAACCCACCCAGTGCCACCCCTGCCATGGCAGGGACACCTCCCACTGTCCCAGGCTGCTCCAGCCTGGATTTAGGCACTGCCAGGGATCCAGGAGCAGCCACAGCAAATCTGGGAATTCCAGCCCAGCCCCTCCCCACCCTCCCAGCCAAGAATTTAATCCCAATATCCCAGCCATTCCCTGTGTCCTGTCCCTCCATCCTTGTCCCCAGTCCCTCTCCAGCTCTCCTGGAGCCTCTTTATGCCCTGCCAGGAGCTCTGGGCTCTCCCTGGAGCTTTTTTTCTTCTGCAGCAGTTCCACAACTCCCTGAATCCCAGGAGGATTACCGTGCTCCAGGTGTGCCTGCTGAGGGGACGATATCTCAGCCTGTAGTGCTGTGCTTGTGCTTCATCGTGCCAGAAAAAGCTGCAGCTGGTGGCAGAAGAATCATCAAATTCCACTGAAAAATCAGGAGGGTTTGGCTTCACTGGTACCAAAACAGAGAAACAAGCGCAGCTCAGGAGGGTGGTTAGGTGGAAAATAGGATTATAGGTTCAGGCTGGATGGATGTTTTTTTCCAAGTGGTTTAATGTTTAATGTTTTTCCAAGAGCTCCAGAATATTTTGAGGTTTTCCTCAAGGTCTGGGGCTGACTGAGAGGTGGGGAGTGGTGCTTTACCTATGTCTACTAACATGAAGGTGAGGGGCTGGGAAGAGGCATTTCCTAATTTATTGTAGGCAGAAACCACCACGGTGTAATTGGAGTCAAAATCCAGCTTGCTCAGAGCCTGAGAGCCAAACACCTGGTTGGGGATTTCTTCTGGAAAGCAAAAGGCATCGGTGCCATTGGAGAGCCTGGAACAGAAGGAAAGGTTTGGTTGTGTTTCTGTGGAGCAAGAAAGGTAAATCCTGGGGGTGTGGGGACAGGATAAACCAAATCCTGGGGGTGTGGGGACAGGATAAATCAAATCCTGGGGTTTGGGGACAGGATAGATCAAATCCTGGGGGTTTGGGGACAGGATAAATCAAATCCTGGGGGTTTGGGGACAGGATAGATCAAATCCTGGGGCTTTGGGGACAGGGCTCCCTTTCCAAAGGGATGGACTGGCACAGCCTCAGTGTCTGCTGTACCCCAAGGGGGCTGATGATCAGAAAGCTGCTCCAGGGGATAATTAGGCATTAGTTACATTTACTCCCCATCACTTACTCTATTCTGTAGGCAGTGTCGAGGTAGGTGAGCCTTCCTTTGTCCCAGGTACAGGTGGGATGTCCCCGTGTCCCATACTGGATACAGGACACGTTCCTGGGCTCCTCTGGAGGATCTGAAACAGAAATTCCCATCCGTCCTAAAATCCCAGCCTGGTTTGGGTTGGACCTTTAAGGGTCCAACATTTTTCAGCCCAAAGCTCTCCATCCAGCCTTCAGTGTTTCCTCCTCCGAGATGCTGGTAGGAGACGTTTTAGGGGATGCTGGGGAGGGAGGATGTTGTTGGCTCTGAGCAGGCAGATTTATTGAGCCCGATTTGTTTATTTCTTTATTTATTGAGATTTATTCCTCCCTTCAGGAATAACTCCAGACAGGAATGCACAATTCCAGCCGGGAATATTTCCAACAGGGAGATCCCCTCACATCCAGCACCAATCCTGGACAAAGCCACCCCAAAGCCAGTACCAACTTCCACAGGGAAGCTTTAAGAACCAGCTATAACTAAGAACTGGTTTTCCCCTTACTTCCACAGAGGATATCGATTCCACAAACGAGTTTGGCCTTGTCCCCACAGATGGCTTTGCAGGTGAAGATGTGCTTGCCGTGGGCAGCGACCACAAAGGTTTTGCTGACTGAGCCTCCCTCCCTCCTGATTTGCTCGGAGGCGTTGAGGAAAATCGCAGCCCAGCAGCCGGCAGGTGTCGGGGGTGCTCGCAGCTGGCAGGACAGGGTGACCTTGGTGCCGCTCCGGATGGCGCTGGCGGTGCTGGCTGTCACGTTGCCCTTGGCACAGAGCCCTGCGGTGCCACCGCGGGCAGCTCTGCCCGCACTCACCGCCCCTCTCCGGCAGGATTCTGCGAGGGAGCGGAGGAGCGAGCTCAGGCAGGGGCCCGTGGGATTTGGAACTTGGCTGCGGGATGTGCCCGAGTTCCCCCGCCATCCCCACCCCAAATGTTTGATGGAGAAATTCCGGGATCTGCACGGGAACTCGTGGGATGCTGCCTGGGATCAGCAACCGCGGGATCGCGCCCGGTCCCCGAAAAAAACCCACAACAACCCCAGGCAAAAAGTACAGAACCCTCCTTTCACTGGGGATTGTAAAAGTGCCTGGGCCAGTGGAGCTGTGGCAGGAGGCGCAGGATGGACCTGGAGCTGCTGGAGAGATTCCAGAGGAATCCACGGAGCTGCTGCAGGAGCCAGGCTGGGAGAGCTGGGGGTGCTCACCTGGGCAGGAGGAGGATCCAGGGAGAGCTCAGAGCCCCCAAAGGGGCTCCAGGAGAGCTGGAGAGGGACTGGGGACAGGGATGGAGGGACAGGACACAGGGAATGGCTGGAAGCTGCAGGAAGATGGATTTAGATGGGATACTGGGAAGGAATTCCTGGGTGGGCTGGAATTCCCAGATTTGCTGTGGCTGCCCCTGGATCCCTGGAAATGCCCAAGGCCAGGCTGGAGCAGCCTGGGACAGTGGAAGTGTCCCTGCCACTGGGTGGGATTTAACCCAACCCAAACCATGCTGGAATTCTGTGAACACAATATTTTTTTATTTTTTTTTTCCTGTTCATGAGCTCTGCCTGCCCCTGTGCCTTTTCCCACATAACCAACAGCTCCACCTCGAACTAAAAAACCAAACCAACTCCCTGCATCACTCATTAACTCCAGAAAGGAACATGCTCACTGGCACTTGGAGTAGAAGCTGGCAAAAAACCCGTCCTAATTAGGCTGAGTTCTTCATTTGAGAGATAATTGCTCTGTCGGAAGAAACCCCTCTTACCTGCTGGGAAGTGCAGCACCAACCAAATTGCTGAGGGCACGATCCATGAAAATGGCATTTTGGTGCTCAGAGAGAAAGGAATTCCTGTTACCAGCTCCTGAAAAGCGGGGACGTTACATAAAGAAATTATGTACAGGAGCTACGTACAGAAATTAAGTACACATCTTCGTGTTTTTCTGCTTTACTACTTCAGAAAGCCCCAAATAAATGCTCATTTTGTGAGAGCTCCCTAATGAACATTCCCTGGTTTTATCGAAATCCAGAGGCTGTGAGGTTCAGCCTGGCAGCGAGCAGTGCCTCAGCTCGGGCAGAAATTCTGCACGTGGTGCCTTCTGGAGGTGATTCGTAAGTGCCAGGGTGAGCAATCTCAGCACCGAGGTTCTTCAGGGAAATGCTCTGCCTTCCACTAAACCGAGATCACCCGGGGGCAGTGCGAGCAGCCATAAAAAAAAAAAAAAAAAAAAAAAAAAAAACCAAAAAGAAGGAAAAAAAACAAAAAAAACCCCCAAAACTAAAAACAGCTGCTGCTGACATCAAAATGCCCAAAACGCCAGAGTAAAAGGGGTAAAACCAGCTTTAGTTCAGAGAAAAGGGGTAAAACCAGCTTTAGTTCAGGGAAAAAGGGGTAAAACCAGCCTGACTTCAGAGAAAAGGGGTAAAACCAGCTTTAGTTCAGAGAAAAGGGGTAAAACCAGGTTTAGTCCAGGGACAAGGGGTAAAACCAGCCTGATTTCCAAGCACCTGAACAGAGGAGCAGCCAGGGAAGCGCTGAAGATTTAAACTGTGATGCGAGCAAAGGATGAGAAACTGCTGAGGAAAAACCTCCAGCTCACAGTGAGAACATTAAAAATTATTGGGAAACCCCTCCAGACTGCCCGGCAGTGCCATGCCTTAGGTTTTAGTTTTGTATTTCCAGATTCTGCAGTGCACTGCTGTGTGACTCTGAACTCCACACAAAGTGTTCCAAGCTCTCCTCACAGCTCAGTCACACAAACCAATCCTTTCCCAGCCCCACAACCAAGGACACCGCTGCAGCTTCACCCCAAAAAGTGAAAAAAAAACCCAGAGGGAGGAGAGAATCTGGGAGGGTGGGACTGCAGAGCTGGAGCTGGGATTGGACAGTGAACCCAATGTGGAAATGGATCAGAACTGATAAAAGTGTGAAAAATCACGACCACCTTCCATCTTTGGTGGAGCCATGGCCTGGCTTTTTTATTGCCCAAGGTATTGGGTAATAGTAAGTATTCTAATATTTATTTTAATATTTTAATATTTATAAATTATAGTATATTTATATATTTATATATTTGTATATTTATATATTTATATATTTATATATTTATATATTTATATATTTGTATGTTTATATGTTTATATATTATAATATCCATACATACCTAATATTTATATATTATAGTACATATAAATACCTACTTTATTCCTTTAACTCTGTCTAGCCTCTGTTCCAGGTAGGCTCTCAAGGCACCAAGTGAGGGAAATCAGTATTTTGCTGCTTGTAGGTACTGAAATAAAAGGACATTGTCCTGTGGCAGGAGGGGGACAAGCCTCGAGGTGTCTCTGGGGTACCAGCTTGGGGCTGTTCGTGCTCCTGTCCCCAAAAATCTCACCTGAGAGCCACTCTCTGTCACCCTGTGGAGGTCACAGGGACAGCCCTGGAGCCCTGAAGTGAAAGCAGCTGCCTGTGAACCCCACTTCTCCCTAAAAAAAAAAAAAAAAAAAATCTCTATTGTGCTTTCCAAGAACTGGCAGGGACAGCCAGCCGGTGGTCAGCGGTGGAAAGAGGAACATCTCAGTCATTTCAGGGAAGAAAAAACCAACAAACCCCCCACTTCTTGTGCCCCAAATTTCACACATCCCTAATTACTGACACTGGCTGGGCTTTTAGGGAACTTTCCTGGACTTTGGCTGCTCCCACCCCACCAGTGGCACTCCAGGTCATCCCAAGCCTTGGCACAGTCCTGCCCGAAATTTGGGGCTCTTCCCGAAACTGCCAAGTGTGGGGGATTTAATCAGAGCTCAGGGAATGGGGACAGCGCTGCTCAGGATGGATCTTTGGCACTGCTCCGTCCCAGGGGGCAGGGAATATCTGGGATAGTGAGAATTCCTGGGCAGCAGCATCCCGGGGCTGGTGTTATCCCGGGATATTGGGATTCCAGGGTAGCCTGGAAAACAGGGAGACTAGAGCAGGAACATCCGGGGCAAAGAAAATCTCGGAGCAGGATCATCCCAGAGAAATGAAAATCCCAGGGCAGGAGGATCCCAAAGCAATGAAAATCCCGGGGCAAAGAAAATCCCGGGGCAAAGAAAATCCCGGGACAAAGAAAATCCCGGGACAAAGAAAATCCCGGGGCAGGAGAATCCCAAAGCAATTAAAATCCTGGGGCAAAGAAAGTCCCAAAGAAATTAAAATCCCAGGTAGGATCATCCCAAAGCAATGAAAATCCCAGGACAGGAAAATCCCAGGGCAACGAAAATCCCAGGACAGGACAATCCCAGGACAATGCGAATCCCAGGACAGCATCACCCCAAGGCAGCAGCATCCCGGGGGATGCCGCCTTTCCCAGCTCTCCGCTATCCCGCTGCCCGCGGTCGGGAATGGCCCCTCGGGATCCCCCAGCCCCGCTGTCCCCATCCCTGTCCCCATCCCTGTCCCCCCGCTGTCCCCATCCCTGTCCCCATCCCTGTCCCCCCGCTGTCCCCATCCCTGTCCCCATCCCTGTCCCCATCCCTGTCCCTATCCCTGTCCCCATCCCTGTCCCCCCGCTGTCCCCATCCCTGTCCCCATCCCTGTCCCCATCCCTGTCCCCCCGCTGTCCCCATCCCTGTCCCCATCCCTGTCCCCATCCCTGTCCCCCCGCTGTCCCTATCCCTGTCCCCATCCCTGTCCCCATCCCTGTCCCCATCCCTGTCCCCATCCCTGTCCCCATCCCTGTCCCCCCGCTGTCCCCATCCCTGTCCCCATCCCTGTCCCCCCGCTGTCCCCATCCCTGTCCCCATCCCTGTCCCCCCGCTGTCCCCATCCCTGTCCCCATCCCTGTCCCCATCCCTGTCCCCATCCCTGTCCCCATCCCTGTCCCCCCGCTGTCCCCATCCCTGTCCCCATCCCTGTCCCCATCCCTGTCCCCATCCCTGTCCCCATCCCTGTCCCCCCGGTGCCCAGCCCGGGGTCGCTCACCCCCAGCCCCGAGGCCGCTCCGGCAGCTCCGCCTGTGCCGCAGCCGAGCCCGGCCCCGGGGGATGCTCGGGACAGGGAAGGGAAGGGAAGGGAAGGGAAGGGAAGGGAAGGGAAGGGAAGGGAAGGGAAGGGAAGGGAAGGGAAGGGAAGGGAAGGGAAGGGAAGGGAAGGGAAGGGAAGGGAAGGGAAGGGAAGGGAAGGGAAGGGAAGGGAAGGGAAGGGAAGGGAAGGGAAGGGAAGGGAAGGGAAGGGAAGGGAAGGGAAGGGAAGGGAGAGGAAGAGAAAGAGGAGATATAAAATAAAACGCAGCCCAGCCTCCCTCGCTCAGAGCAAGGGACTCGTCCACTCTCATTTCACCTTCTCTGTGATTTTTGCTTTCTCTCATGTTTTCAGCGCTCCCACAACCCCACTGCCACGTTTGAGAGTTTTAAATGCATTAATATCTTGCTGCTATTGTTCCTTCTCTTTTCAGGCCGTCACAAATTCAGCTTTTCTGACTGATTAGGATCCGCTTTTCTTACCTCGGACACCTCAGGTATTTCAGGGGCAGCTCTGGAAACGAGGGGACGCAACGTTTGCAGCCTCCAGGAAATCCCAAATTTTACCTTTGAGCCTCCAGCTGTTTCTTCCTCCCTCCCAAAACCAGGAGCAACATTTGGGGCTCCTTTCTAGAGCTACCAACAATTATCATGAATCTGCTGGAGGAGCTGACACCCCAAAACATTCCGAACAACAAAAACTCCTTTTTACCTCTTCTTTCCTCTCGGTGTTCATCCGTTCCCCTTTCCCAGAGCCCTTCCCGGCTCAGCCGCAGCTCCACGAGGATTGGGATGAGTTTGAGGCAGGACGCCGTGGGGAGTTCTGTGGGTCCCAGTGCCAGCGCTCCTGCCCGGGCTCCTTTCCCAGGAATTTCGCTCCCGCTGCTGCAGCAGCAGCGTTTCCCTCCCCAGGACGCGTTTAAGGGGAGAAGCTGATGGATGGTGCCGCTGATCGGAGCTCGGTGTTGCGGTGACAGGCGGGAGGAAATCACCAGTCCATCACCCTCCACAGAACACTTGCTTCCTTTTTTACTTCTATTTTTTTTCTTATTTCCTTTTTGTTCTCTTTTAAAAATGTTTTTGGTTTTTTTTCTGTTTTTATTTCCTTTACATAGCTGTTTTCCACTTTTCTTTTTCCTTTTCCCCTTTCTCTTTTCTTCTTTTGAATCTTTTTCGTTGTCTTTACCTGCTTTGCTTTTCCTTTTCCTTTTTCTTCTTTTTTATTTTTTCTTTCGTCTTCCTTCATCTTTTCCTCCTTTCTCTTTGTCCTTTTTCTTTTCCCTTTTTCCTCTTCCTTTTTTTTTCTTTTCCTTTTCCCCTTCTTTATATTTTTATCATCTTTTTATCATCCTCATCTTTTTTATCTTATCTTTTTCATCTTTACTTTTTCGCCTTTCTTTTTCCCTCCTTTTTTCTTTTCTTTCCCTTCCCCTTAATTTTTAAGCACCGAACTCTGCTTTTTCCCTGTGATTCTTTCTTCATGGACTCCTGCTGACCAGAGAACTCCAGAAAGAAAAAAAAAAAAACGAAACGTGTCGGGATCGGGGGAGGCGACACCGAGGGTGGGGACAAGGCCAGAGGATCCCGGTGTCACCTCCGGGGCTCGGGGCCAGCGCCGGGGTTGGGGAGAGGCAGAATCCTGGAATTCCGGAATGGTTTGGGATGGGAAGGACCTCAGAGCAGTGCCACCCAGTGCCACCCAGTGCCACCCAGTGCCACCCCTGCCACGGCAGGGACACCTCCCAGTGTCCCAGGCTGCTCCGGCCTGGCCTTGGGAACTGCCCGGGATCCAGGGGAAGCCACAGCAAATCTGGGAATTCTATTCCAGCCACTTCCACCCTCCCAGGGAACAATTCCTGCCCAATATCCCACCCATCCCTGCCCTCTGGGAATCCATTCCCTGTGTCCTGTCCCTCCATCCCTGTCCCCAGTCCCTCTCCAGCTCTCCTGGAGCCCCTTTGGGGGCTCTGAGCTCTCCCTGGGTCCTTCTCCTGCCCAGGTGAGCACCCCCAGCTCTCCCAGCCTGGCTCCAGAGGGGCTCCAGCCCTGGACCAGCTCCTCTGGACTCATTCCAGCAGCTGCACAACTTCCTTGTGGTGTCCATCTCATCTCCCTTGGACCCTGCACCATGGAACTGTGGCCCGGCAGAGCCGAACCCCGGCTGCAGCAGCAGCAGGAGCCATCCCTCCTGCAGGGTGGCACTTCCAGGGTCCCCTCTGCAGTGGCTCCCTGTTTTCCATCCCTTTGTGTGCCAGCGGCTCTCAGCTGTCCCCAGCAGGATGGAATGAGCGGTTCAGCCTGGAAAATCCCATTGTCCTGCTTCCTTCTGAGCTTCCAACCACACCAAGGCAGGACCCGAGGGGAGAGCTTGGGTCCAGCAGTGCTGCTCTAGGAAATCGGGTGATGCACAAAACACATCGAGATCTGTATCCTTCAGAGGTTCAGGCTGCGGGTTCTTCTGCATTCTTGTGGCAAAGTTAACTCCTCTCTGTTGAGGAAAGGCTCGGTCGGTCTGGTGAGCAGCACTCACAGAATCTCCCTTATTAAATCACCTCTGTAATTAATTTTCTGTTCGCTGCACTCAGCTCTGCTCCCTCATCCCCAGCCCTGCTCCTTTTCCGGCGCCAATCTCATGGGATTCGCCCTGGGAAGTTGACATTTGGGAGCTGACACTGACGGGGAGCATGGTGAGAGGCAAACCACAGCCTCATCTCACACATCCTCTGCTCTGAAACGCTGACCTGGCTCCGGGCTGTGCTGCTGAGCTCAGCCCCGTGCAGCACTCCTCATCCTCCTCCACAAAGGCTCTGGGATGGCAGAGGCTCCCCCACATCCCATCGTTTTTAATAATTATTCATCTGTTTTGTCGTGAGGCCGTCCCAGCTGCTGCTGGTTTTGCCCTGCCACGTTTTCAGGTGGGTTTTGCTGACCCAGGCATTTCTTTGCAGCTTTGCAGGAGCCTTGGTCACAATCAGGGCTTTGATCTGTGAGCTCAGAAATCCCCGAAGGTCTCTGGGTGTTACTGAGCTCTGCGAAACCTCCGAGCCTGAAATCCAATTTTAGCCTCGGCAGAACCTTTATCTGCCCCCCAGTCTCTCCCGCAATTTACTGACAACCAAAGCCCTGCAGGGCTTCCAGCGTGGGGTGGGCTGCAAGCACAGAGTCAAACCCAGCAGCACCACGTTACTCTGAGGATGTTTCTACCATCTCCTGCTGCTCTTCCCAAAAGGTCTTAGGTGCGCTTTTTTTTTTTTTTTTTTTTTTTTTTCCTTTTTCCCCTGAGGTTTTACCAGCTGTAGCAGCCCAGAGTCGGTAGATAAAAAGCAAATGAAGGTCACGCCATCACTTGGTGACTAAGCTGAGCCTAAACCCAGCTCTCTGTGCTGCCAACATCAAACCAGAACGAATTCCACATCCTCCTGCATGGGAAAGGGCATAAAGGGTTTAAAATTGCAACTCAGATGTACATTTAATGCATCCTTTATTTGGTGTTAATTTTATTTATTGTTTCTTTATTCTCGTTTCGGTTGAAATAATTTCCGATCTGACTTTTTGAAGAGGTGAACAAGGCCCACAGGGGAGTCCCTGGCGGATCTCTGGTGGTGGTGGGAATTCCTTGTGCTCCCCCTGGTAGAAACATCCTGCTCTGACGGGGTGGGGTTCAGAGCAGGAGTGGGTGGCTCTCTGTTCTCCAACCCCCTCGGGAGCTCTGAACTGTCTACACCCAAATTCTTGTTTCTTTTCATTTGTTCCCTCCTTCCCTTTATATAAAAAGACCTTTCTAGTGAGGTTTTGTTGGATGAGACAGCACCGTGGTGCATCTCTGTGGGTCGTGAAAATCATGGAATTAATTCCTGAGCTGATAAACAACAAGTGGGAATGCCTGGCACTGGATCCGACTGCCAACGGTAAAACCAAGGTTAAAAGGGGGGATAGAAAACCCTGATACAAAAAATGAGAGAGTTTGCAATATTTGAGGGAAGGAGGGAAGCCTGAGATGTTAAAATAAGTCAGTGGAGAGTGACTTTGTGAAAGGATTCATCCATCCCTGGAAATGCTCGAGACCAAGTTGGATGGGGCTTGGAGCAGCCTGGGATGGTGTTTGGGATCCTAGAATCCCGGGATGGTTTGGGAGGGACCTTAAATCCCATCCCATCCCACCCCTGCCATGGCAGGCACAACTCCCACTGTCCCAGGCTGCTCCAAGCCCCATCCAGCCTCATCCTGGGCACTTGCAGGGATCCAGGGGCAGCCACAGCTTCTCTGGTCACTCTGTGAAATTATTTCCTTTAGCAGAAATATTTCCTTTATCTCCCAGGGATCAGCGTGGGGGTTGGCACCGATGACTCTCTGATGTCCGTGCTGGGATCTGGGAACGCTCCATCCCTGCCCCACTGCTGGGAGAACAAGAGCTCTGCTCCTCTGGCCACTGCTCTGTTTGCAGGGATCCCTCCCAGGGCTGGAGATTCCCCCAGCAGCTCCCTGAAATGCAGGACCAGCCCAATTTCCTGGCAAGAGGAGCGTTTTCCCCTCGAGGTTTGGCAGCTCAAGTGGCAGAGGCACAAGTCTCAGGATGTGGATTTAAAAAAAAAAAAAGAAAAACCAACCAACCAACCAAACCAAAAAACCCTTCCCTGCCTCACACCTGGGCTGCTGAAAGTTGTGTGGCTGTTCTTGTACAATTTCCTTCCTGGATAGGCAACACTCACCAATTTCAGCCTCTCTGCCGTGCTACACTCACATTTCTGTGTTTGTTTGCTGCTTCTGAAGAGGAATCCTCCCCTCCTTGCCAGGCCACAGCTCCTCTGGAAGCAGTGACAGATTCCTGGGGGTGTGGAAGGAACAAGCACAGCACACACCAGGGTGGTTTGGAATTATTGAGGACAAACAGCAAAATTAATCCATTTGTGCAATAGCTGATGGAGGAATGCTCACAGTGCCTAGGAAAAACTGAAAAAAAAAAAATAATTCCGGAATGTTTTTTAAGTCCCAGAAGACCTGGGAATGGTTTCAGGGCTGCTGCAGGAAGGACACTGCTGTGCTTCACCTTCTGGTTGTCCAAAGATCCAAATTCATGCCTGATACATCCCATTTTTCTGTGCCACACTGCCCTTCCCACAGCGAGGCTGGGATGGTAAATCCCTCACCCAAAGAGAAGGATTTGGCCAGTGACCAGTTCAGAGGGATTTTAAATCAGCCTGGCAGGTGGTGGAGGTTTGTTCCTGCACCTGAGTGGGATTTTAATGGGAATGGGAGGAAAATGAAATACAGAAGAGATTCCTTGCTCTTGGCACCAGTGTGACACCTAAAATCCTCCTTGGAGCGCCGTCTGCTCATCACGAGCAATCCCAAAATATTTTCCACATCTCTGCCAGGATGCCTGAGGGACTTTTTTATCCATTTTAACTGCAATTAGCTCCAGGAATGAAGTGCTCCAAACTTTTGGGAATGAAGTGCTCCAAATTTTTGGGAATGAAATGCTCCAAACTTTTGGGAATGAAATGCTCCAAATTTTTGGGAATGAAGTGCTCCAAATTTTTGGGAATGAAGTGCTCCAAACCTTTAACAAGAGGATGATGTTGAGCAGTAATTGAAGATATTGCACCCTGCAGGAACCTCTTGCCCGGCATTCCAGGAATCCAAGCGTTATGGGGTCCTTTTAATGGGATTTTTTTGCTTCTGCCAGTGTGAGGGAAGGTTAAAATTTGGGATTTGCTGGCCCAAGCTTCCCAGTCAGCCATAAGAACCCGCAGTGGGGTTTGCACAGAGCAAAATCCCAACCCGGAGTTTCGCTCTGGTCCTTCCATCGGCAATCCCAGTGCCTTGGGCACTGCTCCAGGGTTTTACCCCCAGTTCCAGCTCCCGTCAGAACAACCCTCCCATTCTGTATTTGTATCCACAGCCTCCCTGCTCACGCCTCTCAGGCAGGACAGCAGCTCCTCGGGGACCAGCATCTGCTCGGGGACATCGCTGGGCTCCCAGGGCTTCTCCGGAAAGGATCCAGGTCCTGGCTGCACTGGGAATGCCTGGCTGCTGTTCAGGACCAGGTGGATTTTCTCCAGAAGACACACCTGGGGTGTCCCTCCCTGCTGCTCCCACAGCTGGGGGACAGGGCTGGTGTAGTCCTGGGAGAAGATTCCCATCTCTGGTTCTGGGATTTCTTCGGGCGGTTGTGCCTGGGGAATTCCAGCGGCGACGTAACCCGGAGCGTTCCCGTGGGAGAGCTGGGGTTTGTAGGAACCGAGCTGCTCCAGGGCCAGGCTGCTGGGATCCACCACAATCCTGGGGAGCTCCTTGTGCTCGGGAATCTCTGCCCTGGCCTTGGTGTCCAGGCTCTCGTGCTGCTCCTGTGCCGGCACCTGCTCGATTTCCGTGACTGCGGGATCGCCGGGGGCCAGGAATGGCTCCTGGAGACTGGGGAAATCAGCCTTGTCCTGGGGAAAAATGATGGGAAATCTTCTTAAGTGGAGAGCTGCTGTTAGGGTTTGGAGTGACCTGGCCCAGGGGATGGGATGGGATGGGATGGGATGGGATGGGATGGGATGGGATGGGATGGGATGGGATGGGATGGGATGGGATGGGATGGGATGGGATGGGATAAAGGGATGGGATAAAGGGATGGGATAAAGGGATGGGATAAAGGGATGGGATAAAGGGATGGGATAAAGGGATGGGATAAAGGGATGGGATAAAGGGATGGGATGAGCTTTAAGGTCACTCCCAGCCCGGAGCAGCTGTGGGTATGGAATACAGAATATGTGGAATTAAGGTTTAAAGACCTCAGCTAATGCAGGCTCCCACACACCTTGAAAATGCCTGGGAAATGATTCCTGAGCAGTTCCCAGAACTTAAACCTCTTCCCATCCCTGTTCCCACAGCTCTGCAGTGAGCTGCCTTCTTCCAGATCACAAGGAATATTTCCAGAGGAAACGGCCTCAAGATGTGCCAGGGGAGGTTAAGGTTGGATTTTAGGGAAAATTTCTCTGTGGAAAGGGCTGTGCCCATCCCTGCAGGGATTTAAAATCCCTGTGGATGTGGCACTTGGGGACATGGGGCAGTGGTGGCCGTGGCAGTGCTGGGGGATGGTGGGACTGGATGATCTCAGAGGGAATTTCCAACCTGAATAATTCCTTGATCCTGTGAAGCCAAGCTTTAATCTGAGGGGAAGCAAAGGCAGGAGATAACTCAGCCCTCACCTGGAGTGACCTCACCACGCTGCTGTTCTCCACGTGGGGAAAGTCTTCAAACAGCCACTTGGGCAAGAGGGACACGAGGGTGACCTTCACCCTTCACCAAAAGGGAAAAAAAAACAAAGCCCAAGTGTTAACCCAATTTGTTATTCAGATATTCCTCGTGCAGGATGGAACTGTCTGGGTGGGAAGGACACAAGAAGAACACCCAGCCTTTGAGCAGGGCTTGGAAACTCTGGGTTCCCATTCTTTAATTCCAACAATTTCGTGTTTATTTGATTTGTTGTTGTTGTTTTTGTTGGTCTCTGCCTAACTGTAGAGCACCAAAAAGTCCTTTCATACAACAAGCTGATAAATGTGTGACATTGCCCTCAGGCTGAGGTGAAAAGGACTCTTTAGTTGGTTTTAAAACATCCCAGAAGAAATTTTATATTTCTTCTAAATAAAATAAAAAGAAAAAATAATTGGAAATGAGGAAATAAATATATGGAGGAGAAAAGAATACCTTTTTCTGACTGATTTTTTAAACATCACAATTGCAGAAAGAAGTGATAATCCCACCACGCTGAGGCTCAGTCCCAGGAAGACTCCGACATCATCATCTGCAAGAGGATGGAGAGGGGCTCGGTGATGCAGTCACTCACCATTTCCTACCCCAGCTGCCAGAAATGCTGACGTGAATTCCTCAGCCCGTGCTGGTTTAGCTTTTGGTTTGGGTGCTGTGGCAGATCGTGACCTTTACCAGAGGATGTGCAAAGCAGAGATCCCCAAAGCCAGAGCAGTGCCTGGGGAAAGCTGAAACGAGTCCCTGCTTCAGAGTGCAAGGTGGATCCATCCTCTTGCCGTGGTTAATTTTGTATTTTCCCGGTTTTGGCACCTCCCACTTGTGCTGGACGTTGCATTTTAACCTCGTTAGAAAGCAAAACTCGGAGCTTGAAATCTGTGGGTGCTGCTCATCCATGAGAGCACCACGGCCTCCCCTGCACCTGGGTTCTGTCCCGACAGAGGGAAAATGTTCTTTTGTTGGCTCTGACCTCCCCAAAATGTCCGGGAGCTCTCAGTTCCCACTTCCAGGCACTGCTGGGGTTACAGCTCCCATTTGTGGCCAGGAGAAAGCCTGGCTTAGCAAGGCAGAGCTGCCCTCCTTACCCTGGGACATCTCGCCGTGGACGCTGCCCAGGAGCGGCTCCTCAGGAGAGGCTGCAACACAGAGGGGACAAAACGTCTGTGATTCATTTAGAGCACTGGCTGACACAAAACTTGCCCCGGTTTTACCTTTTTTGAAAAAGAAATAATGGCATAATCAGAAAAATTAAGCTCCCTGAGGTAATTAATAGCTCCGGCTCGGGCTGGGCTCTCCACAATGTCCCATTTCCCAAGGGATTCAATTAAATGAGATGTTGATCAACACCTGCCCCCCTCTACAAAACATCTGCCCTGCACATCCCTCCCCTCAGCACCCAAAACAAGGGTTTAGTTCCCCTGGGGAGCTCCATCATTTTCCATGAGTGCTCCCAGGTTTTCCAGAGAAGCTGTGGAACCCTGGCAGTGGCCAAGGCCAGCTGGGACCTCGGGAGCAGCCTGGGACAGTGGGAGGTGTCCCTGCCATGGCTGGGGTGGCCCTGGGTGGGCTTTGAGTCCCTCCCAACCCAAACTATTCTGGGATTCTGGGATTTTCTAAAGTGCCTGAACCCCATGGGAATGAATTTCCTGATCATTTCCATGCAGGGAGGGAAGATCTGAAGATGCTGCCATGGCAAGAAATTTTTTTGTGTTGAAACATCCAGCTTCGATCCTGGCCAAGTCCAGCAATTCTCTCGGGATCTCTTGTCCTGGACTAAATTTCTGGTGGCACAGAGAAGGGCCCTGCCCCAGGACAACACCTGGCAGCCAGGGCTAACAACAGCCAGGAATGTCTGCTTGTGTTTCCTGGGAATAGCTGGATTTATTCCGTGAGGGAAGACAGGCAGCAATCCAAATACGTGGGTGACTACAGGTGTTTTTATAGGGTTTGGGTGGATCAAAAGTGACTCGATAGGGTACAGGATTGAAACACTACCCAAGTAGAGAAGAGTTCTGTGTGTAAAATAACCAATTACAATCAATTCTAACCAAGTGACTTCTAGGAAGCTGAGCAGGGTCTAACATTTTTCTAGCATTAGTCATTCTAATTAAGTAGATTTTCTTATCTCGAAGAGAATACCACGGGGGTCTCACAGGGGTGTCTGCAGAGGAATCCTTCTCCTGCACAGAGAAGCCCCTGGGATCTGCAGGGGACCCATCTCGGAGGGCAGAGCTGAGGACTCACCCAGGTGTCACCTCAGGTGTTCCCTGCAGGTGCCTCTGGCTCTGACAGCCCTGCCCAACCTCACCTGGCCCCTCCACTTTATTTAAGCCCAGTCCTGACCCTCAGCCCCCATTTAGGCTGAGCTCAGGGGGTCAGCTGAGCTGACCTGCCCAGCTCTCGAGGGTACCCAGAGCCACCCCAGTGATGGAGAGGATGATGTTCCTTTGCAGGCTGCCTCATCCCTCCCTAAAACCATTTCCAGCCTTGAAGGTGCCCCTTCGGAGCCATCCTGTGGCTCCCACTCCAGGTGAGGAAGGTCAGGCTCTGCCTGCCCAGCTGCTCTCTGGAAAAGCTCTTTGCAGTATTTTGGTTTATCTGTAACATTTTCTTGTGAATTCTGCATTTGCAACCTCGCTTTTCTGCCACAGAGAGGGACAACGACTCCACTGGTGCATCAGGTGGAGGAGAATTTGGTGCTTGGGTGTTTTTGGTCAGTGCAGGGGGGCAAAGACCAGCTGGAGATGGGGTTTATATATACATATATAAACATATATATGTTTTGTTATAGAAATACCTTGGTTAAACTCTCTGTTTTCCTATCCTGCTCGACGGGGAAGCTTTATCCCGTTCCTAAACCTAAGGAATACCCCAAAGCTGAGGCTGTAGGGAGGAGCAGCAGCTTTTCCCCCCGGGCAGGCTCACCTGGGCTGGAGCTGGGATCGCTGATTCCATCGGGATACACCGCGAACAGCGACACGCGGGGGGGAGCTCCTGCCGCTGCCTCTGCTGGGAAAAGCGAGATTTGCCTTCAAAATGTGGATTTTTTTATCTGTTCTGAAGGCTCCAGGCTCGGTCAGGGACTTGTCACTCAGTGGTGAAAGCAGCTGGGTTGGCCTTTGTGGGTCTGGTGTTGCTCCTGGCTTGCCAGCTCGTTTTTATTTCATTTTCTTTCCCTCCCCATCCCTCCTTTCCCTGTGATCTTCACCCAGTGACCAAATCCCACTGGCCACCCTCAAATCTCTAACTGCTTCTTCCCTAAGGGCTCTTCACAGCCCCACTCCGCAAAAACGAGGGGCAGGGGCTCAAATTCACATGAAGATGGATTCCTAGCCCAATCTGGATTCCTAGTCTAATTTGGATTTATAACATCCTGATGAGCTGTGCCTATCAGAAAAGGGATCCTGGGATGCCTTACCTTGGATGTAGGTGTGTGTTTCCTGCTGTGGGACTTTTTCCCAGAAGAACTGCTCCCCCTGGCCGTGCTGGGAGCTGGAAACCCACTCCAGTATGAACCAGAGTGGGGGGCTCTGGCTGTGCTGGGGGGGCTGCCACTGAACCAGGACCCTGCTCTGGTTCTCAGGCTTCACCTCCACGGCCTGTGGTGCTGGGAATTCTGTGGAGAAAAAGGATAAGGGGTTGTCACCCCAAATTCATCCTTGGAGACTGGCAAGGGGCAGCCAAGCCAAGGAGAAATGTGAATTTCCTGGAAGTGTTTGAAAACTGAATGGTGATCAGGAAATTATAGAATATGCTGGGTTTATTATAGATAAACACTATATACATATATATATATATATGCATTTTAATCTATCTTTGTTTTGATCTGTATTTCATAGGATTATTTAGATTGGAAAAGACCTTAAAAATCAAAGCCACCAGTGTCCCCATGTGCCACGTCCATGTGGCTTTTGAATCCCTCCAGGGATGGGGACTCCACCTCTGCCCTGGGCAGCTGTGCCAGGGCTGGAAAAGTTTTCCATTAGGAAATTTTCATTATAGTCACCCTGAGCCTCCCCTGGCCATTCCCTCTGCTCCTGTCCCTGTTCCCTGGAGCAGATCCCAAATCCCCCCGGCTGTCCCCTCCTGTCAGGGAGAGCCAGGCAGAGCCACAAGGTCCCCCCTGAGCCTCCTTTTCTCCAACTGAGCCCCTTCCCAGCTCCCTCAGGGATTCTCCAGCCCTTTCCCAGCTCCCTCAGGGATTCTCCAGCCCTTCCCAGCTCCATTCTCTGTTCTGGACAGGCTCCAGCCCCTCCATGGAGTGGTGACCCCAGAGCTGTCCCCAGCACAGGGGACAGGAGCAGTGCCCACGCTGTGGCTGGCACAGCCCATGTGCCCTTGGCCCTTCTGGCCAGCTGTGCTCATCCCCAGACAGATGCAGAGCTCTGTGCTTGCCAATCCTAAAAAAAAGCCCCAAATCATTTCTGTCACATCCCTGAAATGCTTCACCTGTCACTTCTTACCAGAAATGTGAACAATTCTGATAAACGTCAGAACTTAGAGATGTTTTTCCACCTTATTTCTCTTCAGTTTCTTTTTAGTCATGTATTTGTCCTCAGCTTGAAGGGGACTTTCCCCTCTCATTGCTCATTCAGAGACATTTTTCAGAGCTAGGAAAGCGTGGTTGTGGGGAAAACCACAGCCCCGGGCCCAGGGAGCATAAGGTGGTCCTAAAAGGATTTAGAAAGGATTTTTTTTTCCCCCTTATTTTTCAGTTTGCTCACAGTGGGGGCAGGCAGAGGCTGAAGGAGCTGTTCTGGGGGGCAGAGCAGAGGAGCAGCCGTGCACCCTTTGCTTTGCCAGCCAGCACGGGCAAGGCAAACCCATTTTTGCTGCAGCCTTAGGAGGTGAAGGGCTGAGATTCCAGAGCCTGAAAGGGCTGCAGGAGACCTGGAGAGGGGCTGGGGACAAGGGATGGAAGGACAGGACACAGGAAGTGGATTCCACTGCCAGAGGGCAGGGATGGGTGGGATACTGAGAGGGAATTGTTCCCTGGGACGGTGGGGAGGGACTGGGATGGAATTCCCGGAGGAGCTGCGGCTGTCCCTGGATCCCTGGCAGTGCCCAGGGCCAGGCTGGATGGGGTTTGGAGTAACCTGGGATAGCGGGAGGTGTCCCTGCCCGTGGAACAATGACATGGGATGAGCTTCAAGGTCTCTGTCAGCCCAAACCGCTCCAGAATTCCATGATTCCATACCCAGCACCTCCAGGGGACTTGTCTGGAGGACTTTGTGCTCCCTCGGTGGAGCGGGCAGAGCTCTGCCTTTCCCTTGCACAATCCAGCATTTCCCCGGCGATCCGGGTGAAATCCATTCCCTGCACTCGGCTCGTGTGCCATCCTACCTTCCCGAGCTGCTGCCCGGGTCAGGGGGATGCTGGCAGGGCTGGAGCTCCCTCTGGAATTGCGGGCGGTGACGAGGAGGCTGCGGGCTCCCGGCGGCACCAGGACCGCGCACTCCGTGCCGGGGGTGAGGCACAGCAGCTCCGATCCCTCGGGGCTCTCGGCGGCCACGGCGTAGCCCAGGATCCTCCCGCGGGCATCCCGGGCTGGCAGCGGCTGCGAGGGGCGAGATGGGCAGAGATCTGCGGGGTGCGACACCGAGACACCCAGCCGGGACAGCCGTCCCCTGGGCCGGGTGACACGTTTTTAAAGGATGGAGAGATTTGGCTCTAAGCTGGGGCTGGAGTTTTCCTCCCATGCCCGCGGCCAAAGGGTTCCTCAGGGAGGGCGGCACCTCCGGCTGCTCGGGGAGGAGCAGCAGAGCCAAAAATCCACAGAGCAGAGCCCCAGAATCACCTTACCTTGATCAAGACCGTCACCTCGTGGCTGCCGTCGGGCAGGACCGGACCCAGGCGCCGCCACACAACGGGAGGGGCGGCGGGGGCTGCGGAGGGAGGGGACACCGTGTGACACCGCGGAGACACCGGGGGACATCCCAGGGACACCGTGTGACACCGCGGAGACACCGGGGGACATCCCAGGGACATGGTGAGACACCGCGGGGACACCGGGGGACACCCCAGGGACATGGTGAGACACCGCGGGGACACCGGGGGACACCGCAGGGACACCGGGGGATACCCCAGGGACATGGTGAGACACCCGGTGTCCCCCCACACCCGCAGCCCTCCGGGGAGCCCCTCCCGACCGGGGGTTCTGCGGCTGGAAGTGGAAAGAGCCGGGATGGAAAGCACCGGAGGGCGCTGCTTTTTAAAATTTTTTTTTGTTTTGTTTTGGTTTTGGGTTTTTTTGGGTGGGGAGGGAGCACCCCCGGTGCCACCGGGATGGGAGCGCGGCGCTGCCCGGGCATCCCGGGATGGCCGAGCTGGCCGTGCCCAGGCTCATCCCGAGGTAACAGCTGGCATGGATGGAGGGGAGCTGGCTCAGGGTGACAGGGATTTGTCGCGACACCTCGGCTGATATTTTTTTTTTTTTTCCCACCCAGGGGAGCAAGCGAACCACTAAAGATCATGGAATCTGTTCGGCTGGGAAAAAACGCTCTGAGAACATCGAGCCCGACCGCCCTCAGCTCTGCCAAGGCCACCACCGCCCCATGTCCCCAAGTGCCACATCCACGGGGCTTTGGAGCCCCCGCAGGGTGGGGACCCCGGGGCTGACAAATGTCACCGCGGCTGAGCCCACCTGCCTCGGGGGTGCTGTAGAGGAAGGGGGGGCTCCAGGCGCTCCAGGGGCTGCGGGCGGTGCTGAGCCGGCACCGGACCTGGAACACGAACTCGGCGCCGCTCTGCAGCTCGTGGTGACAGCGGGGACCCTCCCGTGCCGCTGTGTCACACGGCTCCACCTGCAAGGGCAGCGGGGAGCTGGGGGAGCGGGACCCAGCGGGTCCCCACTGCCACCGCCACCCCTGGCACGGGGCAGGGCACTGCCACCCTCTCTGCACGGGCAGGACCCGCACTGTCCCCTCCAGTGCCGCTCTGCGGGACACAGCCGGGAATTCTGCCACCGCGGGGATTTTGGGGCTCCTGTGGCAGCTGGGAGCAGGACTCAGCCCTGCCAGCGCTCGGGGATGTTTCCAAAGGGCTCAGGTGGAGCTGGTGTGGTTTTGTCTGGGGTGTGTGCCCTGAGCATCTCAGAGGATTTGGTGCCTTGTCCTTGCAGAGCAGAACGTTTGGAAATATTTGGAGTTAGGTTTTTTTGCTTAAAAAGCTGAGATAAGCCTGCCCGCGAGGCCATCTGCTGTCTCAGGTGGCATCAGCTCTCCTGTCCCCCCAAAGCGGGGTCTGCCAGGGATGCCCACTCCCCACCAGCACCAAAGGGGTGAGTTTTGGATGACCCCAAATATTCCCACTGCCCATGGGGAGGCTCCAGCAGGAACGGGACCTGTGTCTCTTTAACGGGGACATGTGGGGGTAGGTTTGGGGGGTCCCGGGGGTCTCACATGCCATGTTGGGGTGCCCGTGGCTCTGTGCCTCTCCTGGCACTGCACGTTCTGCAGCCGTGTCCGGCTCCTCCAGCGTGTGGTGGTGCAGGGAGGGGACATCTCCGAGGTCTCGGCGCCGATGACCACAGGCAGAGTGGGGACCACTGAGGGGACAGATGGGGAGGGGTCGGGTGGGGCTGTCCTGGGGCTCAGGGCTGTCCCTAAAGTGACACTGCGGGGCAGGGCAGTGGGGGAGGGGGGCACGCACAGCCCCAGTACGGTGTGCTGGTCATGAGTGGGCAGAGGGATGGATGATGGATGGATGGATGATGGATGGATGATGGATGGATGAGGGAGGGAGGGATGGATGGATGATGGATAGATGGATGGACGGATGGACGGAGGGATGGATGGATGGACAGACAGATGGACATACCGAGCTCCTGCAGGCTGAGGAGCCGAGGGGCCGAGCGGGCAGTGCCCAGCACGTTGCTGGCCTGCACCCACACCGAGTAGTGGCTCTCATTGTGAAGCTCTCGCAGCAGCACAGGTGAGTCTGCAGGGAAGATCTTTTCTTCCTCATCCCCCTCATCCTCCTCATCCGGTGCCACCACTCTGGAAGCAGAAGGCAGCCCTGTCCCAGCATGTGCCCATCCCAGCACCACACACCTGAGGGGTCACAGCTCCTGACCAGGGCGTGCCTACCCCCAAACCCAGAGCTTGTCACCCCGAAAGCAAACTGGGAAGCCATTCCCTTCCCTGACACTGCTGCTGGGAATTTGTGTTTTCCCAATGGGAAAGGAGCTCTTTCCCTCCTTTCTGGCTGATCCCAAGCAAAATTTCAGCGGGAGCTTTGTCCCTTCTCCTCACAAAGCCTCCATATGATGGGATTTGATGTCTTTAAAATGGAGTCAGGGTGACTGAAAGCCTGCCAGGCTGGTGCCACGGGGACTTCAATGGCCGAGAATATCCTGAGACAGCAGGAGGTTCTGGGTGCGTGCCAGGTGTGCCATGGGGATTTGGGTGGCAGGGAACGTCCCAGGGTGGCACTATGGCACACCATGGAGCAGCCAGCACCTCTGCTTCAGCTTCAAGATGGATTTTTGCTTTTGGTTTTTGGGCAGCGTTAGGTTAACCTTCTCTTTGTCCTGGAGAGAGAAGCTGCTGCTTCCCTGTGGCAGAGCACGCTGAACGTGACAGCCAGAGCTGCATCCTGCAGAGCCCACCCTGCGGGGGAACGCGTGGTTCTGGGGCAGGAGGTGACAAAAATGTGAGCTGGAGGAAATGGAACTGGGGCAGGGCAGCCCCGCTGTCACCCGGAGCTGTCACCCGGGGCTGTCACCCCCGCCCCCGGGACACCCCTGCTCACCTGCGCAGGTGGAGGCTGTGCCGGGTGGGCAGCTGGCTGTCCCGTCCCGCATCCCAGGCGCACTCCAGGCGCTCCGAGCCCTCGGCGATGGCGCAGCTCAGGTTACCGGGGGGGTCCGGAGGGTCTGGGGGTGGCGAGGCCGGGTGAGGGCACGACCAGCCCGGGAGGAGCCGAACCCCAACACCTCGGAGCCTGGCAGGGCTGAGGGGCACGGGGGTACTCACAGCCCGCCCGGAGCTCGGTGCCGCACACCAGGCGGTGCAGCTGGGTGTGGGCACAGCGGGAGAAGCAGGTGACGGTGGCGAAGGGCATCCGAAAATCGCGCAGCTGGAGCTGCAGGGGGCTGCCGGGCAGGGTCTGCTCGGTCCCCTCAGCGCGGCTGTAGTTGAGGAGGATGAGGAGCTGGGGCGAAGGGCAGCCCAGGGTGGACTGGCAGCTGATGGAGATGTTGGAGCCCATCCGAACCACCGGAGCGGGCTCGATCCAGACGCGCCCCTTGCACCGGATGCTCGCAGCGCCTGTGGCAAAGCGGGTGGGCTCCGGGGGTGTCCCACGGGAGCAGGGGGTGCCAGTGGGCTGCACTGGAGCTGCTTTGCTCCCTGGGATCCTGCAGCGAGGGGGTTACACCCCGACCCGGTCACCTTGAACCCCGTGGGATAAAACCAGGGGTCAGGAGTGATGCTCGTGGGAGAAACCGCTCCCCGTGGACACTTGGCGGTGACCAAAGCCAGGTTGGACAGGATTTGGAGCAGCCCGGGACAGTGGGAGGTGTCCCTGCCCAGGGCTGGGGGTGCTCTGAGGTCTCTCTCAGCCCAAACCCGGGACTGGGATGAACCCCCAGCCTGCAGCAGCGCCCCGGCCCCACTGACTCAATCCCAGATCACAAACAGCCAGTTTCACCCCTTCCACCGATTTTAGGTTTTGCTCTAATGTTTAAATGACTGCAGGGAAATAACCTGCGCTCTCGAGAGCTCTGATCCCCAAGATAGGGCGGCGGGGGCGCTGCCCTTCCCTATCAGATGAAGCTCTGCAGCAGCCCCGGCTCTCAGGCGCTATCGGGCTCCATCTGGCCTTCCTGGAAAGGGCAGGGCTGTGCCCCGAGCTCAGCTCGGGGGCTGCAGGAGCCTGGAAATGGCACCGAGAGCTGGAAATGACCCCACTCCAAGGAGAGGAGAGGGAAGGAGAAGGAGCTGCAGGATATGGGACACCCCCCTCCCCCCCCCCCCCCCCCCTTGCAGTGCTCCCCTCAAAACCCACAACTCTGTCATTGTCCCATCGCCACCCTAAATGCCCTGCAGGGGCAGGACGTGGCTCAGGTGTCCCTGCGGTGGCCCTGTCACGGTCACTCACCTGGGCAGAGCCAGCAGAGCAGGACGTGCAGCACCAAAGCCTCGCTGGACCCAGCCATGTCCTGGACTGCGGGCACTGCCCACGCGTGGCATAGTCTGAGGGATAAAAATGATGGAGAAAACCCTCCTGGGAACCAGCTCCAGCACGGGCAGGAGGGCCAGGAGGGGATAAGGTAATGTGGGTTTGTGGCAGGGAAATCTGAGCAGCCACAGATGGGTTTGGGGGGTCAGGGAGTGCTGCCCCTCTGCTCAGAGCCAGCGCGAGGGTTGGTTCCAGGGTTGGGCTCCCACAGGGACAGTAGAGGTGGGGACAGTCTGGAATGAGCCCACCGGAGGTGCCCAAGGGTCAGGAGCACCTGAGAAGTGTGAGAAGGCTGGGGGAGCTGCTCAGCCTGGAGAGGAGGGGACTCAAGGTGGGCAAATCCTTGGGAATGGATGTTTGGGGTGGGGGAGTAAAGGTGAGGCAGCCAAACTCCTCCCGGCGTGGCTCAGGGACAGGGCTGGAGGCAACAGGCTCCCTTTGGAAATCAGGACATTCCAGAAAAAGCTCTTTAAAGGTGGCCAGAGTGAGGCTGCTGCCCTGAGGTCTTGTCCTGCAGTCCCCATCCCTAAGGAGGCTCAGACGTGCTTTTATAGGATAAAAACTCCCTGTTTTTCTTTTATCTTTCCCACAGGTCCTGCCCAGGCTGAGCAATGGCTCTTCCCAGCAGTGAACCCCTGGACACAGCCCCAAAATCCCAGGCCAGGCTTTCCCCCCCGTCCCCAGGGCGTCACCCGTGTGCCTGCACCCCACAGGTGCTTAACATCTTCCCCTGCTCACTTTGCCTTTCTGGAAGAATTCCCACAATCCAAGCCTGGCCTCACCAGCTTTGTGGGACTTGGACCACGGGGCTGGGAGGGTTTTGCAGCAACCAAGGCACAGACTGGTGAGGAACAGGGAAATGCAGCTCCCAGGGGGAATCTGCTCTTTTGCAAGCAAAGTATCCTCCTGGGAGCAGCCAGCAAGGCAACCCCAGCCCTCTGAAATTGGGATGGCTCCAGCATCCCCACAAGCCCCTCTGGGGATGTGGGGTGAGCACAGAGCAGACCCTGAGCCAGCCCTGACACCCCCATTCACCTGAACACCCAGCCAAGCCCACCTTCTGTAATTTCCTTTCCCCGTGAAATACCTGCTGTCAGGAATGGCAAGTGTCCCTGGAGGGAGGCCAGAATCCACAGTAAAAGCTCCAAAATGCTGCTTTTCAACCCAAACCAGGCCACCAGCAGCAGCGAGTGCTTCGGTACATCTTGTGCAGGGTGAGGTGACCTCGTTTGGTTTTAGGGCTTATCAAGCATTCATCATGAATGAGTCAAATTTCGAGTGCCTCCTCATTACCTGACCTACAAAGAGAAGCTGTCGGCTCCTAAGTGCCCATGAACCTTCTGCAAGTCAGAGTAAATGAAAAAAATGCAACTGGGATCCTATGAGAAGAGCTGAAAAACTCTAAATGTGCCCGGCTCTGCGAGGGATCGCAGGCTCTGCCTCCTCTGGGAATCACATTTGTGTTTTTATTCCAATTTAGCGGGGTTTGCAAACTCCGAAGCCAAAGGAACTAGGCCATTTGGAGACGCTGGGCTTTGATTTCATCTCTGGTGAAGCCTCCTCGTGTATCAGGGCTAAAGAAATGTGAATTCAGCCAAGAGGGGAGAAGCTGCTCCACGGTGCCAACCCACACCATGCGGAATCTCCAGCAGCCAGGAGAGGATTCACGCAGGAGCAGCGGGTGAGGAGCAGGAGCTGGGACATTTTGGGGTTAAATTCAGGGTGCTGGAAGCCGGGGAAAGCAGAGAGTCCTTACCTCGGTAGTCCTCAGGACACGTCCTGCTGCCGCTGTGGCCGGAGCTGCATCAGCAGTGTCAGTGTGGGGCTGACCTACATAGAGCACCTGAGCTTTCCTTCCAGTCTGAGTCAGTCCAAGGGAAAACCCAGCATCCCTTCAAGCAGCAGCCTCGGCCCAAGGGGCGTCTTCAAGTTCTGGCAGGGTTTGGAGCCACCCTGGTGAAGTCAAGCCCATCCCCGGTGGTCTCCGCAAGACGGGGAGTCCCAGGTGCTGTCAGGGGAAGAACGTTTTCCTACAGATCCCAGAGGAATGGAAAGTCCTGAAGGAATCAGGTTGTTTTCACCAGCACTGAGTGTCTCTGTGCTCGTGCTGGTCCCCAGCTCATCCAAGGATGTTTCAGGCAGAGAATCCCCGGTGCTGGGAGGTCCAAAGCTCCGGGGATGCTCCGGCGCTCTCCCTCTGCTGCTCCCAAAGCCCGGCTCTGCAGAGCCCGGGACTTCCTTTTTCGTGTCGGTTGAAGAGTTAAACCTCAAAAACAGTGTTAACCTCATTTAGACACTGCAACCACAGGAAACCCCGCACTGCTCCCGCCTCTGCCTCGCAGGAGGAAATGTCGGGGAACAGAATTTACCCCCCCCCCCCCGGGGAAAGGCAGAGCCTCCCTCTGCCAGCAAGGCCTGGCTGCTCCGGGTTTTGACTGATCCACGGGGATTTTTGTGGAATTGAGAGCAGGAGGCTGCGGGGTGAAGCGTCGCTGAGTGGTGTGGTTCTATAATGTGTATGATGTATATAGATTATATAATGTATATAATGTATAGCTGTAGGAACGTCTGGGTTTGTGTGGTTACACACACCCCGAGCAGGACTGGAGGGGTTTAGTGGGAATTTCAGCTTTGGGATGTACTGGGAGTGTTTAATGCTCGGGGCATAAGCACAGCTGGGGCTGGTGCTGCACATCTGGAGCCAGCTCATCTCATCTGGGGCAGGGGCGGCACCGAGGACAAGCACACCTGGGCCCAAGTGGCACATCTGGAGCCAGGGCAGCACATCTGGAGCTGGCACAGAGCGGTGGAACGTGGAGCTTTCCCAGGACAGCTGTCACATCCCCTCGGAGCTGCCGGTTCCTGCATTTCCCGGGCCCCCGATCTTCCTCTGCCACTCCACTGATGAGTCCTCATCTCCTCCTGAGCGCTCAGAGCTGCAGCTCAGAGCTCCCCGGGCTCACACCCGGCTCCCACCGGGCTCTTCCCCACAGATCCCTCTTTCCCGTGCTCAGGAATCTCAGTTGCTGTCACCTTCCTCTGAGGCAGCTGCGCTGCCCCGACTTTCCGACCCTCATCGTGTTTTTGGGGTTCCCTGTGGCTTGTTCAGATATTCCTTAGAGCTGAGGGCAGGGTTGGGCTGGGTTTAGGGAGAAATCCACTTCACAGAGAGAAGCTGTGGCCGCTCCTGGATCCCTGAAGTGTCCAGGCTGGACAGGATTTGGAGCAATGTGGAACAAGATGAGCTTTGTGCTCCCTTCCAGCCCCGTTCCAGGATTCAGCGACCCTGCATCCAGAGGTGGAAACGCCTTCCCAGCGTTTTGGTGCCCTGCAGAGAGTCCGTCCCGAGGCTGGCACAGCACCGCAGCTTCTCCAGCACAGCCGGGATGGTGCCTCGGGATCCAGAACTGGGCTGGGCTCGGTCCCCTTCGCCCCAGCAGCAGCCGGGTTTGGGGGGCACCCTGAGCTCCCTGAGCCCCCCGCGGCTGTGCCCTGCTTTCCCCACAGCCTGGAATCTCCCCGGAGCTTCCCCTGCCCTGCCCAGCCCCTGTGCCAGCCCGTCACTGTCACTGTGTCACTGTCGCTGCCTATGTGTCACCGTCAATACCACTGTCCCTGTGCCAGACTGTCACTGTCAATGCCACTGTGTTACTGTCTCTGCCACTGCCACTGTCACAGCCCCTGTGCCAGCGCGTCACTGTCACTGTCACCACCTCCGTGTCCCCCTCGCTGTTCCCGTGCCCTGCCCCTCTCCCCTCTCCCTTCTCCCCTCTCCCCTCTCCCCTCTCCCCTCTCCCCTCTCCCCTCCCCGGGAGGTGCCCGCAGCCCCGGAGCTCTGAGCGGTCAGACGAGATGAAGATGAAAGCAGATTAATTCAACCTCTGTTATCTTTGGTGGGCACGCTCGGATCCCTGCTCTGCCTCAGTAGGAAGGAAAGGTCGGGACACACCCGGCTGTGCTCCAAGAGCTCCTGTGTCACCCCAAGCGCCGTGCCCGGCCATGGGGACACGGGGGACACAGGCACAGGCTCGTCCCCTTCTCGCCCTGTTGCCACCCAGAAATTCCATCCTGAAATCTGTGGCTCCGGGGGTGGGGGGGACGCTGCCCCCACGGGGGTTTCCCTGTACCCCGGTGAGGGTTTGGGGGGACAGGGACATGCCAGGGGGATTGGGAACCAGCGCTGCTGGCGTCGGTCCCGCTGGCACCGTGCTCCAGGCAGGATTAGGTTCCTCTCTGCTGCTGGAGGAATAAATATTCCCGAGTCCAAGCTCCGCCACGGGCTCAGGACAGCCGGGGCTCGGTGCAGGAACAAGGAAGGTGATGCCAATGTCAAAGAAGGTTTGAGTGTGATTTTTGGCCGGGGTAAAAGGACACCCGAGATATGGAAAGTTGCTCCCGGATTTGAAAGTCAGTTTGTCCTTCCTGTGAGCCGTGCCAGGGAACAGCCGCCGCTCCTTCCCTGTGAGCAGGGACGTGAATCAGCCGGGGAAAGGAAAGTTTGGGCAGAGTTTGCTTTTCCCTGCGAGCCGAGCGTGCCGGGGCGAGCGGCAGCTCCTGCCCACGGGGCCACCATTCCCCATTTCCCTCCGGAGGCTGCAGGCCCTGGCTGTGCCCGGGCAGGTCACGGCAGAGAGAAAATTGGGAATAATGCTTCCCAAAAGGAGCTGTAAACACAGCCACGGCCACGGACAATGAATGTCCCGCTGCTGCCTTCCCTCCTCGCTTTGGGAGTGACTCCAAACCAACCCTGGAGGGATTTAAAAGCCGTGTGGATGGACATGGGATAGGGGTGGCCTTGGCGGCGCTGGAGTGGTTGGACTGGATGGTGTCGGCGGGCTTTTCCAACCGGAATGATCCAAGATTTTATGGAATCGCTGCTTTTTCCAAGCCGAGGCTGGTGCCTCATACCCCCGCACCACCCGGAGCAGCTCCGTCCCTCCAGCCGTGTCCTGCCCCTTCGGGGGCTCCGGGACACTTTGTGCTGTGGGGACTCAGAGCTGTGCCCAGGTGGGTGCCCACATCCCAGCAGGGCCGGGCTGAGCTGTTCGTTTCACTCTTTGTCCCCCAGCCAAATCTGTTCCCTCCACTGCGTCCCGTAGGGCGGAGGCGTTTTTGTGCTCCAAGCTGCCTTATTTTGGGATTTTTCCACTTGGCAGAGCATAGCCCGGAGGGGAAGATTTAATCTCTGAAAGGGAAGGGCTGGTGCCAAAATCCTGCGTGTGGGGTCACCGGAGGGGAACACCCAGCAGGCTGCTGGGCCCCCGGGCCAGGGACAGCAGTGCCAGCATGGCTCTGACCCCCCAGTTCTGCTGTCACTGCTCTCACCCCCCCAGTTCTGCTGTCACTGTCCTGACCCCCCAGTTCTGCTGTGGAGAGGGGGGGATGGATCCCTGTCCCCCTGCCCACACAGGGCACACACATGTCTTTGGTGTCCCCTTGTCCCTGCAGTGTCCCCCATGTGTGACCTCCATTCCCCTCTTCATGCCGCCCGTGCTGGGGGTTCCCCTCAGCAGTGTTTCCCACACCCATGAGATTTCCTGTGAGATGCACTCCTTGCTGTGCCCCCACACCAGCCCCGTGTGCCATGGCCTCCCCTGGCAGTGCCTCCCATCCCATTATCCCATCCCATTATCCTATCCCATCCCATCCTATCCTATCCCATCCCATCCCATCCCATCCCATCCCATCCCATCCCATCCCATCCCATCCCATCCCATCCCATCCCATCCCATCCCATCCCATCCCATCCCATCCCATCCCATCCCATCCCATCCCATCCCATCCCATCCCATCCCATCCCATCCCATCCCATCCCATCCCATCCCATCCCATCCTATCCTATCCTATCCTATCCTATCCTATCCTATCCTATCCTATCCTATCCTATCCTATCCTATCCTATCCTATCCTATCCTATCCTATCCTATCCTATCCTATCCTATCCTATCCTATCCTATCCTATCCCCATCCCTTTATCCCATCCCTGTATCCCATCCCTGTATCCCATCCCATTATCCCATCCCGCCCTCCCTCTGTCCCTTTACCCCGCGGTCCCATCCCCCTCTCCCGGTCCCTCCCCCTCCCGGTCCCGGTCCCTCTCCCGGTCCCTCCCCGCGGTTGCGCGCTCCCGCCGCTCTCCCAGCCCCGCCCCAGCCATGTCGGTCCCGCGCAGACGCCCCGCGGCCGCAGCCGGGGGGGGCCCGGAGGGGGCGGCCGAGGGGGGAGCCCCCGCCGGAGCCCCCGCGCCCGGCGATGCGGAGCGGGGCATGGCGGCCCCGCCGCTCTGCCTGCGCCTGCTGGCCGCCGCCTTCTACGGCCTCAGCTCCTTCCTCATCGTCGTCGTCAACAAGAGCGTCCTCACCGCCTACGGGTACGGCCGCGCCGGCGGGACCCCCCCGGCATCGGGGTACCCACCCCCGGGATCGGGAATCAGCCCCGGGATCGGGGTACCCACCCCCGGGATCGGGAATCAGCCCCGGGATCGGGGTACCCACCCCCGGGATCGGGAATCAGCCCCGGGATCGGGGTACCCACCCCCGGGATCGGGAATCAGCCCCGGGATCGGGGTACCCACCCCCGGGATCGGGAATCACCCCCCGGCATCGGGAATCGACCCTGAGATCGGGAATCCCACCCCGCTATCGGGATACCCCCCTGGCATCGGGAATTCTCCCCCAGGAGCGGGAATCCCACCCCGGGACATGGGTATCCCCCCTGGGATCGGGAATCCCGCACTACGATGGGGGTACCCACCCCTCAGATCGGCAGTCCCACCCCTCTTATCGGGGTACCCCCCACCGTGGTCGGGTTACCCCCCTGGCATCGGGAATTCACCCCCAGGATCGGGAATCCCACCCTGAGATCGGGAATCCCATCTTGGGATTGGGGTACCCCCCCTGGCATTGGGAATCCCCTCCAGGTGGGCATGGGGACCCCCCTGTAGGATGGGGATGGGGACCCTGCCACTCACCGCCGGTCCTTGGGGTCGGGTACCCCCCCCGCCCCGTGTGTCACCCTCCCCGTGTGTCACCCCCCCCGTGTGTCACCCTCCCCGTGTGTCACCCCCCCCGTGTGTCACCCCTCCCCCGTGTGTCACCCCCCTGTCCCAGCTCCTCCCCACCCCCCATGCACCCCCAGTTTTGGGGCTGCCCCCACCCCCAGCCCATTCTTTCCCCTCGCCCACCCTGGGTGTCCCTTCAGTGTCCCCATAGCCGTGTGGCCTTTGGGACCCCCCTGCTGTGGGTGCCCCCCATAATTCGTGCTCTCCTCCCGCAGGTTCCCGTCCTCGCTGTGCGTGGGGCTGGGCCAGGTGAGTGGGACCCCCCGGTGTCCCCACACCCCGAGTTTTGGGGGGCTCTGGGGTGACCCCTGCTCTGTTACAGATGCTGGCCACGGTGGCCGTGCTCTGGGCAGGGAAGGCGCTGCGGGTGGTCAAGTTCCCTGACCTGGACAGACACATCCCCCGGCGGGTGAGACCCTTCCCCGGCACCCAAATCCCTTCCCCGGCACCCAAATCCCTTCCCCGGCACCCAAATCCCTTCCCCGGCACCCAAACCCCTTCCCCAGCACCCAAACCCCTTCCCGAGCACCCAGCTGCCCTCCCCGGGCTCCTTTCCAAGCCCTGGGTGTCCCAGTCCCAGCCCGGGCTCTGTTCCCCCGGGATTCCCGCACTGTTCCCGGTTTCCTGAGCTGCTCCAGGACCCGTGTGTGTGTGTGAAGGTTTCCATGGAGGGCTGGGAATAATTCCTTGTCTATATTTATCCACCGAGGGTGCTCTGGGGAGCTCACACTGCCTTTATTATTCCTCTTTTTTCCAGACATTTCCTCTACCTCTCCTGTATTTCGGGAACCAGATCACAGGACTGTTCAGCACAAAGAAACTGAAGTAGGGATGGGTTTCCTGCACGGGGATTTCCTGGGGGTTTCCAGGATTGCCAGGGAGCCCGGGGCTGGGGCAGGATCCCTCGGGGTCCTGCTCTTCCCTTCCTTGGGATGTGCCACGTGTGTGTTCCCAAATCCTTCCCCAGGGCAGGGAGGGACACGGGCTGAGGCTCTGCGGGTGTCACAGAGTTTTTCTGACCTGGCAGGGACAGTCTGGCTGCCCCTCTCCTTCCATTTCATTGTGGGTTTTTACACTCCATTTTCCATGTCTTCCCTCATATTCTCCATTTTCCCCTATTTTCCATGTTTTCCATTCCTCCTATTTTCCACTTTCCTCCTATTCACCATTTTTTCCCCATTTCCCCTTCCCCCCTATTTTCCACTTTCCTATTCCACCCCTCCTGCACGGGGTGAGGCTCTGGGGGTGTCCCTGGTCTCCCCCATCCTGGCAGGGTCAGGTCTGAGCCATTCCCATGAGGAGCGATTCCATATCCAGAAGGGAATTCCCCCAGCAGGACGCGGCCAGCCCAGCCCAACCCGTGCTGGATTTCAGATTTTTGTGCTGCTCCTTTTGGGATCTGACCCCGCTGTCCTCCCTTCCTCCCTCAGCCTGCCCATGTTCACGGTCCTGCGCAGGTTTTCCATCCTCTTTACGATGTTTGCCGAAGGATTCTTGCTCAAGTGAGTGCTCCCAGCCCCTGGTGCCAGGGACAGCTCCGGGTTCTGGTTCCGGGACTCCCGGGTCGGGGTTTGGCTCCGGGCCGGGCTGGGAGGGGAGGAGGGCGGGAGGAGGGAGGGGATGCAGGAGCTGCTGGCCCCAAATCCCTTCCCGAGTGTCTGGAGGGATTTGGGACAGAGGGATGTGCTGCTCTGCCTCCACCTGGGGCAGTTTGGGAGGTTCAGGGTGCTGTGCCAGCCCCAATTCCTGCAGGGATCCCAAACCCAGAGCCCTTCCCAAGGCTGGGAGGTTCAGGGTGCTGTGCCAGCCCCAATTCCTGCAGGGATCCCAAACCCAGAGCCCTTCCCAAGGCTGGGAGGTTCAGGGTGCTGTTCCACCCCCAGTTCCTGCAGGGATCCCAAACCCAGAGCCCTTCCCAAGGCTGGGAGCTGCTCCATGCCCCAGGCAGAGCTGCAGCTCTCTCTCCATGAACTCCCAACTCCTCCAGGCTGAGTTCTTTATCTCCTAAAACAATCACGGAGATAATTGTCTGACAATGTCTTTACTAGCAGCTCCTGCACGGGTTGGTTTATTTGGGGTTGGTTTGGGATTCTTTTCCCCCCCTTTGCTCCGGGAGAAAAGCTTCTCCCTGCTCTGCTCCAAAGCCCTCGGAGTATTCCCAAGGCTTGAGCAGTGGCTGATGCTGTGCCCTCCTGCCTCTGTTTTCCAGGAAGAAGTTTTCCTGGAGCATTCAGATGACAGTATTTGCTATGATCTTCGGTGCATTTGTAGCTGCCAGGTGAGCTGTCCCCATTCCCTGATGTCCAGAGGGTCCATGCTGATGGCAGTGCAGTTCCATGGTGTGTCCCAAGAACAGAGGGATTAAACACTTGATTTGAACCCCCCCAACCCCAGACGTGCTCTCTAGTAGGAAAGAATGTTTTCCTGACCCAAATCCCAACCCCTCCTCCCGTGAATAACTTTTCCTGACAACTTGCTGGCTCCCCAGAAGGAGGAAGGACTCTTCCAAGCCTTGTCCCTGCACATCCCACAGCTGTAACTCCAGGTTTTTCCCTTTCCCAGTGCTGACTTGGCATTCGACCTGGAGGGATATATTTTTATCCTCATCAACGATGCCTTAACAGCTGCAAACGGTGCCTATGTGAAACAGAAGCTGGATTCAAAGGTGGGATGGGCTTTGGCTTCCTTTGGGATGTTGGGATTTTGGGCTTGGTTTCTGTGAGGGCAGTGGGGGGAGGTTCACCCATCCCATTCCCAAAATCTGTCTGGAGCTGGAGAGGGCCTTGGGACAAAGGGATGGAGGGACAGGACACAGGGAATGGATTCAAACTGGGAAAGAGAAGATTTGAGTGGGGTTTTGGGAAGGAATTCCTGCCTGGGAGGGTGGGGAGGGACTGGGATGGAATTCCCAGATTTGCTGAGGCTGCTCCTGGATCCCTGGCAGTGCCCAAGGCCAGGCTGGAGCAGCCTGGGACAAGGGGAGGTCCCTGCCCAGGGGCTGGATGAGCTTTAAGGTCCTTCCCAACCCAAGCCAGTCTGGAATTCCATGACGTATCAAAATTCCCACCCTCCAGCTCCTCCGTGTTGAGGAATCCCAGATGGACTCGGCCCCCAGGAGCAAAGTGAATCCCAGTTTGTGTTCCCACTCCCACCTTGGGTGTTTCCCATTTCCAGGAGCTGGGGAAGTATGGTCTGCTCTATTACAATGCACTGTTCATGATCCTGCCCACCCTGGGCATTGCCTACATCACTGGAGATGCACAGAAGGTAGGAGAGCCATCCCAAAATCCATGGGTTTTGTGGCACAGCGTCTCATGGACAGCATGGGGGGCTGAGGAGGAGGAGGAGGAGGAAGGGAGGGTGCCCCAAAACCACCTCAGCAGAAAGGAACTGCAATTTTTACGTTGGACTTAAAGCCACAGAGTTGCTCCATTCAGGCATTTTTGTAATACCTGAGGAATGGGGAAGTGGGGAGCAAGAAGAAAACCCAAATATTGTTTAAAGAAGCAGAGTAATTTTAGAATCAATGAGTTTCTTCCAACATCTTTTCTGTCCTTGCTGGGGCAGTTTTGTTGGGTTGCTGTGTGGGTTCACTTTGCTTGTCCTTGAGCTGTGAAATAATAATAATAATAATAGTAATATATTATTATGAATAATAATAATAGCATATCAGGGTCCTGTATATATGAAATTATTCTCTATTATTACTACTGTGATTATGATTATTTACCCGTGGCCCTGTATATGTGGAATCATTATTGATAATATTTTAAACACATGTTATTATTATTATTATTATTATTATTATTATTATTATTATTATTACTGCTGTTGTTGCACTCACTGATGTGCAGCTGGCTCTCCTGAGCAACAAATTCCTTTTTCCTGCCTGGTTTTTGGACACCTTCTCCATGTGCAGGGGATAAATTGTGATAAATTCTCTCCTCCAAAAGGGCTGGAGGGTGGCCCTGGGGTGGCCCTGCCAGCCCCCCTGTCCCCTGAGCCTGGTGGCCTTGTCCTCGTTAGCAGTTTAAAGGCTGAGGAGCTGGGATTAGCAGGGATGGCAGGGGCTGGAGCGCTGGATTTGGGATACAAGTGTTCATTTAGGAGCAGGAGCTGGGTCTGGGAAGGAAAACGCTGCTGTGAGCAGCCTCTGTTCAGCCCGGAGAGAGAAAATTTGATTTATTTTTTTTTATATATATATATATTTTTTTTTTAATTTGCTTTTGCTCTGAATCAACTCCTTTCTGGGCTGGACAAAGATGCGCTGTGTGCCGGGGCTGCTGCCAGGAAACTCCGCCTGGGCAGCTCCAGGAAAATCCCCTTGGGAAGGGCTGGAGGGGGCTGGGAGCCCTTCCGGAGCCTGCGGAGCTGGGAATTGCTGCGGTTCCTGGGGGAGAATCATCGCAGCTCGCACATCGTGCTCCGTGTGCTGAGCAAAGCCCTGCACACAATCCCTGCCGCACAAGGGGAAGGATGAGCTGCAGGGGGACCCCCGGCTGGAATTCCCTGGGAAATGCGTTCCCGGCAGGAGCCCCGGGTGCTGCGGCATTCCCTGATGCAGCTGGGCAGGGAGGGGAGGGAGCAGCTCCTGCCCCGTGCCTGTGTGTGTCCCCTGTGTGTCCCTGTGTCCCTGTGTGTCCCTGTGTGTGTCCCCTGTGTGTCCCTGTGTCCCTGTGTGTGTCCCCTGTGTGTCCCTGTGTGTCCCTGTGTCCCTGTGTGTGTCCCCTGTGTGTCCCTGTGTGTCCCTGTGTGTCCTGTGTGTGTCCCTGTGTGTCCCCTGTGTGTCCCTGTGTGTGTCCCTGTGTGTCCCTGTGTGTCCTGTGTGTGTCCCTGTGTGTCCCCTGTGTGTCCCTGTGTGTGTCCCTGTGTGTCCCCTGTGTGTCCCCTGTGTGTCCCTGTGTCCCTGTGTGTCCCTGTGTGTGTCCCCTGTGTGTCCCTGTGTCCCTGTGTGTGTCCCCTGTGTGTCCCTGTGTGTCCCTGTGTGTCCTGTGTGTGTCCCTGTGTGTCCCCTGTGTGTCCCTGTGTGTGTCCCTGTGTGTCCCCTGTGTGTCCCCTGTGTGTCCCTGTGTCCCTGTGTGTGTCCCTGTGTGTCCCCTGTGTGTCCCTGTGTGTCCCCTGTGTGTCCCTGTGTCCCTGTGTGTGTCCCTGTGTGTCCCCTGTGTGTCCCCTGTGTGTCCCCTGTGTGCCCCCTGTGTGTCCCCTGTGTGTCCCTGTGTCCCTGTGTGTGTCCCCTGTGTGTCCCCTGTGTGTCCCCTGTGTGTCCCCTGTGTGCCCCCTGTGTGTCCCCTGTGTGTCCCCTGTGTGCCCCCTGTGTGTCCCCTGTGTGTCCCTGTGTCCCTGTGTGTGTCCCTGTGTGTCCCTGTGTGTGTCCCCTGTGTGTCCCTGTGTGTCCCTGTGTGTCCCCTGTGTGTCCCTGTGTGTCCCTGTGTCCCTGTGTGTGTCCCTGTGTGTGTCCCCTATGTCCCTGTGTCCCTGTGTGTCCCTGTGTGTCCCTGTGTCCCTGTGTGTCCCTGTGTGTGTCCCCTGTGTCCCCTGTGTCCCTGTGTGTGTCCCCTGTGTCCCCTGTGTGTCCTGTGTGTGTCCCCTGTGTGTCCCCTGTGTGTCCTGTGTGTGTCCCTGTGTGTCCCCTGTGTGTCCCCTGTGTGTCCCCTGTGTGTCCCCTGTGTGTCCTGTGTGTGTCCCTGTGTGTCCCTGTGTGTCCCTGTGTCCCTGTGTGTGTCCCTGTGTGTCCCTGTGTGTGTCCCCTGTGTGTCCCTGTGTGTCCCTGTGTCCCTGTGTGTGTCCCTGTGTGTGTCCCCTATGTCCCTGTGTCCCTGTGTGTCCCTGTGTGTGTCCCCTGTGTCCCCTGTGTCCCTGTGTGTGTCCCCTGTGTCCCCTGTGTGTCCCTGTGTGTGTCCCCTGTGTGTCCCCTGTGTCCCTGTGTGTCCCTGTGTCCCTGTGTCCCTGTGTCCCTGTGTGTCTCTGTGTGTCCCTCTGTGTCCCTCTGTGTCCCTGGCTCCCTGCTCCTGTCCCTGGGCACCTCTGGCTCCTTCTCCTTGGCTCCTGGCTGAGATCCCTGAGTTCTCAAGGAGATGCTCCAGTCCCTGCAGGATCTTGGTGGCCCCTCTGGACTCTCCCTGTCTGTGGCACTGGATCCAGCATTCCAAATGTCCCCCAAACCCGTCCCACAAAAAGCCCTTCCCTGAAATCCAGCCTGCCTCGAGCTCCTGTGTCAGCTCCATGTGCAGAGGTCACAGCTCCCCTGGGATGTGCTGTGGTTTGCAGTGAGTGAGTTCCAGACCCTTGCAGTTCTGGAGAACAGCCTGGGCGATGCCTCTCCTGCTTCCTCTGCCTCGTGGGAATGGTTCCCTGCTTTCTGCAGGGGTTCAGCTGAGTGCTGAGTCTGGAGCTGATGCCACTGGGGATGCCCAGCCTTGGGAATCTCACTCCAGGCTTGGAACTGGGTTGGTTTTTCCTGCTGTGAGGTGCAAGCCAGTGCTGGGGGGGTTGTTCCTGGTCTTTCTGGGAATTCTGTGCTTCCCAAGGCTCTGAAGCTGCTGTTCCCTGCAGGCAGTGGAGTACCAGGGCTGGGCAGACACCTTCTTCATCCTGCAGTTCACGCTGTCCTGTGTGATGGGGTAAGGCCTGGGCTGCTGGGCTGGGAGCAGGGAAGGCACTCCCATTCCAGAAACAGGGAATTGTGGTGCCCTGTTGGTAATTAAAAACCATCATAAATCCTCAGTCTTGTTCGGGAGGCCATCCCTGAGAGTTGTGCTGGGTGGGAATTTTCTCCCACCCTCCTCCAGTGCAGGTTTAGCTCAAAAAGTGGGATAAATACAGCTGGGGAAAGGATGGGAATGGATCGTGGGACCCTGGAATGCTTTGGGCTGGGATTTAAGCTCAGCTCGTTCCCTGGAGGGCAGGGACACCTTCCATGGCCGGGGTGGTGGGGTGAGGTGGTTCCCAGGGGGCTCTCCCTGATGCTGGCTCTTTTCCATAGGTTTATTTTGATGTATTCCACGGTCCTTTGCACTCAGTACAACTCTGCTCTTACAACTACAATAGTTGGCTGCATTAAGGTGAGTGGCATTCCAAAAAAAAACAACAAAAAAAAAGCCCCTGATTATCCCTTGGGAATTGCATTAACTCCTCATTACAGCCCCCATGCTCCACCCCCTGCATTCCCTCTTCCATAAATTCCCCCTTCCATAAATTCCCCCTTCCATAAATTCCCTCTTCCATAAATTCTCTTTTCTGCACGTTCCCGTGTCTCAGGCTGTTTTGTTCCTCCCATCTTGTTCCTTTGCAGAATATTTTAATAACCTATATTGGGATGTTTTTTGGAGGAGATTATATTTTTACATGGATGAACTTCATTGGTTTAAATATCAGGTAAGAGCAGTGGTTTATTTATGGTTTTTAAGTGAAATCTGGGGTCAAACTGAAGTGATTTGGCTGATTTAATGAATTTCCCCTCCCATGGAATTGGGGTTTTTGGGCTTGGTCTGTGGGATGCTCCCAGACTTGGTTTGTTTTAAAGCCAGGAGTATTTTAGCAGGAAAATTGAGTTTTCCCCGACTTGCCAAGCAGAGTCATGGAATTTTTTGGGGGGATTATTTCACCTGGTGTTTCTTATTTCTCGGCTTTTGGAAAAGTCTCCTTTCTGGGCTGTTTTGGGAGCCCGTCCTGTCCTTCAGCAGGATCCCTTCAGGGGTGCAAAGGATCCAGCACTAGGCTGGGAACTGTTTTGGCAGGAATTAAACAAAACTCCCGACTTTAGGAGGAAAACTGGGCATTTTCATGGGAATCAGCAGATCCTTGTGCCCGGCTCTGGCTTTTCCTGGCTGTGTGGCTGCCCCGGGAGCCGAGCTCGTTCCCAAGGTACTCCCTGAATCTCTTGCAGTATTGCTGGAAGCCTGGTGTATTCCTACATCACTTTCACCGAGGAGCAGATGAGCAAGGAGTCGGATGCTGGCAGCAAGATGGATATTAAAGGGAAGAGCTCGGTGTGAGCAGGGAGAGGCTTCTGGTTTTTTGGGAATTCACCTCTTTCTGTTCGCTTGATCGCGGGCAGAACGTGGGAAGGGCTCCGGGGCTCCTGCCAGCAGCCACTGGGGATGCTCTTAATTTGCACAGCTGAGATTGCTGCCTTCACAAATCCATGGGAAGATCCCTCCAGCCTGCACGGGGAAGGATGAGCCTAATTAACTCTGATTGGGAGCAACCAACGGGTTTCTAATCAAGCTGGGGGTTGGTGGAGATGGGCACAGGGTGCAGGGCTGGAAGTTCTGCTCCCGGGGATGTGCCAGGGCGGTCCTGGCTGGATCTGCTCCCTGGGATCTGTGGATCTGCTCGTGCCAGCCTGGCTGGGAGCCTGGGGCTGGCTCCATGCCCAGCCCGCTCCCTCTGGAAGGATGGGAATGCCCAGGGACCCGGAATTCCCTGGAAGCTGCTCCTGGGCTGGGCCGAAACCTCTTGGGTTTGAATATCCAGTGCTCTCTGGACTGAATTTTTTAGCTGTTTCCTGATTATTTCCTGTTTGTTTGGTCCATAAACCCCCTTCTCAAAAGCTGGGTCTGCTCTCCTGGGTTTAGCAGAGCCTTGGGTTCGCCTCTGGAAGGGTTTTCCTGGCACTGCTGAGCCTGGGATTTGGGAAAGCTGCTGGCTTCGCTGGCAGCATCCTCCAGGGAGAAACTGCTGGGATCACAGGAGAGCCAAGGTTGTCCCAGCTGGCCCAGCACATCCAGGGAATCTGCAGAGGCTGCAGCTCCCACCCCTGGAAGAGGCACAAGGACTTAAATAGTTTTTTTTATTTTTTTGGCAAGCACAGGGGGATCCACAATTCTTGTTTTCCATGAATGAATCGCCCTGGGTTTGTGACCCACGGAAAGAATGGGAATTGTAACACTTTGGGCAGTGTTCAGTGATTTTTAAAGGGTCTCTTACCCAGCGCTTCTTTCCAGGTCTCCTTGGGTTCTGTTTCACTTTAAAAAGAATTCTTTTTTAAGCTTGGTTACAAAAAAAACTTCTAGTGAAATAATGTATTTAGGGATTTTTGTACCCTAACAGCTTCTCTAGACACTGGCACTGGGGGTTTTTTAGAAGATATTTGCTTGAACTGGAACTGCTGTTGGGCAACGCTGCATTTGTTGGAGTTTACTGGAAGTTTTTGGGTGGGAAAGAGATTTTCTGTGAGGCTCAGCTCCAGCCTGGTGTGCTGGGGAAGGTGCTGCCTGCTCCAACCTCCTGCTCCTGGAGCAATTCCAGAGCCACAATTCCCTTTTTAATGTTTTTTTTTTTTTCTGGTATGGATTTTGTGGTCACTGCAGTGCCAGGGGGCAGTTGGGGTGTCCTGGAGCAGCACGTTCCCCCTCTGAGCACAGTGAAAAAAAGAAATCCCTAATTATTTTGTCTCCCAAAATTCCAGTGAAACCTCGGCTTTGTCCCAGGGGAGGGAGGGTGACAAACCCTTCCTGCTGTGCAGAAGCCTCCCAGTCCCTGTATTGGTCCCTGTACTGGTTCCTGTATTGATTCCTGTACAGTTCCTTTACTGGTTCCTGTACAGTTCCTGTACTGGTTCCTGTACAATTCCTGTACAGTTCCTGTACTGGTCCCTGTACAATTCCTGTACTGGTCCCTGTACAGTCCCTGTACTGGTCCCTGTACAATTCCTGTACTGGTCCCTGTACAGTCCCTGTACTGGTCCCTGTACAATTCCTGTACTGGTCCCTGTACAGTTCCTGTATTGGTCCCTGTACAATTCCTTTACTGGTTCCTGTACTGGTCCCTGTACAGTTCCTGTACTGGTTCCTGTACAATTCCTGTACTGGTTCCTGTACAATTCCTTTACTGGTTCCTGTATTGGTCCCTGTACAGTTCCTGTACTGGTTCCTGTACAATTCCTGTACTGGTTCCTGTACAATTCCTTTACTGGTTCCTGTACTGGTCCCTGTACAGTTCCTGTACTGGTCCCTGTACTGGTTCCCAGTATCCAGGTGCTGCTGGGGCCCCTCCCACCCACTCCTGCCTCTTGCTGCAGCATTCCCAAATTCCCATTTTTCCCCCTTGTGCTCCGACTCCGCCGTGCTGAGTTCACAGCCAGGAGGTTGATTCTGTGTTTTGTTTTTTAATGATTTTCTGTTTATTTTTCAATCTACTGGTTAGATTTGCAGTCCTAACAGAAAAGGATTTTTAAAGCTTATTTTGTTCACGCTGGGATCCTGCTGGATCCTGCACCCTGGGAAAGCCAAGAATTCCTCTAACAGCGTTTTCTATGCTATTAATTGACTAAAAAAAAAAAAAAAGAAAAAAGTTTTCTATAGAGAATCTATTTACAAAATGAGCATTTTAGTGATGAAAAGCTGAATGTGTGGCAGGCTGTGGATGTGAGGAATGAGAGCAGAAAAGGATTTATGTGCCTCTGTATTTTTGTATTTGCTTCCAATAAACCAATGAACCAAAGCTGCTCCTGCCTCGTCCCTCTCTTCCCTGGCTGGAGAGGATGGGAATGCTGGGGGTGGAAAAATCAGGGATTTAGGGGGCTCTTCACAGCCCCCCAGTCCCAGCAGGGTGAGGGGAGGGGGATTCTGGGTTTCCAGCTTGGATATTCCTTGAGAAGGAAAGAGGGATGAAGGAAACAGCTGGAATTTGATCCAGAAAAATGGGTTTTGGTACTGCAGGGTAACAGAGTCACTGCTCTCCCAACCTCTGAGAAGTATTCCACCCCTCTGGAGATAAAAAACAAATAAAATAGTCAGGAATTTTGGATGCAGACAGGAAGTTTAAAAATATTTTAATAAGCTTTTCCAGAATTGCAGACAGGGAAGGGGAGTAAGAGGAGGGAATTACCGACAGTGCAAAATACTGTGTGGAAAAAAAATAACCTCATGTGTAGGGTTTGTGTGTGAGTGTGAGGGTTTTACAGCACACTGAATCCTTTGGGAAGGCCCAGGATTTCCTGTTGGACTGGATTCCCAAGCTTGGAAAATGAAAGCCAAGTGAGCAGATTTCCAGGATTTTCAATAGCTTTAGTAGTGCAAGGACTTAATTGAGTTAGAGTGGCTGCAGTCTGAAACATGAACAAAGTATTGTATAAAACACCAGCATAAACAAAAGGTAAACTAGAATGAAAATATTCTTAAAGTCTAGCTGAGCATTACATGGTGGATTATGGAATGTCAGGTCTCTTCTAAGTATCACAAAAAAAAAAAAAAAAAAAAAAAAAAAGGAAATATTAAAAAAAAACCCAAAGCAACATTCCTGAAAATATACACAGTGCTGGATTTCTCACACGAGCCCGAGACAATTCATCTGGAAACTTTCCTATGGATTTTTGGGAACTATTTCCAACTTAGAACCACAAACAAAGAGCATCCGAAGAAAACGGTGAAACTGGAAATAGGATTCTGTTTGTGGAAAGGGGAGACCTTGGGGTTCTGCTCATAAGCACAGGGGAGAGTGAACAGCAACCTGTGCCTCGGGCGTTCCTTCATTAACGCGGGCCCTGATTACCAATGAGCAGAGCTCAGCCCCGAGCAGGGCTGGCAGGCAGAGCTGATGGCTCCCTGCACCCCAGCCCATCCTCGTGCCCAGCTCTGGGTCACTCCTGATCACAAAATCCGAGGAGAAGAAACCAAACCAGCCCGAGCCCCGAGCTGTGGGTTCGAGCATCCATTTCAAAACCATTCCTTTAACTGGAACCATGAAGAGCAGAAAAACCTGAAAAGAACCAGCTCAGGATGGGCAGCACACCTGGAAGGAGGAAGGAGGAAGGAGGAGGAAGGAGGAGGAAGGAGGAGGAGGAGGAGGAGAAGGAAGAGGAGAAGGAAGAGGAGAAGGAGGAGGAGAAGGAGGAGGAGGAGGAGAAGGAGGAGAAGGAGGAGGAGAAGGAAGAGGAGAAGGAAGAGGAGGAAGAGGAGAAGGAAGAAGAGGAGAAGGAAGAGGAGGAGAAGGAAGAGGAAGAGGAGGAGGAGGAGGAGGAGGAGGAGGAAGAAGAGGAGGAGGAGGAGGAAGAAGAGGAGGAGGAGGAGAAGGAAGAGGAGGAGAAGGAAGAGGAGGAGGAAGAGGAGGAGGAGGAGGAAGAAGAGGAGGAGGAGGAAGAAGAGGAGGAGGAGGAGAAAGAGGAGGAGAAAGAGGAGGATGAGGAGGAGGAAGAAGAGGAGGAGGAAGACGAGGAGGAGGAGAAGAAGGAGGACGAGGAGGAGGATGAGGAGAAAGAGGAGGAGAAGGAGGAGGAGGACGAGGACGACACGGGGTTACCAATCACACAAATGAACAATTAGCCTGAATTTTAACAGAGCAGGAGTGGAGCCGAGCTGGGGGGGGGGAAAAAAAAAAAAAAAAAAAAAAAAAAAGCAAAATGAATTTGGATTTCCAGTGTTCCTGACTGCTGGATGTAAATCCCACATCCCCAACTTTCCAGTGGTGCTGCTGCCAAGGGTGAGCATCACCCACTTCCCATTTCTTTAGGAGCAGTTTTTTGGTTTTTCACACTGAAACGTGAAATTCCTGCCCTCCCTTCTCCAGGCGAGCTCGTCCCTGGGCACCAATACAAAATCCAGGATTTTCAAAGGTTGGGAAAGACCTCTGAGATCACCAGGTCCAAGCCCTGCCCTGGGTGTGCTCCTCACAATTCCCGGGCCAGCAGCAGCTCCCAGCTGCATTTCCAACCCATTTCCAACCAGGGCAAAGGCTGGAAAAGAAACCAGAGCCTGATGGAACAGCTCAGCTGGAAGAAGGTTCAGTACAACTCGAGAATTTGGCTGCTGTGACATTTCTCTGAGTTCCAAATAAAGGGAGGAAGAAAGCAAGGAAATGTGTGCAGTGCAAGCAGCGTGCCTGACAAAAAATTGAAACGTTATTTGCCAGAAAACAAGAAAAAGAAAAAACACCAAGAAACAAGTTTTCAGAATCAAATGCTTCCTAACCATTCTTATGTCAATTATTTACCAGTTTCTAGGAAGAAAATTAACACGTTGGTGATTAATTTTTAACTCTGTTGGTTTGGTTTGGTTTGGGGGTTGGTGTTTTTTTTTTTTTTTTGGTTGGTTTTTTTTTTTTAGAAAAGACTTCAGCAAAATAAAAGGAAGCTGACATTAGACTCAGGGTTATCAACTCTCTCATAAAAGTTTACCAACTGTACAAGGTAAGAAAATTATACAAGCTTTTGTTTTAAGAAAGGACAGTTCAATCAAGACATTAAGTACTGTAAAAATCTTTCAAAGGCTACAAAGAAATCTGGAAAAATACAGAATGTATTTCTTTAGCCCAGATAAAGAATATGGAAAGACATCATTGATGTCAACAATTTTACATAGACAAACCTGACCTGGTTTATTTATTTACCTTTTAAAACTTCTATATATAAAAATAGTTGTGCTCGTAACTTTCAGGATTCATGAGGGTTCCTTAATGATGGGATGACATTTTCCTCTCTCCAGCAGGAGTGGAATTCTCTGTGCCTGCTCTGTCTTGGCTTTTCCTGTTTTATTTTAACTTCCTGCAAAGCCCCAAATGCTTTGTTCACTTGTACACTGATTAAATGCTGTTTTATACATTAAATGCTGTATTAACACATTCTTTAATGTGTTAGGCTGGGAATATTTTTTTTTTGCAGCAACTCCCTGCTTCGTTCCTTAAATATTTAAGAGCCTTTTACCCCAGAACTGCAGCTGCCAGCTCTGGGAAATTCAATATTCTGCTGCTTTTCAGCACTGAAAAAAACCCAAATCATTGGATCTTTAGAGCCAATTAGAAGGTCTCAGGAAACAAACAATAATAATATTAATAATAATAATATTAATAATAATAAAAATCTCAGATTGTTTATGGAACTGGATTTTGGAAGGTAACCCATCAACCCTGAAAATTTTAGACACCCAAAATTTACTCCAAGGAATAAAATCAGCTCCCAGCACTCAGTCATCCAAAGTTTCCAGCTCCTCCATCTTGCCGTGGGAGTTGGTGTCCTGCAAGAACTCTGAAGCCCCCGGGCTCTCCTTGCCACTGCTGTTCATCCTTCTCCTCTTCACAGGTCTCTCACTCTTTTCTTCCAGCTCAGGCTCGTTCCTTGAGGCTGAATGAGCCAGTTTGGGGTCACTGGAGAGGTTTTGGGGTTCATAACCATTTGTATCCAGCTCTGTGTGAGGGGTTTTCTTCCCACTGCAGGGTCCATTCACGTGCAGTCCCTCCAGTTTTGCCTCCTCTTTCCCTGGCACCTCCCCTGGGCCGTTGGCAGAGACACCTGGGGCAGAGAGAAAGAACAGGTGAGAAAGTTCAGCAGCAACACAGCAACCTGGGCTGCCTCAGGAAAGCAGGATTTGAACTCTTAATTCATTAAAATCCCAGTGTTTTAATCCTTCTCCTCACTGTGATGGATGTGCTGACAAATGACACAGGAGTTTATGGAAGTAAGGAACAGAGAGAATGTCCTGGAATCCAGGACTGCAGGTGAGCTCTCCTCACCTGGGCTGCCTCAGGAAAGCACAATTTCAACCCAGTGCCCTGCCCAGTTCTCCCCATGGCAGTGCAATTCCACAGGGAACACAGGAACTCACAAATCCCAGCTCACAGGGAATTCCAGGGGGATTTATCTCCAAGGCAGGACCCCTGCCTAAATGGAAACCTGGAGGGGTTTTTAAAATCCTGTTTTAGCATGAAATAAGGTGTTTGTGTTCACCTGGAGAAGGTTTAAGGAGAGCTCAGGGCCTGGAGGGGCTCCAGGAGAGCTGGGGAGGGATTGGGAACAAGGGATGGAGGGACAGGACACAGGGAATGGATTTAAATGGAAAAATGGCCAGGGATAGATGGGACAGTGAGAAGGAATCATCCCTGTGAGGGTGGGGAGGGGTGGGATGGAATTCCCAGAGAAGCTGTGGCTGCTCCTGGATCCCTGGGATTGTCCAAAGGATGGTGGGAGGTGTCAGTGCCATGGCAGAGCCCTTCCTGTCCCGGGACAGGCTGGGATGGAGTTCCAGGGACAGGGATGGGCTCTCCTGTCCCAGGACGGGCTGGGATGGAGTTCCAGGGACAGGGATGGGCTCTCCTGTCCCAGGACGGGCTGGGATGGAGTTCCAGGGACAGGGATGGGCTCTCCTGTCCCGGGACAGGCTGGGATGGAGTTCCAGGGACAGGGATGGGCTCTCCTGTCCCGGGACAGGCTGGGATGGAGTTCCAGGGACAGGGATGGGCTCTCCTGTCCCAGGACAGGCTGGGATGGAGTTCCAGGGACAGGGATGGGCTCTCCTGTCCCGGGACAGGCTGGGATGGAGTTCCAGGGACAGGGATGGGCTCTCCTGTCCCAGGACAGGCTGGGATGGAGTTCCAGGGACAGGGATGGGCTCTCCTGTCCCAGGACAGGCTGGGATGGAGTTCCAGGGACAGGGATGGGCTCTCCTGTCCCGGGACAGGCTGGGATGGAGTTCCAGGGACAGGGATGGGCTCTCCTGTCCCGGGACAGGCTGGGATGGAGTTCCAGGGACAGGGATGGGCTCTCCTGTCCCAGGACGGGCTGGGATGGAGTTCCAGGGACAGGGATGGGCTCTCCTGTCCCGGGACAGGCTGGGATGGAGTTCCAGGGACAGGGATGGGCTCTCTTGTCCCAGGACAGGCTGGGATGGAGTTCCAGGGACAGGGATGGGCTCTCCTGTCCCAGGACGGGCTGGGATGGAGTTCCAGGGACAGGGATGGGCTCTCCTGTCCTGGGACAGGCTGGGATGGAGTTCCAGGGACAGGGATGGGCTCTCCTGTCCCAGGACAGGCTGGGATGGAGTTCCAGGGACAGGCTGGGATGGAGTTCCAGGGACAGGCTGGGATGGAGTTCCAGGGACAGGGATGGGCTCTCCTGTCCTGGGACAGGCTGGGATGGAGTTCCAGGGACAGGGATGGGCTCTCCTGTCCCAGGACAGGCTGGGATGGAGTTCCAGGGACAGGCTGGGATGGAGTTCCAGGGACAGGCTGGGATGGAGTTCCAGGGACAGGGATGGGCTCTCCTGTCCCAGGATGGGCTGGGATGGAGTTCCAGGGACAGGGATGGGCTCTCCTGTCCCAGGACGGGCTGGGATGGAGTTCCAGGGACAGGGATGGGCTCTCCTGTCCCGGGACAGGCTGGGATGGAGTTCCAGGGACAGGGATGGGCTCTCTCACCGTTCTGGGTGCTGCTGCTGCCCTCATCCCTCTCGGACTGGCCGGCGCTGCTGGAGGCTGCGGGCGGAGGGGACGGGGCCCGGCTGGAAGCTGCGCTCTCGCTCTCGTCCAGGAGACGATCCATGTAATCCCTGCAGGGAACACAGAGCTCAGCTGGGATGGGAATATCCCAGAAATCCATGGAATCCCTGCAGGAAACACAGAGCTCAGCTGGGATGGGAATATCCCAGAAATCCATGGAATCCCTGCAGGAAACACAGAGCTCAGCTGGGATGGGAATATCCCAGAAATCCATGTAATCCCTGCAGGGAACACAGAGCTCAGCTGGGATGGGAATATCCCAGAAATCCATGTAATCCCTGCAGGAAACACAGAGCTCAGCTGGGATGGGAATATCCCAGAAATCCATGTAATCCCTGCAGGAAACACAGAGCTCAGCTGGGATGGGAATATCCCAGAAATCCATGTAATCCCTGCAGGAAACACAGAGCTCAGCTGGGATGGGAATATCCCAGAAATCCATGGAATCCCTGCAGGAAACACAGAGCTCAGCTGGGATGGGAATATCCCAGAAATCCATGTAATCCCTGCAGGAAACACAGAGCTCAGCTGGGATGGGAATATCCCAGAAATCCATGTAATCCCTGCAGGAAACACAGAGCTCAGCTGGGATGGGAATATCCCAGAAATCCATGTAATCCCTGCAGGAAACACAGAGCTCAGCTGGGATGGGAATATCCCAGAAATCCATGGAATCCCTGCAGGAAACACAGAGCTCAGCTGGGATGGGAATATCCCAGAAATCCATGGAATCCCTGCAGGAAACACAGAGCTCAGCTGGGATGGGAATATCCCAGAAATCCATGTAATCCCTGCAGGAAACACAGAGCTCAGCTGGGATGGGAATATCCCAGAAATCCATGGAATCCCTGCAGGAAACACAGAGCTCAGCTGGGATGGGAATATCCCAGAAATCCATGTAATCCCTGCAGGAAACACAGAGCTCAGCTGGGATGGGAATATCCCAGAAATCCATGTAATCCCTGCAGGAAACACAGAGCTCAGCTGGGATGGGAATATCCCAGAAATCCATGTAATCCCTGCAGGAAACACAGAGCTCAGCTGGGATGGGAATATCCCAGAAATCCATGGAATCCCTGCAGGAAACACAGAGCTCAGCTGGGATGGGAATATCCCAGAAATCCATGTAATCCCTGCAGGAAACACAGAGCTCAGCTGGGATGGGAATATCCCAGAAATCCATGTAATCCCTGCAGGAAACACAGAGCTCTGCTGGGATGGGAATATCCCAGAAATCCATGGAATCCCTGCAGGAAACACAGAGCTCAGCTGGGATGGGAATATCCCAGAAATCCATGTAATCCCTGCAGGAAACACAGAGCTCAGCTGGGATGGGAATATCCCAGAAATCCATGTAATCCCTGCAGGAAACACAGAGCTCAGCTGGGATGGGAATATCCCAGAAATCCATGTAATCCCTGCAGGAAACACAGAGCTCAGCTGGGATGGGAATATCCCAGAAATCCATGTAATCCCTGCAGGAAACACAGAGCTCAGCTGGGATGGGAATATCCCAGAAATCCATGGAATCCCTGCAGGAAACACAGAGCTCAGCTGGGATGGGAATATCCCAGAAATCCATGGAATCCCTGCAGGAAACACAGAGCTCAGCTGGGATGGGAATATCCCAGAAATCCATGTAATCCCTGCAGGAAACACAGAGCTCTGCTGGGATGGGAATATCCCAGAAATCCATGGAATCCCTGCAGGAAACACAGAGCTCAGCTGGGATGGGAATATCCCAGAAATCCATGTAATCCCTGCAGGAAACACAGAGCTCTGCTGGGATGGGAATATCCCAGAAATCCATGGAATCCCTGCAGGAAACACAGAGCTCAGCTGGGATGGGAATATCCCAGAAATCCATGTAATCCCTGCAGGAAACACAGAGCTCAGCTGGGATGGGAATATCCCAGAAATCCATGGAATCCCTGCAGGAAACACAGAGCTCAGCTGGGATGGGAATATCCCAGAAATCCATGGAATCCCTGCAGGAAACACAGAGCTCAGCTGGGATGGGAATATCCCAGAAATCCATGGAATCCCTGCAGGGAACACAGAGCTCAGCTGGGATGGGAATATCCCAGAAATCCATGTAATCCCTGCAGGGAACACAGAGCTCAGCTGGGATGGGAATATCCCAGAAATCCATGGAATCCCTGCAGGGAACACAGAGCTCAGCTGGGATGGGAATATCCCAGAAATCCATGTAATCCCTGCAGGGAACACAGAGCTCAGCTGGGATGGGAATATCCCAGAAATCCATGGAATCCCTGCAGGGAACACAGAGCTCAGCTGGGATGGGAATATCCCAGAAATCCATGGAATCCCTGCAGGGAACACAGAGCTCAGCTGGGATGGGAATATCCCAGAAATCCATGTAATCCCTGCAGGAAACACAGAGCTCTGCTGGGATGGGAATATCCCAGAAATCCATGGAATCCCTGCAGGAAACACAGAGCTCAGCTGGGATGGGAATATCCCAGAAATCCATGTAATCCCTGCAGGAAACACAGAGCTCAGCTGGGATGGGAATATCCCAGAAATCCATGGAATCCCTGCAGGAAACACAGAGCTCAGCTGGGATGGGAATATCCCAGAAATCCATGTAATCCCTGCAGGGAACACAGAGCTCAGCTGGGATGGGAATATCCCAGAAATCCATGGAATCCCTGCAGGAAACACAGAGCTCAGCTGGGATGGGAATATCCCAGAAATCCATGGAATCCCTGCAGGAAACACAGAGCTCAGCTGGGATGGGAATATCCCAGAAATCCATGGAATCCCTGCAGGAAACACAGAGCTCAGCTGGGATGGGAATATCCCAGAAATCCATGGAATCCCTGCAGGAAACACAGAGCTCAGCTGGGATGGGAATATCCCAGAAATCCATGGAATCCCTGCAGGAAACACAGAGCTCAGCTGGGATGGGAATATTCCAGGGGGAATATCCTGGAAATATTCCTGGGGGATACCCTGGAAAATGGGGGAGAAATGGGAAATGGGGGATGGAAAATGGGAGGGAAATGGAAAATAGGGGGAAACGGAAAAGTGGAGGGAAAAATAAAAAAAATGGTGGAAATGGAAAAAATGGGGAGATGGAAAATGAGGGGAAAATGGAAAATGGGGGGAATGGGAAAGAGGAAGGAAAAAAATGGAAAATAGGGGGAAAATGGAAAGGGGAAAATGGAAAATAAGGGAAAATGGAAAATGGGGGGAAATGGAAAATGGGGGGAAATGGAAAATAGAGAGGAAATGGAAAATAGAGAGGAAAATAGGGAGAAATGGGAAAAAAGGGGGAAATGGGAAATAGGAGGGGAAAAAATGGAAAACAGGAGGGGAAGAAAAAAATGGAAAATAGGGGAAAATAGAAAATAATTGAAAATGGAAAACAGGAAGTAAAAAAATGGAAAATAGGGGGGGGGAAACCCACCATGAATGGGAGGAGATGGGGAAGCCAGGTCAGAAAAACTCTGTGAGTCCTCTGAGCCCCAAAATGTTTGGGAAAATAAAAATATTCCAAAGGAGGAGGCAGGAAGAAATGAGGAATGCAAATAAAAGTTAAAAGAAAAATAAAATAAAATAAAATAAAATAAAAAAATAAAAAAAATAATAAAAAAAAATAAAATAAATAAAATAAAATAAAATAAAATAAAATAAAATAAAATAAAATAAAATAAAATGAAATAAAATGAAATAAAATTGGAAAGAGTAGGATGGAGATGAGCATCCCCTCTTTCCTCAGCCAGGAAAAGGAATTTTGGGTACCCAAAAAAAAAAAGAAATAAAAAATGATTTGTTGGTGTGTCAGAAGGATGGAGAGACAACAATCCAAAAATCCCACCTGAAATTTGGGATTCAGGCTTTGGTCTGGAAAAGATATTTAATGCAAACGTGCATTTAAAAGAAAAACTTATTCATATTTAAATTCTTAGTCATATTTCAAACCAAATTTAACAAAACTCAAACCTGCTCCTCGGCGTGAAGCTCGCCTTATTTTAAAGAAATGAATTTTACAGATGATTTTATACACATTTATTTATTTATTTATTTATTTATTTTTGTTGTTGTTTTTTAAAATATTTTGGGTGTTTTCTTACAGCAAATGAGGCTCTGAATCCTTGAATTTTCAGCTGAGAACGGGAAAAAAAAAAAAAAAACAAAAAAAAAAACCCAAAAAAAAAAACCCAAAACCCCCAAAAATCAGGATTTAAGGCCAAAAATGATGAAATGAGGCAGATCTTACGTGACCCCAGGGTGCAGGTTGTATTTTTTCTTCCCAAAACGGGTTTGTTGAGCGAAGAAATCGTAACGTTCAGATTTTTTCCACATGTAATAAAAAGCCACACATTCCCCCACGGAGCGGGTCCGGACCTGGCAGCAGAGCCAAAGAAATCTGGGTGAGGTTTCAGGAAGTTTTGGTGCAAAAAATTCAGTATTTATAGGGAAAAAAAAGAGAAATTTCAGGTTAAAGGCGATGGGAAGAGAGGATTAGAAAATCCAAATGGAGGGGAAATTAAGGGAGAAAAGGTAAAAATTTAAAATTTGGAAAAATGTAAAAGTAGAACAAATCTGGGTGAGTTTTCAGGAAGTTTTGGTGCAAAAAATTCAGTATTTATAGGGAAAAAAAGAGAAATTTCAGGTTAAAGGCGATGGGAAGAGAGGATTAAAAAATCAAATTGGGGGTGGAAGTTAAAGGTGAAAAGGTAAAAATTTAAAATTTGTAAAAATATAACAAATGTAAAAAATGTAAAAGAAATCTGGGTGAGGTTTCAGGAAGTTTTGGTGCAAAAAATTCAATATTTATAGGGAAAAAAAAAGAGAAATTTCAGGTTAAAGGCGATGGGAAGAGAGGATTAGAAAATCCAAATGGAGGGGAAATTAAAGGTGAAAAGGTAAAAAATGTGAAAATTTGTAAAAATATAAAAATGGAAAAAATGGAAAAAAATCTGGGTGAATTTTGAGGAATTTTTGGTGCAAAAAATTCAATATTTATAGGGGGAAAAAGAGAAATTTCAGGTTAAAGGCGATGGGAAGAGAGGATTAAAAAATCAAATTGGGGGTGGAAGTTAAAGGTGAAAAGGTAAAAATTTAAAATTTGTAAAAATTTGTAAAAATGTAACAAATGTAAAATTGTAAAAGAAATCTGGGTGAATTTTAAGGAATTTTTGGTGCAAAAAATTCAATATTTATAGGGAAAAAAAAAGAGAAATTTCAGGTTAAAGGCGATGGGAAGAGAGGATTAGAAAATCCAAATGGAGGGGAAATTAAAGGTGAAAAGGTAAAAAATGTGAAAATGAAAAAATGTAAAAGGTAAAAGAAATCTGGGTGAGTTTTCAGGAAGTTTTGGTGCAAAAAATTCAATATTTATAGGGAAAAAAAGAGAAATTTCAGGTTAAAGGCGATGGGAAGAGAGGATTAAAAAATCAAATTGGGGGTGGAAGTTAAAGGTGAAAAGGTAAAAATTTAAAATTTGTAAAAATTTGTAAAAATGTAACAAATGTAAAATTGTAAAAGAAATCTGGGTGAATTTTAAGGAATTTTTGGTGCAAAAAATTCAATATTTATAGGGAAAAAAAAAGAGAAATTTCAGGTTAAAGGCGATGGGAAGAGAGGATTAGAAAATCCAAATGGAGGGGAAATTAAGGGAGAAAAGGTAAAAATTTAAAATTTGTAAAAATGTAAAAGTAGAACAAATCTGGGTGAGTTTTCAGGAAGTTTTGGTGCAAAAAATTCAGTATTTATAGGGAAAAAAAGAGAAATTTCAGGTTAAAGGCAATGGGAAGAGAGGATTAGAAAATCCAAATGGAGGGGAAATTAAAGGTGAAAAGGTAAAAAATGTGAAAATTTGTAAAAATATAAAAATGGAAAAAATGGAAAAAAATCTGGGTGAATTTTGAGGAATTTTTGGTGCAAAAAATTCAATATTTATAGGGGGAAAAAGAGAAATTTCAGGTTAAAGGCGATGGGAAGAGAGGATTAAAAAATCAAATTGGGGGTGGAAGTTAAAGGTGAAAAGGTAAAAAATGTGAAAATGAAAAAATGTAAAAGTAGAACAAATCTGGGTGAGTTTTCAGGAAGTTTTTGGTGCAAAAAATTCAGTATTTATAGGGAAAAAAAGAGAAATTTCAGGTTAAAGGCGATGGGAAGAGAGGATTAAAAAATCCAAATGGAGGGGAAATTAAAGGTGAAAAGGTAAAAAATGTGAAAATTTGTAAAAATATAAAAATGGAAAAAATGGAAAAAAATCTGGGTGAATTTTGAGGAATTTTTGGTGCAAAAAATTCAATATTTATAGGGGGAAAAAGAGAAATTTCAGGTTAAAGGCGATGGGAAGAGAGGATTAAAAAATCAAATTGGGGGTGGAAGTTAAAGGTGAAAAGGTAAAAATTTAAAATTTGTAAAAATTTGTAAAAATGTAACAAATGTAAAATTGTAAAAGAAATCTGGGTGAATTTTAAGGAATTTTTGGTGCAAAAAATTCAATATTTATAGGGAAAAAAAAAGAGAAATTTCAGGTTAAAGGCGATGGGAAGAGAGGATTAGAAAATCAAATTGGGGGTGGAAGTTAAAGGTGAAAAGGTAAAAATTTAAAATTTGTAAAAATGTAAAAGTAGAACAAATCTGGGTGAGTTTTCAGGAAGTTTTGGTGCAAAAAATTCAGTATTTATAGGGAAAAAAAGAGAAATTTCAGGTTAAAGGCAATGGGAAGAGAGGATTAGAAAATCCAAATGGAGGGGAAATTAAAGGTGAAAAGGTAAAAATTTAAAATTTGTAAAAATTTGTAAAAATGTAACAAATGTAAAATTGTAAAAGAAATCTGGGTGAATTTTAAGGAATTTTTGGTGCAAAAAATTCAATATTTATAGGAAAAAAAAAGAGAAATTTCAGGTTAAAGGCGATGGGAAGAGAGGATTAAAAAATCCAAATGGAGGGGAAATTAAAGGTGAAAAGGTAAAAAATGTGAAAATTTGTAAAAATATAAAAATGGAAAAAATGGAAAAAAATCTGGGTGAATTTTGAGGAATTTTTGGTGCAAAAAATTCAATATTTATAGGGGGAAAAAGAGAAATTTCAGGTTAAAGGCGATGGGAAGAGAGGATTAAAAAATCAAATTGGGGGTGGAAGTTAAAGGTGAAAAGGTAAAAAATGTGAAAATGAAAAAATGTAAAAGTAGAACAAATCTGGGTGAGTTTTCAGGAAGTTTTTGGTGCAAAAAATTCAGTATTTATAGGGAAAAAAAGAGAAATTTCAGGTTAAAGGCGATGGGAAGAGAGGATTAAAAAATCCAAATGGAGGGGAAATTAAAGGTGAAAAGGTAAAAAATGTGAAAATTTGTAAAAATATAAAAATGGAAAAAATGGAAAAAAATCTGGGTGAATTTTGAGGAATTTTTGGTGCAAAAAATTCAATATTTATAGGGGGAAAAAGAGAAATTTCAGGTTAAAGGCGATGGGAAGAGAGGATTAAAAAATCAAATTGGGGGTGGAAGTTAAAGGTGAAAAGGTAAAAATTTAAAATTTGTAAAAATTTGTAAAAATGTAACAAATGTAAAATTGTAAAAGAAATCTGGGTGAATTTTAAGGAATTTTTGGTGCAAAAAATTCAATATTTATAGGAAAAAAAAAGAGAAATTTCAGGTTAAAGGCGATGGGAAGAGAGGATTAAAAAAAATCCAAATGGAGGGGAAATTAAGGGAGAAAAGGTAAAAATTTAAAATTTCTAAAAATATAAAAATGGAAAAAAATGGAAAAAAATCTGGGTGAATTTTGAGGAATTTTTGGTATACAGAAATTAATTATTTATATTAAAAATATGTTTGGGATTTAAAAAATCTGGATTAAAAAAATTTGGATTAAAAAACTTCGGGATGAAAAAATTTGGGGTAAAAAAATTTTGGGATTAAAAATTTTTGGATTAAAAACTTTGGGAAGAAAAAATTTTGGAATAAAAAATTTGGGATGAAAAAACTTTGAATTAAAAATTTTTGGAATAATAATTTTGAGATTGAAAAATTTGGATTAAAAAAATTTGGGATGAAAAAAAATTGGGATAAAAAAATTTGGGATAAAAAAAATTGGGATTAAAAAATTTCGGGATAAAAAAATTTGGGATGAAAGAATTTTGGATTAAAAAATTTTGGGATTAAAAATTTTTGGATTAAAAAATTTTGGGATTAAAAAACTTGGAAATAAAAAATTTGGGATGAAAAAATTTTGAATTAAAAAATTTTGGAATGACAATTTTTGGATTAAAAAATTGGGATTAAAAAATTTTGGAGTAAAAAATTTGAGTTGAAATAATTTTGGATTAAAAAATTTTGGGATTAAAAAATTTTGGATTAAGAAATTTTGGGATTAAAAAATTCTGGAATAAAAAATTTGGGATTAAAAAATTTGGCATTAAAAAATTTTGGGATTAAAAAATTTTGGGATTTAAAAAAAATTGGGATGAAAAAATTTGGGATGAAAAAATTTGGGGTTAAAAATTTTGGGATTAAAAATTTTTGGATTAAAAAATTTTGGAATAAAAAATTTGGGATTAAAAAATTTTGGGATGAAAAAATTTTGTGATGAAAAAAATTCCAAATCATTGCAGGATTCTTTGCTTTTACAACCTAAAAAAAAAATTCCAATTCTTTTCCTGTTTTTTTTCCTTTTTGAATTCCTGATTAGATTTAATCAGCACGAATTTCTTTTTTAATATCAAAAAAAAAAAAAAAAGGAAATTTTTGAATTTTGAATTTAACCTTATTCGCCTGGATCACGTGGAAATCTTTGCCATAAACTTTCAATCCTTGTTCAAAATTCCTGCATTCTTCTTCTGTCCACACTGATAATTCTTCTGCAGAAAAATCCAAATGAAGAAAAATGAAAAGTCATCAGAAAAAAAAAATATTAATTAAAAAAAAAATTAATATTAATTAATCAAAAGTGATGGAAAATCTCCGGAATTTCTTTTTTTTTTTAGCAGAAAAATGGGAATTTTTACCTTGGAAGGATAAATTGGGAAATTTTATAAAATAAAAAGTTTAATTTATTGCTTTGTTTATTTAGGATGAATTAATTTAAATTCACAGGGGATTTAATATTTTATTTTATAAAATAAAAGTTTAATTTATTGCTTTATTTATTTAGGATTAATTAATTTTATGTATCAGGATTTTAATGTTTTATTTTATAAAATAAAAGTTTAATTTGTTCCTTTATTTATTTAGGATGAATTAATTTAAATTCACAGGGGATTTAATATTTTATTTTATAAAATAAAAGTTTAATTTATTGCTTTATTTAGGATTAATTTATTTTATGTATCAGGATTTTAATGTTTTATTTTATAAAATAAAAGTTTAATTTATTGCTTTATTTATTTAGGATGAATTAATTTAAATTCACAGGGGATTTAATATTTTATTTTATAAAATAAAAGTTTAATTTATTGCTTTATTTAGGATTAATTTATTTTATGTATCAGGATTTTAATGTTTTATTTTATAAAATAAAAGTTTAATTTATTGCTTTATTTATTTAGGATGAATTAATTTTATGTATCAGGATTTTAATAGTTTATTTTATAAAATAAAAGTTTAATTTATTCCTTTATTTATTTAGGTTTAATCAATTTAAATTCACAGTGGATTTAATATTTTATTTTATAAAACAAAAATTTAATTTATTCCTTTATTTATTCAGGTTTAATCAATTTAAATTCACAGGGGATTTAACATTTTATTTTATAAAATAAAAGTTTAATTTATTGCTTTATTTATTTAGGATTAATTAATTTTATGTATCAGGATTTTAATGTTTTATTTTATAAAATAAAAGTTTAATTTATTGCTTTATTTATTTAGGATGAATTAATTTTATGTATCAGGATTTTAATGTTTTATTTTATAAAATAAAAGTTTAATTTGTTCCTTTATTTATTTAGGATGAATTAATTTAAATTCACAGGGGATTTAATATTTTATTTTATAAAATAAAAGTTTAATTTATTGCTTTATTTAGGATTAATTTATTTTATGTATCAGGATTTTAATGTTTTATTTTATAAAATAAAAGTTTAATTTATTGCTTTATTTATTTAGGATTAATTAATTTTATGTATCAGGATTTTAATGTTTTATTTTATAAAATAAAAGTTTAATTTATTGCTTTATTTATTTAGGATTAATTAATTTTATGTATCAGGATTTTAATGTTTTATTTTATAAAATAAAAGTTTAATTTATTGCTTTATTTATTTAGGATTAATTAATTTTATGTATCAGGATTTTAATAGTTTATTTTATAAAATAAAAGTTTAATTTGTTCCTTTATTTATTTAGGTTTAATCAATTTAAATTCACCGGGTTTTAATATTTTATTTTATAAAACAAAAATTTAATTTATTCCTTTATTTATTCAGGTTTAATCAATTTAAATTCACAGGGGATTTAACATTTTATTTTATAAAATAAAAGTTTAATTTATTGCTTTATTTATTTAGGATTAATTAATTTTATGTATCAGGATTTTAATGTTTTATTTTATAAAATAAAAGTTTAATTTTTTCCTTTATTTATTTAGGATGAATTAATTTTATGTATCAGGATTTTAATGTTAAATTTTATAAAATAAAAGTTTAATTTGTTCCTTTATTTATTTAGGTTTAATCAATTTAAATTCACAGGGGATTTAATATTTTATTTTATAAAACAAAAATTTAATTGAATCCTTTATTTATTTAGGATTAATTAATTTAAATTCACAGGGTTTAATGTTAAATTTTATAAAATAAATGTTTAATTTATTCCTTTATTTAGGATGAATTAATTTTATGTATCAGGATTTTAATGTTTTATTTTATAAAATAAAAAGTTTAATTTATTCCTTTATTTATTTAGGATGAATTAATTTAAATTCACAGGGGACTTAATATTTTATTTTATAAAACAAAAGTTTAATTTATTCCTTTATTTAGGATGAATTAATTTTTATTATTATTATTACTATTATTGTTATTAATTTTGTTCATCTGATTAATTTGATTACTTGGATTATTAAGTTATTATTATTATCATTACTATTATTACTACTATTATTATTAATTTTGTTCATTCGATTAATTTGATTACTTGGATTATTATTGCTATTATTATTATTATTATTATTATTATTATTATTATTATTATTATTAACTGTGTTCATCTGATTACTTGGATTCCTTGGATTATTATTAATTTTTAATTATTATCGTTATTACTATTATTATTAACTTCGTTCATCTGATCAATTTGATTACTTTATTATTAATTTCATTATTTTTATTCTTATCACTGCCATTATTATTATTATTACCATTATTATTATTATTTCTACTATTACTATTATTTTTGTTCACCCGATCACTTGGGTTCCTTGGATTATTATTAATTTGATTATCATTATTACTATTATTTTTATTATTACCATTACTGTTACTATTACTATTAACTGTGTTCATCTGATTACTTGGATTACTTTGATTATTCAGAATATTATTATTATTATTATTATTATTATTATTATTATCATTATCATTGCTACTATTGCTATTACTATTGCTATTACTATTGCTATTACTATTGCTACTATTACTATTATTATTACTACTACTATTATTATTATTATTATTATTATTATTATTATTATTTTTGTTCATCTGATGACTTGGATTCCCTGGATTACTATGACTGTGACTATTATCACTAAGAGCACCATTCCTACTACTAAGAGCACCATTCCTACTAAGAGCACCATTCCTACTACTAACAGCACCATTCCTACTAAGAGCACCATTCCTACTACTAAGAGCACCATTCCTACTAAGAGCACCATTCCTACTAAGAGCACCATTCCTACTAAGAGCACCATTCCTACTAAGAGCACCATTCCTCCCATCACTAAGAGCGCTGCACGCCCTGGCTGTGGGAACCCTGAGCTGGGTGCGAGCTCAGCCCCGCGGGGTTTACGCGGGGTTTAGGCAGGGTTTACACGGGGTTTACACGGGGTTTACACGGGGTTCAGGTGGGGTTTACACGGGGTTTACACGGGGTTCAGGTGGGGTTTACACGGGGTTTACACGGGGTTCAGGCGGGGTTTACACGGGGTTTACACGGGGTTCAGGTGGGGTTTACACGGGGTTTACGCGGGGTTTAGGCAGGGTTTACGCGGGGTTCACACAGGGTTCAGGCGGGGTTTAGGTGGGGTTTACACGGGGTTTACACAGGGTTTACACGGGGTTCAGGTGGGGTTTACATGGGGTTTACACGGGGTTTACACGGGGTTCAGGCGGGGTTTACACGGGGTTTACATGGGCTTTAGGCGGGGTTTAGGCAGGGTTTAGGCGGGGTTTAGGCAGGGTTTAAGCGGGGTTTACACGGGGTTCAGGCGGGGTTTACACGGGGTTTACGCGGGGTTTAGGCAGGGTTTAGGCAGGGTTTACACGGGGTTTACGCGGGGTTTACACGGGGTTTAGGCAGGGTTTAGGCTGGGTTTACGCGGGGTTTACATGGGGTTTAGGCGGGGTTTAGGCAGGGTTTAGGCGGGGTTTACGCAGGGTTTACGCGGGGTTTAGGCTGGGTTTAGGCGGGGTTTAGGCAGGGTTTACACGGGGTTTAGGCAGGGTTTAGGCTGGGTTTACACGGGGTTTACATGGGGTTTACACGGGGTTTAGGCGGGGTTTAGGCGGGGTTTAGGCGGGGTTTAGGCTGGGTTTACACGGGGTTTACGCGGGGTTTACACGGGGTTTAGGCAGGGTTTAGGCTGGGTTTACGCGGGGTTTACACGGGGTTTAGGCAGGGTTTAGGCTGGGTTTACGCGGGGTTTACGCGGGGTTTACGCGGGGTTTACGCGGAGGAGGAAGCTCGGGGGATGCGCGCCTCACCTCGCGCTGCCCGGACGTTGAAGCGCAGCCTCCGCAGGGACTCCTCGGGGTCGAAGTTGCATTTCACCAGCTCGTACAGGGCCTGGGGGCACACGGACACCTTCATTAGTGCTCAGTGGGGAAATTCACATTTTTATCAATGTGGAATGGGAAATTCAATTCTTTTATTAATGTGGAATGGGAAAACTTCAATTTTTTATTAGTGCTCAATGGGAAAAATTCAATTTTTTATTAGTGCTCAATGGGAAAATTCAACTTTTTTAATTAATGTTGAATGGGAAAATTCAATTTTTTATTAGTGGTCAATGGGAAAAATTCAAATTTTTTATTAGTGCTCAAGGGGAAAAATTCAATTTTTTTATTAATGCTGAATGGGAAAATTCACATTTTTATCAGTGCTCAGGGGGAAAAATTCACATTTTTATCATTGCTCAATGAGGAAATTTCACTTCTTTTATCAATGTGGAATGGGAAATTAAATTCTTTTATTAATGTGGAATGGGAAAATTTCAATATTTTATTAGTGGTCAATGGGAAAAATTAAATTATTTTATTAGTGCTCAATGGGAAAATTCAACTTTTTTAATTAATGTTGAATAGGAAAATTCAATTTTTTATCAGTGGTCAATGGGAAAAATTCAATTTTTTTATCAGTGCTCAATGGGAAATTCAATTTTTTAATTAATGTTTAATGGGAAAATTCAATTTTTTATTAGTGCTCAATGGGAAAAATTCAAATTTTTTATTAGTGCTCAAGGGGAAAAATTCAATTTTTTTATTAATGCTGAATGGGAAAATTCACTTTTTGATCAGTGCTCAATGGGAAATTCAAGTTTCTATTAGTGCTCAAGGGGAAAAATTCAATTTTTTATTAGTTCTGAATGGGAAAATTCACATTTTTATCAGTGCTCAGGGGGAAAAATTCACATTTTTATCAGTGCTCAATGGGAAAAATTCACATTTTTATCAGTGCTCAATGAGGAAAATTCACTTCTTTTATCAATGTGGAATGGGAAATTCAATTCTCTATTAATGTGGAATGGGAAAATTCAATTTTTTATCAGTGCTCAAGGGGAAAATTCAATTCTTTTATTAATGTGGAATGGGAAAAATTCACATTTTAATCAGTGCTCAATGGGAAAAATTCACATTTTTATCAGTGCTCAATGGGGAAAATTCACTTCTTTTATCAATGTGGAATGGGAAATTCAATTCTTTTATTAATGTGGAATGGGAAAATTCAATTTTTTATCAGTGGTCAATGGGAAAAATTCAATTTTTTATCAATGCTCAAAGAGAAAAATTCACTTCTTTTATTATTGTTAAATGGGAAAAATTAATTTTTTATCAGTGCTCAAGGGGAAAAATTCACATTTTTATCAGTGCTCAATGGGAAAATTCAATTCTTTTATTAATGTTAAATGGGAAAATTAAATTTTTTATTAGTGGTCAATGGGAAAAATTCAATTTTTTAATTAATGCTGAATGGGAAAATTCACTTTTTGATCAGTGCTCAATGGGAAATTCAAGTTTCTATTAGTGCTCAAGGGGAAAAATTCAATTTTTTATTAGTTCTGAATGGGAAAATTCACATTTTTATTAGTGCTCAATGGGAAAATTCAATTTTTTATCAGTGCTCACAGGGAAAATTCACTTTTTTTATCAATGCTCACAGGGAAAATTCAATTTTTTTATCATTGCTGAAAAGGAAAATTTTGTATTTTTTTCTCACTGCTGAATGGAAAAATTCACTTTTTTATCATTTCTGAAAAGGAAAAATTCAATTTTTTATTGCTGAAAAGGAAAATTCACATTTTTATCATTTCTGAGAAGAAAATTCACATTTTTTATCAGCTCTGAAAGGAAAAATTAAATTTTTTTATTATTGCTGAAAGGAAAAATTCACATTTTTTATTATTGCTGAAAGGAAAAATTCACAATTTTTATTATTTCTGAGAGGAAAATTTCACATTTTCATCAATTCTGAAAAGGAAAATTCACATTTTTTATCATTTCTGAAAGGAAAAATTCAATTTTTTATCATTTCTTCATGAAAGGAAAAATTCACATTTTTCATCCATTACTTACATTTATAAAACTGATTAAATTTTTTTAAATTTTTATTCCACTACACCCATTTATAAAACCGAGAGAATTTTTATTTAACTATTTCATCCACCACGCACATTTATAAAATTAATGAAAATTGAAAAATTCTTCCATGCACCTCACCCATTTATCAAATTTACTGGGATTTTTATTTCCCTTTTCCATGCACCTCACCCATTTATCAAATTTACTGGGATTTTTATTTCCCTTTTCCATGCACCTCACCCATTTATCAAATTTACTGGGATTTTTATTTCCCTTTTCCATGCACCTCACCCATTTATCAAATTTACTGGGATTTTTATTTCCCTTTTCCATGCACCTCACCCATTTATCAAATTTACTGGGATTTTTATTTCCCTTTTCCATGCACCTCACCCATTTATCAAATTTATTGGGATTTTTATTTCCCTTTTCCATGCACCTCACCCATTTATCAAATTTATTGGGATTTTTATTTCCCTTTTCCATGCACCTCACCCATTTATCAAATTTATTGGGATTTTTATTTCCCTTTTCCATGCACCTCACCCATTTATCAAATTTATTGGGATTTTTATTTCCCTTTTTTTTCCCCTTTTCCCTTTTCCCTTTTCCCTTCCCTCCCCTCCCCTTTCCCCTCCCTTCCCTTGGAACATGGCTCCCGTTCCGTACCTGCTCGTTGTCCTTGACGTGCGATCCCTCGGGAATGGCGTCCAGGCCCCTCTCGCGTCCCGAGCGCCGCGAGGCCTCGCGCAGGAACTCGGCCACTCGGTCCTCGGCTAAACCAGCTGGGCTCCAGAGCAGCTGGTCCTCGTTCTCGTACACTGCGCCGTGAGGGAACACTCCCATCAATCAATGAGTTAATCAATCCATCCATCAATCAATGAGTTAATCCATCCATCCATCCATCCATCCATCCATCCATCCATCCATCCATCAATCCATCAATCAAATCGTTCTCGTACACTGCGCCGTGAGGGAACACTCCCATCAATCAATGAGTTAATCAATCCATCCATCAATCAATGAGTTAATCAATCCATCCATCCATCCATCCATCCATCCATCCATCCATCCATCCATCAATCCATCAATCAAATCGTTCTCGTACACTGCGCCGTGAGGGAACACTCCCATCAATCAATGAGTTAATCAATCCATCCATCAATCAATGAGTTAATCCATCCATCCATCCATCCATCAATCCATCAATCAATCAATCAATCAAATCATTCTCGTACACTGCGCCGTGAGGGAACACACCCATCAATCAATGAGTTAATCAATCCATCCATCAATCAATGAGTTAATCAATCCATCCATCAATCAATCAATCAATCAATCAAATCGTTCTCATACACTGTGCCGTGAGGGAACACACCCATCAGTCAATGAGTTAATCTATCCATCCATCAATCCATCAATCAATGAGCTAATCAATCCATCCATCAATCCATCAATCCATCTATCAATCAATCAATCAAATCATTCTCGTACACTGCGCCGTGAGGGAACACTCCCATCAATCAATGAGTTAATCAATCAATCCATCAATCAATGAGTTAATCCATCCATCAATCAATCAATCAATCAATCAAATCATTGTCATACACTATGCAAGGGAAAGGGAACACACACATCAATACATCAATCAATGAATTAATCAATCAATCAATGAATTAAATCAATCAATCAATCAAGCAATCAAGTCGTTCTCCTACACTGCGGGAGGGAAAGGGAACCAAACACACATAAATACATCAATCAATGAGTTAATCAATCAACCAATCAATCAAATCATTGTCATACACTATGCAAGGGAAAGGGAACACACACATCAATACATCAATCAATGAATTAATCAATCAATCAATCAATCAATCAAATTGTTCGCCTACACTGCACCTCAATGAGAAAAAAGGAGGTAGGAGCAAGGAAAAGGAAAGAATAACGTAAATAAATAAATAAATGGAATGAATAGACGAATGAAATGAATAAATAAAATAAAATGAAGGAATTAAATAAATAAATAAAATAAAAGAAATAAAAAATGCAATTGTCCCCGTACACTGCACCGCAACAGGACACAGGGATGGCGGAGCGAGGAAAAGGAATAACAAAAAAAGAGTAACACACACAGATAAATCCATCAATGAAAGAATGAATGAAATTAATAAATAAAGGAAATACAAAAAATAAATTAAAAAAATAAATAAAATTTTAAAAAATAAATAAAATAATAATTAAGGGGTTTATTGTGTCTGATCAGCCTTTGGAAATCAAATAATCAGACTAAAATATAATAATTAAGGGGCGGGTCTCACCTCCCAATCAATACTTCCTTTATCCCTAATTAATGCAATCAAGGCCGTGTCTCCCCTCCCAATCAATCCATCGTTTATCCCCAATTAGTTCAATGAAGGCCGAGCGTCCCCTCCCAATCAATCCATCATTTATCCCCAATTAGTTCAATGAAGGCCAAGTGTCCCCTCCCAATCAATCCATCGTTTATCCCCAATTAGTTCAATGAAGGCCAAGTGTCCCCTCCCAATCAATCCATCGTTTATCCCCAATTAGTTCAATGAAGGCCAAGTGTCCCCTCCCAATCAATCCATCGTTTATCCCCAGTTTGTTCAATGAAGGCCGAGTCTCCCCTCCCAATCAATCCATCGTTTATCCCCAGTTTGTTCAATGAAGGCCGAGTCTCCCCTCCCAACCAATCCATCGTTTATCCCCAATTAGTTCAATGAAGGCCAAGTGTCCCCTCCCAATCAATCCATCGTTTATCCCCAGTTTGTTCAATGAAGGCCGAGTCTCCCCTCCCAATCAATCCATCGTTTATCCCCAGTTTGTTCAATGAAGGCCGAGTCTCCCCTCCCAATCAATCCATCGTTTATCCCCAGTTTGTTCAATGAAGGCCAAGTGTCCCCTCCCAATCAATCCATCGTTTATCCCCAGTTTGTTCAATGAAGGTCATGTGTCCCCTCCCAATCAATCCATCGTTTATCCCCAGTTTGTTCAATGAAGGCCGAGTCTCCCCTCCCAATCAATCCATCGTTTATCCCCAATTAGTTCAATGAAGGCCAAGTGTCCCCTCCCAATCAATCCATCGTTTATCCCCAGTTTGTTCAATGAAGGCCAAGTGTCCCCTCCCAATCAATCCATCGTTTATCCCCAGTTTGTTCAATGAAGGTCATGTGTCCCCTCCCAACCAATCCATCGTTTATCCCCAGTTTGTTCAATGAAGGCCAAGTGTCCCCTCCCAATCAATCCATCGTTTATCCCCAATTAGTTCAATGAAGGCCGAGTCTCCCCTCCCAATCAATCCATCGTTTATCCCCAGTTTGTTCAATGAAGGCCGAGTGTCCCCTCCCAACCAATCCATCGTTTATCCCCAATTAGTTCAATGAAGGCCAAGTGTCCCCTCCCAACCAATCCATCGTTTATCCCCAGTTTGTTCAATGAAGGCCGAGTCTCCCCTCCCAACCAATCCATCGTTTATCCCCAATTAGTTCAATGAAGGCTGAGTCTCCCCTCCCAACCAATCCATCGTTTAGTTCAATGAAGGCCGTGTCTCACCTCTCTCGTTGTCGCGGTAGCCGCAGGTGCCGGCGGGGATCTCCGCCTGGAACATGGAGCCCACCATGATCTCCTGGGTGCGGAGGAGAAACGCTCTCTTTGGCGAGGGATTTGCGTGCTCAGGTGTCCCTGGCCTGGCACTGCTCTGCGTTCGGGAGGCGCGGGGACCCAAGGAATGCTCGTGGAACGCCCCGCCCCGCGCGGCTCCCTGATGCTCGTTCATTCCGTTATCATTTCCCTTCCGGGACTCTTCCGGATGGATTCCCGTGCCTGACGCTTACTTGTATGTTCGTTCCTTTCTACCGTGTTTTATTTTATATTTGGTTCTAGTAGGTATTTATACTTATTTACATTGATTTCTATTTATCTCTATTAATTTCTATTTATTAATGTACTTAGCTATATTATTTATTTAGATATTGTTTATTTATATTATTTATATTTTATACAGCTATGCATATTTTGTATTTATTTATATATTTCTATTATTTATTTTTACATACTATTTATTTATATCATTTACATATATTTATTTTGTATTATTTCTATATACTATTTATTTGTATTATTCACACACATTTATTTTTATATTATTTCTATATACTAATTTATTTCTATTATTTACATATATTTATTCTTATATTATTTCTATATACTATTTATTTATATTTTTTACACAAATGTATTTTTACATTATTTATATAAAATTATTTATTTCTATTAATGACATATATTTATTTTTATATCATTTCTATATAATTATTATTTATTTATATTATTCCCCTTTCTACATTCATTTACATCATTTATATCTATTATTTATTAGTATTTATTTATATTTGTTTATGTATTCATTTATATAATTTATATATTTATTGATATTCATTATTTACATTTATTAACTTATATTATTTATATATATTCATAGATGAATTGACATTACTTATATATATAGATTTATTAATTAATATTATTTCTATTTACACATTCATTTATTTTATTTATTTCTATATATTTATGTAATTATCTTTATTTATTTCTTTATATTATACATTAATTAATTTTATTTCGTATATATTTATTATTATTGATATATATTTATATTATTTATATTTATTTCTATATCTTTCAATGCAATTCATTTTTATATCATTATTCACTTATACTATTTAAATTATTTACATATTTATTTCTATTATTCATTTTTTATACAATTACTATTCATTTGTACTACTTATATTATTTACATATTTGTACATTTATTTACATTACTCATTTATATTATTCATATATATTATAGACATTTAATACATAATATTATATATATTAAATATTTAATTTCAAACATATTCAATATTCAATATATACATTTCAAATTTAATTATTTTTGTTTATTTCTATACTCTAACAGTTATAATATTTACCTTTTTCCAATCCTCTGAAGGAATGTAATCTTCATCTTCCTCAGACTCCTCCTCCATTTCACTGTCTGCAGGGACAATTAAAAATTCAATTAAAAATGGCCCAGCCCCCTCCTCCCTCATTAAATATTAAATTGAAAATTAAATTAAAAATTAAATTAAAAATGGCCCAGCCCTCTCCTCACTCATTAAAAATTAAATTTAAAATTAAATTAAAATGGCCCAGCCCCTCCTCTCTCAATAAATATTAAATAGAAAATTAAATTAAAAATTAAATTCGAAATGGCCCAGCCTCTCCTTCCTCATTAAACATTAAATAGAAAATTAAATTAAAAATTAAATTAAAAATGGCCCAGCCCCCTCCTCACTCATTCAAAATTAAAGTTAAAAGTAAATTAAAATGGCCCAGCCCCTCCTCCCTCATTAAATATTAAATTAAATAGAAAATTAAATTAAAAATTAAATTCAAAATGGCCCAGCCTCTCCTTCCTCATTAAATATTAAACAGAAAATTAAATTAAAAATTAAATTCAAAATGGCCCAGCCCCTCCTCCCTCATTAAAAATTAAATTGAAAATTAAATAGAAAACTAAATTAAAAATTCAATTAGAAATGGCCCAGCCCCTCCCCCCTCATTAAAAATTAAATTCAATAGAAAATTAAATTACAAATTAAATTAGAAATGGCCCAGGTGTGTTTGCACAGGGGGACAAAGCAGTGCTGAGAAATTACAGCACAATTAAACACATCCCTACATTAATTATTGAATTAATTTTGTTCTCCTTCAGCTTTCCACGAGCCCAATCTAAGTGTGTTCAAAATTAATTATAGCCTGTCAAAATTCAACTTTTAATGGTTGCAATTTCAATGGTTTCAATTTTCCAATTATTTCAATTTTCCAATTATTTCAATTTTCCAATTATTTTAATTACTCAACGATTTCAATGATTCCAATTTTTCAATTATTTCAATTTTCCAATTTTTTCAATTTTTCAGTAATTTCAATTATTTCCATTTTTCAATTATTTCTATTTTCCAATGATTTCCATTTCAATTTTTCAATGATTTCAATTTTCAATGATTTAATTTTTCAATGATTTCAGTTATTTCAATTTTTCATTGATGTCAGTTTTTCAATTAAAAAAATCTCAATGATTTCAATTTCCAATTTTTTCAATTTCTCAATGATTTCAATTATTTCAGTGATTTCTATTTTTCAATGATTTCCATTTCAATATTTCAATGAATTCCATTTTCAATTATTTCAATGAATTCAATTTGCAATGATTTCAATGATTTCAATTTTTCAATTATTTCAATGATTTCAATTTTTTCCAATGATTTCTATTTTCTCATGATTTCCCTTTCAATTTTTCAAGGATTTAAATTTTTAATGATTTCAATGATTTCATTTTTCAATTACTTCAATTATTTAGATTTTCAATTATTTCAATTTTTCAATTATTCCTATTTTTCCAAGATTTCCATTTCAACTTTTAATGATTTCTATTATTTCAATTTTTCAATGATTTCAGTTCCCAATGATTTCAATGATTTCTGTTTTTCCATTATTTCAATTCCCAATGATTTCAATTTTCCAATGATTTCAATTCCCAATTATCTCAATTTTTCAATTCTTTCAATTCCCAATGATTTCAATGATTTCAAAGATTTCTGTTTTCCCATGATTTCAATTTCAATTTTTCAATGATTTAAATTATTTCAATTTTCCAATGATTTCAATGATTTCTGTTTTCCCATAATTCCAATTTCAATTTTTCAGTGATTTAAATGGTTTCAATTTTCCAATGCTTTCAATTCCCAATCATTTCAATTTTCCAATGATTTCAATTCCCAATTATTTCAATTTTCCAATGCTTTCAATTCCCAATGATTTCAATGATTTCAAAGATTTCTGTTTTCCCATGATTTCAATTTTCCAATGGTTTCAATTCCCAATGATTTCAAAGATTTCTGTTTTCCCATTATTTCAATTCCCAATGATTTCAATTTTCCAATGATTTCAATTCCCAATTATTTCAATTTTTCAATGCTTTCAATTCCCAATGATTTCAATGATTTCAAAGATTTCTGTTTCCCCATTATTTCAATTCCCAATGATTTCAATTTTCCAATGCTTTCAATTCCCAATGATTTCAATGATTTCAAAGATTTCTGTTTTCCCATGATTTCAATTTCAATTTTCCAATGATTTCAATTTTCCAATGATTTCAATTCCCAATGATTTCAATTTTCCAGTGGTTCCACTTTCCCCTCCAACTCCATCCTCTCCTCTAAAATCACATTTCAATCCCATTCCTTCCAGCAGAGCGGCTCCATCTAAAAATCACATTTTTCCTTCTTTGCTTTCACCTTAATCCTCATCAACAGCAGCGGCACGAAGAGGGGGGGGGGGGGGGGGGGAAAAAATCTTTATTTTTCAGGGATCAAAATGCATTTTTGGCACAGAAAACTGGGATTTCTGGACTGGACTTACTGGTATCAAAATATTTACAACGTCGGGGGCGAATCGTCTCCTGGGGGTCTTGGGAAGCCACGGATGGAGCTGGGTCATCGTTGGAGGATTGGGTTTCATCTTCCTGCCCTGAGGAATCTTTGATGGTCTCCTCCTGGAAGAAAAATTAAATTAAATTAAAATTAGTCGGGGGGGGGGGAATCAGGAAAAAATAAATAATTAGCTTGGTTACGGGCTGGAGGGGATAAATGGGATTTTGGTAATTTTTTGGGGTTTTGTTTGTCGATAGATCGATATCAATTTTTTTTATTATTATTATTATTTGGGGGTTTGCTCAGGTTGAGGCACCACAGAAGAATTTGTGTGAATGTATCTTGAGGGGTTTTTTTAAGTAGGGTAAACTTAATTTTTTTGGGTTTTTTTAATTGTTGTGGTTTTTTATTGAATTTTATTACAATTGAAATTTTGGTTTGGTCTTTGAAGTTATTTTCTGGGGATTTTCAGTAAAAAGGGGAGGATTTAGATAGAAATCCATGTGAATTGAGAGATTCAATCCCACAGGAACAGCACACGGAGTCAAGATCAAAAATTCAAATAAATTCCTTTATTGGAATAAATTCCTTTATCGGAATAAATTCCTGTATCAGATTAAATTCTTGTATCAGATTAAACTCCTGTATCAGATTAAATTCTTGTATCAGATTAAATTCCTGTATCAGAATAAATTCATTTATCAGAATAAATTCCTGTGTCAGAATAAATTCCTTTATTGGAATAAATTCCTGTATCAAAATAAATTCCTGTATCAGATTAAATTCTTGTATCAGAATAAATTCCTTTATCAGAATAAATTCCTTTATCAGAATAAATTCCTTTATTACAATAAATTCCTTTATCAGAATATATTCCTGTATCAGATTAAATTCCTTTATTAGAATAAATTCCTTTATCAGAATAAATTCCTTTATTAGGATAAATTCCTGTATCAGAATAAATTCCTTTATTAGGATAAATTCCTTTATTAGAATACATTCCTGTATCAGAATATATTCCTGTATCAGATTAAATTCCTTTATCAGAATAAATTCCTGTATCAGAATAAATTCCTTTATTAGCATACATTCCTGTATCAGAATATATTCCTGTATCAGAATAAATTCCTTTATCAGAATAAATTCCTGTATCAGATTAAATTCCTTTATTAGAATAAATTCCTGTATCAGAATAAATTCCTTTATTAGCATACATTCCTGTATCAGAATATATTCCTGTATCAGAATAAATTCCTTTATCAGAATAAATTCCTGTATCAGAATAAATTCCTTTATTAGAATACATTCCTGTATCAGAATATATTCCTGTATCAGATTAAATTCCTTTATCAGAATAAATTCCTGTATCAGATTAAATTCCTTTATTAGAATAAATTCCTGTATCAGAATAAACTCCTTTATTAGGATAAATTCCTTTATTAGCATACATTCCTGTATCAGAATATATTCCTGTATCAGAATAAATTCCTTTATCAGAATAAATTCCTTTATTCCTTTATTCTGCTGCTCTGAGCAGCGGGCCTATGCAAATCGCTCATTTGCATATGCAAATCAGCTGCCCTTTACCTTGTTTTCCCCGCTGCAGCCGCTGTTGTCGTCGTTATCGACGTCATCATCATCCTCTGCCTCCTCCTCCTCCTCCTCTTCCTCCTCCTCCTCCTCCTCTTCCTGCAGGGGCACGGAGCCGTCGTAGCCGTAGCGGCTCAGCAGCTCCTGGATGGGCATGTCACTCTCCTGGGGAAAAAAAATCATTTGTTTGGGGTTTTTTTATATACAGGGTAATTAATTTGTAATCCCTGATTGATTCACAGCACATCTCCCATCCCAAAGGGAGCTCCTGGATGGGCATGTCACTGTGCTGGGGAAAAAACAACCAAAAATTGGGAATTAGCAGAGAGAATCCCACAACAATGAATCCTCCAGGGATCAGAATGCACCAAAAACTGGCCATTCCCAAAGGGAATTTTTTGCCAAAAAATTGGCAAAATCCGGAGTTTCCAATTCCAAAATCCAATTTCCAAAATTCGGCTCCTAAGGAAAATTTAGGTTGTTTTTTTTTTTTTTAACAGGATAATTAATTTCCCAATCCCTGATTGATTCACAGCACATCTCCCATCCCAAAAGGATCTCCTGGATGGACATGTCACTGTGCTGGGGAAAAAAAAAAAAAAAACAAAAATTGGGAATTCTCAGGGAAAACCCTACAGGAATTGTCCCAAAGCATCAAAAATCCACAGGGATCAGGGGCAGCTCCACCACAATTGGTCATTCCCAAAGGGAGGGACTGGGAAAATTGGGAGATTCCAAACCCAAAACTGGGACTTCCTAAAGAAAAAAATGTGTGGGGTTTTCTTCAGGATAATTAATTTCCCAATCCCTGATTGATTCACAGCACATCTCCCATCCCAAAGGGATCTCCTGGATGGACATGTCACTGTGCTGGGGAAAAAACAACCAAAAATTGGGAATTAGCAGAGTGAATCCCACAGGAATTAATCAGAATGCACCAAAAATTGGCCATTCCCAAAGGGAATTTTTTGCCAAAAAATTGGCAAAATCCGGAGTTTCCAATTCCAAATTCCAATTTCCAAAATTAGAATTTCCTAAAAAAAAAAAAAAAAAAAGTGGGTTTTTTTTATACAGGATAATTAATTTCCCAATCCCTGATTTATTCTGCAGACATAACAATTTATAATTGGAGACAATACAGAAGTGACAGCAGAACCTGGAATTAGCAGAAAATAATTAGCATTTACAGCAGAAATATTGATTAAAGGCCCTAAATTAATGAAAATAAATGTTAATTTTAATTATTGGCGTAATCATTCACTTTAAATAAAATATCTTTTTTTTCTGCATCTTCTTTTCCATGAAGATATTCCTAAATTCTCCACTAGAACAGATATTTGTATCAAAACGCATCAAAAATGTGAATTATGAGAGATTTTGCTTGAAAATAAAAATCCACGAGCACTACAACCCACCACTTTAATCAGCTGATATTTTAATTTATATTACATTTCATATTAATTCAAATGCAAATCCCACAGATGCAAAAAGCACTTCATTGATATTTGCATCCCATTTATCCCCCCCTAATTTTTTAATAAATTTATTCACTTTTTTCCCCGTCGCTTTATTATTAATTATTAATTATTCGGGGCGATTTTTTTTTTTTTAATAACTCCCTTAAAAAAAAAAAAAAAAGGGATAAAACCCTAAATATTTGAGGTGTGTTTGAGGATATTTACCCTGGTGAGATCCTCGATTTCAGCTCTGAAGTTGGGTTCTCCTTCCATCATTTCTTCCTCCTCTAACGTCCGCTCGTCGTCGAAGTCGTGCACCAACATTTCAGCAGAGGGGTCAAACTCATGGTCATCAGATCCTGCTGAACCTCCTGGGAAAACATCCCCCAAAATTATCTTTATTTCCATCACAAACTCCCAAAAATCTGAATTTTTTAGGGTTTTTTTTTTAAGTGATGCACAACGTAAAAATGCGAGCAAAAATTCAAATTATTGTTTTGTTTTCCTTTGGTTTTGTCTTGTTGTTCAGGGAAATTTCCTTTGTGTAAAACATTCCCAAAATTATCTTTATTTCCATCACAACCCCCAAAAAATCCGAATTTTTTAGGGTTATTTTTAAAGTGATGCGCGACGTAAAAACGCGAGCAAAAATTCAAATTATTGTTTTCTTTTCCTTTGTCTTTGTCTTGTTGCTCAGGGAAATTTCCTTTTGGTAAAACATTCCCCAAAATTATCTTTATTTCCATTACAACCCCCAAAAAATCCGAATTTTTTAGGGGTTTTTTTAAAGTGATGTGTGACATGGAATTGTGAGCGAAAATTCAAATTATTGCTTTCTTTTCCTTTCTTTTTGTCTTGTTGTTCAGGGAAATTTCCTTTGTGTAAAACATTCCCAAAATTATCTTTATTTCCATCACAACCATCAAAAAATGGAATTTGAATTTTTCCCCCCAATTTTTAATCCCAACCCTGTTCATATTTTTTTTATTTTCTCCTGATTTTTAATCTCAACTCTGCTCAAATTTTCCCCAATTTTTAATCCCAACTCTGCTCATTTTTCCCTCTCTTTTTAATCCCAACCCTGTTCATATTTCCCCCTTTTCAGATTTTTAATCCCAACCCTGCTCAAATTTTCCCAAAATTTTTAATCCCAACTCTGCTCATTTTCCCCCCCATTTTTAATCCCAACCCCGCTCAAATTTCCTCTTTTCTCCTCATTTTTAATCCTAAATCTGCTCGAATTTTCCCCAAAATTTTTAATCCCACTCAACTCTGCTCAAATTTTCTTTTCTCCCAGTTTTTAATCCCAACCCTGCTCACATTTTCCCCTTTTTCTCCCAGTTTTTAATCCCAACCCTGCTCACATTTTCCCCTTTTTCTCCCAGTTTTTAATCCCAACCCTGCTCACATTTTCCCCTTTTTCTCCCAGTTTTTAATCCCAACCCTGCTCACATTTTCCCACTTTTTCTCCCAGTTTTTAATCCCAACCCTGCTTATATCTCACCCCTTTTTCCATGGACAATTTAAATTCCATTTTCCAAACCTTGCCCCCACTCAGGGTGTGACTCCAAGATTTAATTATGAAGCAATTAATTATTTCTCTGAAAGAAATATAAACCTCAAGAGGCAACAACAATCCAGTTTAAGGAACTCCTGGAAAGTTTTTGCACTCATGGGAATACCAAAACCTTTGGAAACTATTAAAAATATTTACCTGGGCTTGAAGACTCAACCGAAGGCTATTTAAAAAATTAAAAAAAAAAAAGAAAAAAAAAAGGAAAATTATTTTTGTGATGTTGAGCCTGCATAAATCAAATTATTCAGCTGATACAGAACAACTCACTGCAGAAAAATCTATTTCTAAATAATAATTCTATTTATAAATAAAGCACCAAGGTAAATAGTATTTTAATTTTAGCTGTGGTCCAAGTCCAGGGATAAATCCCCTCTTCCACCACCCAGGGATATCCCACATTCCACTGCCAGTGAGTCCCAGTTCAGGGGGAATTTTTCTTCCATTTGAAGCTGAGCACAAATTCCCTGCTCTCCTTCAATCCCAGGACACACTTTTTAAAGAAATCCCAAACCATAATAAGAATTCCTTACAGAATAAAGAAAACCAAAATCAATTTAATCTTCATCTCCAATGAGGCTGCGAGGGTAAAACCCCCAAAATAAATATTCCTTTTTGAGCTAAAGAAAATGAGATTTCCCCAATAATCCATTTACCAGAGCCCCTTTTTGACCCCAAATTTGTTTGTTTTTTTTTTTTATGACCTCCACAAATTCTTTCATCAAATCCTGGTTTTTCCCTTTGCCAATCTTCAGCCTCCTGGGGGGAAATTTGCATGTCAGCCATTCAAAGTTCATTTGTTTTGCTAATTAAAGCAAATGTTTCCACTCTTTTTCAGGCACACCGTGATGAAGTGTTTAGTTCCAAGCTAGGAAAATTGAGCTTTTCCCCTGTGGAAATAATGTGAAAAAATGGTGGAAAATCGAGTTTTTCCCTGTGGAAAAATTGAGAGTGGAAAAATGGTGGTAAATCGAGTTTTTCCCTGTCACCTCCTGCAAGCTCACATATATTGTTAGATTCATTAATATATAATGCTGTCCTCAAGGAAAAAAATTGGATTTTCTAAAGGATTTTCCTTCTCCTTGCCTCCTTCTCAACTCAGTGATGCAGCAAAGCCAAATCTAAAATAGCAAAAATTCTTAATTTGAAGTTCTTTAATATCAACAGCTCCTCAAAGTGAGAAGAAAGAGATTTTCTTGGGGAATAATTTCACTTACACATCTGCCTCCCTTCTGTGGGAGTCTCCACTATATAAATGAACTCAAAATGTGCCCAGAAAAAGGAAAATACAGAATATAAAAATGGAATTCCTTGCCAGCATCCCATCCAAATCTCTCTCCAGCTCTCCTGGAAGCCCTCAGGATTTCCAGAGAAATTCTTATTTAGTGGCTAAACACCACAAACTTTTATTTTTTTTTTTTTTTTTTTTTGCAGATCGTTGCACAACTCCAGGAGGGGAAGTTTTGCTAATCACTACAACCCCCCCCCAAAAAAAAAAAAAAAAGTCTTTATTTGCAAAGACTATCTTAAACAAATTCCAGAGTCCAGCATTACTGATGTGGAGCTGAATATCAGGATCAGCCAGCAAGGACTGGTCTTTATTTGATGTTTTGTTTGCCTGATAAACCTGGGTAATTAACAGAATGCAATATGCAATCATTAATACCAATTTTAAAAGTCTTAATGCGTTTATTGCAGCAATCACAGGTTGGAAACCAAATAAATTCAATCTTCCCAGGTCAGGAAAAAAAAACCAAACCTGGAGACCACTCTTTTTTTTTTTTTCATGGATGAGCATCCCTGGAAGTGCCCAAAACCAGGGGGAGGTGACATTTGGGAACATGGATTAGGGGAGGTGACATTTGGGAACATGGATTAGTGGTGCTGCTGACTGATGGGATGGACTCAATGATTCTTAAAAAGTCTTTTCCAACCTTAATTCCATGAGGAAAAATTATTCCAGAAGTGACTCTGCCCTCCAAGGAACAGAGCTGGATTGAAAGGCCTGAGGAGAATTTATTCTGAGGGATGAAAGATTTTCCTTAGTAAACAATAAATTCTGCAAAACCAACCTTAGAATTCCTCTTCAATTAAAATTATTAAAGCTTCAGCTCTGATGGAACTCCAGGGATAAATCTCCTTTTCCACAGCCCAGGGATATCCCACTGCCAGTGAGTCCCAGTTTAGGAGAAATGATTCCCATTTGAAGCTGAGCACAAATTCCTGTTCTTTTTTAATTCAGGGACACTTCTAAAGGCATCCCAAACCACAATGAGAATTCCTCACGGAATGAAGGTAGAACCATTACTTAAAGCCACCAAAATGTGCTTTTATTGGGAGCCTTTTACTCGAATTAACACTCATTTCACAAAAAAAAACAAACAAAAACAAAACAAAACAAAACAAAACAAAACAAAAAAAAAAAAAAAAACAAAAAAAAAAACACCAAAACAAACTCTTTCCAAAATGTCGCCCGCTGCCCTGGATAATTTTTGATGCAGCAGAGGAGCTTGGAGATGTCAGCTGGAGAGCAGTTTATGGGTTTCTAAATCAGCAGTGCCAGTCGTGACTCGGAGCTGCTCCATGGGGAATTGTGGCTGGGCCATGAACCAAGGGGCACGTTCAGCTCAGCTCCCACCTGGGAAGGGAAGCTCTGGGAGCCAGAAGGGACCACCGGGACACACAGCAGGGATAACAGGAGCTCAGGAGCCACGGCTCCAAAAGCAGCTCTGGCTCTCTGCCCCCTCTGCCAAGCCCTGGCACATCTGCCCCACCTGGGGGATCCTCCTGCCCCACCTGGGGGATCCTCCTGCCCCGCCTGGGGGATCCTCCTGCCCCACCTGGGGATCCTCCTGCCCCACCTGGGGATCCTCCTGACCCACCTGGGGATCCTCCTGCCCCACCTGGGGATCCTCCTGACCCACCTGGGGGATCCTCCTGCCCCGCCTGGGGATCCTCCTGCCCCACCTGGGGGATCCTCCTGCCCCGCCTGGGGGATCCTCCTGCCCCCCCTTGGGGATCCTCCTGCCCCACCTGGGGATTCTCCTGCCCCCCCTGGGGGATCCTCCTGCCCCACCTGGGGGATCCTCCTGCCCCACCTGGGGGATCCTCCTGCCCCGCCTGGGGGATCCTCCTGACCCACCTGGGGATCCTCCTGCCCCACCTGGGGATCCTCCTGCCCCACCTGGGGATCCTCCTGACCCACCTGGGGATCCTCCTGCCCCACCGGGGGGATCCTCCTGCCCCACCTGGGGGATCCTCCTGCCCCGCCTGGGGGATCCTCCTGACCCACCTGGGGATCCTCCTGCCCCACCTGGGGGATCCTCCTGACCCCCCTGGGGATCCTCCTGCCCCCCCTGGGGATCCTCCTGCCCCCCCTGGGGATCCTCCTGCCCCACCTGGGGATCCTCCTGACCCACCTGGGGGATCCTCCTGCCCCGCCTGGGGGATCCTCCTGCCCCTCCTGGGGGATCCTCCTGCCCCCCCTGGGGATCCTCCTGCCCCACTGGGGGGATCCTCCTGACCCCCCTGGGGATCCTCCTGCCCCCCCTGGGGATCCTCCTGCCCCCCCTGGGGATCCTCCTGCCCCACCTGGGGATCCTCCTGACCCACCTGGGGGATCCTCCTGCCCCGCCTGGGGATCCTCCTGCCCCACCGGGGGGATCCTCCTGCCCCACCGGGGGGATCCTCCTGCCCCGCCTGGGGGATCCTCCTGCCCCGCCTGGGGGATCCTCCTGACCCCCCTGGGGATCCTCCTGCCCCCCCTTGGGGATCCTCCTGCCCCACCGGGGGGATCCTCCTGCCCCACCTGGGGGATCCTCCTGCCCCCCCTGGGGATCCTCCTGCCCCACCTGGGGATCCTCCTGCCCCCCCTGGGGATCCTCCTGCCCCTCCTGGGGGATCCTCCTGCCCCCCCTGGGGATCCTCCTGCCCCACCTGGGGATCCTCCTGCCCCACCGGGGGGATTCTCCAGCCTGCATTTCCTGCCTTTATGAGCTCCTGGCCATTTCCTGCTTCCCTTTCCAGCTGATCTTCAGGAATGCCCAGCCGCTGCCACAAGCAGCTCCCTGACCTCACGCCACCAAGGCTGTCCCAGCCCCATCCCCAAAAGAGGACTGGCACGGCTTTTCCAGCCTCTCCATGGCTTCATCCAGTGCCAGAGGTGACACTGAGGCTGGACACGTGGGAATAAAGAGCTGGAAAATCCTTCGGTGCCAGTGTGGCAGCACGGAAGGTGAAGGAGCAGCCTCTGCTAGAAGAGTTGCTGCAGACAATGCCTGCAAGGCTTGCTGGGTCCCATTCCGTGCCTCCCAGTGATGGTGGCTCTGGCCCAGGGGACAACAGATGGAAATTCCCTGGCACTGGTGAAGGATCGTATGGCTGCATTGGACAGATCCTCATGGCTAAGGGTAACAGGAATTCTTGGGAAAAGGCCACTCCTGTCCTTCATGGATCTTCATTTTCTGCTCAGCCATTCCCGGGGAAGCACAAAGAACTTTTTGCTTCAAGGGTACTCGTGGGGATAAAGAGCTGCTAGGTATCAAAGGATAATGGGATCCAAGGCCCGGGAGAGAAAAATACAGAGGAAACCACGGGATACTGACAATGCACAGGGAATCCACACTGCACCTGTTCTGGAACTGCACCTGCAGCAAAGGTAACGCTGAACCGTGTGCTGTGAGCTCCAAGGAGTGAAAAAATCATCCAGGAACTCCTAATGAGGAAAACTCAGTGACCAGGGACTGTGCTGCACGGATGCACTGAGGAGAAGCCTTGTTAATGCTCCAGAGCATCCCGGAGGAGACCCCAGCCCTGAGGGGGAAAGGGAACAAACCCCATGGAAAGAGAAACAGGAGAGACACTGAGCCCCAAGCCACCAGCACTGCAGGAATGCCACTCTTTTATTCCAGGGGTGTCTTCAGGAATCTCAGGAAAGACTTCCCAAGGGCTTCCCAAGGTTAGGGACACTGACAGCAAAAACCAGCCAGATCACATCCAATGTATCTCCAACGTGTATCCAAAAGGGTGTGGAACAGAGGGGACAGATCCCATCCCACACATTCCCTGGATGTGGAACAGAGGGGACAGATCCCATCCCACACATTCCCTGGATGTGGAACAGAGGGGACAGATCCCATCCCACACATTCCCTGGATGTGGAACAGAGGGGACAGATCCCATCCCACACATTCCCAGTTTTTGGATATGGAACACAAGGACTGACATTGTCCAGTGTCCTTCAGACCCCCGTGAGTGCCACCAGGAGAAGCCAGCACAGATGTGTCCCACACATCAACATCTCCCTGGACTTTGGGATCTGTGATCCCATCATTTGGGATGGAAATGAGCCCATCCCACTGAGCTGGCACTGTGACAGTTTATTTAATGCACCCAGCCTGCAGGAGGCACCAGTTTATTCCAGGCAGTTCCCAGTGCTGCACGCTGGCGGGAGATGGCCAGGTCTTATCCCAGCACCTGGAATGGACTGGGATATCCACTGAGCTTTCTCTCTTTCCCCTGCAGCCAAAACACCTGAACAGGAGGGACTGGACACTGCACAGTTCCACTTCTACCCACAAAACTGCTGGCTTTGCTGACACCTTTCGCACTGTTTAACAGAACTGGTGAATAATGAAACATCTTAAAATTTGCAGAGTAATCTGCAAATACACATCCTGTCCAAACTGACTCAGTTATCTTTAACAGCTCTTCAAGTGTTACATAAAACAGTTAAAAACTAGAATTAAATGCTCTTTATATTGATAGCAATACGCCTGAGAAGCCCATCAATTTGTTCAGGTCTTGACCTCTGCAACAGGAAAATATCCCAAAGTTATATAAACTCTCCTGTGAGTTGAGCCTGGAGGGAAGAACTGGGTAAAACAGGGAATAACATCTTTTATTCCAGAGGGAATGTGTCCCTTCCCATAAGAGGAAGGCTACAGTCCCAGCCTGCCCCTCTCTGTGTGTTGTGTCACAAATTAACTTATATTAAAATATTAAAAAAGTAAATAGCAACATACTGAAGCAAGGAAAAAAGAAAAAAACAAAACCCTTCTGGTCCTCTGTCTCCAGTTCTACACGTGAACATTTGCACAGCCCAAAGTGCAGTGACATTCCTCAAATGGAAGCCCTCACATCTGCAGATTTTTACTTTTTTTATGTCGGCGGATGCATAAGAAAATTCCTGTCCTTGCAGAAGACAAGGACCAAGTGCAATGTGTGAACTCTCCGATCCCAAATGTGAACATCAAAAGCCTTGAAGCTTCTCCCTCAGCAGAGCTGCCCTGGCTTGGCCATTCCCTTCTGAGCCTTGATCCCTGTACCAGGAAGAGTTTTCCCCAGTGTTTTTCCTTGGAAGTTTTCAACACTAGGCTGGAGACAGCCCTGAGCAAGCCTGGGAGACCTCAGAGCAGAGAAGGTCAGACCAGAGACCTGCTGAGCTCCCTTCCACCCCAAATCATCCCATAATTCTGAGTGTGGACATTTCTGACAGAGCTGGGGGTGCTCAGCCTGGAGAAGAGACCTTAAATCCCATCCCTGCCCTGGCAGGGACACCTCCCACTGTCCCAGGCTGCTCCAGCCTGGCCTTGGGCACTGCCAGGGATCCAGGGGCAGCCCCAGCTGCTCTGGGAATTCCATCCCAGGGCCTGCCCACCCTCAGAGCCAGGAATTCCTTCCCAGTATCCACCTAAACCCCCCCCCCCCCAACTTTCAGCTTCCAGCCATTCCCTGTGTCCTGTCCCTCCATCCCTGTCCCCAGTCCCTCTCCAGCTCTCCTGGAGCCCCTTCAGGCCCTGCCAGGGGCTCTGAGGTGGGCACAGGGCAGGACAGAGGGGTGACAGTGACATCAGAGTGCCAGGACAGCAGCTGATCCCCCTTGGATCCCTGCTTGAAGGACTCAGGTCCATCCCAGCCTGGAATTCCCTCCCAAGGGGAGCTCAGAGCTCTGCTTGTCCTGCAGTTCTGGGGGTGCCGAGTCCCAGCACGGACAGGGAACTTGAGGATGCTGGAAACAGGTTCTGCCCGAGGTCCCAGAGCAGAACCACCAGGCAGGGATTTTCCCAAGGGATTGGGTCCCTGGGGAATGCTGGAGGGACAGGACATGATGCTCCCTGAAATGTCACCAGGAGCACTTCCCATGCCAAGAGAATTATGGAGCACCACAGCACAGGCAGTCAGAACTCCCTGAAGCACACAATTCACACTTCCCCGTTTCCTCCTGATTTTCACTCCAGCATCTTCCTTAACTTCTTGCAACAATCTAAAATGCTGTGCTAAGGAAACTGGGATTCTGTGGAGTGGTTGGATCCAGCTACAGAATTCCAGAAGAAAGCAGCCACAGTTGTATGGCAGGCAGCACAAGGAAACATTCCTCTGGACAATTTGTGACGTGAATGGATTAGGAGGGAAATATTAATGCAGCCCGGGGCTCCTGGCCAGGAAAAGGCTCAAAAAGAAACAACTTTACAACAATTCCAGCCTCTGCCTAAATCCCTCTGCTGTCCAGCAAGGATTGGAAGTCTTGACTGGAAGCCCACAAATACCAATGTTTTATCACATGTAAAAAATAGAAAAACCCTTCTATTATGGAACCCGCAAAAAAAAATTAAAAAAGAAAAAACAAAAATCAAACACAAAACAAAAAAACAAACCCCAAAACCCCCAAAAAACCAAAGCAAACAAACAAACAAAACCTTAAAAAAAAACAAACAAAACAAAAAACCCCTCAAAACCCTTCAATTATGACAAAATAAGTCAAGGACCACCCTTTTTTAAGATTGGAAAGAGCAGAGTGCCACTGTATTCCCTGCAATTCCCTTGAGGGATTTTACTCCCTCACCAAGGAAGGGAAAAACCAGAATTCCCAGCTCTGCATTAGGCTCACTGATACCTCAGTGCAGAATTCTGCAAACACTGCTCAAAATGACACAAAACCCCCCAACTGGTTACAGCTAAGATCAAAGCAGGAAAAGCACGAGTGACTGATGTCAATCCCACATTTTAACTGGGATTTAGATCACTGGGAAACCCGGATTTAATCTATTTTGACCTTGTTCTGTATCCAGGAGCTCCTCAAAAACTCTGACTGTTCAAACACCTCATCAGTGACTGTGTGAACTTTGCTGCTGCCTCCTGCTACACCTCAGCTCAATAAAAATATTAAGAATGTGAAAAGGTTACTAAGAACAGTTATCAGATCATGTACTCCTTCAGCATTCTGTCCTGAAGCTGTTTCAAGACACAAATCAGAAAGCATTGTTCAAAATATGAAAGCAGAATTCAGTGATGTTCCCAAAGTTTAAAATTCTTCAGCTGAAAGAAGTAGAACATTGAAGAAAAGGGAAATTTTTCCAGACAATGGGAATTTATGGATGACTTCTTAAAGCATACCAAGTTAATAAGCTAATTTTTTGGTTGAAACAACTGAACTTTCAGAGACTGAAAAATATGCAAGTGCACTCAAAGAAATTAGGGTGAGATATTTAATTGCCCACTGACATCACAAGAGAGCTCCTGCTCCTTCCCATACTTCCCAAAAACCATAGAATACCAATCCAGACTTTGAACCCCTCAGAAATTCACTCTGCAGAAGCAAAACTTTGAGTTCTTATTTCAGCAAGTCAGAAAATTGAGGAACCTCAGAGGTTCTGGGTGAGAAGCACAAGGAGCTGCTCAGCTGCCTGCTGCAGGTTTGGGAGAAACAGGAATTACCTTCAGCCACGGGGAAGGGAATCATGGAATCCTTGAGGTCATCCAGTCCAACCACTCCCAGCACTGCCAAGGCCACCCCGCGTCCCCAAGTGCCACATCCACAGGGATGTTAAACCCCTCCAGGAATGGGGATACCTGGGCAGCTGTGCCAGCCCTTTCCAGGAGGAATTTTCCCAAAAATCCACGCAGACCCTCCCCTGGCTCAGCCTGAGGCTGTTCCCTCTGCTCCTGTCCCTCTTCCTGGGAGCAGATCCCAAATCCCCCTGGCTGTCCTCTCCTGCCAGGGACTTGTGCAGAGCCACAAGGATTTGCTGCTCCTGCTGCCCCATTCCCATTCCAGCTCCTGTGGGATCTTTCCCTGCTTGCCCTGCAGGAAGCTTTTAGGTTCTCAGCCAGAGGTGGAGCAACTCCTGGAAGTTCAGGGCCATCACACAAAAGCAGGAGCAGGATCTCCCCTTTCAGACCACCTCAAGCATAACTAAACCAGCCTGCAGGTAATTCCAAGCTATGCCAACCAAAAATCAGGGATATTTAGTATTTAGCCCCCAATGTTCCCACCTCCCCTCTGACCACACATGCAGCAACCGTAGTGCTCCTCCTAATTCACTGAAGAACAACAAAAAAACCCCCAATCCTCATCTTTTTCCCTTTAATTTTGCATGCTCAGTGTCCTGGCAAGTGCCTGTAGCAATCTGAGTGGTGCATTCCTTCAGGGAACAAAAGGAACAGCAGGAATTGAGCACTTCTGGAAATGCAGCAGGTACTGAGCTGCTCTGTTCAACACAAAAGTCTGACCCCAGCTCTTCCAGGTTTGGGATCAGAAGATCTCATTCTCTCACTTACATTTCACTCCAATGTTATAAAGGCTGAATTAACAAAAACTATTCTCTTTCAGCTGCTAATCAAGCTTTTCAGGCCCAATCTTTTCTTCTCAGGAGGCATTAAAATACTTATTCTGGAGAAAAATCTGTGTGTATCAGCGTTCCCTCCACCAAAACCACCCCGTAAGCAGCTTACTGCAGGATATTGTAACAGTCACAAAGCTTCAGCTGATCTTAAGTTAAGAGATATTTTCTTTCCAGTTTATGCCTGGAACAAACTTCTGACATGTTGGAATATGAGGAATCGTGTAAAAGTAAAAAGAACCCTAACAGAGGTTATTAATCTCAAATTTTATATATATTCAACATGTTTTTTTCCCTTTGTCAGTCCTGTATTCAAATCACTTCTGCAAAAGTGAAGCAGCACTTTTGGTGAATTTAGTTTCACTTTCTGGCCTCCAGCCCTGCTTTCTGAAGAGCCTTCCTGTGCTACTCAACAAGTTTCAGAGCTACACTGGGCTTTGAGGGTTGTGTCTGATTCTCTGCAAAACAACATTTTAGGATTGCTGCTGAGGGAAGGATGAGCTCCTGTGCATCCCTTCAGAACAAGGTTTGCTGGGAGAGAAGGATGGCAGAGAACCATCACCTTCCCATCCATGTTTTGATCATCTGCAGCTCCTCCAGGCGGGCGGTTGACACCAGAGCTACGAGGAAATGCCATGCTAAGGAGAATTCCCACTCTGTTCCCTAAATTCATAAAATCCTGGGATGGTTTGGGCTGGAAGGAACCCTAAAGACCATCCAGTTCCAACTCTGCCATGAGCAGGGACACAAACTGAGCCGGGAACTGTATCCAGGACGCTGCAAGGGGTTAAATCACTCAGAGGACTAATTTATTGAAATGATTACTGTTTCTCCATGCAGATGCCTGGGAATGAACTCGAGGTGCTGCTGCTCCTGAACTCATCCAGGGATGGATCAAACACTGGCCCTGGCCCTTCACCTTAAAACAGGAACAGGATTTCACCTCCAAGAAAGCAAAGCTGAGAACCCCTGTTCCTCTCTGAGACTGACACACAGCAAACAGAACAACATCCACAAAGGGAAAAGCCCAGAGTGGCCAGCTCCAGGTCCGGGTGGGATTCCCCATCCCGGTGGGATTTCCCTGCCCCGGGCAGCACAAACCCCCAGCCCTCGGGGCTGGCACTGCTGTGACGTGGATGTAGGAAGTGACCACAGCTCAGCCCCACTGGATACTGGGATTATCACAGGATACTGGGGCTAATTAATGAAATAAATCAACAAAAACTCCGGACAAACACCCCAATCACTCCGATGCCCACAGCAAAGGCCCCGCTGTTTCTCTCTCCAGCTTTGGGGAAGGCAGGAATTTAATACCCACATTTATTTTTTTGGGATCAGACCTGTCATTCCCTCTCGAGATACAAAACCACCCAGGCAGGTTCTTAGAATTTCTAAGATTAGCTCAGGACGTGTTGTCCCAACAACAGGAAGACTGCTCCATTAAAGTTTGGGTTTGGGAGGAAAAGAGAAAATAATTTAAGGAAAAATCCCCATATACTCAGGAATTTCAAGAGAAGAAGCTTCATCTGTAAAATCTAATCTTGACACTTCCAGCTTGCCCTGGAAGCAACACCTGTCCCACAGACTTTACCTTCCCAAAGCATATTTTCAGATTTTCGTTTCCAGCACATTTGTCAGTACTATTGGAGCAGCAAACAGCCCCGAGATTGGGATCGGGGATAATTCGAGGAAAACTTAATGGATTATCCATTCATCAGTCCCAATTCCTCTCCTAAAAGGGAAAGAGCTGATCCTATTGGGATGGGCAAAGACAACCCCCACCAACCCAACACTGCCATAAAAAGGCTTTTTTTCCCCCGTTTCCCCATTATTTCCCTATCATTATCATATTACAGCCCCATTCTATCCCACAACATAACTCCCATTATCCCCAAACAACCCCCCCACCCCCCGCGAATCCTGGGAATTCCACGAGAGAGCTCTCCCTGCCGGGACATCGCGCTACCTTTTAAGCAATTCCTCTTTGTTGTAACGACTACAAAAAAGATATTTAAAAGAAATAAAGCGACGTTTTAGCATATGCGAGCCTATAAAAACCGGGAGGCGCCGCGCTCGGTCCCGCCCGCTCCCCTCCGGGTCCTTCAGCCCCCGGGGAGGAACCGAACGGGCTGAAGGCCCCGGAGGGGAGCGGGCGGGACCGCCGGTGCCCGCGGGCCTCCGGTCCCCACAACAAACTTGCGACCCCGCGCAACAAGTTCCCGGGCAGGCCCCCGCCGCTCTCACCTCAGCCATGATCGCTGGTAATCCCGGGAAAAGGTCACATCGCCGGGAAGCGCCGCCGGGTCCCGGTGGGAGCGGCGGGAGCCGCGGGGACGGGACCGGGAGCGGCGACGGGGCGGGAGGGGCGTGGCCACGTTACGCACGACGTCACCGCGCACCGCGGGAAGCGGGCAGGGTGCGTGCGGAGGCTGTCAGTCAGGCGTGACCACGCCCATGTCACCCGTCAGTCAACAGGAAGCAACGCCCCTTCTTATGTAATACAGCGCTGGTCCAACCTGCCAGTCAGCGTAGATGCCACGCCCCCTTCCTGTCACTTGGGGCATTGGCCACGCCCTCGCCTGTCACTCAACGCACAGGCAAGGCTCCATCCGTCGCTCAGTCTAAGGCCTCCTCCTTACATGTCAATCAAAGCGCACACCGCTCCCCACCGCCTGCCCTCGTCCGTCACCGAGCCCACAGGCCCCGCCTGTCACTCAAACCGCAAAGCCACGCCCCCAGCCCGCCGAGGCGCAGCCGCCGCGGCCCGTCATGCCCATATATGTCATTGGGCGCGAGCCACGCCCCTCACGTGTCACTCAAGCGAGCCGCGCCCCTCACATGGCAATCACGCGCAGGCCACGCCCCCCCGGTCTCGCTCCACGCCCCCTCCGGTGCCGAGGCTCCCGCTCGCCGCGGCCCCTCACAGTGCCCGAGCCCCCGGCCCCGCTGCTCCCCCCTCCGGCCCGGCCGTACTCACGCGGGGAGTGTCTCATCAGCCGTGAGGTGAACTGGGGTCCTCGGGGAACGGGGGCTCTTGCTGGGCGTGAGGCTCTTGGGTGACACGGTAACAGCTCTAGGTTAAACATAAAACCCGCAAAACCGCACGAAATAAAACAGAAAAACAAGATCCGCAGCCAGCGGTAATTCACCGTGTCCTCCCTGCAGCGCCGGTGCCTCACCCGCCCGGCTCAGCGCTGTCCCCGGGCCGGCGCGGGGCAGCGCCCGGCGCGCTCGTCGGGCATCGCGGCTGCGGCACGGCGAGGACACCGCGGCCCTGCCTTGTGTTAAACGCCTGCGCCGTGCCCCCGCCAGAACGCGCGGCTCAGCCGAGGAACCGCATCCCCAACCCTCACACGGTCCCCGAGGGCGGCGCCGAAAGAACCGGCGGGCGCGACTGTGCTGACTCAGGGGTGAATCCCCCGAGAGCGAGGCGCTGCAGGCCCGCGGGGAGGCCGAGCCGCCGGCGGGGCGGTGCGCGGGCAGCGCCGGTTCGGTGACACGGGGCGGGGGCGGGACCCGAACCGGGGCCGGGGCCGGCCCGGGGCTGCGGCCGCCAGCACAGCGCGGCCCGCACGCCGCGCAGCGACCAATCAGCGGCGGCCTTGCTGGCGGCCAATCCCCGCGCGGCGTCTTGGGAGGCGTTGTCACGGTAACCGGGAGACGCCATGCCGGGGCCGCGGCCTCCCCCGTGAGTGAGAGCGGAGCGGGCCTAAAGCTTCAACGTTTTTGGAATTAAAAAGCTTGAAAATCTTTAAAATGCCTGGGAAGAGATGATAAATTATAATACGTAATTAATTCTAATGCACCATTAACTATAACTAGTGAATGGGGAAAACCCCTTAGTTTTATATATATATATAATCGAGATATATGAATTAAATCCCTTAAAATACTCAGTAATGCATAGTAAGTTATAATGTGTAATATATTATAGTCTGTAATAATAAGTTATACTTGATAAATTACATCAGTGGCCAAAGTTCTTAATTATAAATGGTTTACATCCATTAAAATACAGTAACATTTAATGAATGTAATATGTAATAAATTCTGTTCTAGGATTACTCATAATAAATCAATTGTGAATACCTTTATCACAAATGGTTTACATGTTTAAGTTAATGAGTGGAATAGATAATGAATTGTAATATATAATAAATTATATCCCATAATAAATTCTATAATAAATTATAAGGCGTCAGAAGTTATAACAAATAAATAGTCAAAACCCCTTTTTATAAATGGTCTAAATCCTAAATATGAATCTGTAATTGGTAATATGTAATTAATTATTATATACCGTAAATTGTGATGAGTGGCTGCAGTCCTTTCTTATAAATGGTCAAAATCCTTAGAAATAATTATTGATATGTAATGAATTCTAATATATAATAAATTAGAATCAATAAATGACCACAACCCCACAACGGTGGGGATTTGGTTTACATCCCTTAAAATAATTGGTGATACATGATAAATTGTAATATGGAACAAATTACTTTCTATACATCATAATACATAACAGTTTATTATAAATAAATTAATGTTAAAAATCCTTCATTTATTATCTATTTTTCTATATTAAATGTATATTATATTTATTATATTATTATATTACATTATTGATTCTTAAGAGGTTTATAATCAATTATAAGAACCTGGTCTTATCAGTGATTAAAATCCTTTAAAATAATTGGTAATATGTAAGAAATTATATAAGAAATGGTAAAACAACCTTTTATATCAATGGTTCACATCCTTTAAAATATTTGGTATTTTATAATAAATTATAATACATTAGAAATAGCAAGAATACTTTATTATAAGTGGTTAAAATCCTTGAAAATAAATGGTAATATACAACAAGTTATAATAAATAAGAAGTGGTAAAAATCCTTTCTTATCAATGGTTCACATCCCTTACAATAATTATCAGCGTACAATACATTATAAATTAAGAATTACAATAATAAATCAGGAATTACAATAAATAAATTATCAAACCTTTAGTATTTATTTGCTATTTTATAAATATCAATATTCTAAATATCAATATTCTACCAGGGCAGGGCCGGGAGCAGCAGCAGCAGCAGGAAGTGTTGGAGCCACCAAAGCTCCGAATTCCCGGAAAATTTCCACGGCTTCCCAGAGAAAATCCACCCAGAACGGGGCCCTGGGGGGAGCTGTGCAGGTGAGATGGTCCAGGAGCACCTTGGGAAAGGTGGGAAGAGCCCAGAATCCTCCTGTGGGAATCCTGGAATGGTTGGGAAAGGTGGGAAGAGCCCAGATCCACCTGCAGGAAGAACCTTGGAGCTCTGGAATGGTTGGGTTGGGAAAGGTGGGAAGAGCCCAAATCCATCTATAGGAGTGATCACAGAAACTCTGGAATGTTTGGGAAAAGTGGGAAAGAGCCCCAAATCCACCTGTGGGAAGGAGCAAAAAATCCTGGAATGGTTGGGTTGGGAAAGGTGGGAAGAGCCCAAATCCACCTGCAGGAAGAACCTTGGAGCCCTGGAATGGTTGGGTTGGGAAAGGTGGGAAGAGCCCAAATCCACCTGCAGGAAGAACCTTGGAGCCCTGGAATGGTTGGGTTGGGAAAGGTGGGAAGAGCCCAAATCCACCTGCAGGAAGAACCTTGGAGCTCTGGAATGGTTGGGTTGGGAAAGGTGGGAAGAGCCCAAATCCACCTGCAGGAAGAACCTTGGAGCTCTGGAATGGTTGGGTTGGGAAAGGTGGGAAGAGCCCAAATCCACCTGCAGGAAGAACCTTGGAGCTCTGGAATGGTTGGGTTGGGAAAGGTGGGAAGAGCCCAAATCCACCTGCAGGAAGAACCTTGGAGCTCTGGAATGGTTGGGTTGGGAAAGGTGGGAAGAGCCCAAATCCACCTGCAGGAAGAACCTTGGAGCCCTGGAATGGTTGGGTTGGGAAAGGTGGGAAGAGCCCAAATCCACCTGCAGGAAGAACCTTGGAGCCCTGGAATGGTTGGGTTGGGAAAGGTGGGAAGAGCCCAAATCCACCTGCAGGAAGAACCTTGGAGCTCTGGAATGGTTGGGTTGGGAAAGGTGGGAAGAGCCCAAATCCACCTGCAGGAAGAACCTTGGAGCTCTGGAATGGTTGGGTTGGGAAAGGTGGGAAGAGCCCAAATCCACCTGCAGGAAGAACCTTGGAGCTCTGGAATGGTTGGGTTGGGAAAGGTGGGAAGAGCCCAAATCCACCTGCAGGAAGAACCTTGGAGCTCTGGAATGGTTGGGTTGGGAAAGGTGGGAAGAGCCCAAATCTACCTGCAGGAAGAACCTTGGAGCTCTGGAATGGTTGGGTTGGGAAAGGTGGGAAGAGCCCAAATCCACCTGCAGGAAGAACCTTGGAGCTCTGGAATGGTTGGGTTGGGAAAGGTGGGAAGAGCCCAAATCCACCTGCAGGAAGAACCTTGGAGCTCTGGAATGGTTGGGTTGGGAAAGGTGGGAAGAGCCCAAATCCACCTGCAGGAAGAACCTTGGAGCTCTGGAATGGTTGGGTTGGGAAAGGTGGGAAGAGCCCAAATCCACCTGCAGGAAGAACCTTGGAGCCCTGGAATGGTTGGGTTGCACCTCCAAGCTCATCCCATTCCCAAGGGCACGGAGCTCCCACCATCCCAGGGTGCTCCAAGCTGCCCTTGGACACTTCCAGGGAAGGAGCAGCCCCAGCCTGGCAATAATTAACATTTCTCATCTGAGATTTGTTACTGGAGCAGCTCCTCTCTTCACCCCAAATCCAGAATATTCCCCAAACATAAGCTGGGAATAATTTCAGCACCCCACCGACCTTGCTGGTAATTGGACTGGATTAATCAGCATCAGCAATTCACCCTTGGTGGTTGTTAGGGAATAAATGAGTTGGAAAAGCCAGAGGGAGGAGCAGAAGTGGGGCTGACAGTGACAGGAATGTGGCTTTTCCCAAAGAATTCCTGCAGGAAATTCCTTGGGAGGGAACACAGGGAAATCTTCCTGATTATTCCCATTTTTCCTTCAGGTTTTTGATGATGAAGGGAAGAATGTGACACCCCATCCCCTCTTCCAGCCAAACACTGCTGTAACCAGGCAAGAAAAATTCATCTTATCTGTTTTAGTGATATTTAGTAAGTGCAGACAACCTTTTATGCAAAATTATTAAATATATAAATTAAAATTTATAGTTAAAATATTAAAAATGTCAGTTCAGCTATCAAAATATGTTTAACATCATAAGAATTCTCAGCTTTAATAATATTTAAGCAAGTTATCTCTGTGGGATGATGTACATCCATCTCCAAAAATGCTCTTGAACAAAAAATTTGGAGTTAAAACTCCTAAATTATGTTTCATTACATTTTCATTTACAAACCTCCAGTACAGAGGGGAAAAAACAAAGTCAGTGGATTTTGGGCTGACAAACTCAATTAAGTCATGCAAAGAAGGTAAATAATTATTAGTGTTTTAAATGAAATATCCTGAGCCACGGCATTATCAAAATGCAAGGAATAATTGTAATTATTCACAATTTGCAATTACAATTGTAAACATTGTTTTCTGAGATGAAGATATTGCTTTTTTGGCCATGTTTCCCAGGCTGGCTTTTCCAAAGGACAATCCCAGGGGTTGAGATATCAACCAGGAGCAAATATACATTAAAAATGGCTTAAAAATGCAAAGTACCTCAAGAAAATAACTTTTTTTTTCATTTTTTGAGACAATTTCTGTTTGTTTCTTGTCCTGAAGCAGACATGGAAGCAGCATATCAACAACCAAGTCTGGCTTAGATGAGACAGAACCTCACCAAGACCCAACTCTGAGTATGTCTGTTAAGAACACACCAAATATTTAAAAATTTAATCTCTACAATTATATATTCTGCGATTTGTAAGACCCTGAGCCAGCTCGGGGACATCCAGAATTAATTTTTCTGTTAATTTGGAGTGTTGTTTTGTTGTCCTGGTTTTCCAGCTGAGCAGGAGGAGGGGGAAGCAGCCCTGACAGAAGCAGAGCTGGAGCAGAGGGTGGATATTGTCCTGTCGGAGACAGAAACGCTCTGGATGTTGGATCTGCCAACTGCTCTGCTGTCCACAGAGGCAGAGGAAGCTGGGAGAGTTCTGTAAGTCAGGACTGAGAGCTGTGTCAGTCACACCTGAGAGCTGTGTCAGTCACACCTGAGAGCTGTGTCAGTGAGATCTGAGAGTTGTGTCAGTCACACCTGAGAGCTGTGTCAGTGAGATCTGAGAGTTGTGTCAGTCACACCTGAGAGTTCTGTCAGTCACACCTGAGAGCTGTGTCAGTCACACCTGAGAGCTGTGTCAGTGAGATCTGAGAGTTGTGTCAGTCACACCTGAGAGCTGTGTCAGTCACACCTGAGAGCTGTGTCAGTGAGATCTGAGAGTTGTGTCAGTCACACCTGAGAGCTGTGTCAGTCACACCTGAGAGCTGTGTCAGTGAGATCTGAGAGTTGTGTCAGTCACACCTGAGAGCTGTGTCAGTGAGATCTGAGAGTTGTGTCAGTCACACCTGAGAGCTGTGTCAGTCACACCTGAGAGCTGTGTCAGTGACATATGAGAGTTCTGTCAGTGACACCTGAGAGCTGTGTCAGTGACATCTGAGAGTTATGTCAGTCACACCTGAGAGCTGTGTCAGTCACACCTGAGAGTTCTGTCAGTCACACCTGAGAGTTGTGTCAGTGACACCTGAGAGCTGTGTCAGTGACACCTGAGAGTTCTGTCAGTGACACCTGAGAGTTGTGTCAGTCACACCTGAGAGTTGTGTCAGTCACACCTGAGAGTTGTGTCAGTCACACCTGAGAGTTCTGTCACTCAGGATTACAAGTTCTCCAAGTCAGGACTAAAAGATCTCTAAGTCAGCTGCCTTTTATCTGAGTGCAATGTTGCCTGGAAAGGCTGAGCTGGCACAGAGACCAGACAGAGAAAAAGAATAAAACAGGAATTTACTGAAAGGAAACACCTTGGGCAGTGCCAGACCCTGGCTGGGGCTGCACCCAAATCAAATCCAAGATGGATCCTGGTCAGGAGTTTCTATATTTTTATAAATTTTGGTTCATCTCCATCTCAGGGTCAATTATCCAACCACAGCCCCAGGCTATGAAGTCTCATTCCCCTTCCCTTTGCTGTTGTTTATGATTTTTGGGTGCAGGTTGTCCTTGATTCTCTGGCTAGGAAAGGAATTGTTTTGTCACTGCCCTGTGAAGAGAACTCACCAACACCCAATGTGAAGTTTCAGAGTTACACACCAAGCAGCAGAGAATCTGCAAACTATAAAAGCTAAAAGCCAAGGCATCAGCAAAACCTCCATTTCTTACAGCTCCATGTCCTGGAGGAAATTCTTACTCCTTTCCACTGAAAAATGATCCAGGTTAGGAAAATCCAGGGCTGGAGGAGAGTGACAATTCGATTTTCATGGAAAAAGTTAAGACATTCCAAACTGCTGAATTGATTTTTGTGTGTAGCTTCTAAACATTTATGAATTAATAAGAGTTCAGTATAGCAGGCAGCTCCCCTTGGTGCTCCCTGAACTACCAGAACTTTGGTGGAAATGCTGAAATGGAAAAGGAGAAGTTTCTTTTTTGTCTCTTGATGCTCTGCGTTTCACTTGAGCTCTGAACTCTGAACTTCCCCAAAGCTCCCAGGCAGCTGGAAGAGGGATTTTTGCTTTTTTTGCCTTTTTTTTTTTTTTTTGGGTTCTGTTCTCCACAGGCCATTCCTGTTTTAGAACAGCATCAAAAAGATCAGAAAGAGCTGCTGAGTGATACAAAGGCTGAAATAACATCCAGCAATCCAGAAAGCAGGAAATTCAGGACATGGAAAAGCCTCTCGTGTTAAAGACTGAGAATTCCAGGCAGAATTTTTCCAGGGAGTCACCAACCAATGTTTCCTTTGTTTTTCAGGGAGAGGAATAAGATTTATGCAGAGATTTGCAATGCTAAAATTGGCAGCGAGTACTTTGAAGAAAAAATGGTGCAAACCATCTCTGGAGCTGCCAAAACCAAGGAAGTGCAGTGTGAGACAATCACCACAGCAGAGAAAGGTAAACCTGGGCAGGACACTGAGAAAAGGGATTTTTCACTTCCATCTTGAAGCAGGAGATTATTTCCTCAGCTTTAAGTTCAGACAGTGCAGTCTGCGTTGTGGTGGCCTTTTCTGCCCCTCCTAAATCTTGAATTTAGTGCTGGAACAGTGAATCCATTGCAATTAAAATGTTATTAGCAATTAAAATGTTGTTAGCACTCCCAGAGAATGTTATTTTTTGTGTGTAAGAGGCAAACAAAATTATGGGGAATGCTGTTCCAAACACTTGTCCTTTGTATTAGTGTCTTCAAAATGAGGGAATAACCCCCAAAGCAGATAATAATCTGTTTTGAAAAGCTATTTGCCACTTTTTTGTGTGTGCCTGGAGCATCAGCAGGGCTCATTCCAACCCCTGAGAACATCAAGGCAAGTTTTGGGTGGGAGCTGACCCTGCTCAAGGGGAGCCACACCCCAAAAAAGCCCTGATGGAGCTGCAGCAGTCACCCAAGAGGAAGAACTTTAAAGTTATTTTACCTGTTTTAACAATTCTTATTAAGCACAGGCAACCTTTTCTGTAAATTTGCAAAAGACAGCATTTAAAAGATGAAATTAAAATATAAAATAAAAAAAAAAAATCAGTTCAAATATCAACATTTTTGGAAGCAGAGCTGGTTCCAAAGCCCCCCCCCAGCCCAGCAGGTGGGGTGTAGGAAGCTTCTTGCAATAATATCCCAAAAACAAGAGCCTTGTGTGACAGGGAAATTCATTCCCAGGGATGATGGTGACTTGCTGGGATTTGGACACTCTGGATGCCTCAGAAGCTGCACAGACAGAAGAACCCAGAATGCCAGCAAGGAAAAGCAACAGATCTCCCCCAGCTGAAGAGCAAGGTCAGGCTGTGGCTGTCCCTTCTGCCAGAGGTAACATTTTCCATTTCTCATCCTCCTAAACCTCCTGTCCCTGGGATTTGTGGGGAAAACTTCCTGAAAAACACTGCCTGGAACCTGCAAGAGAGTTTACTAAAAAATCTTGGACAGGGCTGTACTTGTCTGCACACTGCCACCAGAAATTATCTTAAATAAAGATAAATACTCAGGGACAAGGGTTGCTGGTACTCACTTTAAAAAGTAGAAGCAAAACACCATTTGTGGAAAAAATCCAGAAGTATCTGAAAAAGATAAGAAAATTGTACTAAAAAAAGATGATGATAAAATTATAAGAAAAGACAATTATAGCAAGAAAATATTCATAGTCAATGTAGTTTTTTTGAATCCTCTGCTTTTTGCAAGTGGAGAATTCCTATCCCTTGATTTTTTCTGTGTGAATTTTTATCACGTTCAGAGCATTTCTATCCCATTTATCTCTTATCAGTCCAAATATGGCCTCTTGGACTCTGTGATCCTTGTGGATCCATTCCAGCTTGGACTATCCCATGATTGTGTGATTCAACTCCTTCCATGATCATTGCAGAGGGTGCTGGTCCTGCCAGGAGCCACGAGGAGAAGGAATGGAGTCCAGAGGAGATCTTAACTTCAGCAAACCTGCAGCAGGATTTAGTTGTCATGGAGAGGATTCTCATGGAGAACATTTTTCAACCCAAACTCGCACGTTATCGGCAGATTCCTGTCCTGATAGGTTTGTTCCTTGATTTCCAGCCAGAAATTCCTCATTTTCCACAGAAATTCCTCACTTTTGCCTGGGTAGCTAAACCCACGTGCAGCAGATCTGGCTGACTCCAGCCCAATCCAGCTGTCTGCTCTGTGCCCAGCCAATTTTAGTCACAGTTGCAGAAATTAGGAAGTCTTAATTCCTCAAATCTTCACTTTTTTTTTTCCTTTCTTAAAAAATATTTGCTGAAAGGGCAAATTTTTCTTCTGTTGTGAATAATTATAAAGCGAGGTAAGTGAAATCAACTCGGATTCTACATCTGTGCATTTTAGAACCTGTTGTTATCTCAGAGACTGAGGAAGAAGCTGATGAGGACGAGGATGAGGAGGAAAAGGAAGAGGAGAAGCAGGAGGAAACGTCCTTGTCAGATCCAAACCAGAGCCCAGCAGAAGGTGCAGGTCCCAGGCTGGAGCAGCTCTGGTCATACAGGTGTGATTTAACCAATGGTCACAGCGTGAGCAGCATGGCTTGGAACAAAGTGAATCCTGTGAGTCCACAAATCATCCCTCAGCTGCTCCCAGACTGGGTGCTGGCAATAAACTCCTCATTCTGGGGTGATTTTTCCCTAGGAGGGGTCTCAAAGATGGGTCCAACCCCTCACTCTTGCTGCTTTTATCTACAGACTGCACCAGGCTTTCCCTGCGCATCACAGTTTTAATTCTGTTAAATTTAATTTAATTTAACTCCTGATTCTGGAGGATTTGCTGGGAGGGATCTCCAAGATGGATCCAACCCCTCACTCTTGCTGCTTTTATCTACATGTTGCACCAGGCTTTCCCTGCACATCACAGTTAAATTTAATTTAATTTAACTCCTCATTCTGGGGTGATTTTTCCCTGGGAGGGATCTCCAAGATGGATCCAGCCCCTCACTCTTGCTGCTTTCACCTACAGCCTGCACCAGGCTTTCCCTGCACATCCCAGCTTTAATTGGCCCAGAATGTCATTAATTGCTCCAGTTTTCCCTGAACAGCAATATTAATAGACTTGGTCTGTTCTAAAATTGAAATTGAACCCCTGCTGCTAGGCTCTTATTATCATTGATGGAGTTTATTTGTGGTAGTTTAGACACCACATCTTTGTCTCTAACAGGAACCTCCCAAAAAATTCCAGAATTCCTCAAAATTTTAGGATAAGATGCACAGTAAGAGCACAGAAGCCAAAGCTTATTTAATCTGGCCCTATAAAGCTCAGTTTCCCCAGCTGAACTCACTTATTAAACAAAAATAATGAATGGAAGAGAGATAAAAAGATGCTGAGGATGAGAAACAGAAACACAGTGAGGGGGAAAAAAAGAGACGATAAAGACATTTCCTACTTTTAGTGCACCCAATCTCCAGCTATTAAAAAGCTAGACACATTTAGAGACTTCAATCTTAGAATACAGGGCAAACAATCAGCTGCTTTTAAAATGTGAGCTTCACAAACTACTTGCTGAGTGCAAGAAAAGAAAAATTAACAGAGCTGAAGGCTAAAGACTTGCTGGTTTTTATTTCTGGAATAAAGGAATGAAGGGAATTCACTGGAGTGTGGAAAGCTGAAAGGTAAAAGTTTGAGAGAAGCTCCTTTTACAGCCAAGCCTGAGAGGGAAAATGAGCAGAGTTCTTCTGCACTCCATTAAGTAATGCACATTAAACACTAGGACCACGTACCTCCTGGCTTTTGACACAAAGGTGCCTGTGGGAATTTCCTGCTGAGCTTCAAGTGGAGCTGAGATATTGCTGCTCTGTGCTTGCAGGATCTCCTAGCAGTTGGTTACAGAGAGTTTGTTTCTCAGGATCAGAAGAAAGGCCTGGCTTGCTGCTGGTCACTGAAGAACCCCATGGTAACGAGTCCCTCTGTTTGCTTTTCCTGCAATCTGCTTCTCTCTGAACAACTTCTGCTCTATTTGCCATTTAACTACAATTATTTACTCTTAACTTCTCACAACAGCGTCAATAAAAGAGGAAATTTTATAGATGGAACATTTACACCTCTGCAGATCCATCTGAAAAAAAAAATTCCCCTTTTAAAAACAGCCATTAAAAAAAAAAAAAATTGGAAATCTCAGTTGCAAAGCATCCTGGTGGAGAAAATTCTGATTGCCATAAATTACAACATTTCAGTTTGATTTCTACTACAAACTTCTCTTGGCCAAAACTGCATTAGACTAATTTAAACCAGGCAGAGTCAAATCTTTACCACACCAAATCCTCTCATGATTCCCTGCTGTCACCATAGACATTTTTAGGTATTTGGTATGGAGTAGCCCTACCTAACTCACTTTCCAGTGTCCTATTTCTGCACAACCTTGATCTTTTTCCTAATTTAATCACTTGTAGCATGGAGTCAGCCAGAACACGGTGTCATTTCTGGTCACCATCACTTGAGTTTTCCAGCAGACATTTAGCGACCAGAGTAGGAGCAGAGATGTAAGTAATGCCCCAGCTCACATGTTTGCTGCATTTCTCTCCCGGGCAGTGGCCAGAGCGCATTTTCCACTGTGAGCACGGCGTTACTGCTGTGGACTTCTCCCTGGGCAGCCCAAATCTCTTGGCGGTGGGGATGGCCGACGGACGCGTGGCCATCTACGACGTGCGGAGCCGGGCGGACGCGGCGCTGCTGGACAGCAGGTCAGGCCGGCAGCTCCCCCTCCTGCCACCTCTGAGCAAGCAAACCTTGGAAAGGAGCACCGAAGGAATGCCGTTCCTTCAGCCTCGAAGGAATTGCAGCTTTTTATCCCCACCTGTAATTTATATTCCGTGTCTTCACCGGGGCAATGCAGCCCTGGGGTAGAAATCCTTACGGGAGAGGAGTGGGAGCTTTTGGTGCTTTCTCTCTGATTGCTCTTGCCAAAAATGGAGAGAGCATCAGAGTAAGTGAGGGGTGAGCAGGAATTGAGAAGGAAATGAGAGAGGCGATGGGTGGGGGTGAGGGAAGCACCTGCCCCCAGGGCAGCTCCCCAGGCACTCTCCTACAAGGTGCAGACTGATTTCATGGTGCAAGCACATAAACAGTGCCCTGAAACTAATTATCAAACATGCTTAATAAGGAAACATTTTCCTGGAGAAAACAACCAATGTTCAGACCATTTTTTTTTTAAGAAAAGCGAAATATTTCTGTTATAAGACTTAACATTCATTACGAAGTGGTAGCTTAATTATTTTCAAACATGTTGTCTTGTATTTGCTCATCTGTGATTTACCACGTGTGTTTTGGTTTTTTTTTTTTGTCCCAGTGCATCCCTAAATAAACACAAAGGTCCTGTGTGGCAGCTGAGGTGGGTGGAACAGGACAGAGGTGACAAAAATGAGAGACTGATGTGTATCTCAGGAGATGGGAGAATGACCCAGTGGTTCATCCAGCAAAGGCTGGATTGCTCTGGTGAGCGCCTGCAACTGCTCCCTTTGAGCCCAGCTGACATCCTTTCCACCAGTTATCCCACAAAACACTTGAGAGCTGCTGGGCATCCCAAAGCAGCACGAGTTCCTCACACCTGTTTGACAAAACCTCCTGCTCTTCACACAGATGTGATGAAAATCAAGAGAACAGGAAGTGGGAAGAAAAAATTACCAGGTGAGAGAGAAAGGAAAAGTGAAGGTCCCATATCACAACAGGCAGCTGGAATGTGCTTTGACTTCCATCCAGAGGTAGGCTCAGAAAGGCCATCCTGGCTGAAGTATTAGCCAGGAAAGCTCTGCAGCAGAGGTGGGATGCTCACCTGGAGCTGCTTTAATGGGAACTAGCCAGGGACTTTGGCACTGCTATTTAAAGTATATTCATTTTGAAATAAAATGCTTTCTAGCTACTAAGATTTACCCCAAATGAAATGGTAAAATAAGCCCTCTCCTCCTGATGCCTAAAGAGAGGCTCTCTGGAGCAGAGGCTGGACTGAGTTGAAGGAATAAAGCAGGGATTTGTTAAAAACCCTCCCAAGGATTCACCTTGGGCAGTGCAAGAGCCCGGCTGGGGTTACACCCAAGGTGGACCCTGGGTCAGGAGTTCTCACACTTTTATCAGTTCTGATCCATTTCCACATTGGGTTCACTGTCCAATCCCAGCTCCAGCTCTGCAGTCCCACCCTCCCAGATTCTCTCCTCCCTTTGGGTTTTTTTTTCACTTTTTGGGGTGAAGCTGCAGCGGTGTCCTTGGTTGTGGGGCTGGGAAAGGATTGGTTTGTGTGACTGAGCTGTGAGGAGAGCTTGGAACACTTTGTGTGGAGTTCAGAGTCACACAGCAGTGCACTGCAGAATCTGGAAATACAAAACTAAAACTTAAGGCATCACTCCCAGCCACTTTACTCACATTTCCTGGGGCAGTCCTTGGGACAGTTCCCTTCTGTGTGGTGGCCAAGGCTGGGAGAATTTGTTCAACACTTCCCACATCCAGGACTCAGCTGAGCTTCTCTTCATCCAGCTGAGTACTTCCTCCACAGAGCACTCGAAGAATTCCTGCCTTTTCCACATGGTTTGCTAAAAATCCAGGATTTTCAGCATTCAAACCCCAGCACGTTGTGCACTGCTGGAGAACACCCCCAGCAAATGTGCAGCATTGTGGTTCCACTTTGCCCACTGCTCACAGGAGCTCCTCCTTGGCTCTGAACTCCTCCAGCCCTGGATGATTTCTGCAGGGGTGATAGGTTCATCCAACCTAGGCTGCTTTTCTCTTTCTTGCAGGATACTGATATTTTTCTTGCTGGAACAGAAGAGGGCCACATCCACTGCTGCTCTTGCTCAGGGAAGGAGCAGATTCTGGGGACCTACAGAGGCCATAAGGTGAGTGACACACTGAACAAGGACAGCAGGGACTGCCCAGTTCAAAAATGGAACAGTTTGTTTATATTGAGGGAAGATCTGCAACAAAAGAAACCTAAATTGCTTCTCTTACATTAGGAATTAATTCCCATAGCATAAAGCATCACAGTCTTACAGGATTACTTTCTACACGGTCAGGATTTTTTTTCAAGTAATTTTTTCAAACTGGTATCCTAAAACTTTAGCTCTGGCTTTAAGACAGCAATCAGAAATCTGATTGTCCTGTAGAGTTCAACAGTCTTACCTGTGGGAGGAAAGCTGGGTAGCTCTAGAACAGATTCTGTAGCCCTACAGCAACACCAAATTCTGATTTGTTTCTCTCCAAACAGGGCCCTGTTTACAAAGTTGCCTGGAATCCCTCCAGCACAGACACATTCCTCAGCTGCTCTGCAGACTGGAGCATCCTTTTGTGGCACCGGGAATCCCACACCCCCCTTTTAACCTTCACTTCTGTCACAGCTTTTGTTCATGACATCAAGTGGGCTCCACAATCAGCCTTCATCTTCGCAGCAGTGAATGAGAGGAGGGTGGAGATTTGGGATCTGAGTGTCAGCATGTGAGTAATGGCTCTTCTCAAGGAAGAGTCTGAAATTTAATTGTCACACATTGTGACCTCTTCAGTGTTTTTATCAGATCATTACAGCTCCACACTTTGCTTGCTCAAACCATTGCATTTTGAGACTCTTTTGTAGAAGCAGATGGTGATCAGAGATTTGGGGTTAGAAGAGAAGGAGCTGGATGCCTCGTGGAGCTCAAAGTATCAAACTGCCCTTTTTCTGCAGGAATTGTGGCAGAGTTAGAAGGAAATGTAACTAAACTACTTTGGTAAAGGTTGGATTGTCTGAAGTTGAGATAACTCAGTTACCTGTGCCCTTGTCCAGCTGCTCTGGGTTTTGTGTTACTGCCAGTGGATCCATAGCCCTGCCACATCCTGCAAATTATTCATCTAATAAAAATATTAACCACCACTCTCCAGGTTAGGGCAGATTTTAGGCAAGCAGGATTATCTGAGTTAACAGCAGCTGGGATTTTTTTTTTCCTTCTGGCAGAACCCAAACCAAACACTGCCTCACTTACCGATTTCTGAGATAACCTAGAGCACAGAAAGTGAAAGGTGCAGCTTTTCAGCAGCTGATAAATGCACGGTACCCATTAATTCTTGGGTTGCAGCTTCCAGCCCGTGCTCTCCTGTGCTGCCAGCCCTGAAGGCAATCTCAGCTCCCTCCTGTTTGCCAGGAATGCCGAGTGCCTGCTCCTGGGGGACAGCAGTGGCCAGGTGGGGGTGTGGCAGCTGCACAACCTGCCTGTCCCCAGCACCGAGCAGGTAGGTGCTCAGAGGGCCTGGGCTCATTCCTCAGCGAGGCAGTTCTGGGAAACACCCAGCTAGGGAATACTGGAATAGGTGGGATCACAATTCCAGCACCAGGTTCAAAGGTGGTGCTTGCTGCTCTCCTGCTGCCACACCACTGGAAATTAATTTCCTTTATGAACAAGATGTTTTGCATGCTGCTAAACATGCCAGCACAAATGCAACCCAACCTGGCCTGCCAAAAAGTGCTGTTTTCCAGCATTACCAGAATTCCTAAGAAAACTCAGCTCTTTTTCCTCTTGTTTTCCAGGTTGCTTCCTTGTGTGACATTGTTGCTCCTGCTGGAGCTGTTTAACAGTAGCTAATAGCCCTTCTCCTCCAGGAAACACTTGAACAAAAACTGGTTATCCTTTTTATATTTTTAATCAGTAAAGGTTCTCTTTGAAGCTACACTGCTTGCAAACTTCTTTCAAATGCCCTCAGTTGCCTCTGGAAGTCCCCTCATTGCACGATCAGTGTTCAAGGATGGCCCTTTCTGGAATCCTGGTCATGGAAAAGTCTCAGTAGTCTTTTCTCCTTTATCCCTTTCTGCTTTTCCCCCACGGTATTTCTCCTTGGGTTGAAAGCAGGCAGAGTTTGGCTGCCTAGGCTGGCTTTTTTTTTTTTTTTTTTGGGGGGGGGGGGGGGGGGGGGGGGGTCAGAGCAGAAGAAACAGAAAAAAACAAACAGCTGGAGGATTTCCAGGTATTTCTACCCACAGGAAATAGGGAGCATCTCCAGAGGAGTGATTAAGCACAAGTTGTAGCCCTGCTGCTGAGCACATTACGTGTGGAAAGGTGTATTTTATAGATCCACAACATGCAGCCTCCCTCGTTATCCTGACAATAAACACCCAGCACTCAAACACATCGCTGAATTAAGGATCATTTGTGCTGCATTAGCATCCACTTCCTTCTGTGTGCTGCACATCTGACAGGGGAGGTGCACACTTCCCCCTGACATAAAGTTCATCTCGCTGTGTTTCAAAGAAAGGCACTCGTTAAGGTGAATCATTTGTTAATCATTATTATAAATCTGACCAAAATACACCCTATATTTTCCATTCATGCTCATGACTGTTTGCTTACTGCTAAAAAGCCAGCTTTCTGTAACACACCATAACCCACCCTGCACACAGTGAAAATTAATTACCTGTAACATTATGGTGCTGGAAAATCCTTGTGGTGCTAGGAAGGGCTCAGATCTCCGAAGTTCCTCGTGTATTTTATCCTTAAAATGGAATTTCTGTCCATATAATTGAGAAATTTCCTCCCAGAGGCATTTTATTGCAAGGTTTTTTTGTAGAAATGTAAATACACTGAAGCCAACATTAGGAACCAATAGGTCAGAACCAAGCTCTGCTCCCAGAGCAGAGACTCAGCTCCATGAGCTGCAGGATTGTGTCCTCTTATCTCTTTATTTCACGTCCTATCTATTGCTATGGGAATCCTGGCTGGGATATCAATAAGTGCCCCAAAGCCCCTCTGGAGTGGATTTTCTCTGCGGTGCTTGGCACTGGCAGGCTTTTCCCCACAGGCATCCACAGTTAGCAGTAAACAAGGTGGGGGAATGAAGAGGTGCACACAGACATCATGGGAAGGAGTTAATTCCATTTTTCTATGGGATCACCAACACAAAAGGACCCCAGTCAGGACTGGGCACCAGGAAACACAGACCCAAACCCACAAAGCACAAATCACATCATAAACACCCTTTTGTTCTGGCAGAACACACATTAACTGCATCCACCTAAGCCATACCCCATAAACGTGTCACACCTCAGGTGCTCCCAGTAAAGCTTCCCAGTAGACTTCGGAAATCTTTAATACCTGACCAACATCCCGAAGCACTTCAAACATGAGCAGAAACAAGCAGTTTATTTGTTTTCAGCAAACACTGTCACCCTCAGAGCGGGCTGTTACTCAGTGGAGTGGAGAGACCGTCAGTATAAATGGGAAGGTTCCAGCAGAATTCCCCACTCGATCCCTTCAGCCCTGCCCGCACCCAGCTGGGAGCCCACGCTGGCAGCATGAGGGGCACGGTGCTGGCACTGGGCTGCCTGCTTCTCCTGCTCCTGGCACGGGAAGGGAAAGGGGAAGGCAACAAGGTGAGGCTTTGTGGGAGAGATTTCATCAGAGCCGTGGTGTTCACCTGCGGCGGCTCACGCTGGAAAAGGCACCTCGGTGAGCACCAGGACCTGCGGGGTGAGTACCAATTAAACATCCCAGGCTCTTCCCTGCCTGCTGCACCTGCAGCCCAGGGGATCCCGGGGGATTGGGAAACAGCACAACCCCTGCTCCCCTCAATCCCTGCAGCACGGGCTGTGCTGGGACGGAGGCAGCAGCTTCAACTCCTCCTGTTCCCTCTCCTTGTCTGGCTCAGCTTCCTGGGCTATTTTGCTAAAGAAAAATAATTCAGCTCGCCTGAAGAACAGGATTCAAGGCAAGGCTGTCACTGAAAATCTCTCTGCCATCACCTTTCAAGTGACAGCGACAAGTTTTGCTGAAGTCGCTGCAAGTGTCTTACTGCCGTCTTCACTTTCCCCACTAGAAACCAGAAACTTTATATATAAAACTTTGTAATCAAAGCATGCTGAATGCCTGCTCTGCAATTTAAGCACCTTCACGTGCTCTTGTGTATGTTTATACTTCTCAGAAAATTTTGATTTGATAGTCAAAAGAAAATCAACCATTACATGCCCAGCTAGAAATCTGTACCCTAGCAGATTAAAATAAATAGAGAAGAAAATAACTGAGGCAGATGACAGCCACAGAGGCTTTCTGCACTTCTGCATTTTTGGAAAACTCTCTTGTAGCAGCAGCTTTAAACAAATACAAAAGTGGTAACATGGCCAACTCCCTCCCCAAAATCTTTGGAATAACTTGGCTTTTAAGAAGTGAGAACTACTACACCCTTACAGACTGCACAAGGCCCAGCTGTACTGCAGCTGGATGGTAATTCCTGTGGGAACACCCAGAATTTTGGGCAACTGATGCCTTAATGCAAGTCTGCAGTTCAGGAACCCCTCCAGGTCCAGCTTAATGTGATAGTCAAGAGCCCTCTGACACATCAAATCCCAGTTTTTCCTGGAGAAGCAAATATATCAGCGTGAGACTCAAGGCAAAACAGGAGACTCTTCAATAAAAGTCCCAAAACTGGCAAGTTTTACCATGTTGATCACAGACTTGCTCACGGTGATGTGGAGCCCATATCAGAGGGTAACACTCAGCCCCCTGGCTGTAGCTTGCTCTTTCTAGTAAGGATAAAAAGCATAAATTACTCATCTTCCCATGACTTTTAACTTCTCATTTTCCTGTGACAGAGAGTGAAAACCCCCAGCATTTCCTGCACCAGGGTGACCCTGACTTCTCATCACACCCAGAGCTGAGGCTGGGGATCCACAGCAAAGAGCCCCAGGACGTCAGACCTGAGCAAGACTTGCAAAACACCAGCAAATTTCCTGTGCTAAACAAACGTGAGGCAGCTGATCTGCTCGCCACATCCTGCTGCAATGTGGGCTGCAGCAGGAGAGAGATCAGCTCCCTCTGCTGAAATGCAACAGCTCGGTGTCACAGCTCCCAGGGATTAAAATAATCATGACATAAACCACAGTTCTTCAAGTTGTGTTCTTTAATTGTAGCTTTTGGGTGTTAAATGTCACAGTGCACACCAGCAAGTGGCTTCAGGTTGTCTGCATTTCACAGTGTTTACAGTGGGTTAGAGTAAAACTTTTAGTCATGAGTACATGGAGTGTATTTCTTCCCAACTAACTACTGCTCTGGTTTCAGCTTTGCACCTAAAATGTAATAAAATAAGCAACTTGTGATAGGATTGTTCTCAGAGTCAGCAAAATCTAACAGCAGGTTTCAGCTGGGAAATAGGGGCAGCAAAAAGTCTGGTTTCAGATTCCCCCACCTCAGTGGGGAACGGCTGCACCAGAGAGACTCAGGACCATCAGCACCAGCCCCAAAACCAGGCAGGCAAAACTCATGGTTTATTTCCTACTCCAGGTGCTTCCAATAACGTTTCCTGGAGGAGAACAGGGAAAACATTACTCACAGGGGGAATATTCTGAAAATATTTCCCCTCCAGGGCAAGTTCTGAAAGCAATCTGCAATCAGCTGCAAAGCTGTGTCATGGAAAGAGACATCCACTTCCCAGAGAAAACTCTGGGAAAGAGCCTTATTCCATTCACCCAAAGGCTCACATTTCAGGGCAGGTGAGAGTACCTTGGTCCTCCACAGATCTTTTCAACAACAGGGACAGGAAGAGCTAGGCTGAATATTCATTTCTCCTGCTGTTAAACTCCACTACCTCCCTATTCAAAATACACACCGTAGACATTTGCCACAGCAAACAGCGAGGTGTTTGTGAACACGTAGGAGGAGAATGTGTCACTCTCAGGATCCCAGAGGCACCTGCTGCCCACCTGCAGGCTCTGCTCACCCAGCTGCCCAACGTGTGCCACCACCACGACCTTGTACCTGGGCACTGCCAGCGCTTTGACCCGTGCCTTAACAGCCTGCAGAGAAAAACAAATTCAGTCCACACACGTTCAAAAATGGGGATGGATTTGTAGCAGGGCAAGGGGGAATGGCATTGAACTGACAAGAGGGCAGGGATGGATGGGATACTGGGAAGGAATTGTGCCAGGGGACGACCTAGGAATTGTTCACAGGGTGCCCAGAGAAGCTGTGGCTGTCACATCCTTGGCAGTGCCCAAGGCCAGGTTGGAACAACCTGGGACAGTTGAAGGTGTCCCTGTCATGGCAGGGATGAGGCTGGATGAGCTTTGAGGTCCCTCCCCACCCAAACCAGTCTGTACATTTTATTAATTGACTCACATATGTCTGCACCCCATCTGAGCGACTCCGGCCAGCACCTCAACAGCTGCTCCCAGCCTTTGCCTTACACTGTATCAACATTTTGGGGGATATTTGAGGTATGAGGACAAGTGTCCCACCTCAGCCATATCCTCACCACCCCCAGCCTTTACCTCACACTGTATCGCTATTTTGGGGGATATTTGGGGCATGAAGCGGAATGTCCCACCTCAGCGATGTCCCTGGCCGCCTGCCGGCACGGCCCCGGCTCGTAGCGCCGCTCCCTCATGGCGCTCTCCACCTCCTCCCTCAGGATCTCATCCACCGCCGCCACCGGGAAGCGCCCGCCAGGCCCTGCGGGACACAGCTCGGCTTTATGGAGGAAAACCCGCAAGGGTTCAAGGGTTTTTGGAGCGGTAATCGAGACCCACCCGTGCCCGGCTCGCCGGGGGTTTCGCCGCCCTCCATCGCCCTCAGCTGAGGGGGGGAGGCGGTGCCGGGAGCGGGGCCCGCCCGCCGCATTCCCGATCCGCCTCCATCCCATCCCTTTATCCCATCCCATCCCTTTATCCCATCCCATCCCATCCCATCCCATCCCATCCCATCCCATCCCATCCCTTTATCCCATCCCATCCCGTCCCGTCCCGTCCCATCCCATCTCATCCCATCCCATCCCATCCCGTCCCGTCCCATCCCATCCCATCCCATCCCGTCCCGTCCCGTCCCGTCCCGTCCCGTCCCGTCCCGTCCCGTCCCGTCCCGTCCCGTCCTGTCCCGTCCCATCCCATCCCATCCCTCCGTGTTCCCGTTCCCGGCCTCCATCCTCCCTCATTCCCTCCTCCATCCCTCTGTATTCCTGTTGCCCACCTCCATTGCTCCGTATGGCCGTTCCCTGCCTCATTCCTGTTCCCCGCCTCCATCCCTCCACATTCCTGGCCTCCAGCCCCTCTCATTCCCATTCCTGGCCTCCATCCCTCCATATTCCCAGCCTCCTTGTGCCCCTACACCTTCCACAGGCCCTCCCATGTCCTCCATGGTCCCTCATGTCCTCCACGGGTCCCTCATGTCCCTCATGTCCTGTCCCCGTGTCCTCCATGGTCCCTCATGTCCCTCATGTCCTCCACGGGTCCCTCATGTCCCTACAGCCCTGTCCCCATGCCCTCCATTGTCCCTCATGTCCCTCATGTCCCCACAGCCCCATTCCCTCCAGCTCCATCCAAGCCCACGCTCCCTGTGGATCCTCTCATGTCCCCACATGCCACCCTTGACCTGTCCCCATGCTGGGACACTGCACATCACTCCAGCAGCAATGGTGGCTTTTGGGACAGGGACTCTTTTTTGACCCTTTTTTTGGGCCAGCCTTCAATCCCTCTGCCCGCTCCTCTGGGTGCTGCTGCGCGTGGAAGCAAAACTCGCTCAGACAAAGAAATGTTTAACTTTTTTTTGTTTATTTTCAGGGAGAAAAAAATAATAATAATCACATTTAAATTGCAACTCAGTCGGGTATTTCATGTGGTTCTTATGTATAGAATGAATAAACTTTGTTCTGACGTGGGGGATTTGTTTGTCACAACGCTCTGCATGGTAAATAATTGCATATTTGAGAGTCGGTGAAGTGGGTGACGGGGAGGATGGAGGAGAGACATTTATAAAAAACCGTATTTACAAAAATGATATCCACATAGTCGTACTCTAATCTATAAGGCAAGTAACATTTAAAATATGTTGTTTCATGATTATCTTCAACAAGTCAATACAACACATTCATATTACCAGTGGTCAAATACAAAGCTTCGCTGCAGTAGTCCCTGTGCAACAAACCTGTACGTCTTTATATTTTTATTTTTCTTTTTCTCTGAGAACAGTAGGAAAGCAGCAAAGTTTTCATCACAGACTAAGCAGTACCTAGGCCATCGTAGACTAAAGGTATATTATATCTCATTGCACGTTTAGGCAGAAAAGGCCAGCCATTCATTAACTTATTTAACTTAAATCTTAAAAATAGACCTGTGTATCTTCATCCACAAATATTTATAAACATTTTATACACGAGGGATTTCTTTAAACTGTCCAGGGTGATACCTGGGGATATGGGATTCACTGCTGGGGTGTCACAGTGGGGTTGTCCCACATCCTGGGCCCTCCTCCCACCAGCCCTGGGAGCTTCCTCGGCACATCCCGACTCAATTCCTGGCTCAGACCACGACACATCCCTGTTTGTTTTGTGGCATCCAAGGGATTTCACCAACCTTAGAGCATCTGGGAGTGAAAAACCCCTTCCTGCATGGATGAGGAACCCAGCATGGGGACAGCACATCCACAGCGATTCCCAGAAAACCTGGGATTTCTAATGGATGGACAAAATATCCCAAAGGCCTCACTGGCATCTGGTGTGTTCCACCACATCCTGCTGGTCCACAAACCTCTGAAGAGCATCCCCACCACCAATCTGTGGTTCCAGAATCACTGCCAGCAGCATCCTCCCTCCTAAAGGGACAAGGGAAGCCAGGCAGGAGCAGGACGTAGCCCTGCAAATCTTTTCCTTGCCCTGCAGCGAAAGAAGAATTAAAATCCTGACTGGAATAATCCTGATTATCATAAAACCTCCCTGGCTCTTCATGGATTCATTTCCTTGGGAAATGGTGAGGAAAAGAGGAACAGAAGGATTCTGGCTATGAAATGAAATCTTTGAGACAGTGTTTGCTAACCAGGAGAGTAAAACAAGATGATGTTATGTATTTTGGACATGACAAGCTTCAAGAATAGGGGCTTTAACCAAGATGTTTTCACATAAAAACAACAGAAGGGTAGGGAAAGAAATGTCTGACTTCCTCTTAGGTAAATTTAAAAATGTGTCACCTTTTCAGTGTGCTGCAGCCATTTAAAAATGCTTCTGCTGGGAGAAAGAGGTGGGAGAGAGAGTGGGGTTTTTTTTTAGGATGTTCCTCCTGGAGGAATCTTGGAGAGCAGCAGGGGAAGGGTGGAATGGGGGGGCTGTACCTTCCCTTCCCTTCCCATCCCTGCACTGCCTAACAAGGGAGAACATTCCAACAGAAACTTCCAAGGTTACCCCACTTATGATTTAAAAGTTAACAGATAAAACCTGGAAGGGCAGAGTGAAGACAAATTAATTTCACTGAAATACTGAATGACAGCAAAACCAATAAGATTTAACAGTGATATTTAGGAATAAATGTGGACACCAAAGGAAAAGCTCATTATTTGGTGGTTTTTCCTACTACTGAGAGATTTCAGTTATTAAGAAACATTGTTAAAGCAGAAAACTGCTCTGAAAGGTGTCCTGTGAGCTGGCTGAGAATTGTGACTGTTTGCAGCAAACAGCAGAAAGGTGGCAAGAAAATGACTTCCTGCTCCTGCCATGCAAGATTCCAGGTCTGAAGGTGTCCTTGGGGAAAAAAATCCTGCTCTGCCAGAGGGACCTTGACCCTGCAGGTGTGGGCTGCCAAATTCCCAGGGGAAAATTCCCTTGGGAGAGGTTGCTGAGGACAGAGTCTAAAGGGAAAAGTTTGTGGAAGGAACAGAGCTAAAGCCTTTCTGTGCGTGCATCCACTTTTTTATCATGGAATGCCTCTTTTACTTTTCCTTCTTTTTTACTCAGATGGATCCTGGTGCTGCTGAGCTCAGGAGTGCCAGGGATGAGCCTCCTCTCCAGCCTCAGGCTTGGAAAAAACCCTGCTGGGAAAAAGAGCTGTGGTGCTTCCCTCTGGGAATGCTCCAAGGGCTGGAGCCAGGCTGGGAGAGCTGGGGGTGCTCACCTGGAGAGGAGAAGGGTGCAGGGAGAGCTCAGAGCCCCCAAAGGGGCTCCAGGAGAGCTGGACAGGGACTGGGGACAGGGATGGAGGGACAGGACACAGGGAATGGATTCCCAGAGGGCAGGGATGGATGGGATTTTGGGCAGGAATTGTTCCCTGGCAGGGTGGAAGGGGCTGGGCTGGAATTCCCAGAGCAGCTGTGGCTGCCCCTGGATCCCTGGAGTGTCCAAGGCCAGGTTGGACATTGGGGTTGGAGCACCTGGGACACCGGGAGGTGTCCCTGCCATGGCAGGGGTGGAGCTGGATGATTTTTAAGATCCCTTCCCACCCAAAGCAGTCTGGGATCGGGATGAAACCAAAGCCATGTCCCCTCCCTGCTGCCTCAGCTGCTCTCTGCCAGTGGACAGGCCACCCCAAACAGACAAATTCCCTGAAAACACACAGGTTTTCCTACCTAAAAGCCACAGAAGAGAAACCTGCAGAGCCTGAGCACTACAGATCCCTCTCTGGAGCCAGGTGCTCTCACCAAACCCAACTTCCCCGGGGCACTCTGAGAAAACACTGTGCCAAAAACTGGCACGAGCAGTACGGAAAAACCTGTCCCAGGTCCCTGCCTGCGGTCCCAGTGTCACAAGGATTTTTGTCACCTGCCAGTGGCTGGAGCTGGGACTGTGTCTCTGTGGGGCTGGGAGTGCTGGCACATCCCACATTTTCCAGAAACAGGACAAAATGTCCCAGACTGCTCCCATCTCTCTCCCCAGGCCATGATGGCTGCACCCCAAAAAAGTGACCTCTGTTTTTGTTCACCAGCTCAAAAAGGATGAGCCCGGGAGCTTTGGGTTATGGGTTTTTCTGTTTAAAAAGCACTCAAAAACCCAATGCTAATGTAAACAACTTGTCTTTCAAATGAAATATAAAGTAAAATCTCTCTATGTTCTGGTAATATTTACATTATAAACCCATTTTTCCCCCCAGTTGTTCTCTTTTGGAAAGGTGGGTTTGGAACAATTGTACACTCCATAAACCTGATTCTTAGGGTTTGCCCTGTGTTTCTGTGTCAGAAAGGGGTGAGCTCCACACTATTTATACAAATTTCCAGTTTAGGGGAAAATCATCCATGGAGTGGAACACTGGGGAGTGAGCTCCCAAAATCTGTGAGGATGTGGGAAGCTGCAGGAGTGAATTGTGCTTTTCCTTTCCTGCTGCTGCCTTTTGTCGACTCTCAGACAGCTCATCCCCAATATCTCAGCCTGGGAGCCACCTCACATCTGAAATATCCCCACATTCCCTTCTTCTCTTTTAAGACAGCCACAGATCTCTGTTTTCCTACACCAAACTCCGTGAGCAAGCACTTCCCAGCACTCCCAGGCTGTTTTCCAATGCATATGCACCACCCTCAACCTGGCAACGTTTGTAAAACCCAAACTTTTTATCACCTTGTACATCCCCAAAGTCCCAGCACCCCTCTCGCGGATGCTCCTCTGTGCATCTGTGTTTAATTCCACAAAGATCCCTTCATTTCTCCTCCCGATATTTCCAAATTCTCCTGTTTAACAAGCTCAACCCAGCAGTGCAGGTGGCATTGCCAGGAGCAGGATGAGCCCGAGATCCACAGGAATGGGCAGCACACGGTGGGACAGGGAAAACACACAGGGATAATATTTTGTCCCCCATTCTCCAGTTTGGCACTTGCATGAGTTTTCCCATCTCTGCAAGACAGCTGCTCCCAAAGCTCCTGCCCTGGCTGCTGTCCACAGCCCCCGTGCTGCTCCTGCTCCCTTGGGAATATTTTTTCCACGCATATTTTCCTGCCTGAGTGCTAAAACAGAGAAGCAGGTGCGGCTGCAATTCTTTAAAGAGTTTTCTAAACCCGTAGAGCTTTCAAAAATGGGGGGGAGGCAGCAAAAAGCCAGCAAAGCAACGTAAAAACAAGCGAGCATCTGGAAGGGCAGCTCAGAAAATGCATCCTCGAACCCAACAATGGCATTTTATGCCAGTGCTGTGGGCTCAGAGTGACCCCCCAGCCCCTTTGCTGCTCCTTTCCTCACCTGCATCCCTGCAAAAAACACGGGCACGGGGCAGGGAAGAGCTGCAGGGGTTCCAGCAGGGGATCTGCAGCTGTTTGAGAACAAGGGGCTGGAAATTTGGAGGAAATGCTCCTTGCAGAAGTGATTTTTTTTTTTTTTTCTTCCTGGGAGGCAGTCCTAGGAACCTCCAGCTTTCCAACAATATTTTTTCTGGATTTCAACCAGCTAAACCTGAAGGTTGAGCTTTGTATTGATGGCTGTGAGACGTACTAAAGGACTGAAGGAAAATTAAATCAGCCTGTGGGCTCTACTGATCTCTCTTTTGATGAGGCACCCCCTTCATAACAGCTACCAGTATCGTATTTAAATTGGATATATTGACAAAATGCAACCTACCTCTGTAAGCATTGTGCCATTCAACAGTACTACTATTAGATTTATATACCACAGTTGAAATTACATCCATTTCATGAATGGTAAAATGCTAAAACTCAAGTGTCTAACTGCCAAAATACAGCCTTACTGGAATGAGAACAATTTACAAATACAATAATTACATTTTAAAACCATTAACAATGTTACATCTAGAAGTAAATACTGGAGGACTGGTCAAGATGGTGTTTTCCAAGGATAAAAGATGCTGAAAGTTGTTGACACTTCCAACAGAAATGTCCCGAGTGCAGAATTTAGTTCATTTTCCTTAAACTGTAATTAAAACCCGTTCCACGCACAGCAGTCCTTGGGTGTTTTCCATAGTATTTTCCATAGACTTGCATAAACTTCCATCAGTTATCTGCCAAATATTTACCTGGAAATGGGATCAGAAATCAGCTGGGGGGAGGGAGCTGCCCTGATTCCCAGGAATTTGTGCCCAACTCCACCAGCCCTGCAGCCCACGGGAAAAATCCTTGTCTTTCAGCAGTGAGCACAAGGAAAAATCCACGAGGAAAAATCCACGAGGAAAAATCCACGAGGAAAAATCCTCGTTCTCTGCAGCAACGAACACGAGGAAAAATCCACAAGGAAAAAATCCTCATTATTCTCTGCAGCAAAGAAAAGGAGGAAAAATCCACAAGGCAAAATCCTCATTATTCTCTGCAGCAATGAACACGAGGAAAAATCCACCAGGAAAAATCCTTGTTGTTCTCTGCAGCAAAGAAAAGGAGGAAAAATCCTCGTTCTCTGCGGCAATGAGTGTAAGGAAAAATCCTTGAGGAAAAATCCTTGTTATTCTTTGCAGCAATGAGCAATAAGGAAAAATCCATGAGGAAAAAATCCTCATTATTGTCTGCAGCAAAGAAAAGGAGGAAAAATCCAAGAGGAAAAATCCTTGTCATTCTCTGCAGCAATGAACACAAAGAAAAATCCACAAGGAGCAATCCACAAGGAAAAAAATACTTGTTCTCTGCAGCAAGGAACACGAGGAAAAATCCACAAGGAAAAATCCATGAGGAAAAATCCTCATTATTCTCTGCAGCAATGAATACAAGGAAAAGTCCTCATTACTCTCTGCAGCAACAAACATGAGGAAAAATCCACGAGGAAAAATCCTTGTTATTCTCTGCAGCAAGGAACACAAGGAAAAATCCAGAAGGAGCAGTCCACGAGGAAAAATCCGCGAGGAAAAATCCTCATTATTCTTTGCAGCAATGAACACAAGGAAAAGTCCCCAAAGAAAAATCCACAAGGAAAAATCCTCAATATGAACACAAGGAAAAGTTCCCAAAGAAAAATCCACAAGGAAAAATCCTCGATATGAGCACAAGGAAAAGTTCCCAAAGAAAAATCCACAAGGAAAAATCCTCGATATGAACACAAGGAAAAGTCCCCGAGGAAAAATCCACGAGGAAAAATCCTCGATATGAGCACAAGGAAAAGTTCCCAAAGAAAAATCTGCGAGGAAAAATCCTCGATATGAACACAAGGAAAAGTTCCCAAAGAAAAATCTGCGAGGAAAAATCCTCGATATGAACACAAGGAAAAGTCCCCGAGGAAAAATCCACGAGGAAAAATCCTCGATATGAGCACAAGGAAAAGTTCCCAAAGAAAAATCTGCGAGGAAAAATCCTCGATATGAACACAAGGAAAAGTTCCCAAAGAAAAATCTGCGAGGAAAAACCCTCGGTGTGAACACAAGGAAAAGTTCCCAAAGACAAATCTGCAAGGAAAAATCCTCGGTGTGAACACAAGGAAAAGTTCCCAAAGACAAATCTGCAAGGAAAAATCCTCGGTGTGAACACAAGGAAAAGTTCCCAAAGACAAATCCGCGAGGAAAAACCCTCGGTATTCTCTGCAGCCATGGGGCAAGAGCTCTTCCTGGAGATGCCGGCCTTTCCTCTCACGCAGGAGCAGGAATGAGCCGTGAACCCCAAGGCTGCTCAGCACAGCAGGATTTATTCCACGCAGGGGAGCTGCCGTCCCTGTGTCCCCACATTGCCAGCATCCCGAGGGGACTACAGGGACACTGCCATGCCCACTAAAAAAAAAAATAAAAAATATAAAAAAAACGAGGCACCCACCTGCTGCAAACCTCTTCTTGATGAGGGAGAAGCGGTACCCGGCTCCCACCAGCTCGATGTCACAGCTGGACAAGGTGCTGCCCTCGCTGGTGAACTGCACGGCCAGCGGGGCCGGAGAGCTCGGCCCCTCGGAGAGCTGGAACCGCGCCAGCAGCGACCCCACACCTGAGAGAGAAACCCCAAAAAAGAGCCCGGTCAGCACGGAGGGACGCTCGGAGCGTGGTTTGGTACCCACAAAGGGGATGTGCAAAACGCCCGACCCCGCAGCATCCCCGGGATGGGGCAGAGCCAAACCCTCCTCCTCCTCCTCATTTTCACGCATCGCGGCGCTGGGAAAAAGCCCACGTGGGAAAAACTCGGGGGGAGAGGGCAATCCTCCCAACAGGGGTGCAAAGGGGGGGCCTCAGCCTCCAAACATTGGCAAGCCAGCCCCTCGGGATGCCAAGGTGGTTGGCACAGCAGCACTAGTGGCACGCAGCCCTGCTTTTTAAGCTCCAAAATTAAAGAGCTTTGTCCCCGGCAAGCCCCAGCAGGAATTCGAGTGTCTGGGCTTGTGTGCCAGCCCCGTCAGCGGGTCAGGGTCTGAGGGAAGGATTCCCAGTTAAGGACGTGCATTTTTGCAGGATTACCTCCGTTTTCTGATTTCTGGGAGATATCAGGGATCTTCCACAATATCCTTTGCTGTTCAGCATTCCTGCAAACACACGGAGAAGAGCATTTCTGTAGGAATCAAGAAATTGCCGAGGAGCAATTTGAATTTTGCTAAAGGCTGGGGGAGAGGGGGGAAAAGCTGCTCTGGTGCAGCTCTCTGGAGCTGTTCTTTCCAAGCAGTTCTGGGAGCTTGGATTTGGGTTTCACAGTGCTGGGTTCATGGGTGGACTTGATAGTCTCAGAAGGCTTTTCCAGACAAAATAATTGTATGGTTGTTATGAGGCTTGCAGGTGAGCAGTGGGCAAGAGACATGGAAATGACAGCCACGCATCCTTCCGTAGAATCCCAGACTGCTTTTGTTGGAAGGGACCTTAAAATTTATCCAGGGACACCTCCCGCTGTCCCAGGCTGCTCCAAACCCCAATGTCCAGCCTGGCCTTGGACACTTCCAGGGATCCAGGGGCTGCCACAGCTGCTCTGGGCACCCTGTGCCAGGGCTGTGCATCCCTCTAAACCCCAGACAGAGCAGCCAAAACACAAAACAAGGGCTGATGCTCTGCTGCCTGCACATATCCCTTCACCTCTGACCATTTCCTGGCGGGGACGGCAGGAAAAAAGGGAACCACAGTAGGGTTAAATATTCCCTCCTCCGCCCCCAGCGTGCCCCCAGCTCCCACCCTGCTGCAGCAGGATGGGAATCCTAGGCAGGGACAGGGCCTGGATGAGCAATCCCTACCAGACAGCGGGAGGAAGCACAGCTTGAAGTTTGGTTACTCCTCCGTCGACGGGGACGAGGAACTGGACGTTGTTTAGAGCTACCGGGGTGGTCATTGCCTCGGTGTTGTATTTGTAGTCGATGCGCAGGTCAGTGCTTGCAGGGTCACAGCGCCAGCTCACTGCAAGGTTTAATGGAGTAGACTGAATACCCTGGGCAGATACCTTCCAAAATGACAGAAAAAACATTTAGTTTCCATAGGGCCGAAGGGAGAAATCCCATTTTTACAGACGCGGATATCGCATATGGAGGCAAGACCTTGAATTCCCGCTGAATTTAGTGCTGGGCTTAAAGCCAGACAACCCAGTGTCACAAAGGTGGGACAGGGGGACAACAAGCCCCCACCTCACATTAGCTCCAGTCTGCACTAGGGAAACACCATTTTTCACAGCCATAACCAGCACAATTGTTAAATTTTTTTTGGAATGGTTTTATCTCACCAAAAAAAACCCAAAACCCTACCTGGTATTTGAGCATATCCACATTGTAATAGGTGGCTTGAGGTTTCTGTTCCGATACCTTCTTTAGGTGAGTCATCAGATTTGGCATGTTGACCCAGAACTCCTTGGAGCTGGAGTCACTCTGCACGTTGTCACTGCACAGAGGAGAATGAACCCCTTGGAGAACCTGCCTGGGCAGGAGAGCTGCGCTGCACAGCACAGGGACTGCATCAATCCCACCTCCACAGGACTATTGGCTCCCTCCCACACAGCTCCAGCTTCTCCTGATCCATCTGCACTGGGATTCAGAATCCCCCAAGTCCTGGGCTGATCCCCCAGAGTGGGCAGCAGGAAAGGAAGGGATCCTGCCCCTCTGTTTCTCTCAGGTGAGGCCCCACCTGCAGAGCTGCCCCAGCCCTGGGGAACAGCATCAGGAGGACGTGGAGCTGCTGGAGAGATTCCAGAGGAATCCATGGAACTGCTGCAGGAGCCAGGCTGGGAGAGCTGGGGGTGCTCACCTGGGCAGGAGAAGGATCCAGGGAGAGCTCCGAGCCCCCAAAGGGGCTCCAGGAGAGCTGGAGAGGGACTGGGGACAGGGATGGAGGGACAGGACACAGGGAATGGCTGTAAGCTGGAAAAGTGTAGATTTGGATGGGATATTGGGAAGGAATTCTGGCTGGGAATGTGGAGAGGGGCTGGGATGGAATTCCCAGAGCAGCTGTGGCTGCCACTGGATCCCTGGAAATGCCCAAGGCCAGCCTGGAGAGGGTTTGGAACAACCTTGGATAGTAGAATGTGTCCCTGCCCATGGGATAATCCTGATATCTATCACGACAATCCTGATGCTCCATCCACCCAACCCATTGCGGGATTTCATCCGGTATTTAAGGGCTTGAGGGTTTCAACCCAAGGAAGACCCTGCAGGCCACATATTCCTGCAAACACCCAGATTTCCTGGAACCCTGCCTTCCCCTGGGACGCCGCTGAGGGAAAGGCTTACCAGCAGAGCAGCTGGGGGTTTGGCAGGACGTGCTCCAGCCTGTTGAAGTTGAGCACACGGAAGGTGAGCACGGCTGGCGCGGGGTTGTTGGCGAAGTGCCGGGTGATGCCCGCCGGGAAGGACAGCACCATCTCCCCCGTGATCTTCACGATGCACCTGCAGCACCCGGCACAGACAGCCAGGAGGGAGCAAAGGGGGCTCAAAACACAGCAGAGAGGGAGGGGTTTCACTCCTCCCTCCCCTCCCCACGCATCTGAGCCGCTGGTGGCCTCAGAGAGAGCACAAACAGCACAGGGCTCTTCTTAAATGTGCCCTGATAAAAGGTTCTAGGTTTTGATGTCGTTTGGTATTTCAGCAAAATCAATTTTGGTTAAAAGCCCTTTGGGGGTTCTAGCTCTTGGAGGGTTTCGGAATACAGGCGGGAAAGCCCCGCAGGTTTCTGCTGGAATGCCATCCCGTTTTGGGCACGGGAAGGGAAGGCTGCAGCCCCTCTGCCACCCTTCCTGTGCTGCTCTCTGCCATCCCTCGCCTCCCTTCCCCACAGCACCAACATTTTTCAACGGGAGCACCTCGGCACCGTCCTGCCCCTGGACAGCCCCGGGCCACGTCACCTCTTGCCCCACAAAACCTCTCCAGCACTCCAGGGGGAAAACTGATTAATTAAGTTTTAAGTTTTTCTGTTCTGCTTGGGTGTGCAGCTTTTAGTTTTAGATTGAGGGTTCCTAGGATCTTTTCACAGGTTGGTGAAGACAAACCAGTGCTATTCCAGCTAGGGACTCAAGGACAATCTCTTCAAAATTCAGGCCCCGAGCTTAAACAACGTGGAAAGAGGAGGGTGGGCAAGCAAGAAAGGAGGATGAAACTTCATTATTTGAGGCTATTAATTGCACAGTTGAGTTCTGCATGCAAATGGACTAAAACCTATAAAAATGTGAGATCTGGTGAGCAAATTGCACAGGTGAGTTCTGTATTCAAATGGATTAAAACCTATAAAAATGTGAGATCTGGTGAGCAAACTGCACAGGTGAGTTCTGTATTCAAATGGAGTAAAACCTATAAAAATGTGAGATCTGGTGACCAAATTGCACAGGTGAGTTCTGTATTCAAATGGACTAAAACCTATAAAAATGTGAGATCTGGTGACCAAATTGCACAGGTGAGTTCTGTATTCAAATGGATTAAAACCTATAAAAATGTGAGATCTGGTGACCAAATTGCACAGGTGAGTTCTGTATTCAAATGGATTAAAACCTATAAAAATGTGAGATCTGGTGACCAAATTGCACAGGTGAGTTCTGTATTCAAATGGATTAAAACCTATAAAAATGTGAGATCTGGTGAGCAAACTCTCTTTTGATTCCACCTTGGAGCCCCCCGGGCAGTGGCACTGGTAGTGCCAGGGTGTGTGTGACCTTTGAAGGCCCCTCAATAAACATCCATTTTATTCCTCTTGACTCTGCCTGTCTCTGTTCCAGCTCTGTAAGAGCTGAAAGGAGGGATGGGGGCTCCAGGCTGCTCTTTAAATTCTGTTTATTGTATCCAAAGGATGCAGCAATTCCCAGGTCGTGCTTAACAAGAGCCCAGCCACAGCTTTTTTAGGCACAGCTGTGGGTTTGTCTAAAGCCAGATCTAGTTCTGGTTACAATACATGAAATATTTTTCACTGCAGAGCGTCTTAAAACGTAACAACCAATCAATACTTTCACTGTTACTATCATAACATCGCCCTATTCGTGTCACTGTTCTCCAATCACTAAATGTTACCATGTCACAGTTCAAGCTAAAAGTTGGTTTTCAGTTTTCTCCCAGTGGAAAATTCTGAGACCTGTTTTCTACGTGCTTTCTTGTTAGCCTGTAGAATCAATTTCGCTGAAAACATCTTCTGTTTGAGGTGGGTTTATCCTTTGCTCTGAGCCATAAAAATCCCTTCCAACTAACACACCCTTTGCCTTCTTAGTTACCCAGACAGACTGGCTCAGCAATTCTTTTCTTCTGTATCAAAACTTGCTTTCATCTCTATTCCTCCTGCAGATTCTACATTCAAAAATCTCTCTGCCAAGCCCACACACCTGTCAGACCTTCCTGTCAGACCCTCATCCTTCCAAACACAGCTCCTCTAGGCATCCCCACCCCAAAACCCCACTCGGGGACACCCCAAAACCCCGGGGATCATCACCTACTTGTTGGGGTCAGCCCCTTTGAAGTACGCGTTGACGGTTTCGGTGAAGGCAGCGGCCACGGGCAGGGTGTCCTGTGCCCCCATGGTCAGGGGGCTGGGGCCCCGTGACGAGCCTGCAACAGAGCAAAGAGCCCCCCTTGGCACCTGCCCTAACCCTGCCACCTCACCGTGCCCCACCCCAGCCTGCTTCGATGGGAAAATCATCACCAAAAAAAAAAAAAAAAAAAAAAATTAAAAAAAAAAAATTCCCCCCAGGCTTTGCATGAGGCTTGGAAACTTTTGGAAAATGATTTCCCTCTCCCCCCCTACCCCCCCCCCCACCTCCCACCCCGCTGCCAAAAGCAAGCAAAGAAAAGGATGGAGGAGGCCGGGCAGGAGCAGCATGCGGGGCTGCCTCACGGCAGGCTTTGCATGACAGTTTTTGCAGTTGTTAATTTTGGGTTTGTTTTTTGTTTTTGGGCCCCGCAAAAAGGGGCTGGGGGGGTTCATTGTGTCACCACCGGGGAGCTCAGGGTGCTGGCAGTGTCCCCCCGACGTCCCCACAAGCTGAGGGGACTCCTGCACTCCCCGGCACGCTCTGCTCTCCTCTCCTGCCCTGTGGAGCATCCTCCACACCTCACTGGCTCCACGAAAGCCTCAGTGCCCCACAGGAAACCTGGAAATCATCAGAAACCTGGAAAAACAGAGGCACTGGGTGTCCAGAGCAGCTGTGGCTGCCCCTGGATCCCTGGAAGTGTCCAGGTTGGACAGGAGCCACCTGGGATAGTGGAAGCTGGAACAAGCTGAGATTTAAGATTCTTTCCAAACCAAATCTTTCTAGGATTCCAGGATTTGGAAAAGGGGAAAAGTTTGCTTCGGTGGTGCTGTGCTGGGCTCTGAAATAATCCAGCCCTGCAGGAATCACACCCTGGTTTCCCTTTGCTGGCCAGGAATTGTTGTTTCCAAAAGACATTTGAGGGTGAAATCATCACTGCAAGGGCTCCTCAGGAGCTCCAGGTGGGCTGGAAACCTTTTGTGGGACCACCGCAAAAGGGGTTGGCACAGCCAAGCCCTCTCCTCTTCCCCATGGAAAGGATCCAAAGATCATCCCAGATGTCCAAGGAGATGATCCCACAGACACCCAAAAAAATCCCGGGGAGGTAAATTCAGCCTCATCTATTTCCTGCAATGCACCACTGTGGAACCTTTCTTCAATACCACAGCCTGGACACCAGCTGAAACATTATTATGAGGATTGTTTTGCCCCAAACCAGAAAAAAAAAAAAAAAAAAAAAAAAAAAAAAAAAAAAAAAAAAAAAAGAACAGCAAAAGATTCCAGAGGGGCAGCTTATCCAGGAACCCCCTGACTCCATCACCATCACTGCCAGGTGGGTGGAAAGGGGGATGGATGCAGCCCGGGGTTTGCTCGGAGCATACAAGCACCAGCCAAGGCTGTTGGAATTCCAAAGCTGTCGGAATTCCAAAGCTGTCAGAATTCCAACTCCAGCCCCAGGAAAGGCAGCACTTCCACAGGCAGAGGGTCAGGGGGAAGCAAAGCTGAGCAAAACGTGTCACGTTCCCTGTGAGCTCTCCTGCTTGAGCCATTCCCGAAAATGATCCCTTCCCTTCTTTCTCTGCTGCTTCCCATTGCTGCCCCTGGGAATAACAGGGGTTTGGGGGCAGGAAATTGGGATTTGCAACACTTCCCGGGGGAAGCAGGGCTGTCACTTCAATTACACGTTGAGTTTGGGTATATTAATGGGGGTTTCCACCCTGGAGGAGGAATCCTCACACCTTCCCAAGGCACCCAGGTGTTCATGGAGAAATCCTAAGTGCTCTTTCCTGCAGGCACAGGTGAGGGAATTTCCCTTCCGATGCCTAATGCAGAATAAAAGTGTGAAAAACTTTGATTCGGCCACACGTGTCCCTCTGGGTCACACATCTGGAGAGGCTCAGGGGAATCAGAGATTCCAGCTGGATCCATTCTGGGAGCGGATCCAGCTGTTCTGGGGCGGGCAGCTGGGACACCTCACCCACCCACACCAGCCCCATTGCCACACACACGTTAATTACCCTAATGAGCTGCTGAGGCCACGGCCCAGGAGATCCATCAGGGACTCCCTGATGGAATTCCCACTGAAGAACAGCCCCAGTTCCAGATGAGGGCACGGGCAGCTCCTCAAAACCACGGGACACCACACCCCAAAACAGTGACTGAGGGGACACGTGGGACATGGGACAACACGTTCCCTAAAAATCCTTCCCAGAGACACCACGGGGAGCAAATCCTTGCTCCCCACCCAGAGCAACGACCCCTGAGAGCATCAAACCCAGCCGATATCCTGGCAGTGGGATACACCACAGTGGAAATACAGATGGGATTCAAAACATCCACGAGCTCTGGCTGTGGAGGGGGGAACTGGAGGTTCCCCAGCAGAGGAGCCTCGGGCACAAGAAAGGGATGGGTGATGGAAGCATCGTTCCTGGGAGAAGGAAAGGCTCATTCCCAAATGCACAAATCCCAGCTGGGTTCAGCCTGGAGCCCGCGCCACGGCAGGGGTGCCTCCCACACCACCACGCTTCTCTCCTCATCTTTCATCTCTCTTTTTTTTTTCCTCCATCCCTATGCATCTGTATCCTCGATTGTCCAGGATGAAAAATCAGGAATAAACAGGGGAGATCTCGTGGATCCCCGGGCTCAGCTGGGATGTGGGAATGTGAGTCCATCTGAGCAGCAGCAACAGCAAAATATCCTCATTTCTGTTGGTCTGAAGATCGTGGGGTGGAATTAGGGTTCTTGGTTCCCTCAGGAATCCATAAATCCTTCTCTTCATGGCTTCAGAGAATAAATTAAATTTTATACTCAGGTTTTCACTAAAAAAAGAAAAGTATAAACTATTATAAGCGTTGGAATTATCATCCAGAAACCCGAGAGACAAATCCAGTTCCTGTGGCACAACTCCACTCCAAACCTGTCTTTACAGCTCCTGCTTCAAAAGCCATTTTTATAAATATTTCATTTGTACAAATGACCTGATAATAACAGAGGAAAAAAAATAAACTTTATGGAGCTTTGGATCCAGCCATAAGCAGCAAACCAGCTTAATTTGCCTTATTTTTTCCCCTACAAAAGGTGGAAAATGCAGCTGTGGAGTAGCCAGGGATGCCAGAACACGACTCTGCACAACAACATCACCACATCTCCTTCCACACAGGGACTGACTGCCCCATGTCCATCAAGCACATGGGTCTTGCCACAAAAAAAATCCCACCCAAATCCAGAAAGAATCATTTCTGGGTCCAGAAAACCATCAAACAATCAAAAGAAAAATAAATCCAGAAACCATAATTTCCCTTCTGGCATTCCATGCCCTGAGTTCCAGACACCGAACTCAGCAGATCTCCTCTCACTTCCCTGCACGTGAAGTTTATCTTTTTTTTTTTTCTTTTTCTTTTTTTTTTTTTTCCGAGCTTAAATATTTAGAGACAAATCAGGAAATCCAGCATGTGGAGGTGAGACAGCTCCTTGCTGGGCTGAGGGATGATGCTGGAAACATAATCCCATCCCGAGCTCCAGAGCATTCACACCACCAGAGCCAAGCCCAAGAATTCCAATAGAAGGTTCAGACCCCAAGGCACAAGAAAACCCCAAATGTTCAGAGCTGGACTGAGCGAGGGGCAGGAAGGAGGCACGGAGCAGGGGGAAAGTGGAGCTGGAATATTGCACAGTGCTGAGGGATAGTGCTGTCCCTGCTGTCCTCAGCTCCTCGCAGAGCTCCCAACAAGCCCCTGAGAAAGGAAACCCAAACAGGGATTTTGGTTGGAACCAGCTCCAGGAGGAAGCAGCTCCTCCACGACCCCTCTGGGGTCTAACCTGGGAGATGCTGTTGGAGTGGGGACGTCAAAGTGGGGATTGTTGGAGTGGGGACCTTGGAGCCAAGGAAAACAGAGGAGAGAAAGGTCCCAACCCCCCTGCTCAGCACCTTGATCCTTGTCTTCTGCTGCTGCCCAGCCATGCCAGCCACCAGGATGGGTTTGCTCTGTGACCCAGGCAGCCCATGCCAGGCAGTGCCACCCCAGGACACTCCTGGGACACTCCTCAGCCAGGCAGTGCCACCCCAGGACACTCCTGGGACACTCCTCAGCCAGGCAGTGCCACCCCGGGACACTCCTGGGACACTCCTTACCCAGGCAGTGCCACCCCGGGACACTCCTGGGACACTCCTTACCCAGGCAGTGACACCCCGGGACACTCCTGGGACACTCCTTACCCAGGCAGTGCCACCCCGGGACACTCCTGGGACACTCCTCAGCCAGGCAGTGCCACCCTGGGACACTCCTGGGACACTCCTCAGCCAGGCAGTGCCACCCCAGGACACTCCTGGGACACTCCTCAGCCAGGCAGTGCCACCCCGGGACACTCCTGGGACACTCCTCAGCCAGGCAGTGCCACCCCAGGACACTCCTGGGACACTCCTTACCCAGGCAGTGCCACCCCGGGACACTCCTGGGACACTCCTCAGCCAGGCAGTGCCACCCCGGGACACTCCTGGGACACTCCTCAGCCAGGCAGTGCCACCCCAGGACACTCCTGGGACACTCCTTACCCAGGCAGTGCCACCCCAGGACACTCCTGGGACACTCCTCAGCCAGGCAGTGCCAACCTGGGACACTCCTGGGACACTCCTCAGCCAGGCAGTGCCACCCCAGGACACTCCTGGGACACTCCTTACCCAGGCAGTGCCACCCCGGGACACTCCTGGGACACTCCTTACCCAGGCAGTGCCACCCCGGGACACTCCTGGGACACTCCTCACCCAGGCAGTGCCACCCCGGGACACTCCTGGGACACTCCTTACCCAGGCAGTGCCACCCCAGGACACTCCTGGGACACTCCTTACCCAGGCAGTGCCACCCCAGGACACTCCTGGGACACTCCTTACCCAGGCAGTGCCACCCCTGTGCAGGAGGGGACACTTTAGGAGTCACACATGGAGCCTGCCCCGTGCCAGGAGCATCCCCCAGCTCTACCCGCAGGCACCACAAGAGCTCCCAGGAACTTCCCTGGGATTTGTGGCAATCCCTCCCCGCTGCGAGCAAACCTCCTGCTCTTCCCTCTGGCGTTAAAAGGAAAACGCTGGCTCAGCGCCTGCGGGGCGAAGCTTCCACCAAAACCTGGGGCTCTCCCAGCAGGACTCACCCTTTGTCCTCTCTGGGATGTGACACAGCTCGGAGAAGATGCCATCGGCCCCAAACCTCGGTTTGGGATTTCCCCTCCCTGCATCCTCCCCATCGTCCTTCATCCACGAGGGACCCAAAAAACTCCAGCCTGGCAGCAGCTCAGGGGCAGAGCCCTTCCTGCCCAAAACCGGGATGGGAGGTGGGGAGGAGGCAGGAATTCCCACAGGCAGCTGCTCCGGGGAGCGAGCGGGGAGAGCGGGGAGAAGCCCTGGCTGGCAGAGTGAAGTTCCTCGGCAGTGCAAGCGGCTCCGCTCCCTGGTTTTCACCTCCGTCCGGGAATACCCGAAATGTTCTTTTGGGGTTTGGGTTTGCTTGGGCCGGAGTGGCTTTTCTGTTTGTGCCTTTTTTTTTTTTTTTTTTTTGGTGGTGTTTTTTTTTTTGCGTTTTGCTTGGGTTGGTTTTTTTTTTTTTTTTTGAGGAAATCAACGAGGGGGAAAAAAAAGAGATAAGTGGGACAAAATGGCACAAATCAAATCAAAACGATTCCGTTGGGACCGGCGATGCCATCTAAAGTAGCCCGTAGCATTCCACACGGGAAGCTGGGTTGGATGGAGCCTGGAAAGCTGGGTTGGATGGAGCCCTGGAAGGGAACCCCGGGAGCGAGAGAGCGAGGGGAGCGAGCGTTTACCGGGCGTGCTTTGCACTACTTACCTTCGAAAGTCAAATAAAACTTTCCTCTGTCAAACCAAACGAGGGAAGGCTGTTCATTCTCTGTATGGCCAGGAGTTGAAGCGGGATGGGAAAGGTTAAGGAGAGGGAGAGAGAAGGACACAGTGTGAGTCACAGAGCAGGTCATTAATGTCGCTACGGGGAGGGGACGAGGCGCTGCGGGGCGGTCACACGTGCGGGGACAAGGGCGTGACTCCGCCGGCTCGGGACACAGAAAAGCGGGAAGCAAAGCTATGGAAAGCCCAGATGGAAGAGCCGTTCTGCTTTGGAAGGGGAGCTCTCGCTTTGGTTTTGCCCACGGTAGAAGAGGTTTGGCCGCTTCGTGCGCTCCGCTCGGCATTCCCGGCGGGATGCTGCTCCCGCTCGGGGACAGTGACACGCGGCTGCTCGCTCCAGCGCCTCAGGACACGACACTTTGCAGAGAACACGCACACAGAGCAGAGGATCCTAGCTGGAGCCTTCCCTTTCCCGTCACAACCTGCTCTCCAAAAAAATCACCACGCCGGAATAACTCGGGACGTGAGAGCCGAGGGTGGGGGTGAGGGGGCGCAAAGAGCTTTTTGAGCTGCTAAATGAACTTTTTGGAATTCGGGAGATGCCGACTTTCCACCTCCAAAGTCCTTTGAGTCACTGAGAAACTGTCATGCAAGGTGCTGCGAGCGGTGGGCGCCGCTCGGAAGGCGGAATTCTTGGGAATTCTTGGAAAACTCCCTGCTAAGTACAGTACCTGCCGGCGTCTCACTGCGTCTTTCAAACGCGGGCAGTTTGTCAACAAAAGCATCATCCTCTGATAACACAAGCAGAAGAAACGCAAAGGAAGGACAGAAAGAAAGAAAGAAAAAAACCAAAAAGAACACAAAAAGAATGAAAACACGGATCCCAGGTGAAACCAAAGCAGCGCACTTGTATCAACTCAGAGACAGAAATGACGGGATGGGCACGGACACGGGGATCAAACAGCTCCGTGCTCGGCCAGGAATTGTCCAGACTAACATGGAGCCAACGAGGAAAGCACACCAGAGCAGCACGGGGGACACGAGATGGAACAGCCCTTCCCGTGCTCCCGGGCAAATTCCCGAGAGTTTTCCCGACGGGGAACGTGGTGGGGGCAACTCCAGCCCCGGCTGGGTTGGGGTGTCCCAGTCCCCCGGGACCTGCAGTGGTCCCTGATTCCAGACCTGCCCATCCCTGCACACCTCCCACCCCAGCTTCTTCTCTTTTGGGAATTGCAATTCCTCCCTCCTCTGCTGTGGGCTTTCCTGGATGCTCACCCAGCGCCGGGGTTCCCTTTTGGTGGGGACAAGGAGATGCTTTCCCAGTGCAGATCCCAAACCCTGTCTGTCTCTGCCTGTGCCCCATCCAGTTTTTTCCCAAGGTTTAGGCTGGACGCCAGCAGAAAATGTTCCTTATCCAGAGGGTGCTGGGCACTGCCCAGATCCCCAGGGAATGGTCCCAGCCCCGAGGCTGCCAGAGCAGCTCCAGGAGAGTTTGGACAGCGCTGCCAGGGATGCACAGGGTGGGAATGTTGGGTGTCTGTGCAGGGACGGGAGCTGGATCCATGATCCCACTGGATCCCTTCCCACTCAGCACAATCCATGCATGGAGCTGGAAATGGAACATCTACAAAATCTGGGATGCTCCTCCTGGCTGCCCCGTTTGGAGTTGCCCGGTCAGGGGTGACCCCAGAGCCCTGATTTTGTCTCTCTTCCAAGGAAACCTCCATGGAGGGTGTGGGATCAGAGCTTCTCCCCCAGCCCAGCAGCCTCAGCCCCTGTGCTCAGCACGGGAAGTCATGAAATCATCAAACAGCAGCTTCTGCTCCCAAAAGGACAGGAGAGGAAAAAACAAACCCAAAGGGAGAGCCTGAGGGAGCTCGGGTGGGAGGAGCAGCCCTCAACTCGCTGCCATCACCCTCCTGCAGCCCCTGGGACTGTCCCCGCCTGGCTGTCCCTGTCCCAGCCCGGCTGTCCCTGTCCCAGCCCGGCTGTCCCCTCCACCAAAGCCATGTCCCTGTGACCCCCGTGCCCTCAAGGCCACTGCCAGTGCCACCACTGGTGGCCTGTGACACAGAGAATGCTCAGGGCTCACCGCCCAGGTGACATTTCCCCAGCAAGGTGCTGTGACAGTGACCAACAACCAGAACAGGTACGAGCACCTCCAACACCCGAGAGTGAAGCAACAACAGGATTGAGACGCACTCGGACACTCCAGCAAAGCCACGGGGAGGGCTCGGTGCCACCGGCACCGCGGGGACAGCGCTGTCACCAGCCCCTCCCAGCCACAGCAATGCCACCTCTCCCCGCGGTGACTGCGGTGACAAACTGCCGAGCGCACGGGAACTCCCCCCAGGCTGGGTTCTCCAGAGGGTTGGGAAGAAAAGACAAAGGAGGAGGAGGAGGAGATGGAGCTGCGGGAAGCGAGGGGGAGGCAGCCAGGGGGTGGCAGGGATGGAGGAGGAGGAGGAGGAGGAAGAGCTGGCAGCGGGGACAGAGGGGACAGGAGGGGACAGAGGGGATGGCGTGGGGGGGACCCAGCGCCTGGAGCTGGGAGCTGCCAGCCAGACTCGATTCCCATTGCTCATCCCAGCCCCCGCCGGGGCTGGGGCAAACCCCGCTGATTTTAGGACAAAAGGAAACTGCAGCGTTTGGTTCTGCTCTAGGACACGCCGAGGGGCTGGGAATTGGCTTCTCCAAAACCCCTTTTCCTGCTACTGCTTTAAGGGTGAGTGCGAATTTAAGACATTCCAAGAGATTGAATATTCCTGGATCCCAAGGTCTGGCTTCCAGCCCCACTCCCCTCCAGGCACAAACATCCCCTGCAAAAAGGAAAAGCTGATTTTGCCCCAATTTACTGCCCAGAACCACACTTGATGTTATAACTCCCTCGACTTTCACCAAACATCCATTTTCCCCACAACATTTGGAAAAAAAACTTTCCTCGCAGAATCGTCCTCCTAAAACCCCTTTTAGCATTTAAAGCATTTTGCATCCCTGATGCGAACCAACAAATCTGACCCCTTTTGGCATTTAAAACCCTGACGCGAGCTGAGGAATCCTACCCCCCCAAAAAAAACCCCAAAAAACCACCAAATAAAGATCTAGCGAATGAAAAGGCCTCAGGAATTATCGGAGGACGTAGGAAAGGTGAAAACAGCAGAGCTGTGGGTGTTTACCAACGGTGGGAGTGGTGGCTGCGCTCAGGGAATTGGTGGAGGAGATGGAAGAAGTACTTTCAGCACGGGCTAGAGGCGCTATCGGAGGAGGGCTGGACGAGTGGATGGGAGGGCTAAAAGGCCTGGACTGGAGAGAAACACAAAACCACACAAAGTTAAAGAAAATCAGCGCAGAAACATTCGCGTCTAACAATTAAATTTTCACCTGGCCCCTCCCGATTGCTCTGCTGGTGTGCCAGAGGGGGGGGAATAAATTGGTTTTAGTTGCAATTTTAGAGCTGGGAAAAGAAATGATGCCCGGCATGATGCGGGGCTGGGTGTTGAGATTTGTGCCCATCCACGGCCAGGATGGGAGCTCCAGGGGCCGTGGGATGGATGGAATGGGTTGGGTGTAGAAATGTATTTGAAGATTTTAGGCCATAGTTTATACCAGCTACACCAGCCCAGCTATTTTTAGCTGTTTTTCTGTTCTTTTATCAAGCACTCTAAAATTTGTCAAAAATGCTAAAGCATAAATTATACTAAATTAAAAAAAAAAAACACCAGCCAAAATTAAAATAACTAAAGTAAACAGTAAAGCAGTAAACTATAACCAATCATATTTCCTACAAAATACATAATAACATCAAAACACCAATTTAAAAATACGTAATCATGTAAACATAATTTTAAATATATATAAATAAAATACAAAATAAACAACAACTGAACTTGTACATTAATTCACTGTTCCAAAATCCTTCATTGCTACAGCTGGGCATTGGGAGCACCAGGTGCCAGCTCCCCTGGTCCTGAGGGATGTTCTGGGGGTTCTTTTATACCCAGAGCATCAGTCCTGAGCCCTCACACCTTACCTCTGTCCCACTCCAGGCTGGCAGTGCCACCCTCTGTCCCCAAATCCTCTGTCCCACTCCAGGCTGGCAGTGCCACCCTCTGTCCCCAAATCCTCTGTCCCATTCCAGGCTGGCAGTGCCACCCTCTGTCCCCAAATCCTCTGTCCCACTCCAGGCTGGCAGTGCCACCCTCTGTCCCCAAATCCTCTGTCCCATTCCAGGCTGGCAGTGCCACCCTCTGTCCCCAAATCCTCTGTCCCATTCCAGGCTGGCAGTGCCACCCTCTGTCCCCAAATCCTCTGTCCCATTCCAGGCTGGCAGTGTCACCCCCCATCCCATCCCATCCCATCCCATCCCATCCCACCCCATCGTACCACGTCACTGACGGGGGGTTTGCCAGGGGGCAGCTTGGGCCGGGATGGGGGTCGGGGTGGCGGTGGTGGGGGGGTGCCACACGTGGCCAGCGGCGTCCCGGGGCGAGCTGGGGACGAGGAACCTGCAACAGAGGGAGCTGTGAGCGCCCCACGGGGCTGTGCCCGCGCTGCTGCCCAGCCCAGAGCCCCAGGAGCTGCCCCCGGGCACGGCCCAGCCCGGGAGCCGTGCCTGGAATGCTCCGGGATGGCTGATGCCCCTGGAGTCCTGGCAGGGGCTGCTCAACGCCCCGAAAAATTGTTATGGGAGGAGTGGTAGAGCTTTTCTAGAAAATATGGGCAAGAGGAACGGGGTGACGGATGAACCACTGCTCCAGGAGAGGCACAACTGGGAATTAGGGATCCGCACACAGGGGACAGCTTTGGTCCAGCAAAGATGGGAAAAGGTGGAAGAGGAAGGTTCTGGGAAGAGTCTCCCAGAAAAGGGGTGTTGATCTCAGGGCTCGCATGCTGCAAAGGGGGATTTCTGGGATGAAACGGGAATTTCCACAGGAGAGCCACACACAGGAATTCCTTCCAGGAGAAACCCAGCAATAACCGGAGCTGCACAGAGCGGGCAGAGGTGGCACCAGGACACCAGGAATGGGAGGGAGGAACCCAGACCTCATTCCCAGGAGAGCTGAGCCAGCATTTGCCATGAACTTCCATGGAGCACAGCAGCTCCGTGCTCGGCTCAGACTGTGGAGATGATGACTTCATAGTTTTCCCACTTACAAGAGAATAATTTCCTAAGTTGTTTTTTTTTTCTTTTTTTTTTTTTTTGTTCCTTTTTTTAGGAAGGGGTGATGGCTCAGATAAAGCAAAGATCAAAGGTGGATTTATGGAAACGAGGAGAGGTGAAGGAGAGCAGGCTCAGGCAAGAGAGGGCCTGGCTTAAATGGAGCAAATTCCAGTCATTCCTTTGCACAACTCCAGAATTCACACCACCTTTATTTCAAAGTCTGATTTGGGAACTAATGTTTGATTTCTTCCTTTCTTATCCCACTAAAAGCCTGACAAAATAGTCCTGCAAGGTTATTTTCCCTCAATGTTTCCTAAGTGAGTGTCACAGGATGGAGCCCTCCCAGGAGGGGTCTGTGGCCAGCAGGTAGCCACAACCCAGGCATAGGGTGGCTCCCCTGCAGGGAATGGAAACTTCCTACACCAGGAGCTGACAACACCTGGAAAGCAGCATGGAATCAGAAATCTGCTGGAATTCTGGGGCGGTGGAAGGAGGTTGGAACAAGACAAGCTTGGAGATCCCTTCCAACCCAAACCTTCCCCCAGGTCTCCAGCCCTGCCTTAGTGGCACCCCCAGGATCTGCTGGCAGGAGGAGATCCTGGGGTGACTCTGCTCCACTGCACCCAAAAATGAGCCTTGGAAAGGTGGGAGGAGCAGGACAGCTGCTGGATCTGCTGCAGCTTTTGGAAGATCTGCAGGTTTTTTGTGTGGCTGCACACACACTTTAATTTCCCAGCTTGCTGCAGCAGGATGCAAAGCAGTCCAGGCTGAGACAGGAGCAATTCCTGGAGAAGGGATGTGGATCTTCTGGGACAGGCTGAGCAGGGCTTCTCCATCATCCATCCATCATCCATTGTCCATCCATCATCCATCCATCCATCAGTCCATCCATCCATCCCTACGTGTGGAGCCCCCGGCTCATCTCCAACCCGTGCCCAGCTGGGAAGGAGCAGTGCAGGATGAATCCTGGTGGTTCCTGCACCTGGGATGGAGCTCCTGGAGAAATCCCAGCTCCAGCTGGACACTGCAGCCCCCACAGGGACCCCCCCCCCCCCCCCCCGAGCCAGCACAGAAAAGCCACCAGCACTGAAGCAAAGCCACACTTCCAGCACCAGCCATGCTCAGGGGACCCTGCCGGAGGTGACAAATCCCCCCGGGCTGTGACACAAATTCCAAACTCCCGTGAGGAGGGTTGGATACAAACTGGGGGGGGCGGGGGGGGGCCTGCACACCCACCCCAGCCCAGGTTCCTTGAGGCTTTGTGGGGTGATCCCCTCCAAAATCCCCTCTGGATGCAAGGACAGGCTCGGGCTGCAGCTCCTCAAGCAGGGAGTAACCTGAGCCTCCCCCGGCTCGTTAGCACTAATGAACATTTATAATTAAGCAGGTGAAGGCAGGCAGAGCTCCCGCGGGAGGGGTTCACCCTGGGACACATCTCCCCATCTCCAGCTGAGCATCCACAGCCAGAGCCGGGGAAGAACCCGAGCATCGTTCACACCGGGATCAGAGGGTGCGATGATAAAACAAACAAAATAAAACAAACAAGAAAAAAAACCAAAAAAACGGAAAAAAACCCCAAACCAAAAACAACAACAAACACTAAACAAAACAAAACACAAAAAAACAAGAAATCCCCCAAAAAACAACCAAATAAAACAAACAAAAAAAAACCACCCAAAACCGAACAAAACACGCCAAAAAACCCCAAAGAACCCCCTGAACCCGAGGCTTTCTCGCCCGCCCCATCCCTATTCCCACGGAGGGCACCACCACCACCACCACCCACCCCGTGCCCGAATTTCGCGGCGGCTCCGGCGGAGCTTCGGGAGCGCAGGGAAGGACACGGGCAGGCGGGCGCAGGACACGGGGCTGGAAGCAGCGCGGCCCGGGGGACACAGGCAGGCGGGAGGGTCACCCCCAAGCACACCCGAGCTCACAGCAGCACGTACCGCTGGCGCTTCCCGTGCCGGTGCCGCCCGGTCCGGGGGACGAGACCACGGCGCGGTAGGTGGGAGGCGGAGGGGGCGGCGGGGTTGCTCTTTGACCCGGCCCAAAATCTTTGGGAGAAGCGATGGGCTCGGCGGAATCATCCTTAAGGTGGGGAGGATGCTCGGGAAGTTTCCTGGGAGCGTCTTCCAGCTGCAGCGGAGAGGGCAGCGGGCGGGGATGCTCGGGCGGAGCGCGGCCGCCTGGGCTGCCCGGAGCCGCCGGTGGCGACGGCGATTTTTGCCGGGGTGATAATTCCGGAGGAGCGTTTTCCGGGGATTGATCGGAAAAATTGACCCACTTGTCTTCTGCGGTGGCAGCAGCAGATTTAGGGGACGGCACGGGGCCAAAAATGCTGTCCAAGTCATTGATGGACGGGAGTTTGTCCCGTTTGGGTTCTGCTGCTGCCTGGTCCCCTCCTGTGGTCAGAGGAGGTTTATTTTACACCGAGCATTGAGAGGGCTGCGCTACTCTCTAGGGGCTCTACTTCTACGGGAGAGGCTCTAAAATCACATATCTATACTCAGATCTATACAGCTATACGAGTATCTATACCCATATCTATATGAGTATCTATACCCATATCTATACCTATATATTTTTATATCCATACTTATATCCCTACCTATATATTTTTTACATCCATACCTATATATTTTTATATCTATACTTATATCCCTACCTATATATTTTTTACATCCATACCTATATATTTTTATATCTATACTTATATCCCTACCTATATCCATATCCATACCTATATATTTTTATATCTATACTTATATCCCTATCTATATCCATATCCATACCTATATATTTTTATATCTATACTTATATCCCTACCTATATCCATATCCATACCTATATATTTTTATATCTATACTTATATCCCTACCTATATCCATATCCATACCTATATATTTTTATATCTATACTTATATCCCTACCTATATCCATATCCATACCTATATATTTTTATATCTATACTTATATCCCTACCTATATCCATATCCATACCTATATATTTTTATATCTATACTTATATCCCTACCTATATCCATATCCATACCTATATATTTTTATATCTATACTTATATCCCTATCTATATCCATATCCATACCTATATATTTTTATATCTATACTTATATCCCTACCTATATTTATATCCATACCTATATATTTTTTATATCTATACTTGTATCCATACCTGTACCCATATCTGTACCTCTATCCATACCTATATCTATATCTGTACCTCTATCCATACCTATATTTATATAATTCATGGGCAAGAACGTTTCCACCACAGCCAGGTGCGACATGGAACGAATCCCACGGGATCCAAAGGCTGGAGCATGCACCACGAGCTGGCACTCACAGCCAGGAAACCCAAATTCCCCCCATTTCGCAGCCTTTTTTTTGGGTCTTCTGAACCACATCACGTCCTTATCAGCGACTCTGAATTATCAGATTATTTTCAGCAGATATCAGAGGTGTGCACTCAGCACTCCGGCACGCCCCACTCTCTCTATAAATATATATTTATGAACACTTAGGTATAAATATATATATATATATATTTAGACATGCTGGAGTCCGGGCATGCAGCACAGATGTACATGGGGAGTGTATTCCAGCCACAGGGAACGTATTCCAGCCACAAGCAGGAACAGACCGGGATTTTGGGACACAGACTGGGATTTTGGGGCTCTGCTCACTGAACCACCATGACTCCAGAGCCACCGCAGATCCACCAACCAAGCATTTCACATCCAGGGGAGGGAGATCCTAACACTAATCGCCCTCTGGGATCCTCAGGGCAGCATCACCCCATCGTCCCTGCTCCTCCACTTTGGGGATCCATCCACGGTTCCACATTTAGGGTGGGGGGGGGGGGGTTAAAAGAGGAATTTGCTAAACCAGACAAGAACAGACCTCAGGCACTTGCTCGACAGATACACAAGGCACAGCCCAGCAAAGGATCCAGCATTTGCCCCTGGGAACGGATGGATGGACGGACATGGACACCGTGCCAGCCTGGCTGTTCCCACCAGGAGCAGGAAATTCGGGATATGGGAGCACAGATGAGATGGTGATGGACAGAGCAGGCCAAGCAGTTCCACCCCGAGGGGCTCGGTGTGGCCCCGTGCAGTGCCCTCTCCAAAGGCACTCCTTCCCTGCTCACATCCTGCTTTTCCATCAGCCAGCACCATGAATTATATGCCTGGAAGCACCTGATGTCCTCTGGCTGCAGCCAACACTTTTCCATCCCTGCCCTCGGGGTGTCCTTCATTCCCAGCACCGTTTCCCTTCCCTGCCCCGGGCTGCAGTACCAGGGGGCTTTTCCCACCTTTCAGCGGGAATTTGGGGGGCAGGGAATGCAGGAGCAGCTCCCTGCCACAGGGAGACCCTGCTCATCCTTTTTTTTTCCTCAGCACGGGCTGTGCAGGGCTGCTCCAGGCAGGAGCAGGGCTCTGGGATTGGGAATATATCCCAGTTTCCAGCAGGATACCGAGGCTAATCCTGCACTGCATTCCCAGAGTGACTGAACCAAAGGCAGGGATGGTGTAAAGAACATTAATTTCACAGGGGTGACACCGACTTGGGAGCAAAAAGGAAATTTGTGCTGCTTCTACGGCAGCATCCACCGAAACACCACGAAGCTGTGGCTGCCCCTGGATCCCTGGAAGTTTCCCAGGCCAGGATGGAAGGAGCTTGGAGCAGCCTGGGACAGTGGAAGGTGTCCCTGCCCAGGGAACTGGATCGGATGGAAGTTCCCAGCCCAGCCCAGCCTGGAATTCCCTGAATGCCAAGGGAAGAGGATGCACAGGGACCAAATCTGTGCCCAAAACGCAGCCATGGGGACCTGGCCCCTCTCAGGACCATCCCAGGGCCAGGGATGGGACCTGTCCTTCCCAGAGCTGGGGATGGGACTTATCCCATTCCCAGTGCCATCCCAGGGTTCTGGATGGCACCTGTCTCTCCCAGTGCCACCCCAGGGCCGGGGACGGGACCTGTCCCATTCCAGGGCCACCCCAGGGCCGGGGATGGCACCTGTCCCCTCCAGGGCCCGGGATGGCACCTGTCCCCTCCAGGGCCCGGGATGGCACCTGTCCCCACCCCCGGTGCCCCCAGGGCAGTGCCCGGAGCTGTTACCTGTGGCCAGGGGCAGGGGCGAGCCGGTGCGCGGCGGAGTGGCCGGGATGTTCTTCGGGGGGAGCGGCGGAGGGGCTGAAACAGAGCAGAGAGAGGGGAAAAAGTTCAGCTGGAGAGCTGGACCCTGGAATATCCAACGGGGAAAAGGGGATAAGGATGAGCCCCAGTGGACACCTCCAGGGATGGAGCAGCTTCTCTGGGAATTCCATCCCATCCCACCCTCCCAAGGAGGAATTTATTCCCAATATCCCACCTATCCCTGCCCTCTGGCAGTGAGAAGCCTTTTTTTTTTTTTCAGTTTTTTTTTTTAATTTCCTCCCCTTTTTTACATCTCCTGTTTCAAACCCCTAAATCAGCATTTTAATTAAACCTGGATTCTCTGAGGCACGGAGCTGCCTCCACCTTTTTCCCCGTATCCATCCCACGTGGATCCAGGATGCGAATCCAGGATCAGGAATGCTGGGGCTCATTAACAGTGGCTAATTAACCAGCACTGCTTTACCAAGGGCATTTCTGCCAAGGAAATTATTCCTCAGCTGCCCCAGGCGGAGGGAAAGCTGCAATAAAAATCAGGGATTCGGGGTTCTGCTGTTCTTCCCGATGTTATCCTGGAAAAACCGGTGCTTCCAACTTTTCCAGCCAAGTAACCACAGCATGAACATGCAGGATCAAGATCCATCCCATCCCTTCCTCCCTTATCAATCCCACTCTCTCCTCCACCCCACAGTGCTGGAACCCGAGTCAAATAAAGGGGGGAAAAAAATCCCCAAACCTTTAATTTAAAATACTCTAGAACTGCACTGCCTGGATGAGGAAAAACTCAAATCTTTGAGCTGATTTCTGGATATATTAATTGATTTTTATGGTCACTTACTTCCAGTTGGAAAAGGCCTTGGAAGTTTTGGGGACTCGATGTTTGTGTTGATGGGCTGGACCGACCCCCATATCTCAGGCTGGTCCAGAGCAGCTGGGAAAAAAAAAAAAAGTCAAAAATAATCATTTGAAAGCAATGAAAAACCCAAATATTTTCTTCCAATCACCCAAACACATGGATGAGACACTGGGAAAAAGAGAGCCCAGACAGCGACAGAAACCTCGTTAATTAAAAACAGGGGGTTCTGCAGTGGTGGGTAATTAAAATCCTGTCTGATTTTGGAGCAGGACGTGCAATTAGTTTGACACTTATGCTGCTTGACAAACAAAACAATGCCCAGGATGGATCTGGAGGCTTATTATGAGAATGAAAACATTGCATTGATGGCAAAAGTGGTCCTGGAATTTTAGGATATGCAAAAAAAAAAAAAACAAACCAACAAACAAAAAAAAACACCCCCAAAAAAAATCAACAAAACAAAACCTCCAAGTAGTAAAATTAAAAGATTATCGTATTCCCAGGGAAGAAAGGAGAGGGGAAAAAAAAGGATATTTTTATATCTAATTTAGATTTGTTGGAGTTTTCTGTGCAGGGAACTGCTTGCAAACATTGCTTTGATTGAAAGAATTAAGTGGAGTCGTTAATGACAGGACATAACGAGGCAGTGGCCACTCCCTGAGGTCCTGAAGGAAAAGATCTCTGGGAAGAACCCACTCCAGGGCACGAATGGAGCTGGTTTTGGGGAAAACAAGTCCTGCAAGGTCCCTGGGCTTTGGGGAAGCTGGGGAAAATCAGGTTGGGAAGGAAGCAAAGTGTCTCTGTGTTAAACAAGGGGAAAAGAAAGAAGAAAGGAAGAAAAAAAAAAAAAAGACATTTTTGAGGTGGCATTTCTTAGGAATGGAGGGGGGCAAGGTTTGTCCAACAGCTCCAGAATCCTGGATGGAGTTAACCCTCCCTGCTCCAGGGTGATGGTTTGTTGGAAAATCCCGAGTTTTGATATCCTTGAGCTGGTCCCTGTCAGGATCTCTCCCAGACCCCTCAATTAACTAATTGACTTCAGCACTTCTGTTTCTACCCAGCCTGAATTAACCCCTGCCTGGGCTCCTTCCTCCTCCAACAGGAGGGATGGGAATTTCCTGGGAATTCCCTGGGAATCAGGGAATTGTCCAGCTGGGAAAAACCCCCAGAGCCCATTGAACCCACCCTGACCCTGTCCCCAGATCCACACACAGGGCTTTGAAATCCCTCCAGGAATGGGGACTCCCCCCCTGCCAGGGCTGGACAACCTTCCCGTGTTCCTGCCAGGAGACGCCACCACGGCCCCAAAATCATCCTGTCACCAAACTCCCTCTCCCAGGTCCCCAAATTCACTCACCCTGGCCCCAAACTTCCTCTCCCAGGTCCCCAAACTTGCCCTGGCCCTAAATCACCCACCCTGGCCCCCAAACTCCCTCACCAGCTCCCCAAATTCCCTCACTGTGGCCCCAAACTCATCCCGTCACCAAACTCACCCACCAGGTCACCAAAATCCTTCACCCCAGCCCCAAACTCACCAGGTCCCCAAACCCTCTCAACTAGGTCCCCTCGCCCTGTCCCCAAACTCACCCGCCCCAGTGCCAAATTCACCAGGACCCCAAACTCACCAGCTCTCCAAACTCTCTCACCCTGGCCCCAAACTCAACTCCCTGCCCCCAGGGCCCCCCAAACTCCCCCCAGGGCCCCCCAAACTCCCCCCAGGGCCCCCCAAACTCCCCCCAGGGCCCCCCAAACTCACCATCCAACTTCTGCTCCTCGAAGGCTGACTCCAAGGGTGGCCCAAAGAGCGGGGCCAGCGCTGCTGGATCCTCCCCGGGTTTCTTGCTGTGGGGTGAGAGGAACACGCAGCAGCCGTGAGAGGCAGGTTTGTGCTCTCACCCCCTCTTTGAAGCAAACACTAATATTTTCAAGGACTTTTTTTTTTTTTTTTAATCCCAGACCAACGAGGAGCTGGCCAAAAGCAGGATTTGTGTTTCCAAAGGGAAAGGAGAAAAGTGGCACCACAAGGTTGGCTCTGCAGCTGCTGGGTTGCTTTAGGATTACTCAAACCTTCATGGAAAAGGATTTAAAAAAAAAAAAAAAAACAAACAAAACAACTTGAGATCTGGGACATGCTCTGGGTCCAACACACGTTGAGTTGAACCCTGGAGCTGCACAGGGCCCATTCCCAGTGGGATTTGGCTTTATTCCATAAAAACTTGCATGTTTGCTGTCCTAAATGAGTACATCCCCTCCAGAGCTCGGCCAGCTCTCCGTCGGATCAGGCTCAAGGTGGCTTCCAGGGAAGGACATTCCAGGGAATGTCCTTGGAGCCTTTGGTGGAGAACAGGGATGGACACTGAGCATCCCAACCACCAGCAGCTCCTCAGTCCTGCCAAAATCCCAGCACGGTTTTGGTTGGGAAGATCTTAAACCCCACCCAGTGCCACCTCTGCCATGACAGGGACACTTCCCACTGTCCAGTGCTCCGACGTCCAGCCTGGCCCGGGACACTGCCAGGCATCCGGGGCAGTTTCTGTGGGAATTCCGTTCCTCCCCCATCCCAATTCCTTCCCAATGTCCCGTTTAACCCATCAAGCCCAGTGCAAATGGGAACGTTCCCAGCCCACACTGGGATGAGGAGCCTGAACCTTGGACAATCCCACCTGGTGGGGTCTGGCGTGGGGGTGGAGCGCCGGGGCCGGGTGATCTCCTCACCTGGGACAGCACAGACACGGATCAGAGTCATTCCCATCCCACTGATCCCCCACAGCACAGACACGGATCAGAGTCATTCCCATCCCACTGATCCCCCACAGCACAGACACGGATCAGAGTCATTCCCATCCCACTGATCCCCCACAGCACAGACACGGATCAGAGTCATTCCCAACACAGACACGGATCAGAGTCATTCCCATCCCACTGATCCCCCACAGCACAGACACGGATCAGAGTCATTCCCACCCCACTGATCCCCCACAGCACAGACACGGATCAGAGTCATTCCCACCCCACTGATCCCCCACAGCACAGACACGGATCAGAGTCATTCCCAACACAGACACGGATCAGAGTCATTCCCATCCCACTGATCCCCCACAGCACAGACACGGATCAGAGTCATTCCCATCCCACTGATCCCCCACAGCACAGACACGGATCAGAGTCATTCCCATCCCACTGATCCCCCACAGCACAGACACGGATCAGAGTCATTCCCACCACAGACACGGATCAGAGTCATTCCCATCCCACTGATCCCCCACAGCACAGACACGGATCAGAGTCATTCCCAGCACAGACACGGATCAGAGTCATTCCCAGCACAGACACGGATCAGAGTCATTCCCAACACAGACACGGATCAGAGTCATTCCCACCACAGACACGGATCAGAGTCATTCCCACCACAGACACGGATCAGAGTCATTCCCACCCCACTGATCCCCCACAGCACAGACACGGATCAGAGTCATTCCCATCCCACTGATCCCCCACAGCACAGACACGGATCAGAGTCATTCCCACCACAGACACGGATCAGAGTCATTCCCACCACAGTCACGGATCAGAGTCATTCCCACCACAGACACGGATCAGAGTCATTCCCACCACAGACACGGATCAGAGTCATTCCCACCCCACAGCACACCCCTGGCAGAGATGGGGGGGGGTCACACCTGGTGTCCCACCCACCCATCTGTGCAGATCCCAGCAGGAAAAATCCACTTTTAATTCACTTTATTTCTGTAGTTTTTTTCTCAGTTTATTCCCCTGCACTGCTGCAGGGATCCCAATGATGTCCCCATACCCTTCTCCAAGGAAAGTTTTTGGGAGCCACCAGCTCTGCCAGGATCACTTTAAACACAAAAAAACCCAAAAAACCACAAAAAACCCCACCCTCACTCCTTTCCCCTCTGCACTCTCCAAAACCCCTCCCGCAGGTGCAGTGAGTGTTTTTACAGGAGATACTTACTGGATAAATTCCTTTTAATCGTCCCCTGGAAGGAGAAACACAGGGATAAGTGGATGGATGGCAGCTGTCACCCCAGGAGCAAAGCAGCCCAGCAGAGGTGGCAGGAGGGGACATTTCCTGGAGATGGCTGAATATCCAGGGAGCAGAAAACCCTACAGAAAACCCTACAGAAAACCCTACAGAAAACCCTACAGAAAACCTGAGCCACCTCTGGCGGCTCTGCCTTCAGAGCCGTCCCAAGGAATTTAAAACCCCTCTGGGAATGGAATCCCAGCACTGCCATGGGCAGCTGAGCCAATGGAAAATCCAAATCCTCCCAACCACGGGATTTTGGGATGCCCCAAAGCAGAGTGGGATCTCCAGGGGTTCCCATCACTGAGGACCCCTCTGTGTTATGGAGGTCCCACCATGGCTGGGGTGACACAACGGGGTGTGTGACATTTCTGGCAGCTGTCCCCATGCCCTGTGCCCACCCCAGAGTTCAGGATGGGCAGGGACCCCATTCCCAATCCCATTCCCAGACCCCAGTCCCATGTTCTTACCGGGCTGCGCCGCTGCGGTCAGCGAGAAGGGGAGAGAAGAGACACCTGGTCAGAGAGGGACAGGTCAGCACCCCAAGGTCCCCAACAGCCACCACCCCTTTGGGGTCACCCTGGGAGAGCCCCCCAGATCCTGGGAAATGGGGGGGATTTCCCCACTGGAAGCTGAGTTCTCTTGGAGAAACACATGGATGGGTTTCCTGCCTTCTCCTACCTTTAGGATCCAGGTGAAACCCTTACACACCTTGTCCAAATCCTTGGACACAAACTCCACCCCCAAAGCCTGGCTCTATTTTTACACATTCTATTTTAAAATGCTCTAAGCCAGCGATAAAGGAAATTAAACTTCATCCTAGAAGGGCAGGATTTGTTATTTGCTTTTGGCATTTCAGCTCTACAGGCAGGATAAGAGCACACAAAGCTGGGTTAAAATTATTTCCAGGAGATAAAAATTGCATTTCTTACCGGACTTTTCCTCTAAAAGAAGGCAGAGAGAGGCGGGGGGGGGGAAAAAAGAGAGAATGAGAAGGTGAGGGATTTCTTTATAAAGAGGAATGGAAGATTTGTGTCAGGTTAGAGACAAAGCAGAGGGACAGGAGTGCTCCAGCTTCACCCATCCAGGGGGAGACAGCATTTGGAAACATAAAAGTTGTGTCTGAGCCATCTCAGGGAAAGAATTCCATCGTTTTATCATTACATTGGTAAAACACAATGGCCATTCCCAGTCTGCTTCTTTCCCAGTTCAGGCACCGGAACTCCCAGTCCAGAGGGCTGGCAGTGACCATGACTACGGACACAACATCTGGCACAGCTGTGGCTGCCCCTGGATGCCTGGAATGCCCAAGGCCAGGCTGGAGCAGCCTGGGATGGTGGGGATGGGATGGGATTTCAGCTCCCTCCCAGCCCAACCCATGGCATTTAGGATGTCCCTCCCAGCAGGGATGTGGTGCTGGAGCAGGACTTTGAGGTTGGTTTGGCAGAGAAGGAAAGTCCAGGACAAGGGCAGGGCAAGCTGGAATTCCTGTCAGAATTCCATTCCTGGGGATGCCAGATTCCTGCCCGGGGCTCTGCTGCCTTCCAGGATCCAGAGCAGCTGCACTCCCTGGTCCATCTGCTCCCTTTGGCTCCGCATGGATTTGGGATCCTCCTGCCCAGCCTGGCAGGGCCTTTTCCAGGAGCACATTCCAGAGGGAGGCTCCAGCCCCGGGGATCACCCCAAGGCACAGCAGTGCCCCCGTCCCACCCAGAGCCAAATCCCCCAGCCCACCCCACACCGGGATCCTCCTCACCCCTTCCCAAACCCCCCAACCTCAGCAGGAAAGCATTGCAGAAAAAAAGGAGACAAAAATCATATTTGGTATAATGCGCATTCCACGAGAATTTGGTTTTCCTATTGCTATTATCATTATCCAAGTGTTCATTTTTAGGTCAGATTTCCCCCTTTTTTTCTTTCTTCTTTCCCAAAGCACCCAACTGCCCTTTCTAATCCTGGAATGCCAACAACCAGAAACTCCCTGCTTGGGAAGCAGAAACAAAACACTCAGATTTTATTTCAGTTTGGCTTGGAGAGCCACTGACACCTCAGATCCAGGTTATTTATAAATCATGGAAAGCTTTGTCTGGGAAGTCACTAAAGCCCACACTAAAACCTCCTGAGAGCCCAGAATCCAATTTTATCATGGCTGAACAGATTGGGATGAGCCATCAGGAATCTTAACAAGCCTTAAGAAAACCAGAGGGGGGATGGGTTTTATGCCAGGATGGACTAGGGAAAAATGACATTTCCCTCCAGGAACCTGGATTCACCTCCAGGGTGAGAAACATCCATCAAAAAACCTATGGAAAATCCCACAGATTCTTCCCTTGGTTTGGGAATTAAGGTAAGACCCTCCAGGAACCTGGATTCATCTCCAGGGTGAGAAACATCCCTATAAAATCCCATGGAAAATCCCACAGGTGGATTCCTTGGCTTGGGAATCAGGGTAAGACCCTCAAGGGAATCTGGATTCATCTCCAGGGTGAGAAACATCCCTATAAAATCCCCTGGAAAATCCCACTGATGGATTCCTTGTATTGGGAGTTAGGGCAGGACTCTCAATGGTGATGATTGAAAATCCCCCTTGATGAAAATTCCCCTTTTTCCTCATTGAAAAAAATGAGAAGAAGAGAGAAAAAAAAATAAAAATCAGTGAATGATACATTTTGATCTCCTTTATGAGCAGGAAAGGGGATTTTTAAAATGCTTTAAACCAAAAAAAAAAAAAAAAAAATTTAAAACCAAGAGGAACATCAACTCCTGCCGAGTTTGGGCTGATCCCAGAGGATCAGCACTGCCCTGGGAGCTGGGGAAGGGTGGGAAGAGGGGAGGACTCACCACGGGGGATGGGGAGAGGGCGATGTTGCCCACGGAAGCCTTGAGCTCGTCCACGGTGGCCGCGCTGCGCAGGACGTCCTTGGCTTGCAGGGGCTTGATCTTGATGTTGAATTTCTTGTGCGCCTCCTCCTCCTCCTCGGACTCGCTCGAGGAGTAGAAGTGCTTTCCTTTGGTAGGTACAGCACAGTTAAGGAATTTTTGGCTCCGTGGCGTTCCAAGAGCGGGGATTTAGGGGGGGTGTCCTGAAATGCTGATCCCAAATAAGGGGCAGGAAATCCCGAGCTGGGGATGTCACTGCTGCACCCCGAGCTCAGGAGCTGCTGTTCTCAGGGTAAATCCAGCCCAGGGCTTGTATCCACGGCTGAATTTCATGGAATTGTTCAGGCTGGAAAAGCCCCATGAGCACTGCCCCGTGTCCCCCAAGTGCCACATCCACAGGGATTTTAAATCCCTCCAAGGATGGGGGCTCCACCACTGCCCTGGGCAGCGGCTCCAGTGCCTGCCCAGCCTTTTCCATGGAGGAATCTTCCCAAATAGCCAATCTAAACCTCATCTGGAACTCTGACCCCACATAAGGGGCAGGAAATCCCAAGCTGGGGATGTCACTGCTGCACCCCGAGCTCAGGAGCTGCTGTTCTCAGGGTAAATCCAGCCCAGGGCTTGTATCCACGGCTGAATTTCATGGAATTGTTCAGGCTGGAAAAGCCCCACGGGACAATCGGGTGCAGCCATGGCCCAGCACTGCCCCGTGTCCCCAGGTGCCACATCCACAGGGATTTTAAATCCCTCCAAGGATGGGGGCTCCACCACTGCCCCAGTGTTTTCCATGAAGAAATTTTCCCAAATATCCAACCAAAACCTCCTCTGGAACGTGAGGCCGTACCCTCTCCTCCTGTCCCCGTTCCCTGGGAGAAGATCCCAAATTCCCCCTGGCTGTTCCCTCCTTGTCAAACACCAGGAACTCCTCCCTGATCCCCCTTTTCTCCAGGATCATCATGTCATGGACGTTTTGGTCTCCATGGAGCATCCCATGGGATGTTCCCCCACTCCTCATTTCATGGCAGTGAATCCAAGACAATCCAAACACCTCAGGCAATTCCCTCGGGAATTCAGCTTTATCGGTGGAGTGCCAGCTCCAAATGAAGATCAAAAGGTGGAAATAAACAACAATAATTAATAATAAATAATAATGAAATAAAAAGAGCCAGTGGCCTGCCTGCGAACCCCAGCTCCTGTCACGGGCTGGAACCCAAGAGGCAAAGCCAAAACCAAAGGATATATCCTGGTTCCTCGGGTCGGATGCTGTATCCCTCCTCATCCAGCTCAGGTGAGTTCTAGATATGGGGAAGAAAAAAAAAAAAAAAGGCAGGAAAGTCAGGAATGTTAATTCCTGGAAAGCTGGATGTCCTGCACGCAGAGAGCAAAGGGCACCTCAAATCTCAAATTCCACAATTAATTTTGCAGAAGGAAAGGTTTTAATCCTTGTTTATAATTCAAGGTTTCCTCTGGATGAACTGCCAGAGCTCTCCAGAGTCACCTCATTCCTGGGAATTCTGCTTGACCTGCAGGTGTGGAACTGGTGTCTGGACAGAGCTGATTTCACCCAAAGAGCCCAAAATGAGCGTGGGAACAGCCTGGGATTCCCAGGGGACACTTACATATCTGTCCCAGTCGATCTCTGCATAAAATCCATTTGGGGCTCCGTTGGTTTTCTTCTGGAAAGGAAAAATTCCCGTGGTTGAAATGGAGGAGGCAGGAACTCAGCACATTCCCCACCTCCGGAATTCTCCAGCCCAGCGAGATGGAAGGAGGGGGATTTTTTTCTTTTTTTTTTCTTTTTTTCTTTTTCCATATCCATCAGGTGGACACCCAACATTCCCTCGGGAGAGGTGAGGAAATGTTCCTCCTGTACTGGGATGTTGGGAGCATCGGCCGAGCAGGGAAACCCAACGGGAAATATTTCCTGGGAGATGAGCAAACCCCTTCCCCAGAAAGGGCAATCCCAAGAAGGGTCCAGATCCCATTATCCCTCGTGCCAGGCTCTGTGAATTCGGGAGGGAGCAGCGGGAAGGGTCTGGGATGAGTCCATGCCATGGAACACCAAACAAACACAAACTGCTGCTCGGGATCGAGGGAATTCTGCTTGGAAGAGGCTCCAGGTATCCATCACCTCAGGAACCCTTTTCCTGCCTGGCTCTGGGCACCCAAATCCCACTGCCACCGTAATTTTGGGTTCCTAAATGGGATAATCCAGCTCCCCTGAGCTTCCAGAGGGAGCATTCCCATCCCAGCTCCCTGCCTCACCTCCACATCCCTGCCCAAGGATGGAGCAGCTTCCCTGGGAGCTCAGCTGTGGGAAAACCTCCCCTGGATTCAGTTCTCTGGGAACTCTGGATGCTGCTCCAGGGGATTCCTGCTTTTCACCCATCCACTTGTATTTCACCCCAAAATTTGTATTTATGTTTCCACCAACCTGGCTGACCTTACAGGGTTTTTCCTCCACTCTGGACTCCAAAACTGAGGCTAACTCCCTGTTTTCCACACCCCTGAGCCAAGCCCAGTTTTCCTTACCCCGTTTTTATTTCCTCCTTCCTGCGTGCCCTCGGCTTTGCTATTGGAAGTTGGATCATTGGGATGAGGGCTGGGCTGCTGCAAGGGTGGGGGGGGCGGCAGAAAAAGGGTTAAAAATGTCTGCTCCTCGCTTGGTTTTTTTGGCTTTTCTTTTTAGATGCACAAATCTAACTTTTAGGAACTAGGGAACACGGAAAGGGAAGCTGGGCTGTGGCTCCACCAGGATTAAAGTTGATTTTCCTCTATTCAGCAGTCAGGATTCTCCCCAAAAATCACCTGGAAAAGGGTCTGGAGGATGAAAAATTATATTTAAAATTATATTAAATGTCTTCATCTGCAACCCCTCTGCCACAATCACCTTCACCAGATTCATTTTAGTCCCTAAAAATTGCATTTCTGCATCCTTGGAGAGGACACCTGAGGTCCCCGTGCCCACACCTGGCAAGGAAAATCTGCCCGTGGGATTTCTGTGGGAGAGGGAACAGCCTGGGGATGTTCCCTGGATAATCACAGAATTAATTAAAGTTGGAAAAAACCTCCAGGATCACCAGGTCTGAGCTGGGCCACATCCAGGTGTTCCTTGGACACCTCCAGGGATGGGGACTCCAAACCTCCCTGACCTCCCTTTCTGTGGAGAAATTCCTCCAGGTATCCCACCTGAACCTGTTCTTCATTCATTTATCCCACCTGAACCTGATAGTTATTAATTTATCCAACCTGAACTTGATAGTTATTAATTTATCCAACCCAAACCTCTCCTTTATTAATTTATCCAACCTGAACTTGTCCTTTACTAATTTATCTAACCCAAACCTGTCCTTCATTAATTTATCCAACCTGTAGCTATTTATTAATTTATCCAACCCAAACCTGCTATTTTTAATGTATCCAACCTGAACCTGACCTTTATTATTGTATCCAACCCAAACCTGCTATTTATTAATTTATCTAACCTGAATTTGTCCTTAATTAATGTATCCACCTAAACCTGTCCTTTATTAATTTATCCAAGCTTTTGTTTATTTCTTTATCACTGCTGAATAGAGCCCTGCTGAAGGCACCACCTTTGCTTTAATCTCTATTTCCTAGCAAGCAGCTTAAAAACACAGGGAGGACTCAAAGCTGAGGGTTTTGGGTCAGACTGTGGGGAAAACTAAAATTATTTTTTGCAAGGAGCAGCTTGACCCTTCAAATTTTTAGGTTTTTTTTTTTTTTTAAAGACATCCCAGCGCTGCTGTCCCTGCTGAGCCTCCCGATGGAGGCTCATCTTTATTTTGAGGTGAAATCCTAAAATCTGGATTTCCTGAAGAAATAAAGCCTAGTCTGAACCCAGCTTTTTTTTTTTTTTTTTTTTTAATATTAAACACTAAAGGACACAAAGCCCATCTCTAGCAGGGATATTTCAGTCTAACATCAAGAATAAAAGCAGCAGTCATTAAAAAAGATAAAATACATAAAACCAAAACCGCAAACATCTCCTTCTTTTCGGGTTAATATAGAAAATAAAAATAAAGTTTGGAAACAGCTGCTCTGGCAATTTCCCCCTGAACTCCTCAGGCAGCAAATCTGACCCAAGCCAGTTAGCAGGAGTGGAAACGAGGATGAGGAGCTGGGCTTTAGCAGGTCAGCTGCTCCCTGGATCTCCTCAGGTCTCCCTCTGTTAATATTTTTTATTAAAAAAACCCTGGAATTTGCCTTTTTTTTTTCCCCCATGGATTTTTACGTTTATTTTCTATATTAAACAGAAAATTGTCCCCAAATGCTGGTGGGTGGTGGAAGGGGAGGCGGCACTGGAGGGCTGGGCAATACTCACGATGCCATCCCTGTCTGGTGACCCTCTGGAAAGAACAGAAAAAAAAAAAAAAAAAAAAAAGGAGCTCTGTTAGTGCCCAATTAACTCGTGGATATTGTTGTTTTTTTTTTGTTTTTTTTTAATGCATTCAGAAAAAACTGGAATTATGACACTATCAGCACACCTGAGTTACCTGCTCCTCCCAGAACCCACGCAAAGTCACAGAATTTTTTTTTTTTTTCCTTTTTCCTCCCCGGTGTTATCAGGCGATAATTTGGAGGTTTGTAATAAAATGTAAATAAATAAACCTAAGTAAATAAAAGGTTCCTGCTGCTGCCGGGGCTGGCACTGGCCCAGCTGGCTCCTGCAGCCATCCCTGCCCAGGAGACACAAATCCCATCTGCAGGAATTCCCAGGCCCTCGTTCTGCCAGGATCTGGCCGGATGGGTCGGGAAACTGCTGAGGCTGCCCAGGGACCCCAATCCCCGAACTGCTTTTATGGGATTTGGGACCTGGGCTGGGTCACAGCAGCTCCGCAGCCACATCCCAGCACTGCCCAGGGATTCAGGGAGCTCAAGTGTCCGTGGAATCGGGATGGGCTCCTGCAGCTCCCGTGCATCCCGAGATTCCTGCACGGCCAGGGATGTGCCATCACATACAGCGTGGATAAAATGTGCCACACCTGACTCAGAAAACCTGAGAAAACCAGAATCCCTGCTGGCAGCCCCTTGGCTCCATGGGGAATGACGTCCCTTCGAGTTTTCCAGTCCATCCGTGCTCCTGTCCCACCTCTTGGCACAAAATCCCTGAAATCCTTTGGAAGAGGCACAAATCCTTTCTGCCGTTGTGTTTCCTCCTCACTTTGTGACACGCAGCACAGGGGATGTCACCTCCTGATGCACTCTCCCCAGCAGCTCCAGCAGAACCATCCCAGACCCACCAGCAGCTCCAGGAGCCCCAGCCTGGTGTCCTGGAATGTGGTGGCAGCAGATGCCACTGTCCCTCCTTTCCTTCTCCCCATCCCAGCCTCTTCTTCCATTCCAGCCCGGGCTTCTCCCGTTCCATCCCTGCCTTCTCTCCCACTCTATCCCTGCCTATTCCATTGTTCCATCCCTGCCTTCCTTCTCCCTCTCCAGCCCCTCCTTCTCCCCTTTCCATCCCTCCATTCTCCTGTTGTATCCTCGCTTTCTCCCCAGTTCCATCCCTCCTTTCTCTCCCACTCCATCCCTACCTTTGATCCCTCTTTCCATCCCTGCTTTCTTCTCTGTTCCATCCCACTCTTCTCCTGCTCCCATCCCTCCCTGTTCCACTGCTTCATCCCTGTCCCTTCTCCCCCGTTCCATCCCTTCCTTTCTTCTCCCTCTCCAGCCCCTCCTTCTCCCCTTTCCATTTCTCCCTTTGTATTTTTGTTCCCCCCCACTCTTCTCCTGCTCCATCCCTCCCTATTGCCCCGTTCCATCCCCGTTCCTTCTCTCCCTCTCCATCCCTGCCCCTTTTCCCCCCGGCTCGCTCCATCCCCGCTGCCCGCAGGGATTTGGAGCGCTCCCAAAGCCCTTGGGGCCGTGACCGCGCCGTGCCCCCGGCCGTGCTAATTACTGCTGCTGCTAATTACTGCTGCTGCTAATTACTGCTGCTGCTAATTACTGCTGCTGCTGATTACTGCTGCTGCTGATTACTGCTGCTGCTGATTGCAGCGTCCTCCGGTGGCCTCTCCGCGACCTCCGCAGCGCCCTGGGATCCCTCCCGGGATGGAGCCCTGGAAATCCCAGCGCTGGGTAAAGGCAGCCCCCAGCCCCGGCTCCAGAGATTTTTCCAGGAGGAGAAGGCGCAAAGGAGCCTCCTTCCCACCCAGCTGGATAAATTATGGATGAACTCACACCCAGCTGGAGCTCCCGGCTGTCCCGCAGCTCGCTGGGTGGATGCCACCATCCCTGGGGACACCTCGGGGCTGCACATCCCTCCTTTGGGATGTGCTCCGTGTGCTCCGTGCTCTGGGTCTCTCTTTGCAGGAGGAAAAGCCCAGCAGAGATTCCAGCGCCACCAGGCCAGGCCTGGGATCTGTCCCTTGGCGTGGGAAACATCCAAACAATTCCCACCGGGACAGAAAACAGCTCAGGGAAACAAGTCCGAATGGAATTAAAGGAGAAACCTCGGAGTTTCTCAGAGCAGAGCTGCACAGGGGTCCCTGCTGCCTGTCCCTGCTGTCCCCAGGACGTGGTGGCACAGGGTCCTTTGCCACAGCACTTGGGGACACCCACCCCAAAGGCACAGCAGTGCTGGATGACAATTATGGAATTGCTTGGGTTGGAAAAGTCCTCTGAGAACATCAAAACCAACCCTGCCCAGCACTGCCAAAGCCACCACTACCCCGTGTCCCCAAGTGCCACATCCACAGGGATTTTAAATCCCTCCAGGGATGGGGACTCCACCCTGTACCTGTGCCAGGGCTGGCCAGCATTTCCATGAAGGCATTTTCCCAAATATCCAATCTGAACCTCCCCTGGCCCAGCCTGAGGCCGTTCCCTCTGCTCCTGTCCCTGTTCCCTGGAGCAGATCCCAAACACCCCCGGCTGTCCCCTCCTGTCAGGGACTTGTGCAGAGCCACAAGGTCCCCCCTGAGCCTCCTTTTTTCCATCTGAGCCCCTTCCCAGCTCCCTCAGGAATTCTCCAGCCCTTTCCCAGCTCCCTCAGGGATTCTCCAGCCCCTTCCCAGCTCCCTCAGGGATTCTCCAGCCCCTTCCCAGCTCCCTCAGGGATTCTCCAGCCCCTTCCCAGCTCCCTCAGGGATTCTCCAGCCCCTTCCCAGCTCCCTCAGGGATTCTCCAGCCCTTTCCCAGCTCCCTCAGCCTCTCCTGGTTCTCCAGACCCTTCCCCAAACCAGGCTCAGCCCCCACCAGATGTGGGATGAATCCCCTTCCAGATGCTTTCTGGGAAGCAAAACCCCAGGTGCTGCACCAAAACCTGCACCAACATCCCTGTAAGTGGAATTTGCATCCCTGAGGAGCTCTAGGGACCGCTTTGTGCAGAGATCAACCTGCTCAAACCCCCAGCACTCATTTTCCAGCAATCCCCCAAAATGAAGAACTCTGCAGCCGCCCCGAGCAAATCCCACATTTGCTGGAATTTCAGGGGGGAAAAAGCCGGAATGTTTTTTGCTGTTGTCCAAAGATAACAACGGCCTGGGATGCCCCAAATTATTCCTGCAGCTCCTGCCTGCACAGGAAACCAAAGCACGGAATTAAAAATCCATGAGCTGGGCTCAACTTACGTGGAATCAGTGTCCTTTTCTTTCTTGCGTATCCCAAAGGCCTTCCTGGTACGTTTTTTCAATCCTGAGGGTGAAAGGAACACCAAGAAAAGGACAAGATGAGTAAAACACCTCCGGAAAATCCTCCTGAAGGTTCCTCATTCCCTTCATCTGGAAGAGCCAGAGCCAAGGGATCGCAGAATCCCAGAATTCAGGAGCTGCCAAGAGGTTGTGGGGATATTTATTTCTGACATTTATTTATTATTTATTAACTCCTCCCAGTGTGTGGGACTCGGTTATTGCCCAATTAATATTTATTTCACAGTTAAATATTTATTTCCCAGTTAATATTTCCTACTCCATATTTGTTTCCCAGTTACTATTTCCCAGTTCAGGTTTTTTTCAGTTATTTTTTCCCAGTTAACATTTCCCACTCCATATTTCTTTCACTATTATTATTTCCCAGTTAATATTTATTTCACGGTTATTATTTCCCACTCCATATTTATTTTCCAGTTAATATTTTTTCCCAGTTAACATCTCCCATTTAACATTCTTTTTCACAGTTAATACTTCCAGTTAACATTTCCCACTCAATATTTGTTTCCCAGTTAATGTTTTTTACAGTTAATATTTATTTCACAATCAAATATTTCCCACTCCGTATTTATTTCCCAGTTAATATTAATTTCCCACTCTGTATTTATTTCCCAGTTAATATTATTTCCCACTCCACATTTATTTCCCAGTTAATATTAATTTCCCAGTTCACATTCCCCACTCCACATTTGTTCCCCAGGTAATATTCCCAATATTTCTGCCTTACTGACTCCCTCCTTTCCCGTGCTGTTTGTGGGCACTGATGGAAAGAGGAAAATCCCTCCTGGGTGTTAAAACCCAGTTCAAACCCTGAGCTTGGCTGTGCTCAGCACTGGTTTTTATCTGCACAAAACCTGGGACCGAGGATTGTGGAGCCAGATGGGAAATCCTGGAATTCCAGAGCAGCCAGCACAACCCTTGGAAAACAGAGCAGAGTGGGTTTCTCCAAGTTTTCCCTCCTTTTTTTTTTTTTTTTTGGAGAATTCCAGGATGGTTCAGGCTTGGATGGATTTTAAAGCTTGTCCTGTTCCCCACAGGCAGGGAAATCTCCCCCTGTCCCAGCTTTTCCAACCTGTGGGATCCACATATTCCATAAATTCCTGAACCCCACAAGCTCATCGTGCCCCGTTCCTGGATGGCTCCGCTTTCCCAAATCCATCCTTTTTCCCCATCCCCGAGGCTCAGGTGAGTCCTTTAAACCAGAAATATTCCCATTAACCTCCCCTCCTGGAAAATCCTCATCCTGCAAACCCCAAAAGGCTGAAACCCCCCCAGGACTGAGTTGCTGTTTGGTCTCCTCTGAAGCAAGAACCCAAAAATCTGTTCCTGAATCCCAAAACGCTCTGAGCAGCTCGGTTACGTAAGAATTCCATCTGCTGGGAGTGGGGAATCGGGGAAATTTGGGAAAGGGAGAACAAAAAGGAGCTCTGCCTTTGGAGCTGAACCTCCCCCTCCCAAAAAAAAAAAAAAAACAAAAACAAAAACCCACCCTGGTCCCCTCAAAGCGAGGGTGACCCCACAAAGGGACACAGCTCAGAGGGGGACAATGCCAGGAGCGCAAATCTCCCCGGCGGGAATTTCTTCCTTTCCTTCCTCCCCGGCGGGAATTTCTTCTTTTCCTTCCTCCCCGGCGGGAATTTCTCCCCCATCCCGAGGGGCAGCGTTGGGATTTTCACCCTCTGCTCCTCAATCCCTGACAGGAGTTTTTTGGTTTTTTATTTTTGGGTTGAGGAACCCTAAGCCCGGTCCTGGCAAGACTCAGCTTTATAAAAAGAATCAAATCTTTTGCGCAGAGGTCAGAAATTCCACGTGGACTGACTGGAATTCCCTGGGCTGGAGATTCCAGGGCTGCCAGAACCATCCCTGGCGTTCTCACTTCGAACACAAAAACCTCTCCAATTCCAGGGCATTATCCACCTCTAAAATCCCCTTTTTTTCCTCCCGCCATCCGTAAAAATTCCATTTGGCAAACACAATTTACCGTTGAGCACTGCCAAACTTTCTATGTTTTATTCTTAAGAAGAACCAACATCATTTTCTGCACCAAAAATAAAATAAAATAAAAATAAAAAATAAAATAAATAAAATAAAATAATAAAAATATAAAAATATAAAAAATAAAATAAATAAAAATAAACAAAAAATAAATAAAAATAAATAAAAATAAATAAAATAAATAAAAAATAAAATAAATAAAAAATAAAATAAATAAAAAATAAAATAAATAAAAAATAAAATAAATAAAAAATAAAATAAATAAAAAATAAAATAAATAAAAAATAAAATAAATAAAAAATAAAATAAAGTAAAATAAAATAAAGTAAAATAAAATAAAGTAAAATAAAATAAAGTAAAATAAAATAAAGTAAAATAAAATAAAGTAAAATAAAATAAAGTAAAATAAAATAAAGTAAAATAAAATAAAGTAAAATAAAATAAAATAATTTTAGGAGCAGACCAACCCCATTCTCCCAAATCCAATCCTTCACCCTCCACCCCCCCCCCCCCCGGGTTGTCTCTGGACACCCAAATATTGATTTTTAATTTTAAATTTAAGTTTTAAATATTGAGGGGAAAAAAAATATTCACTTGGGAGCTTGGAACTCGTAAGGAAAATGCCTCTCTAAGGAAAAAAAAGAAAAAAAATAGCATTGGTGCTTTTTGTGATGATTAAAGTAAAAATATATATATATATCTATAAAATTAAAAAAAAAGTTGAGATGAGTTCTACTTCATCTGTGCACAGAGATTTAAATTTATCTATTCCTAAAACGTAACAATTAAATTTATCTATGGCTGTGCCAGGCTCAGGAGCAGGGGAAGGAGGAATAAGGAAAAGGAAAATGAAATAATTCCTTCGGAATTCCTCAGGTGAGCCCAGAGATGTGGGAACCCCAAAGGAAGAACAAAATTCCTCCCTGAGCTCGGCACAGCAGAGCTCCTGAAACCCTGGGGAATTCCCAGAGGGAAAAGTCTCGCAGTAAACTGAATTCTCAATTCCATTTGAAGTCGGATTTTCAACTTGAAATTCAATTTTAAACGGAATTTTGAAGCAGGGAAAAGCCACAGGAGGCCCTAAGCCAACATCTCAATGTGGGGTCACCCCAAAACTCCCCTGCAGCAGCCTGGACGCCACATTTTGATATAAAAAAAGGACATTTCTGGTCCTTGGCACACCCCAAAATCCTCAACTGCTTCTCCCCCCAAAGCCAAGCCCCAGTGACCACCTTGCTGCTGTTTTAATTTTAATTTAATTTTCTTTTTTTTTTTTAAACGATGATTTTCCCGTGGAATTTAATTAATTAATGCCATTCCTCAGGTATTTTTTTTTTGTTTTTTTTTTGCTCTGGGGTAACCTGAGTCCTTCCACACGACATCAATATTTTAAAAATTCCTTCATTCCCAGGCCCAATTCCAGATCCTGTTCCAGAGAGGAAACCCCAGAACAACAGCACCCAAATCCTGGGAATGGGATTGAGGCACAAATCCTTTGAGATTGGCCATGGATACAGGAAAAAAAAAAAAAAAAAAAAAGGAAAAAAAAAAAAAAAGAAAAAAGAAAAAAATCTTGGAAAATTTGGAATGTTCACCTGGAGAAGGGAAGGATCCAGGAGAGATGGAGAGGGATGGGATGCAGGGAATGGTTGTAAAGAGAAAAAAATGGGAATTTGGGATGGAATTCCTGCTGGGATGGAATTCCCAGAGAAGCTCCTGGAATTGTCCCAGGTCAGGTTGGGATGGGGTGAGTGGAAAATAAAATAATCCCAGGATTTTATGGTGAGTCCTACGCAGGTTTACAAGAGATTGTTGGTTTTGGAAAATGGGGGGGAAAAAAAAAAGGGGGGGAGGAAGGGATTTAAAAAAAAAAAAAAAAAAAAAAAAGAAAACAAAAACGGGAAAAGGGATGGGGAAACCAAAAACGGGAAAAGGGATGGGGAAACCAAAAACGGGAAAAGGGATGGGGGGGGGAAAAAAAGGGAAAAGGGATGGGGGGGGAAAAAAAGGGAAAAGGGATGGGGGGGGAAAAAAAGGGAAAAGGGATGGGGAAACCAAAAACGGGAAAAGGGATGGGGAAACCAAAAACGGGAAAAGGGATGGGGAAACCAAAAACGGGAAAAGGGATGGGGAAACCAAAAACGGGAAAAGGGATGGGGAAACCAAAAACGGGAAAAGGGATGGGGAAACCAAAAACGGGAAAAGGGATGGGGGAAACCAAAAACGGGAAAAGGGATGGGGGAAACCAAAAACGGGAAAAGGGATGGGGGAAACCAAAAACGGGAAAAGGGATGGGGGAAACCAAAAACGGGAAAAGGGATGGGGGGAAAAAAACAGGGAAAAGGGATGGGGGGAAAAAAACAGGGAAAAGGGATGGGGGGAAAAAAAAAGGGAAAAGGGATGGGGGGAAAAAAAAAGGGAAAAGGGATGGGGGGAAAAAAAAAGGGAAAAGGGATGGGGGGAAAAAAAAAGGGAAAAGGGATGGGGGAAAAAAAAAGGGAAAAGGGATGGGGGGAAAAAAAAGGGAAAAGGGATGGGGGGAAAAAAAAGGGAAAAGGGAAAAGGGATGGGGGAAAAAAAAGGGAAAATGGAAAAGGGATGGGGGAAAAAAAAGGGAAAAGGGATGGGGAAAAAAACGGGAAAGGGGAAAAGGGATGGAAAAAAACAAAAAAGGGAAAATGGATTTCCAATTAAAAAAAAGGGGGGGATTTCCAAATTAAGAAATGGGGAGAAATAATAACTGGGGGGAAAGAGAGGGGGGAAATTAATAATAATAATGGGGAAAGAAATGGGGAAAAATAATAATAATAATAATGGGAAAACGGGAAAAAATGGGAAAACCAAGGGGGGATTCTCCCCTCCCTTGCCAGGTTTGGAGCATCCCAAAATTTCCAGGTCACTGCCTCGGGCTCTGCATTCCCCTCCTTGGCCCCCGTTCCTTGAGCTTCCTCCTCTCCCACCCCAAACTGGGATCAGGATTCCTGCCACAAATTCTGGAAAATTCCCGTTTTCCTCCTCTCCAATCCCAAAATTGTGTTATTGTGTTGGGATTCCTGCCACAAATTCTGCATAAATCCCATTTTCCTCCTCTCCAATCCCAAAATTCAGTCAGGATTCCTGCCACAATCCTTGGATAAATCCCATTTTCCTCCACATTCCTCCTCTTCAATCCCAAAAATTCTGTTGGGATTTCTGCCCCAAATTCTCCATAAATCCCATTTTCTCCCTCTCCAATCCCAAAATTCAGTCAGGATTCCAACCACGAATTCTGGATAATTCCCATTTTCCTCCATATTCCTCCTCTCGAATCCCAAAATTCTGTTGGGATTTCTGCCAAAAATTCTGCATAATTCCCATTTTCCTTCCTATTCTTCCTCTCTAATCCCAAAACTGGATCACTATTCCTGCCACAATCCCTTTGTAAATCCCATTTTTTCCCCATATTCCTCCTCTGCAATCCCAAAATTCAGTCAGGATTCCTGCCACAAATTCTCCATAATTCCCATTTTCCTCCTCTCCAATCCCAAAATTGGATCAGGATTCCCACGATGAATTCTCCATAATTCCCATTTTCCTTCCTATTCCTCCTCTCCAATCCCAAAATTTTGTCAGGATCCCTGCCACAAATTCTGTATAAATCCCATTTTTTTCCCATATTCCTCCTCTGCAATCCCAAAATTGGATCAGGATTCCCATGATGAATTCTCCCTAATTCCCATTTTCCTCCTCTCCAATCCCAAAATTGGATCAGGATTCCCACGATGAATTCTCCGTAATTCCCATTTTCCTTCCTATTCCTCCTCTCCAATCCCAAAATTTTGTCAGGATTCCTACCACAAATTCTGCATAAATCCCATTTTTTCCCCATTTTCCTCCTCTCCAACCCCAAAACTGGATCAGGATTCCTGCCACAATCCCTGGATAAATCCCGTTTTACGCCACCAACACTTGGGGCAGGTTTTCCACCCCATCCCCGTTTTTTAGGGAATAAAATCCCACCCTGGGGGAGGTCCAAGGTGAGCAGCCCCTGACTTCACCTGGAATTCTTTTTCCCACAACCCTTAAAATCGGAGTGAGGCCGGTGAATCACGCAGGAAATCCCAAATTCCTGCGTTTGGGAACCAGCTCCAGATGCCCAAGGGCACATTTTAAATTGGGGAGGAGGAGTTTTGGTTTGTGGGGCTTTTGTTGTTTTTTTTTTTTTTTAAAGTTTTTTTTTAGCATGTTTTGAGTTTTTCCCCCAGATTCTGCCAGATTTTATTTTTTTTTATTATTATTATTATTATTTTAGGTTTTCCCACATTTATTTTCCCAAATTTCGCCACACTTCTTTTGGGTTTTCCCTTTTTTTTTTTTTTTCAACTCCCCAAACCTGAGAGCTCCAGAGCTTTTCTCTTCCAAGGCCTCGTTTCCACAAAATTCCTCCTTGACAGCTCAAACCCTCCTGAATCAGCTCCCCAAAAACATCCCAAAAGTCTTTATGGACATTTTTGGGTTTGACAAGTTGTGGGGTGTCCCCAGCCCATCCTGGGATACAGGAGGAGCCAAATCCCTGGATCAGCCTCAACATTTCTTGGCTTGGGCATGGAAAAGTAGGGAAAAAAAAAAAATTTAAAAAAAAAAATCTTCTCTACATCCTGAAGAAGTTATTTCCTTCCCAGTTCTGCAGAAAATTCCAGCAGCTCTGGAAAAAAAAAAAAATCCAACATTGGATCCTGGGATTCCGAGCTCAGCCGTGGATTTCTGACCAAACTCTGGAAAATCCAGGTCCTGATTCGATGCCCTGGGAATTTTTTGGGGTGGTTTTCCATCCCTGACTGAATTTATGATTTCTGTGACATTTCCATCAAACCTGCCGGCGGCTTGCTCAAGGAAAAACTCCCAAATTTTCCTCCTCAAACAAAACCCCAAATTTGCCCCCTCAAGACTGAACCTCAAAATTTTCCTCCTCAAATCCAAATCCCCAAATTTCCCCCCCCCAATCAAAAAAAATCCCAAATTTTCCTCATCAAGCCCAAAACCCCAAATTTTCTTCTTCAAATAAAACCCCAATTTTTTCCCCCTCAAACCCAAACCCCCGAAATTTTCCTCATCAAGAGTGAACCCTAAAATTTTGCCCCTCGAATCCAAACCCCAGAATTTTCCCCCTCGAATTGAGGAAGTTCCACTCTCCCACAAATCCAACCAATTTCCAACTATTTCCAAACAAAAAAAAAAAAAAAAAAAAAAAAAATCCAGAAATTATTTCTAATTTTCCAACTGCTGTTCTAGGTTTCCAACTATTTCCAAATTTTAAAAAATCCTGGAATTATTTCTAATTTTCCAATTTATTTTCTAAGTTTCAAGGTATCTCCAAATAAAAAAAAAAAAATCCAGAAATTACTTCTAATTTTCCAACTGCTGTTCTAGATTTCCAACTATTTCCAAATTTAAAAAAAAAAAAAAATTCCAGGAATTATTTCTAATTTTCCAACTGCTGTTCTAGATTTCCAACTATTTCCAAATTTTAAAAAATCCTGGAATTATTTCTAATTTTCCAATTTCTTTTCTAAGTTTCAAGGTATCTCCAAATAAAAAAAAAAAATCCAGAAATTACTTCTAATTTTCCAACTGCTGTTCTAGGTTTCCAACCATTCCCAAATTTAAAAAAAAAAAAATTCCAGGAATTATTTCTAATTTTTCAACTTCTGTTCTAGATTTCCAACTATTTCCAAATTTTAAAAAATCCAGGAATTATTTCTAATTTTCCAATTTCTAAGTTTCAAGGGATTTCCAAATAAAAAAAAAAAAAAATCCAGGAATTATTTCTAATTTTCCAACTGCTGTTCTAGATTTCCAACTATTTCCAAATTTTAAAAAATCCTGGAATTATTTCTAATTTTCCAATTTCTAAGTTTCAAGGGATTTCCAAATTAAAAAAAATATTCCAGGAATTTTTTCTAATTTTCCAACTGCTGTTCTAGATTTCCAACTATTTCCAAATTTTAAAAAATCCAGGAATTATTTCTAATTTTCCAATTTCTAAGTTTCAAGGGATTTCCAAATAAAAAAAAAAAAAAATCCAGGAATTATTTCTAATTTTCCAACTGCTGTTCTAGATTTCCAACTATTTCCAAATTTTAAAAAATCCTGGAATTATTTCTAATTTTCCAATTTCTTTTCTAAGTTTCAAGGTATCTGCAAATAAAAAAAAAAAATCCAGAAATTACTTCTAATTTTCCAACTGCTGTTCTAGGTTTCCAACCATTCCCAAATTTAAAAAAAAAAAAAATTCCAGGAATTATTTCTAATTTTTCAACTTCTGTTCTAGATTTCCAACTATTTCCAAATTTAAAAAAATCCTGGCATTATTTCTAATTTTCCAATTTCTAAGTTTCAAGGGATTTCCAAATTAAAAAAAAAAAAATCCAGGAATTATTTCTAATTTTCCAACTGCTGTTCTAGATTTCCAACTATTTCCATATTTTAAAAAATCCAGGAATTATTTCTAATTTTCCAATTTCTAAGTTTCAAGGGATTTCCAAATTAAAAAAAAAAAAAATTCCAGGAATTACTTCTAATTTTCCAACTGCTGTTCTAGGTTTCCAACTATTTCCAAATTAAAAAAAAAAAAAAAATTAAAAAATTCCAGGAATTATTTCTAATTTTCCAACTTCTGTTCTAGATTTCCAACTATTCCCAAATTTTAAAAATTCCAGGAATTATTTCTAATTTTCCAACTGCTGTTCTAGGTTTCCAAATATTTCCAAATTTAAAAAAAAAAATAAAAAAAAATCCAGGAATTTTTTCTAATTTCCCAACTTCTGCTCTAGGTTTGCATCGACCACTCGAGGAACGTTTCAAGCTGTTGAATAATTCACTTTTTATGATTGCTATTTTATTTTTTTCCCTTTTTTTTTTGGTTTTCCATGCACGCCTGGGTCATGGCAGGTGATTCCACCTCTGCCAGAGCCCAAATCCCAACCTCGAATCCATCTCCAATGTGGCCAAATCTCCTGCCAGGCCAAAAAATCCTCAAGGAATAAAACCAAAACCAAATTTAAAAAAAAAAAAAAAATCACCCCAAATCCCAAAACAACCTAAAAAAAAAAAAAAAAAACCCAAAAAACAAATGTAGTCCTTCCTCAAGCAGCCTCCAAACAGAATCGATAACTCAAACCAAGGCCTACAACAGGAAAAATTCAATTTTTCCGTATTAATTCTCCTGGGAACGTTGGGAGTTTGGTTTTTAATGGCTTTTTCCCCGCTCCTGTCGTGGGATGGCTTTGATGTCACGGGCTAAAATTAAAACCTCATTTTGCTCGTGATCCTCATCAGCACCAAGGAAAGCAGGGAAGGATTTTCCCGGGATTTTAAAGGATGACAAAACTCCATTTCTTCACAGCACAGCATCCAAAAACCCCATCCCAGGAGAGGCCGCTCCGTGTGGAATTTCCCGTTCAGGAAATGTTTGGAAACCCGTAAGAATTCCATGGATCCCGCGGCCTCTCCGGGTGAAAATGCCAAATTTTGGGGATATTCCGAAAAAGAACCCAATTTCTGCCTGTCATCCCGGGAAGCTCCCTGGATTGGAAGAGGCTCCACCGAGCCAGGCCCTGCTGCTGCCACCAAGGGGCCAGAAATCCCCAGAAATCCCCCAAAATTCAATATATTCTGCTCCTGTCGGCCCTGGAGCATCCGTTCTGCTGAAATATAATTAAATCCAAGACATCCTTTTCCCTGCATCCTGCTCCCAGAAGGAATTAAAATTATAAATAATAAAGGAGAGCTTTACATACGGCCGAGACAGACGACAGAGGAAAAAATTCCTGTCGTGCCCAGAGGCTTTTCCCACACAGGATCAGACACAGCTAACCCTGAAGCATCCTGTGCCTGGAGCCCATATTCATCTTTTTTTTTTTCTTTTTTTTTTTTTATGCCAAGAAACCCCGATCCAAAATTTCCTCCTCTTTCCCCGGACGTGCATTTCACGGCAAGAAAAAAAAAATAAAAATAAAAATAAAAAAAAAAATAAAATAAAAATCAGCTCAAGTTCCAATCTCCTCGCTCCCCCACTGAAATGATGCTCATCCATCCAAGGAAAACCGCACACCCCCAGCTCCGTGCAGCACGGCGGGGATAAAATAAGGATTTCAGGGTTTAAAATCCCGATGGATGCAGCCGGTTCCGGGCTGGAAGAAGCGGCGGCTCCGTGGAAAACCGGGAATTCGCAGAGCCCGAGCTGCCTGCACAGGGCTGGGCACGGAATTGCAAATAAACCCCATGGGCTCGGTATTATTTTATCGCCGGGCTGCTCCTCGGCAGAGCCGCGGATTAGGGGCAGGGCAGGGCGGGACTGAATTGTTATTCATGTTATTATTTCATTCGGGAAAGGATAAAAAAATCCAACACCCCCCCCATCCCCGCGGAGGAGGAACGCGCCCGGCTCATCACCCACCTTCCATCATGGTGGCAGAATTGCATTCCTTAATTTCCGAGGAGCCTGGGAAATAATTAAAAAAAAAACAAAAATAAAAAAAAAAAAAAACAAGCACGGGAGAACACGATGCCCGGTGAGCTCGGCGTCAGCGCTTCCCAGGCGGCGGGGAGGAGGATGAGGGTGAGGAGGAAGAGCCGGGAATGCCGCGGCTACGGGCAGGCCACGGATGCTGCTGCGCCTGTATCACCTCCAGGACGGCGCGGCGGAGGATGCTCGGAGAAAGGGAGGACGAGGCGGGCTCGGTGCCTCCCGCCCCGCACTCCTCACATGCGCGCTCGCTCCCGACACACCCCCCGGGAACGCTCCAACCTATTTCCCAGATTTTTTTATTTTTCCACCCCCCCCCCCCCCCCTTTTATTTATTTTTTTTTATTATTATTTTTTTTCCCCACCCTCCCCACCGCCGCTTTCCCCAAAAGCAGAACCCCAGTGTCCGCACCTCGTGACGCACTTCCCTCCCCTCCCTTAATCCTATTGCAGCCCGATTAATTCCCGGCTGCTGTCAGATTAGGAGCGTGCGGGGCTGGGAATAGGGGGAGCAAAAAAAAAAAAAAAATAAAATAAAATTTAAAAAAGGGATCAATCCCGGCTGGATAAGGCAGCGGAGCAGGGGATGCGAGCTGGGCAGAGCCGGAGCCTCTCCCGCAGCCATCCCGGGGACAAATCCATGGCTGACGTCACGGCGCCAGCAATTAGCCCCGAAAGGAGGATGCGGGAGGAATTTCTCCCCGACTGCTTCCAACAGCGCCCGGGAATTAATCTCGCATGAAGGGAAAGCGGAGCGGGGAACAAAAGAGGACGGGGAGGAGGCGGGGGGGGATGAGAGCGCTGAGACCGCGCTGCGCCCGCGGCCCCCCCGGGGATGCCACCGTGCCCCGTGTCCCCTCATGATGCCATCCTGTCCCCTGCGGTGCCACCGTGCCCCGTGTCCCCTCATGATGCCATCCTGTCCCCCTGCAGTGCCACCGTGCCCCGTGTCCCCTCATGATGCCATCCTGTCCCCTGCGGTGCCACCGTGCCCCGTGTCCCCTCATGATGCCATCCTGTCCCCCTGCAGTGCCACCGTGCCCCGTGTCCCCTCATGATGCCATCCTGTCCCCCTGCAGTGCCACCGTGCCCCCTCATGATGCCATCCTGTCCCCCTGCGGTGCCACCGTGCCCCGTGTCCCCTCATGATGCCATCCTGTCCCCTGCGGTGCCACCGTGCCCCGTGTCCCCTCATGATGCCATCCTGTCCCCTGCAGTGCCACCGTGCCCCGTGTCCCCTCATGATGCCATCCTGTCCCCTGCGGTGCCACCGTGCCCCGTGTCCCCTCATGATGCCATCCTGTCCCCTGCGGTGCCACCGTGCCCCGTGTCCCCTCATGATGCCATCCTGTCCCCTGCGGTGCCACCGTGCCCCGTGTCCCCTCATGATGCCATCCTGTCCCCCTGCAGTGCCACCGTGCCCCCTCATGATGCCATCCTGTCCCCTGCAGTGCCACCGTGCCCCGTGTCCCCTCATGATGCCATCCTGTCCCCTGCGGTGCCACCGTGCCCCGTGTCCCCTCATGATGCCATCCTGTCCCCTGCAGTGCCTCCGTGCCCCGTGTCCCCTCATGATGCCATCCTGTCCCCCTGCAGTGCCACCGTGCCCCGTGTCCCCTCATGATGCCATCCTGTCCCCTGCGGTGCCACCGTGCCCCGTGTCCCCTCATGATGCCATCCTGTCCCCCTGCAGTGCCACCGTGCCCCGTGTCCCCTCATGATGCCATCCTGTCCCCTGCGGTGCCACCGTGCCCCGTGTCCCCTCATGATGCCATCCTGTCCCCCTGCAGTGCCACCGTGCCCCGTGTCCCCTCATGATGCCATCCTGTCCCCTGCGGTGCCTCCGTGCCCTGCGATACCAACCTGTCCCCCTGCAATGCCACCCCTCTGTGTGTCCCCACGATGCCCTCCTGCATTGCCACCCTGCTCTGTGTCCCCATCATGATGCCACCTTGTGCTCCCTCATGATGCCACCCTGCTCTATGTCCTCACCACGATGTCACCCGTCCCCATCCCCGTCCCTCTGCCATCCCCGGCACCAGTTCCCCCTGGAAGAGCCCTCCGGGGGATGTGGGTCCCTTCCCACCCCATTCCCAGAGCTGCCACTGGAGCCGGGGGGGGAGACTCAGCCTAAATTACCGAGATCCCGCCTGGTTTATCCAAGAAAATGCGGGATTTAAAATCGGGCCGTAACCAGCTCCGAAATCCGGGTTTATTTTTTTTCCCCTGGTAGGAAAGGGGTTCTAACCCCTCTCCCCAGGTTTCTCCTGAAGCGCACCCCCATCCCAAATCCTCATCCCAAACAGCTCCCGCGGCTGGAGGGGACAGCGGGGACAGCCCGAGCTCCGTCCCCAAAAATTCCCCTGGAAAAACCGGGATTGGACCACGAGCCCGTGGAGGAGCTGCCTCTGCCCTCCTGGCCACCGCAGCGGTGTTTTGGGGACAACCCGCCAATGTGGCTTTTCAACGTGACCGCGGAGAGGGGATGGAAAACTTCCCTTCCACCGCTCACCCTGCATCAGCATCTTTAGGATCATCCCCACGTGCTTGTCAGGATTTCTCCCTGCTCGGGAGCAATGCCCACATCATTTTTTCCCATTGGAAAAAAAAGAAAAAAAAAGAAAAAAAAAAAACCCGTTTTTCATTAATGAAAATATTTTTTTTGTTCCATTAAAATATAATTTGGCTAGTAAAAACAAACCAAACAAAATAAATCTTCTTCCCCCCTCTCATCTAAAAAAATTAATCCAAAAGCCAAGCACCTCCAAAGGCGTGGATAAATCAGTGAGGGAACAGGACCTCAGAGGGTCTCTGTGTCCAGCTGGTGGGAAATGCCGCAGCAGCGGCCACGGGATGGGATTATGGAGCAGATGGTTCCTTTAATCCCTGCAAGGAGCTCCTGGGACCTGCCCGCCCCGCTTCCAGCACAGGGACGGGAGCCGAGCCCAGCGCCCTCGGGAATTCCGCTCCTAATCCCAGGCTGAGCACGAGCCCTGGAATGTTGTTCCACCGCCCCCCTGAGCCCGGCCCTAAAACACCGGGAGGAGCCAGGCTGACACACGTGGGATGGACAGGAAACTTCCTTGCCCAAATCCCTCCCGGACACACCAAAACACCACCAAATCCCCCCCAAAATTCACAGAGAGCTGCGCGGCCCCAGAATTCCCATCCCCGGCCGTGTCCGAGGCCAGGCTGGACAGGGTTTGGGGCAATCCTAGGGGAAGGCGTCCCTGGGCTGGAATGGGGTGAGCTTCAAGGTCCTTCCAAACCTAAATCTGGGAATTCTGTGATCCCACATCCCGTGGTTCCAGTGACATCCAGGACAGAGCTAATGCCCCCTTCCCACAGCTCCGGAGGGTTGATATTCCTTAACCAAACAAGCAGAGCCAGGATATCCCTGCAAATCCCTTCCCAGGCCAGGCCATGGATTAAAATAATAATAAAAAAAAAAAAAAAAAAAAGAAGAAAAAAAAAGTAATTTTCACCGAATTTCTCCATTTCAGCACTGAGTCTGGGCAGCTCCCCATCACACTTGGGAATTCCCAGGCAGCTCCAGCTTTCCCTGGATCCATGGGATATCTCAGCCCTGTGAAACACCTCCTGCCACGGGGCGAGACCAAAACTCCCCTTCCTGTTTAATTTTAACCAAGGACACCACAGAGCTGCTCCTGGAATGGGATCTTCCCAAAAATAACAGGGGGCGCAGGGAGAGCTCCTTGCTGGAGCTTTCCCAAGTCCCTAGGGAGGGCAGCTGCCACCTTTCCGAGAAAAAAACCTGATATTTCCAAATTTTGGAATTCGTGCTTTGACTTCCAAACCCTGCGAGCTGCCACGAGGACAATTCCCGTGAAAAGCGCTGGAAATCTCCGGCAGCTCCCGAAGGAGCCCCGCCAGCAACAGATGAAACCAAGGGCCTGAATATGAAAAATAAAATCAAAAATAAATAAAAAAAAAAAGGCAGAAAATGAGTCACGGAGCGCATTACTCATCTCCCGGCAGAGTCAGCCGCAGCTCCATGTGACAGCGGCGGAGGAGCCCGGCCCGGCCCCGCAGCAGCGACGGGATTTGCTAAATAAAACCCCAATCCTCATCCTCGGGCTCAGGCAGGACGCGGCTCCGGCAAATCCCGGCTCCAAGAGCAGCCAGGCGCTGTTGCCATCGCCCCGCGCCCCTTCGGGTGGGTCCTGACTAAAGCCGGATGGGGACGGGCTCAGCCCGCAGCTGCTCCTGGTGGGAATGTGAGGGACACGCGGCTCCCCCTGACCCGGGCACTGCAGGATGGAATTTCCCGGGAAGTTCAGCCTCTTTCCCGATAAAACTGGGTTTATAGGAGACAAGGGCAGGGATATCTCCCGCCGTCCCAGGCTGCTCCAGCCTGGCCTTGGGCACTGCCAGGGATCCAGGGGCAGCCCCAGCTGCTCTGGGAATTCCATCCCGGGGCCTGCCCACCCTCAGAGCCAGGAATTCCACCCCAGTACCCAACTAAACCCGCTCACTTTGAGTTTAAAGCCGTTCCCTGTGTCCTGTCCCTCCATCCCTTGTCCCCAGCCCCTCTCCTGGAGCCCCTTCAGGCTCTGAGCTCTCCCTGGAGCTGATTCACAGGATTCCTTCCTCAAAGGGTCTCCCTAGCAGGGAAGGAGGTTGGGAAAAGGGAGAACCACCAGGAGCAGCTCACCCAACCCTCCACGGGCTCAGGAGGGCACAGAGGGGATCAATCCATCCCCCAGGCCCTGAAATCCCAATGGCATCGCCAAGACTCCCAGATCCCAGCACCTGGGAGGCTGCACCCCAAATGTTCCTGGGACAGCCAAAGCATTTCATGAGGATCCAGAGTATCCCAGCAGGAACAGGGTGGAGAATCCACGGGAACAACCCCTGGGAGCCCCCAGGGCTGGAGCAGCTCCTGGGTCCCTGCAGGGCTGGAATCAGGGATTCAGCAGCTCCCAGCTCCACAACGGAGCCCTTTCCCTCTGCTCCATGAATTCCCGATTTTCCCAGGCACAGAGAGCCACTTCCATCCCAGGAGGACATGAGGGATGCAGGAATGAGCCCCACCCCGGGACACAGGAGGAGAGCTGGATAGGGCTGGAGAACAGCGCTGGGAAAAACAAATTTCTCATGGAGACCCTGAATCCCCAGGGAACAGCCACATTCCAGCATGGAAAAAGCTCCCCAGGGAATCACAGGATCACAGCTGCACCCCTGACCCCTCCTGTCCCCCAAGGGGGGGGGCTCCAAAAATGCTCTGCACTCCCAAATCTCTGCACAGAAGATTCCAGCCCACCCCTGGAATGAGCAATGCCCTGGTGGCAGCCATGGCGCTGGCACTGAGGGCTTTGGGGAAGGAATTCCCTAAAACTGAGCATCTGTAGGACTGAGGAGCAGGCAGGACACGGGACAGGGCGGGCAGCACCCCCCGTGTGCCAGCGGCTCTGCTCGGGGCTACCAAACCTCACATTTTGGCCAGCAGGGCCCCCCTGCTGTGTTGGGGACACAAAGGGGACATCAGGAGGGATTTCACACCCCCGGATACAGCACAGCCTCATCCCAGGGATTCCCTGGAGCCGGAGGTGACCCGGCTGTGCCCAAAGGCAGAAGGGACAGGGTCCCATCCCATCCCCCAGGAGCTGCTCCTGCTCCAACCCCCACAAATCCCACTGCATCCACACCCAGCAGCCCCCCAAAAAAAATCCCAAAAGAGCATCCCTGCGCATCCCACCTTCTCCTCCCCTGCTCCAGGATCAGCCCTGGCCCCCACCCCCACCCCTAATAACCAGGGACTAATCAGGGTAATCACCACCACCCCCCAATGGGGATGAGGTGCAGCTGTGCCAGGATGCTCCAGAATATTGAGAATTGATTCTTTTGGTTGTTTGTTTGTTTTTTGCGGGGGGTGGGGAACATTCAGGAACGCTGGCAAAATCCTCATGCAGTCCTGGGGCCTGCAGCCAGCTCCCCAATTTCACACCACGTGCCTCACCTAAAATATTATTGAGCCCATTTTGGATTTGATGCCTCGCAGCGTCAGCCTGGAATGTGCTTTAGGGTGGGAATGGATCCATCCCCCTGGATCCAGAGCCTGCCTGGGGCTCGGTGCTGCAGGATTTCATCCACCTGCCCACACCATTCCCATGGGTTTTCATTCTTGGTTCTGGAACGGAGCTTTTGCCTCCTTCAGGTGAAATTTGGCAGCTGTGTAAAGAAATCCAGAGGAACAAATTCCGCCCTGACATAATCTGGAGCTTCAGAAACGCCAGTGGGGTTTTCCGTTAAAATTGGAGGTGGTTTTGGGACTGTCTGCTTGGATCACCAGTAACGAGGATTTTAAATTCTTCTGAAAATTAATTTATTCACAAAAAAAGAAATAGGACGGGGAGGAGGCAGAGGTAGGGGGGCGGTGCTGGGAAACACCTGGGGCAGCAAAGGCAGAGGAATCCCCGGCACAGCCCCGGAGCGTCTCCCTCCAGCTGTGCCGGGATCCAGCTGTGCGAGCCCTGCAGGGCACGTCCCGGCTCCGCGTGTCCCCGCCGTGTCCCCAGAGCGGACATTCCCCATTCCCGGGGCACTTCCCGGCTCTGGAGCGTCCCGAGCCCTGTGCAGGGATACCGGGAGCTCGGCAGATGGAGCTGTGCAGCTGTGGAGGGATAGGAAGGGGCCGGACAGATGTGCAGGGGTTGGACAGATGTGCAGGGATGGGATGGAATTGTCCAGATGTGCAGGGATGGGATGGGGTTGTCCAGATGTGCAGGGGCCAGGCAGATGTGCAGGCACCGCCTGCTCGCTTGGTCCTGCCGCCCCCCCCCCCCCCCCCAGGCCCACCCCCCAGTCCCCAGTGTCCCCAGCAGTGCAGTGACAGAGGTGGGGACGGTGCCACCCCAGGGTGGCCTCAAGGGACAGGAGATCGGGCAGCAGGAGCAGGGCCTGGGGACAGGGAGACCGTGGGGACGGGAATTCTCGGGTCTGGGCTCCTTGTGTCACCCCAAAAAGGGACATTTGGGAGAGCTGAAACACCCAAACTCATCTTAAAACGCCATCAGCTGGGCCACAACCTGCCCTGTCCTTCCTGGCCACCCCCTTGTCCCTCCAGTGTCCCCAGTGCCAGGCTGGCAGTCCCAGCTCCCCCTCCCATGGAAGCTGCTGCTGCTGGGAGCCCTCGGCCCCATTCCAGCTCTGATAAAATCTGGGCTTTGTGCTCCTGCCCCCTGCTCCTTCCTGTTTTTGACTGCACAACTGTCAGCACTTCACATTTTCACTTCTCTTTTCTCATCCGTGGGAGTTCCAGGTGAACTCTCCACCAGCGGCACCCAAATCCCCCCGGCTGGCAGAGTCCCCAGCCCTCTGCAGATCCTCATGGAGGGGTCAGAACCTGGGAATGCTCCGTCCCAAACAGAGCTGTGGACCAGGGACAGACAAATAGGGAACCGCTGAGGTTGGAAAAGCCCTCTGAGGCCGTGTCCCCAAGTGCCACATCCACATGGATTTTAAATCCCCCCTGGGATGGGAACTCAGCACTGCCCTCAACAGCTGTTTCAATACCTGGCCATCCTTTCCATGGAGAAAAATTCCCAAAATATCCAACCTAAACCTCCCCTGGTGCCACTTGAGGCCATTTTGTCCTGTCCCTTGTTCTGGCTCTGTCACACATCGCTGGGCAGGTGGGAAGAGCCTCGCTCATCCCAAACTCCCATGGAACAGGGGGAAAAGGACGTGGAAATCCAGCTGCACCCCCAGGAGAGCAGGCTGAGCTGGGAAAAGAAGCAGGACTGGTTTATTATTTTATTTCTCTGCACCACAGGCTCTATGAACAACGGTGACCTCCGGGTCAGAAGTTTCCTGGCAGTGGCAGGGGCTCTGTGGGACCCTCGTCCCCACACCCTGGGAAGGGCTGGATCTGCTCCCACTGCTCATCCCTGGGACTGATGCCCGTGGGTGGGTTCAGGGCTGGTGGAAATTCCCCTGAAATCCCAGCTCCATGGCCTCAGTGGGAAACGATGTCCTTGGGGACAAGGCCAGCTGTGACTGGGTGACACCCGTGGTTAACGCTGGCAGCATGGAGGGGACACATCCCTGTGCCTCCCCGTGCATCCCTGTTCATCCCTGTTCATCCGTGTGCATCCGTGTGCATCCGTGTCCCGGGAAGGTGCAGACCCCGAGCTGGGTCCCTCCCCATCCCCCCTGCACACACCAGGACCTGCTTGAGAGTCCCTGGAAGGGACTTGGGGACCACCAGGGAGGGGGAGCAGCCGCCACCAGCCCCTCTCCGGAGCGAGAAGGCAGCAGCACATCCCTGCTCCATCTGCCGAAGGAATCGTGCGAATCTCATGGAGGTGAGGATGGTGGAGCAGAGCCGCGGGGAATCCGCATCCCCGGAGGAACGGAGGACACAGAGCCAGAGAATCTCCCAGCACCTGAACTGGGATTTCCACCCCCAAAACAGGGATAACAGAAGGGTCCGGGTTGGTTTTGTGGGGCAGCGGCCACTGGAACATTTTCCCGGCTGCTGCTGCGGGGAAGGAGCAGGGAAAGGCGGCTCTTCCCAGCTCCAGAGCTGCCGGTGATCCCGAGGATCTGGCAGAACTGGGTCACGGAAGGGACAGGAATGAAGAGAGCGAGGGATGGAGGGGAGGGGACAAGCACAGAGCAGCCCCGCAGCCTGGCACCCACCCGGGCACCCACCTGCCCTGACCCAGCGTGGGTGCTTCGGCTGCAGCCCCAGCGCTGCTGCTCTCTCCCGGTTTGCTGCTTTCCCCCTCCCAGAAGTGCCGATGTTTTTCCAGCCCGGTAACCCCATCCCATCCTGAGCATCCCCGGGAGCCGCGGGCAGGATGCGGCAGCACAGGGACGTGGAAAGGATGAGTTAGGGTGAAGGGGGGGATGGTTTAAATTAAAAGGGGAGAGATTTAGATGGGATATTGGGAAGGAATTGCTCCCTGGGAAGGCGGGCAGGCCCTGACACAGGGTGCCCAGAGCAGCTGTGGCTGCCCCTGGATCCCTGGAAGTGCCCAAGGCCAGGATGGAGCGGCCTGGAAGGTGTCCCTGCCATGGCAGGGGTGAAGTTCCTTCCAACCCAAACCAATTCCGGGATTCTGTTAATCCACTGGGAAAGACAAATCACTGCTCCTTCAAGGAGTTTCTACCAAGGAATTTTCACCAAGGAGTTTCGGAGGTTCAAAGCCTGGTTAGGTGCTGAGAAAATCCCCCCAGGATCTATTGGCTGAAGCCCGTTCTGCTGGGACAGCAGGGATGGGACAGAGGGTGGACAGGAGGGACGGGACAGAGGGTGGACAGGAGGGACGGGACAGAGGGTGGACAGGAGGGACAGGACAGAGGGTGGACAGCAGGGATGGGACAGAGGGTGGACAGGAGGGACAGGACAGAGGGTGGACAGGAGGGACAGGACAGAGGGTGGACAGCAGGGATGGGACAGAGGGTGGACAGGAGGGACGGGACAGAGGGTGGACAGGAGGGACAGGACAGAGGGTGGACAGGAGGGACGGGACAGAGGGTGGACAGGAGGGACAGGACAGAGGGTGGACAGGAGGGACAGGACAGAGGGTGGACAGGAGGGACAGGACAGAGGGTGGACAGGAGGGACGGGACAGAGGGTGGCCTGGCAGTGGCTGCTCCATGGAGTGCTGGGTGGGAGTGCAGGTACAGCAGGAGACCCACACTTGTTTTCCTGTGGCTTCACTTCAGAGCCAGGGAATCCAGGGAAAACCTGTGGAGCCCCTCAGGGGACACCACTGGTGTCACCCCACAGAGAACACTGATGGTGTCACCCCATAGGGGACACGCCAGTGTCACCCGTGGCACCGCGTCCCCGCTCTGCTGTGGCTCCTGCCCTGGCACAGGATGTTTTTTACTGGAAAGTCGCTTGTTTTGGGTCAGACAGGGACATGAAAGCTCCCGCGGGCCGGGCCGTGCGCGGCCACCGTTTCCTGTCTGCGCTCGCCTTCCTGTCGCCTCCGCTGCCACCGGCCCCGCAGGAAGGACGAGGTCCCCTGGTGTCCCACGGGTGGTGGCCTTGCCACCGGGAACGCTGCTCTGCCCGTGCTGAGGAACTCAGGGCTACCACTGGGGCCACGGGGAATGGGGGCTGGGGCTGGCCACGGAAGGGTCTGGGTTTAAGACATGGGAGGTTCTGGGTTTAGGATTGGAGGTTCTGGGTTTAGGACATGGGAGGTTCTGGGTTTAGGATATGGAAGGGTTCTGGGTTTAGGACAGGGGAGGTTCTGGGTTTCAGCCAAGGGAGGGTTTTGCATTTTGGCCACAGAAGGGTTCCAAGTTTTGGCTGTAGGAGGGTTCTGGGATTGAGCCATGGGAGGTTCTGGGTTTGGCATGTGGAAGGGTTCTGGGTTTCAGCCATTGGAGGGTTTGGGGTTTTGGGTCCAGGAGGGTTTTGGGTCCCAGCTGTGGGAGATTCTGGGGTATGGCCACAGGATAGTTCTGGGTTTTGGCCAAAGGAAGGTTCTGGATCATAAGGGGTTTGTTTTGGCCACAGGAGTGTTCTGGGATTGAGCTATGGGAGGGTTCTGGGTTTCAGCCGTGGGAAGTTCTGGGTTTTGGCCCCAGGAGGGTTTTGGGATTGGGCCATGGGATGGTTCTGGGATTGATCCACTGGAGGGTTCCGGGTTTGGAGGATCCCATTTTCTGTGGGACAGTGGTGCCACAGCCCACACTGTCCTGCTAACAAAACCCCCCCCAAAGAGCTGCAGGCTGGGCCATGCTTTCATTTATTCACTTCATATAAAAATCTCTTAAGAATGCGTCTGAACACAATATAGAATACTATAACATACATAGTGTGAAACTTTGGGGAACAATAAAATAACCACCTGGAACAATGCAGTGTTCAACAGACAAACAAACCCATTGATCATGCACAACTGTGCTATTGTCATGAACTAATTAGTCACGAGTTGGACCAAAAAGCTTGAAACATATTTTACAAACTGAGATTGACACCGCTCACGATGCCGGACAAGCTTTGTCAGAGGAAGTTTCACAGCACAATTATTACATCAGTTCACTTTTTTTTTCTTTTTTTTTCTTTTTTTTTTTTTTTTTTTGTCATAGAAATTCACATTGGGTTGTTCAGAAATTGGAACATTGTGACATTGAAATGCCAGCCCGGGTGTGGGGAGCTCTTTGTTCTGTTCCCCCCTCTCTGCGTTCCTGGCAAATTCCCAAATTTGCTGCCCTGGGATGCAGTGTCCCCTCCCCACGGGCGGCTGCCACCTGAATGCCCTTCCTGGGTTGTGTCTGTCTCTTCAGCTATGTTCAGGTTTTGGGACTTTATGCAATACAAAAGGTTACAAGAAAAAAAGGCAACTCTTATTCCGAGTTTTCTACCCCATTAACATCGCCGCCGACAGGCGATGCTAATTCATATAAATTAATAACTTACAAAACATTACAGTATGTACAGTAGGTAATAAATACACTGTTATAAACAGTAATGGAGGTGGTAGAGCTCGAGGCAGTGCAGGAGGAGGAGGAGGATGGTGGACCTAAACCTAGGGAACGTGGACGCGAGGCCAGAGAAACACAAATATCCGAGCGTGCAAATTCCAGGGAGCTGCCGAGGGGGAAGGCGTGCCACACGCTGCCTTGCCACGCTTACTCAGGGATGGCCTGAGCTGTGCCAGGGGGAAAAAAACAAAACAAAACAAAACAAAACAACAAACCCAAAAAAACTGCCCTCTGTCCTGCTCACCACAAACCCAAACCCCAGGGAGGAAAGAAAATCCCGCTGTTCCCAGCGAGGGAACGGTGCACGACGGCACCGAGCGACTCCCGACGGGTCACCGGGGGAAACTGAGAACACACTGAAGGTGCAGCAATGCAAAGCAGAGGGTTTCCCCTTCTGTTTAGTCTGTCAAAGTGATTAACTGCAATAAAGTGACAGGTATTGCCTATGAAAAAAAAGGAAGACTGCTTCTGGTAACAGGAAGAATCCAAAAAGTAGCCGTCAAATTCCGAAACACCTTGTGTCGCTTTTTGAACTACCAAACTCCGTGTGTTGGATTAAGAGACTCTTGAAAGGACATGAAAGTGTTTACAAAGAAGGCACACAGGTCTGCAGACAGGTGGACAGGTTGGATATGAGTTACTGATCAGTAGTTTCTATCAGTCTAACTGGTATAAACTCCAAAACTAACAGTATAAAATCTCTCAGTTGTGTGTCAGCGCCGCCTGGGGCCCGACCCAAGCCAGCTCCAGGACCAGGCGGTGCTCTCGGCTCAAACCACATCACCCGTGCATTTCCTGAGCAATCGTTCCCTCCCCGTCCGTGACCCTGGCTCCAATCTCAGGTAGCTGGAGGATCTGTCAGCCCCGAGGCAGAGCCTCAGCCCCGGCTTTGCAGAGAACGCTCCGCAAGTGCTTAAAAGCCACTCCAGAGGGGCCGGGCCATTATGTGTCCACAGGAGATGTGTCTTCTGTCACAATCTCGATGGTGGCCTCCCTCTGGGGCTCCTCCTGCCCTGGCTGGGCCATGCAGAGTGTCTCTGTATTGCTGAAGTAGCCGAGGCTCTCGCCGTCCTTCTCGGGCCCGTCCGAATCCTCCTCCTCCAGCGTCAGCTCGAACTGGAACTTCTCCATCAGACCCTGGCAGTCCTGGCCCCGCTCCTCCAGAGGAGGGGATGGGCTCTGAGGTATCATGCTCTGGTACCAGTTCCTGTTGTCCTCCAGAGTGTCCAGGATGTCCTGGGCATCGGGCTGCACCAGGTCTGCCCATGTCTCCCAGAGTGGGTGGACGATGTAGTCAATGAATCCCACCTGGAAAACACAGGGATGCACACACTTAGGGCAAGGGAATCACCAGGGAAAGGTGGATGTCTGAACAATTCGTATTTTATTCATTTTACAAGCAAAACACCAGGAGCAAGTCCCCAAACCAGCACAGCCTCATGCAGACACGATTATCTGATACCCAGAGCTGCACCCACACACAGCGCTGGCTTGGGCTGATGGCTTCTCCAAATCCAAATCCTGGAAGTTTCACTAAAAGCAGGAGCCAGGAGGAAATTCAGGGGACAGAGCCCTGGGCTGATCCCCTGGTGTGGGCAGCAGAGAAGGACAGAGGGAATTCAGCTCCTCTGCCCCTCTCAGGTGAGGCCTCACCTGCAGAGCTGCCCCAGCCATGGGGAACAACATCAGGAGGACCTGGAGCTGCTGGAGAGATTCCAGAGGAATCCACGGAGCTGCTGCAGGAGCCAGGCTGGGAGAGCTGGGGGTGCTCACCTGGGCAGGAGAAGGATCCAGGGAGAGCTCCGAGCCCCCAAAGGGGCTCCAGGAGAGCTGGAGAGGGACTGGGGACAGGGATGGAGGGTCAGGACACAGGGAATGAATGGCTAGATGGATACTGGGAAGGAATTGCTCCCTAGGAGGGTGTGGAAGCCCTGGGATGGAATTCCCAGATTTGCTGTGGCTGCCCCTGGATCCCTGGCAGTGCCCAAGGCCAGACTGGATGGTTTTGAGCAGGCTGGGACAGTGGAAGGTCTCCCTGCCATGGAGCTGGAACTGGAACTCTCTCAGCACTGGGAGAGTCTGCTCCTCTCAGACAGAATTCCCAGGAGACTGGGGACAAGGCTGGAGCATTTATGGCTTTAGCCAAGGGCTCCCACATAACTCAGTGCTCCCAGGGGAGCAGCCTTTATGTGCTGAAGTCCAAACTTTGAGTGTCTTTCCCGTGGGGTGCAGTTCACACCTATTCCAAACCATCCCACCACGCTGCACTTCAAAAATTCCCGTTTTCCTCCTGCCCCCTGCCAAAAGCAGAGATTTCTTTGGGAAGAGCGCAGCCTGCTCATCCCAGGAATGCTGCCTGGATCCCCTGGAGTGACGTTCCAGGGGTGGAAAGAGTGAGGGATATGCTGCTCCGTCAGCCCTTCCTCCGAGCTGTGACTCAAGGAGGAACCACGTCCAGGATGGAAAGGCCATAAAGGGGATTGGAATCCTCCCGTCCTGGCAGAGCCCATCCTGGCTCCAGGGCTTTGTGTGGAGCAGGGAAATGGCTCTCCCAGGAGCCAGGCTCAACGTGCAGATGTTTGCCCTGGGTTGGAAATCCCTCCCGGCTCCCTCAGACACAACAGGATGTCAATAGGAGATGAACATCCAATTGGAATGGGATGGGGAGGCAGCTCCAGCAAAAAGGTGATGAAATGTTCCTGCTGCACAGGGAAAAAGTGGGGGGGAAGGGAGGGGGGGGGAAAGAGTTTGGGGATGGTTGGAATCCAAAATGCTCCAAATGGGTAAAAATCAGCACTCGTTAATCTCTGCTTCTTTAAAACCATTGCTTCAGGTCGTTGTTCCTTTAAAACCATCCCAAATCATGGAATTACTGGCCACATGGCTCAGCACTGATCCTAAAATAATGAGAGGGCATCTCAGGTTTTGAAATATTTGCATATTGCTTTCCAATCCACTCCTTGTTTCCCTCCAGCAGGGACACACCGCGTCCCTTTCTCCTTTGCCATTCCACGATGGACATTTTGTGCAATTCCTGTGTTTTCTGCACAGCAAAAATGCCATTTTGAAGCCTCTGGGAAGTGCAGATGTGAAGCAAAGAATGAACTGGAGCTCACATGTGGAGCACATGGGCAAGGCTGGCTGAAGGATTCATCTCTTGTGAAGTTAAGAAATCCGACAGATTTTTCCAACAAAATCACCACGTGGTTGAGTGAATAATTTTGAAAGCACTTGGCTGAGCCCAAGAGGACATTTGGAAATAATTATCATCAGTTTTGTTACTTATTCAAGCTGAAAAACCTCAGTGATGACTTGCTGGAGTCATTCAAAAACAACAACCAAGACAGCGTTACATAAAGGCTGGAATCTGTTTGGACAAACATGAATTCCTGGTTTCATTCCAGACTATCCAGGCGAAATTTTATGGCCTGTGCTACGCAGGTCAGAACAAAATCTGACCTTGAAACCATTTTTATGAATCAGAACTAGGGATGAGCCAGCTCATCCCCAACAAAAGGGGCAAATCCAGCTCCTTTTAAGTTTTGCAGGGACATAAATGAATATTTCTGGGATTCACCCTGCACAGGGCAGCTCGAGAAGCATCTGAGTCACCTGGACACGTGCACTGCAGAATTGTCCTGGATAAGGAGGGACATCCAGAGTTTTGCAGGGCCCTGGGGTGGATCTCAGCTGGGAGAAGCTCCCAGGGGTTAGGAGGGGTGTGAGACCTGCTGAGGGTGGGCAGAGCAGAACTGCCCTTCCCAAAAGGACCCAACTCCCTCTGGAAACACGAGCAGGGAACGAGGAGATGCCCAGAGGGATGGAGAGGAGCTGGAAGAGCCTCTCCATCCTGTGAGAGCCCCAGGCAGAGCTGGGTGTCAGGGTGGATCAGAACCCACGCTCTCAACTGCTGGCTCTCCAAACTGCGCTGCGAAAGCAGCTGAATTTTGTCTCTGCTTTAAAATGCCAAAGCTGCAGCTCAGGGCCCATTACCTGGGATTTTTCCACGGAGGCTGTGTGTTTGTCACACATGGGGCTGATTTCCATGCCTCTCTCCCTCTCCTTGTCTCCCTGCTGGAAGAACTCCTCCATGATCCTGTCCGTCCACTGCCGGTACAGCTCCAGAGATTTGGTGGGGTTACTCAGGTCTGCACAGTGCACCATGTTCCGGAGAACCTGCAATGACATCCACCAGGAAACTCAGAAAATCACCCGGGAGAAGGGGAGGGTTTCCAGCTGGATCTGCAGAACATTGCAGCAAAAGATTCTCCGACTATGAAAAAGAGAATAAAATAAAAATAAAAATATCAGAAACATTGGGTTGTGGTGTGTTAAAGACCTGGAGCTGCTGGAGAGATTCCAGAGGAATCCATGGAACTGCTCTGGTGTTGGAGCCAGGTTGGGAGAGCTGGGGGTGCTCACCTGGACAGGAGAAGGGTCCAGGGAGAGCTCAGAGCTCCTGGAAGGGCCTGAAGGGGCTCCAGGAGAGCTGGAGAGGGACTGGGGACAGGGATGGAATTCCCAGATTTGCTGTGGCTGCCCCTGGATCCCTGGAAGTTTCCCAGGCCAGGCTGGACACTGGGGCTTGGAGCAGCCTGGGACAGTGGAAGGCGTTGGGGTGAGATGGAATGAATTTAAAGTCACTCCCAACCCAAACCAGTGAGGAATTCTGGTTCCCATCTCCATGGATGAGCTCAGCTGCCCCAGCCCCAAAGCCAGACGTGCTCTCTGGGGCTCACACAACTCCAGCCTCACACCTGGTGCAGCTGTGGAAGTGTCCATGACATCACACAGGTTTGTTTGGGAATCCAGCTGCTTCCCACCATTCAAAATCCACTTCCATGCTCTCAGGGAAAGGGGTGAAGTGCTCCCACTTCATGGAATGAGTAATATCCCTTCCACACACGCACAAAACAGGCCTAAGTGGCCACAGGGATTTAGGCAGTGCTTGAAATAAAAATGTAAAGAGTTTCCCCATGAGCCTGTTCTTAAGGAGTTGCTCATCAAAGTGGAGAGCAGAGCAGGATGTATCTTGTCCTGCTCACTGCACAACCCTTCTCCAGAATTTCCTGGTCACTTCTGTAAATCAAGGATTAAATTATTGAGAGAACAGACTGTACAGCAGCAATTGCAGCTCACTCTGAGCTGCTTCAGAGATGAAGTTCCCAATTAAATCCTTGCAGTGTTGTAACAGGAGAAATAAATGGGAGAAAGCAGGCAGGAAAATTTAGGAGCCCTCAAAAATTGACCTCAGAATGTGCCACGTTTGCAGTTCCAAGTGTTTAAAAAAACCTAATTCTGGTCACCTAAAAAATATGGGGACCACCTCATGTTTTTTAGTGCAGGAAAAAAACCCAAACAACTGCTGAGAATTCAGCTTCCCTTCATGACCAAGGTAAAGACAGGAGTGTGGCTTCTTCATCCTGACCAGAACACCCCAAACCCAGGGAATTTGGCTGTCTCACCTGTATTCTGTCCGTATAGTTGTCCAGAAGGAGAACTCCTGAGCTGGTCACCTTCTTAGTTTCCACCATAGTCTTCAGATCAGCCAACAGGCTCATGTGCTTGGACATATCAGTGGCCAACACCTTTCCAGACAGGGGAAAAAAACCCAGGATTTTAGGAGGAGAAGCCACCAAAAAAAAAAAAAAAAAAAAAAGCACAATTTTTGGTTCAGAAGAGGAGGAAGAAGTGGCCATACCATGTCAATCACCATCTTCCTGAGGGTCTGGCGCTGCTTCTTGGTCAGGTTCTGGAAGATGTCACAGTGCTCCTCCTGCAGCAGCTTGAAGCCCACGGCCAGGTGATGGTTCTCCAGCACGGACTCGTCGTTGTACATCAGGGCCAGCTCGGAGTCTGGGGAGGAACACCCAACGTGGGCAATGTGGCATCTCCAACAGCCATGACAGCCCACTGAAATGTTTGAACGGGGGAAAAGTTTCCTTTCCCCATCCCTGGAAGGGTTCAGGGCCAGGCTGGATGGGGTTTTGGAGCAGTCTGGTCTGGGGGGGAGGTGTCCCTGCCTGCTGGATGTTTTTAGGATTTTGGGATTCTTTTTAGCTCCAGTGCCAGCTCTAGCACTCAACCAGCCTTTGCTCAGTCCTAGTGACAAAATAATGCTCAGTTATAAATCACTGGCAGCAGAATCCCACAAAAACCCTTCCCAAAACACAACAATCCCCATATTTTGGAATCCATGATCAGCCTGTGGCAGAGCACAACACAGAGCCTAGTATTTGGCTTTCTGGTTGTCAATAGGAGTAGGATTATTTATCTTATCTTAATGGTAAAGTTTGCACTCAGGGCTGGCAGAATTATTTTGTGTTAGCAGGTAGTAAACATTGACTTTACAAATTGTGCTACAATGGTTCCCTTTGTCAGGGACTGCATTTTAATTCCTGCAAGATTCCAAAATGCCTCACTCCTTTACTGCACTGTGTTTTGAGAGGGCAGCACAGCCTGTAAGTTGTCATTTGTGGCATGCAAAAACAACAACAACAAAAAAGCATTTCTGATTGAAATTCGGAGAGATTCAGAACAAAACTCACTGGTGTTGATCAGGAATTGATTGGAGACCCCGGGGTGATCCACATCATGGATTGCAGCTGCAAAAATGGCAGCGAGGATTTCCAGATCCGTGAACACAGCCTAGGATGGAGCAACAGGAACCTGTCAGAGGGGTTTTACCTCCCAGCAGCTGGGGAAGCTGGTTAAGGGGAACAAATTGTGCTTTTTCCAACTGGTTTTCTGCCACGAGGCACTGCCCCAGGAGAAAAGGTGAGGACGACAGCAGAGATTCCACCCTGAGATTTCTTAACCGCGAAAGCCCCGGAGCGACGCGAGCGCTCGGAAGAGCCCCCAGTGCCCACCCTGTGCTCAAAACCAAACCAAGCAGGGCACTCACATCCAGGGCAGGGGTGGAGAGCAGCACATGGGTGGACTGGGCCACGTCAGCAGCGTGCAGGCTGTTGTGGTAAGCCACATCTGAGTGGTAGTGGTCCTCCAGGGTCATCATGTACGTCACGAACGTGTCCGACGAGATCTTGAAGGTTTTCAGCAGATCCCGCTCCTGAGGGGTCAGAGAACAAACACGCAGCTGAGTGCCAGACCAGGCTGGAGCAGGCAGAGAGGAGTCAAGACGTGGAAATAAGGCTGGGAGCAGCAGGGAATTCCAGGAATACGCACCTGGAATATGGCGTACATGATGCAGGTGAGCGGGCGGTTGTGGGAATACCTGGCCACGTTGAAGATGTTGAGGCCCCACTTGTTGAGGTCTTCCAGTTCCTTTTGGAGAGCACAAAAAAGGGAATGGTTTGAATGGTTTTTCCAGGGAATTCCCAAAGAAGTTCACAAATATGCAGATTTAATGGTTATTGTAATTATGCAAGTGCTGAGTGTACGACCACAGAGTAACTGTGAAGGGCTGATTTTCTGTTTCATAACTGCTCCCCTCAGCCTTCATCACCTCTTTTCCTTTTTACTTCAGGGCCATTTTCACATATTTTTACATGTAAAATATACTAAGGCTGCCACTAATCACAGCATTTCTAATGGCCACATCATTTCAGGGGTACAAATTCCAAGGGGGAACAATCCATTCCCAGCTTCCAGAGTCCCCCAGAAGAGCAGGAATCTCTCACACCTTGGCCAGGTGATCTTCCTTTTCTGTCTTCACCCCAAACCGTGAGATGCTGGTGTTGTTTAAGCTGGAGCTGTGCATTAATTTCTTCACCCCGCTGATCTGTGTCATGAGCTGCTGTTTTTTCTTCTTCTCCCTGTCCTTCTGGGTGGGAGAAGGAATTTCCACATCGTTCTGCTTGTCTGGAAAAGAGCAGGGGGGAAACGAGTCAGCACAACGGGAGCTCCCAGCACATCCCCCCAAAATCAGTCCTCGAGCTGCTGCCTCTGCTCCCCACTTCAAACCCAGGGGATCTTCTCATTCTGGGGTCCAAAAAAACAAAAAAAAAAAAGTCAAGTTCCAAAAGTTCTGGCTGCTCTCCTGCAGTCACTGTGTGCTTTGGGGACACTGGACATGTCCAGGAATGTCTCTCTCTGTGCATGGATGTGGCACTTGGGGACATGGATTAGTGCTGGGAATGTTGGACCCTGTGATCTCCAACCTAAATGATTCTGTGGTTTTCCATGCCTGAAAGGTTCTCCTCAAGGATAAATCCCAGTTAATTTTATTCCCTATATTCAGGAAGGTAAATGATATGTTGAAACAACACGTTTTTTGTCTTCCTGAATGAAGTAAAACCACATCTATTTTCACTTTTTGGGGTCAATACCCCCTGCTCTTAAAACCAGCAACAAATGGGTGCCATGGATTTATTGAAGATTTTTCCTTTACAATTATGTATGGAATAACATCCAAAGCACAGGCTAAATTCCCATTGCCCCTCTCAGGGATAATCAGAGTTTCAGTGCACACGAACAGGACCCGAACCTGGCTGTGGAGATGCGTTTAGCAAATAAAATAAATCTTAAACCCACATGCCATTTACTCCCTTACACCTAATCAATTAAATTGCATATCCAGTGGCTCACTGCTTCCATCCAAAGCATTTTTCATGGATTTCACCACAACCTCTGCACACCTTGAGGACCTCCAGAGGGACGAGGCTTCCAGGCAGGAGTTACTTTTGCCTGGGCTTAATTAATCCCCTGTGAAATCCCAAGCAGCAGCAGTGCAATTGGGACAGGAGTCATTATCCACAGCAGAGCCTGGCTGACATCAGTGGGCGTCCCCTGGATTTTGCTGAAGCACTGAAGGACTTTCCTCCCCATAATCTCCTTAGCAGTGACTAAGGCAGCATCAAATGGCCATCGAATGGTGGAGCAGAAATCCCAGATTTGCTGCATCAGTGTCCCCACGAGGGTGGCAGCCCTTGGGAAGAGCAGGATTGTCCCTCTGAGGTGCTGTGAAACCACTGCTGGTCATCTCTGACCTTCCCACGCTGGGAATGCAGGGCTGGACCCTCTTGGAGCCTTCCCACGGAATTACAGGATAAACTGGGATGGGAGGGAGTTTAAAAATCATCTGGCTCCATCCCTGTCACCTTCCACTGTCCCAGGGTGTTCCTTGGGCACTGCCAGGGGTGTTGGGCACCCTGTGCCAGGGCCTCTGCCCTTCACAGCCAGGAATTCTTTCCCAATATCCCATCCATCCCTGCCCTCTGGCAGTGGGAAGCCACTCCCTGTGTCCTGTCCCTCCTTGCCCCGATAAAATCAAAAGGCTGAATGAAGTCACATGAGCTGGGTTTAATATCTCTGAATTATCCCCAGCTCTGGAGATAAATGAGTGTCCCACCCACATATTTCTTTTTGCTTGTTTGTTCAACCTCCTCACTTGCAGACTCCTGTTATTTTGGGCGTTCATTTAATTTAGTTACATTTTAGGGAGTAAAAAACTAATTCATAAAACCCATACCAGCACGACTTCCTGAAACAACTGATGAGCCTTTTAAAAGCTTCCCTCAACTTTTATTTTTTATTTTTTTTTCTTAAGATGAGCAATCAGGCTGCAATCTGGAGAGCCACAGCTCCCCCCAGCAGTGCCAGACCCTGGGTGGGCTCACAGGGGGGATGGACAGAGCATTGTCCAGCACTGCCAGGGGAAACGGAGCTGCCTGAGCATGGGAATAGCAGGAATTCAGACATGGAGCTGCTGGAGAGAGTCCAGAGGAATCCACGGAGCTGCTGCAGGAGCCAGGCTGGGAGAGCTGGGGGTGCTCACCTGGAGAGGAGAAGGACCCAGGGAGAGCTCAGAGCCCACAAAGGGGCTCCAGGAGAGCTGGAGAGGGACTGGGGACAGGGATGGAGGGACAGGACACAGGGAATGGATTCCCAGAGGGCAGGGATGGATGGGATTTTGGGAGGGAATCCTTCCCTGTGAAGATGGTGAGGCCATGGGATGGAATTCCCAGAGCAGCTGTGGCTGTCCCTGGATCCCTGGCAGTGCCCAAGGCCAGGTTGGACATTGGGGTTGGAGCAGCCTGGGACACTGGGAGGTGTCCCTGCCATGGCTGGGGTGCATCCTTATGGTCCCTCCCAACCCAAACCAGTCTGGAATTCCATGAATAAAACACCCCCAGCAGCAGCTCTGGCTCCGTTAACCTGAGCATTTGTGGGGTTTATTTTTGGTGTCTACGTTGGCAATTCCTGCTCCACGCTCACGTGGCTGCTGGGAAGAGCTGACCAGCAGCCAAATCCCTGGATTAGCCCCTTTGTGCATCCCCATCCTGCTCCATTCCCTGTCTGAATTCATGCTCTGGATTCAGCTGAGCAGTAAAATCAATGCATTCCCACAAAGCAGCTCCAAACTTCCACGGATTATTAATGCTCTGGAGTGTCCTAAATGCAGGCAGCAGTTCCAGTTGCAGCTGAATATTGGGATCACTTTAAAATCCTTAATGGGAATAATTGTGTGTCACACAGGGAATGCATTCCAGGCCGTTCCCACCTCAGGGCATGAATCCCCAGCATCCACCCAACCTCTGGAACTTTTGGATTCAGGGATGTCTAGAAATATGAGGCTTCTCATTTTAGATGCAAATGGTCATAAATCCTGAAGCTGCTTCCTGAGAAAATCCTGTTTCTCCTAACAAACGTTGACAAAGAGGATTCATTCATGTCCATGGAGCTCTGAGCTCCTACAGAATGAATGAAATGCAAAATATTCCTTTTTTTTTTTCTCTCTCTTTTTTCTTTTTCCTCCCTGACTTCTGCTACAAAACGAGCAGATCCCCACCAAGTAACAAATAAAAATTTTGGGGGTGATTTAGTCTGAAGCCCATCTCCGAAGGGAAGATGCAGCTGAACTGAAGAGGCAGTGGTTGCAGCTGGCTCGCTGTGACTTTGTCCTTTTCCTTAAGGTCACCACAAAAACCCAGCATTGCATAAGGCAGCCATGGCCAGCCCCATGGAATCCTCCCAGAAACATCCCAGGGCTCGGGAAAGGAATTCCTCTCACCCAAACACCATCCTCCCCCTTCCCTGAAGCCATTTGAAAGTGAAAACCCGAAGAGGGAAGCTGTGAATGGGGGCGATCAGGCTGCCCTTGACCCTCCCCTGAGCCCAAAAAAAAAAAAAAAAAAAAAAAAATTTCGGGACGCATTCCTTACCCAGGAAAGTGTTGGAAATGTACTCGGACACTTGGTTGCCGGAGCGGCTCATCTCGGACAGGTGGGTGAGCTCCCGGTTCAGCATCCTCTTGAACTGCGAGGGGGAGAGCACAGGGAAATGGCATTTTTTATGGAATCCTGTCCCAAATCCACACAGCCTCAGCACGGGAGGCTCCCCCAACACGCGGAATTCCTGGGATATTTGGGATGGAGTCGGCGACAGATGGTTTCATTTCCATCCTGCTCGGCATCACCGTGACTGGGTATTTCTTTTCAGCCCACGGAATTAATTTCCTCTTAGGATGCTCGTTAATTGTTACTGTCACAAACGAGGAGAGAACGTTTCAGATAAACCTCTCTGAAAGCTCGGATTTTTATCTCAGGTTGAGATTTCCCAGTCCCTAAAGATTCTTTTGTTCTGGATGTTCTAAATTTGCTCCATTTTGTATTAAACAGACGACTGCATATCCAGAGGAGAAATATGCCCTAAATCTAAAGATCATACAGCAAAATGTGGGATTCAGGCATTATTCCCTTAGGTATTCATGCTGTGATCCTGCTGATTTTATAATCCAACATTTTCACCGCTGAATCATTTTATCCTCCAACACCGAACTCCCCCCCAAAAAACGACATCCATGGACTCTGCATGCACACTACACACATGATTAGCCAAAACACACATAAATATGCATTTTTAAAGCATCTTTTCCTCACAGAGGCTCTCTCCGAACAACACAGCAGAAAAAACAAAACAAAACAAAAAAAAAATAATATCCCAGCCATTAATAATTCGGTAATTAATAATCCTTCAGGAATTAAACCCACCTTGATGTAACCCCAAGACACCGATAACAAATAGTTGGCTTCAGGCATTTTGGAAAGCTCCTCGCAAGCCAGCACAAATCCTCCCGGAGAAATCGTCACTCTGACGGGAGAGAAACCTTTCCCAATCCCAAAAAATCAGCGTTCATCCGCGGCAGAGACCCCCGCAAAACCCGGCAGCTGCTAATCCCAGCCTAAGCCAAGCCTGGCAGCGCATCCTCGCCGAGGCCGCCCGTGGGTGGATGCGGGAGCGAGGGATGGAGATCCGGGAAGGCACAAAGGGATGGGAATGGATCCGCACGGAGCCAGCTGCGTGCCTGGAAGCGCCGGGGAATTTGGGAATTTGGGATCGTGCCGCTCGCTTCAGTTCCTGAAGGGGGTCCCCGCTCCACAGGAGCCCGGCTCAGCTGAGCCGAGCCAGGGAAATGATGCTGATTTTGTCAGCTCCGCTAACACAGCCATGTTTTATGGGAAAATTAAAATGGAGGAAGCTCCGGGAATATTTAAATCAGGGAAGAGCGGGCAGCAGCCTCCTCTGCATTCCTGCCTTGCTTTAATCCTATTCCTTACAGAGATTTTCAAAATATTCCCAGCTGGATTTTTTTTAAAAGCGTTTTTTTGAGTTTTCAGTGTGATCGGGTTTTTCCTCCTCCGTGGTAAAGGGCAAAACGCAGCGACGCAGCAACATGTCCCTTTTCAAACTGAAATACCCTTCAGACAAGGGGTATAATAAACAATCACCTTAAATCTCTAACTGCAATTCATAAATTCTTACATTCACTCTTAAAAAGAACGCATCTGTAACGTCCCTGCCCAGGGCAGGGGGTGGAACGGGATGAGCTTTAAGGTCATTCCCAAGCCAAACCATTCTGTGTGATTCACAACCCGAATTTCAACGTTCAATCGGTTCTGCAGTTTTTGTTCCAAGAGGACAATCCCTTTATGAGGGAGCTGGAGCTGTCCTTGACACAGAATCCAAAGAAAATCCCCTTGTGCCGTGCTCCCAGCACGGATTCACTGGGATGTGCAGCCCTCCCGCTGCTCAGGACGTCCTTGGTGGCTGTGCCGGGAACACAGCTCATGCCAGAGGCCAGGATTCCCAAAATAAAAGGGCCATCTTTGCTGTGAAATCCTTCCCTGTCTCCAGCTGCTTTTCCCAGCTTCCAGCCCCTCCCGGGATGATGGCACGAGGCTGCCCCGCGTGCTGGGGGACACGTGAGGAGCGGGCACGGCCCAAAATCCTGCTCCCTGCTCCCTCTGACAGCCCAGGATGGACAAGGCACGGCTCCAGAACTTCCAGATGGGATTCCAGCTCAACCTTTGGCCACCTGGAGCAAAGGAGGTCGTGACTCATCTTCTCCTCTCCTTCAATTCAAGGTGAGCAGAGGTGGGAAGATGGTGGCACCTCCCTTTCACCTGAGCAGCCCAAAGGTGGGGTGTGACCTGCTGGGACAATGCCACCTCCCACAGCAACCTGCCAGTGTCACAGAACAGGGAATCCTGGAATGGCTGGGGATGGAAAGAACCTTCAAACCCATTCCAGCCCTGCCATGAGCAGGGACATGTCCCACTGTCCCAGGCTGCTCCAATTCCCAATGTCCAGCCTGGCCTTGGGCACTTCCAGGGATCCATGAGCAGCCACAGCTGCTCTGGGGATTCTATTCCAGTGCCTCCCCACCCTCCCAGCCAGGAATTCCTTCCCAATATCCCATCCAGTCCTACTCTCACCACCACACGGTGAGGCCTCACATGGCAGGGGATGTGAGGAATTTAAGAAGCTTAAATCCTGTCTCATGGGATACATGAAAGAAGAGGGATGTGAAGGCTGGCATCCCATGGGATATGGACAGGACTGGGATGTGAAGGATTCTGGCTGCCCAGGAACACATCCCACAGTGTAATGCTGTGGATTTTGCCCCACAAGGTCTCCACCTCCTGCCAAACATGAGGGACAAAAACCCTTTCAAACCTGCCAAGGAAAAACCTTGGAGCAGAAGCAGGAGAAGGAGCAGGAGAAGGAGAAGGAGCAGGAGAAGGAGCAGGGACAAGGAGAAGGAGCAGGAGAAGGAGAAGGAGCAGGAGAAGGAGCAGGGACAAGGAGAAGGAGCAGGAGAAGGAGCAGGGACAAGGACAAGGACAAGGACAAGGACAAGCACAGGAGCAGGGACAGGAGCAGGAACAAAGACAGGGACAAGGACAAGAGCAGGAACAATGACAAGGACAGGAGCAGGGGCAGGAGCAGGAACAAGGACAGGGACAGGAGCAGGGGCAGGAGCAGGGACAGGGACAAGGACAAGGACAGGAGCAGGGACAGGAGCAGGGATAAGGACAAGGACAGGAGCAGGGACAGGAGCAGGAGCAGGGCTGGAAGCCCAGGCAGGGGAGGCGAGCCCTGACCCCATCTCCCTGGCCAGTGACGTCTTTGCAGTGGCCACAAGCAGCAGCCAGGACGCGTGAGCCCTCCCACAGCCAAGCATGTGCTGCAGCATTTCCCTGCATCCAGGCCTTTAATCCCGCCAGGAAAACGCCGTCAGCAGATGGTCACACCAACCACTTGTAATCACTCGAGGTTTCCTTACAATGGCCCCTTTCAGATCAATGAGCTGGACAAGCAGCTGATAAAATATGTTTTTACCTCACAAAGCGCAAAGGGCGGCCACTGCCTTTCCACAGAGGCACTGAGCAATTAAGTGGCCACCACAAGGTCACTCGAGGCATCTGCAGCAGAGAAAAATCCTCAGGATTCTCACATCCCATCTGGAAGCAGGAATCTGCTCCCCACAGCCTTAATCTGCCTCATTTTTCCAGCCCTTTAATCAGCAGCCTTTTATAAACACAGGCAGCAGGATCACAGCACTGCTAAAAGGACTGCGAGGCTCAAACCCAGCTGAGCTTCCCGGAGCTGTGGGAATTCCCACAGGATTTGCAAAGTTTATTGGGATTTGTCATCCCAAACGATGTTGGCACCAACCTAGGCAGGATTTACTTTATCACACGCCTCCCTTCCAAAAACACCGAGGCATCCCGGATGTTCCACTGCTCGTGGCGGGCTTTTTGGGATTTTTTTTTTTTTTTTCCTTGATGTCAGGATGCTCTGGAGCGGCGCTGCTTCCCGGGAATTTCTCTGCAAGGAGCAAGCAGGCTGCTGCCTCTGCAGGGATCGATGGCTTTTGTGCCACGTGCAACCCCCTTGTAGCAATCCCGACCTTAAATCCATGCGACAGCGACGGGGAAAACAAACAGATTGCAGGGAGCGAGGAGAAAATTCCAACTGGAGAGAACCCAGGGATCGGGGCTTTGGAGAGCGCCGCGTGCAATTACGGTAACGCCCGCAGCCACGCGGGTAATTACGGTAATGCCCATTAGCGGCACGGGGCCCCGCGCTGTTATTTTCATTAATTTTCGTAATTAATGATCATCCCCGTGCCTTTTCCAAAGGAAATTAGCACTGATAAGCTCGCTAGGAGATGGGAATTAGGGGTGTGGATGAGGAGGGGATGCTGACCCCAACTCCGGGGGGTTTCCCTTAAAAAGAAGAAAATCAGGGAATGGGCTCGGCGCTGCCTTCCCTCCAGCCCAAATTCCGACCGCAGGACCACGCAATGCGCACCTCTAACTGATGGGAGGAGAGCAGGTAAATAAAATGAATAAAATAAAATGAAGCCCAGGTGCCATTTTCCATATCCAAAGGCACAGCCAACATTCCCAGCGAGTCTGGAAGCGCCTGGAGCCTGTGAGGAACAACCTCGTGTGGCGCTTTTTAAACTTTTTTTTAAATTTTTTTGAATTTTTACTACTTTTTTTCCCCCTGCCTGCTCTGAAGCGACTGCAGAGCTCATCTGCACCAAATGAAGTCTCCCAGAATGGAATCATTCCTTGACTACCAGCAGTAAGAGCGACCCTATTCCATGCATCTTGTGCTCCAGGGAATCACAGCTCCTTTCCAGCTGTGGAAATTTCCTTTCCAGGTGGGAATTTCTTTCATTACCAGTGGGGGAGTTCTCTCCCAGCTCCCCACACCAAACCCTGGCTGGGAAATCCTCAGTGAGGGGTGAGGTTGGCACCGAGGGCACAGCAGCTCTGCCACTCCATCTGAACCAAATGTGCCTCATTTTTTATGCAGAGGAAGAAAATTTGGCCTAATTTAGGATCGAATTTGATGGATTTAGGAGCCAAACCATGTTGGGGGGGGGGGGTGCAGGGTGACCTTGCCATGACCTTCCAGGGCCTAAAGGGGCTCCAGGAGAGCTGGAGGAAGGGATGGAGCGACAGGACACAGGGAATGGATCCCACTGCCAGAGGGCAGGGGTGGACGGGATATTGTGCAGGAATTGTTCCCTGGGAGGGTGGGGAGGCCCTGGGATGGAATTCCCAGAGAAGCTCTGTCTGTCCCTGCACCCCTGGCAGTGCCCAAGGCCAGGATGGACACGGATTTGGAGCAGCCTGGGATATGGGATGAGATGGGCTTTAAGCTCCCTCCCAACCCAAACCACTCCGCGACTCCAGGACATCAACCCGATGGGGATTGGGAAAACCTCCCGGGTGACTTCGTGTGGAAATTCCCATTTTTCTGGCTCTTTATGGAAAGAACAACTCTGTTCCTGTCCTAAGGAGGGCCGAGAACAAGCACCCACAACCCTTGACCTCTCCAGCCTGAATCCTGCTGTTATTCCCATTCCCTCTGGAGTTCGGAGAGGTGTTCCTGGGGCACCACAGGGAGAACAGAGACCGGAGCAGGGATGTGCTGCTGCTGCTGCAAATCCTTTGAAGTCTCTCTAGCCCAGCTGGGGTTCCCGGAGGCCAAGAGTCCTTATGCAAAGAGGGAGCTCAAACCCAGCCCGAGTCACCCGCAGGAGCTGGAGATAAAAGAGGAGCTGGGATGGAGAAGCTCGGCAGAGAGGGATCCCATCCCGCACTTTGATGGGGGAATCTCGCCGCGGATCTCGGTGTTTATAAACCCTGCTCCCGACCCACCCTTCTGACGCAAAGCTCCCATCCCCGGCGCTCCTCGAAATCCCCAGAACAAAAGGATTTGTGGGATGAGGGTTACTTTCGCTCAGGCAGCAGCCGGGCTGAATCCTCCTCGCTTAATTACCCGGGTAATTAGTCCAGAGGCGCAATTAAACCTTGGTGGGACTGCATGGAGCAGCTTTTTTTTTTTTTTTTTTTTTTTTTTTTTTTTTTTTTTTTTTTTTTTTTTTTTTTTTGGGATTCGCGGGATGCCCGGTTCTGGGAGATGGGAAGAGCCGCCCCTCACCTGCCCCGAGTCCCGTCGGAAATGATTTACACACAGGAGGGAAATTACTCATCCGAGCAATCCGACAGGGAACGCGGAATGCTTTTGTCTGGGATGGATGTGACATTCTGCTCCAGGTTTAAAAAAAAAAGAGGGATTAATAGGAAGGAATATTTGTTACGCCCAAGCCTCTCATTCCTGTGCTGCACCGAACCAAACTCCTGGATTTTGGAAGTGTGGAGCATTTCTTCGAAAGTCTGGAAGTCAAGAGTTGAAATTCCTGGATTAGGAGCAGCAGTAACCCCGTTTATCTGTGTTTTTCTGCTGTTACATCACTTACAGAAAGGACCGTGGCAAACAAATTTGCGGCTGTCCTTGTTACTTCATAATTCCCATCGATTCTCCTTCCCAGGTATTCCATGGAGAATCATGGGAGGTGCATTTAATGCTAAAATTAAAAATAAAAAAAAAAAATTAAAAACCACGAGCCTGTTTCACTCTAAACAGCACTACAGGAGAAAGTTTTCAGCCATATTTCAGTGCCTAGGGAAAAGTGGAATGCTTGCAGTCCACCATCAGTCATTTAAAAAAAAATCAAATTTCTTCTGCAGCTCTTTCTAGCTCTTATTTCCTAAAACAATATCGCTTTTAATGCGCTAGAAACTCTTTTTAATGAGATACAAAACACTATTTGTTTTTTGGGTTTTTTTTTGTTTTCCCCTCAGCTGATTTTGGAAACCCAAAAGTAAACATAGGCTTATGAAATCTCCAATTTCACATCAAAGGAGCCTTGATTTATAGAGCTGTTCAAAGGAAAACTTTAAAGGAGCAACATCATGACCAACTTGTTGGCCTGATGTTATTAGAATAATTTAGAAATCCACAATGTAAATGTTGATAAATAAATAGCAGGTTGCCATAAATCAGCATGTGGCTGCTCATGAAAGCAAGAACATCTATCTGATGCAGACAGAACAATATTCAGATTTTTTTCCTCCTCCCCCCGTGAAGTTTAGCATTTCTGAGAGCAGCAGAACCTCCCTTGGGTGGGACGGATTTACGCAACACGGGGCTTAAAAAAAGGGATGAATTGGAAGCTGGAGCCGAGTGTTTGCAGCACTGGGGCATTTCCAGCTCATTTCCAGCCAAATGAGACTCGAAATATGCAAATTGCTCCGAATGCCGGAAAGGAAAAACTCCCTGCAGGATCCTGCCCAAGGAAACCGCGGGGATTTGTGCTGCTCCACAGCGATTCGGGATTGCTCCATTCCCGAGAATTCCTGGTGTTACTCAGCGCTCAGGGAGGAAAATCCCCCTCGGCCGCCGCGGGGAAGGGCTCAGGTCTTGGGGAAAGCAGCGCCGTGCTTCCCTAAAAATCTGTGTGTCATGTGTGGGCAAGGAGTGCCCGGGACGGGGCTGGCACCTGGAGAATTCCCCGTGTGCCCTGCGGGGCCAGATCTGCTCCTGCCTGCTGCTGGAGCACCTGGATCCCAGTCCTGGGGTGTCCGACACCACTGCCCTGGACCCCAACCCTTGGATCCCAGTCCTTGGATCCCAGTCCTGGGGTGTCCAACACCACTGCCCTGGATCCCAATCCTTGGATCCCAGTCCTTGGATCCCAGTCCTGGGGTGTCCGACACCACTGCCCTGGATCCCAGTCCTTGGATCCCAGTCCTTGGATCCCAGTCCTGGGGTGTCTGACACCACTGCCCTGGACCCCAACCCTTGGATCCCAGTCCTTGGATCCCAGTCCTGGGGTGTCCGACACCACTGCCCTGGATCCCAGTCCTTGGATCCCAGTCCTGGGGTGTCCGACACCACTGCCCTGGATCCCAGTCCTTGGATCCCAGTCCTGGGGTGTCCGACACCACTGCCCTGGACCCCAATCCTTGGATCCCAGTCCTGGGGTGTCCGACACCACTGCCCTGGACCCCAACCCTTGGATCCCAGTCCTTGGATCCCAGTCCTTGGATCCCAGTCCTGGGGTGTCTGACACCACTGCCCTGGATCCAAGTCCTTGGATCCCAGTCCTTGGATCCCAGTCCTGGGGTGTCTAACACCACTGCCCTGGATCCCAGTCCTTGGATCCCAGTCCTGGGGTGTCTGACACCACTGCCCTGGACCCCAACCCTTGGATCCCAGTCCTTGGATCCCAGTCCTGGGGTGTCCGACACCACTGCCCTGGACCCCAACCCTTGGATCCCAGTCCTTGGATCCCAGTCCTGGGGTGTCCGACACCACTGCCCTGGATCCCAATCCTTGGATCCCAGTCCTGGGGTGTCCAACACCACTGCCCTGGATCCCAGTCCTTGGATCCCAGTCCTGGGGTGTCCAACACCACTGCCCTGGATCCCAATCCTTGGATCCCAGTCCTGGGGTGTCCGACACCACTGCCCTGGATCCCAACCCTTGGATCCCAGTCCTTGGATCCCAGTCCTGGGGTGTCCGACACCACTGCCCTGGATCCCAATCCTTGGATCCCAGTCCTGGGGTGTCTAACACCACTGCCCTGGATCCCAGTCCTTGGATCCCAGTCCTGGGGTGTCCGACACCACTGCCCTGGACCCCAACCCTTGGATCCCAGTCCTGGGGTGTCTAACACCACTGCCCTGGATCCCAGTCCTTGGATCCCAGTCCTGGGGTGTCCGACACCACTGCCCTGGACCCCAACCCTTGGATCCCAGTCCTTGGATCCCAGTCCTGGGGTGTCCAACACCACTGCCCCTGGATCCCAATCCCAGTCTCCAACACTGCTGCCCAAACCCTTGGGCCAGGTTTCCATTTGTCAGGACCGATGTGAAATACCAGGACTGGCCAAGTTTAAGGTTTCAGAGAAGCTCACACTGGTTTTGACTGGAAGGGACCTTGAAAATCTCCTTCCACCCCTTGCACCGCCCCAGGCTGCTCCGAGCCCTGTCCAGCCTGGCCCCGGACAGCTTTTCTCACTGTCTGATGGCACAAAGGACACACTGTTGGTCTCCTTGGGTGGAAAAACCCCAGCAGGGAGGCTTGGCCCACTCTGAAGCTTTGGGATCCTTTGGAGGAAGCTCAGGCTGGTTTCTGCTCCATCCAAAATGCTTTTCCAATATCCAGAACAGATCTCTCCCACCCCGTTCTTTCGGCAGCTACATCTGGAGTCTGCAGCTCATCTGGTTGGGTTTTGTGTGGATTTCCTCTCTGCCCCCCACTGAAAGGTGTATTTTATAACACAAATAGCTCTGTTGGGAGGAAGAACCACACAAAAGGCACATCCCAGGCCAGGGTGAACTCCCCAGATCAATCCCACCTTTGCCAGAGCAGCATAGTCCACATCAATTTCTCATCCCAGCACTGCTTTTATTCTTCCCTGTGAGGGAGAGGTGATTAAATAAAAGTAGAAACTGGCCAAAACACTCGCTTCTGCAATGTCATTTTCAGAATTTTACCATCTGGAGGAATGCTGAGAACAAAGAGAGACTGAGGAAGGGGTTGCTGCTGAGAAGAGCAAACCTCCAGCTCGTTTTGTTGACACGAAGGCGAGTGAAAGAAAGCCCTGACAACATCTGTGGCCCCGAGAGCAGAGAGTGCTGCAGGAGCTGCACATCTCAGCCCCAAATCTTGTGTCAGTCACACCCTTGCAAACCACAGAGCCGGGGCCTCGGTGCCAGAGGAAGCCGAGCGACTGCGTCAGGAGAGCCCACAAACCAAAGAACCTCCCCTGAGCTCACAGAGCCATCCCTGCTCCTCTGGGCAGCCTGCAGAAGCTGGGAATTCGGGCTGCAATCACCTGGATTATACCCACAATCAGGAAAAAAAACGCCCCCGAAATAACAACTGACAGAGCGTTTGTCGTTTAACAGGAGAGCGATGCAATTAAACACGGGATTTTGGAAATTGTATGAAGCAGCAATTTAAATTTAATTTAAATTTGAATCAAGCTCTGCAGTCATCATTTAGGCAAATCCAGCTGGGGTTTTACCTGAGTAGGAGAACAGGCTTTGGAAAATTCAAATAACTTTGTGCCCTCAGAAGACTTTTCTAAGATGCCCGTGTTGGAAAAAAAAAAAAATCTGGCAATTTTGAATAAAGGGAAGTTTGTTTTCTTCAGAAAACACGGGATCAAGAGGGAGTTCTGGGAAAAGGGCAGTGAAAATCCAGGGAAGAAGTTGGTGTAGCTCAGCATCCCCCCCAAAAAGGGGCCAGCTGGTCCTGCAAAAATGAAAATGAGCCTAATGCAAGCATCAAACCCATACAGAAGGCACTAATTAATGGAGATAAAACTAAATGAAAATTCCTTCTCACACAGAGATAGGCAAATGCTCCTCAGAATCCTTTTGCTGCCGTTGGCCCAGCTGTGCTAAACCAGCAGCAAGGTGAGGCACTTCTGGTTTGTTTGCTTTAAGCCAGGCTTTAATCGGGGCAATCTCTCCCTCTCAGAGCTCTGAGGGTGAATCTCCATCCCAAACCATCTCCACAACTTGTCCTGCCTTTGATAACTCAGTATTTTTCAATTTATTTCACTTAATGCAAATATTTGGATCAGCCCCGTGGGACACAACGGGGTGGGGGGGAAATGAGTTTGGAGTCAGGCTGTCCACAAAATCACTCAGAATCAGGATGAGGATTAGGACTGCCCTGAAATCCTTCTCAGCTCCTTCATCCCAAGTGATGCTGCTCCTCTGGGACGCCACCAGGATCCTTCACTCCACAGAGGTCCCCGCTCTCCACATTTAGTCACTCTCCAGTGCTGCCCTCAGCTCATGATTCATTTTGAACCTGCCTTTGAGCTATTATTTATTTAAGCCCCACCCTGACGTGTTATAACGTAGAAGTCTGAGAATGCAGAACTTTTAAAACCCCATCACATCCCAGGAAAACCAGAATTGGTTAAAGGACACGCTGGAAGGTCCTGGGCACCGTTGTGGCCTCCAGGATGGGTGACAGCTCCCCAAAAGGCTCCTGGGGAGAAGGATTTGAACCAAAATTCCACCAGCAAGGCCTTGATCTCTGCACCAGCAGTGGCCAAGGGATCCCCCCTTGGATGGGCTTTTCCCACACATTTTCCACAACATCCCAGAAGATGGGAAAGCCCCCAACACTCCAAATCCCTTTGTTCCAGGAGGGAATCCCAGATGGTGACACTCTCCTAATCCTGTCCCCGCACATCCCACAGCCAATGCTGCAGCTTCCCAGTATTTCATTTTTTTTTAAATACCTGAAGCAGTTTAACCAAGATTATCTGGACAGACAGCCCAGAGGGCTCACAAGGAAAAAACATCACATTATTAAATATGTACAGCTCCGTTATTCCACCCTGCTTTTAGGGCGTATCTGACACCCCCAGAACGATTTACTTTAGAGGGCAATAAGCACGGGAGGAGGACACAGAGACAGCCACCCTAAAGTCCATTTCTGGGTTGATACACAGGAGCTGACCACGACCAAGCTCCCCAGACCCCGAGGGGTTTCCAGCCTGGGTCAGAGCCAGCACCCAGAGCTGTTCCCTCCTGATCCAGCAGCTTTCTCTGCTCACTCCTCTGCTGCAAGCCCCGCTCCCGCAGCGCCGGAGGAACGCAGCGCCCTGTCCTCCAGCACAAGGACATCCCCGAGCACGCACCAACCCCGCTGGGGAGGGGGTGCGGGAGGGGGAGAGAATACCCCAAAACTGAGCCAGAAACAGCTCCTACCTCCTGCAGCATGCCGACAGCGAGGGATCCTGCTCGGCAGCGGCGGCTGCGCGGCCAGGGAATGGTTAAAGAGCGACGTCAAAGCTGCACGGAGTGCGCGGGGCTGTGCGGGAGCGGCGCTGCGGGAGCGCGGCCGGAGCTGCCCCAGCCAGAACCGCCGGGAATACCCGCACTGTGCCGAGGGAAGATCACTGATTCATCCCTCCTTGGAAAAACAGGAGACGTGGAAGCGTCTTTTGTTCCGCCGGCCGCCGCAGCGAACAAACCCCGTCTTTGTGCGGCGATTAAACAAAGGAAGTTCCAGCGCAAAGCCAGGGGAAGACTAAACAGCTCGGCACCGCTTAAGGGAAACATCACGTAGGAAAAGGGGGACGGGGCTGGGGGCTGCCAGGCCGGAGGGAAGGGACTTTGTGCAGCCCGGCACATCCACCGCTGGCGCTTGGCCCCGCCAGTTTACATTCGTGGCCAGATGTTTACTGAGCCACCCTCTCCCGAAAGCGAGGTGCGGCCTTGCTCCTATTTTCTGACAGAAATGCCCTTTGAAATCCAAGCAAAATGAGATCGGCCGTGTTTATCTTGTGGCTCACGGAACACGGAGCAGTTGTGCTCTTGTCCCGGGCCGCTAGCTGGATGAGGTTGGAGTTATCCAGCACTTGGGAATAGCTGAAACGTCTCTAAGAGCTGCAATAAGAGGGTTTAAGGATTTGCAAAGGAAGAGTCCTCCAAGTAGAGACAAGAGAGTTTGCAAAGTCATGGAAGGACGCCACTCACACTCTGTCTATTTAAACTTTGAATATCCCCAGAGACCACAAATTCTGTTCTCTGGGCTCGATGGGCTGCAGAAGGCTCTGGATTAGCCTGGTCTAATTTCAGGAGAGGCAAAGGTGCTGCTCAGGTCCATGAAGGTGTTTTTTTGGCTGGGCTGCATCCCTCACGGACAGGCAGCTCTGCAGGAACAATCCCTGTTCTCCAGCCCTCCGTTTTCTGATGTGATGGCCCCATAAAATCCTGGAGCTGGCAAGGCCAGCATTTCAGCTGGGAAAAAGCCCTGCTCCTTCTCATGATCCAGGGGATGCACTGAGCACATCCTGCCCCAGATCCCAAATCAGGGACTAGAGCAGGTCCCATCTGCAGCAAAGTAAGGCTGAGGACAGCTGCTTAATGCCAAGACAGAAAATATCCCCTTCTTTATCATCCCTGACTCAGGAGCCCTTCTGACACAGCAGCTGCCTGAGCTGGAAGCTGGACAGGGTGGTAAAAGCAGGAAAAATAGAGTATATGCATAACAATAATGTAAATAAGTGTGGTTGGGTCTCTCAGGCAGCACCGAGTGCCTGCAGAGCTCCTTCCAAGTTATTTTGTCTCACTGCAAAGCTGCAGGGCCCTAGCAGCTCCCAGCAACAGATGTTAGGAAACTCACTGTTAGGAAAATAAACTCTCTTCACGGCAGCTGCAAATAGGCACTTTGGCAGGTTATTTTTTGTTTTTTTCCTCTAAACTAGAAAGACAAGACCGCTGTGCACGGTTAGTTCTGCAGAGCCCGGGCTGGCTTGCGCTGAAAACGCATCAGGACTCGCTGCCAGCATCGGAGGGAGCAGAATTCCCTCTGTGCCAGCTTTCCGTGGGGTCCCTGCGGGTGGTGGCACCGCAGGGTCCCCCGGCTCCCCGATGTCAGCGCAGCCCTGCAAGCTGAGCCGCTCATTCCCTCGCTCCTCCTGTCGCTAACTCCCGGTTTTAACGAGGAATACGCACATGTTTTAAGCGCTGCCTGCCGAACCCCATCAGCTCAAAGCCCGGCTGCCGTCCCGCATGGCTCTTTCCCCTCCGCTGCCTCCTGGTTTTTTTTTTTTTGTTTTTTTTTTTTGTGTGTGTGTGTGTCGCAGCTCTGAGAATCCCCCTGCGCGCACGGATGCCGAGAGCCTCCCTCTCTGCGCTGTTGTTGCAACTCTGGATTTTCTAAACTACGTCTGTCAGGAAGGAGACAGGAAATTCGAGTCACACTTGCAACAGCTGTGCCATGCCTACTATCAGGCTCAAATGACGTAGTTTGGCTTGGGTGGCGCGGGGCCAGGAACTGGCGAGAGCGGAGGTCAGGAAGATAGGTCAGTGTTTATTCTGCTGCTGAGCTTGGGAGCATGCCGAGCCCATTTGCTTTCTTCCTATCTAGACTGTTTCTCTTTCCGTTTTTTTTTTTTTTTTTTTTTTTCTTTAATAATGCGCAGCCCAAGCATCCTGTTTTCAAAACATCTGCCGGCTTTGCTATTTACCGGTGACAAATGGAGATGCCCCGGAGCGGAGCTGGCGCTGGGACGGGATGCTCGGAGCGGGGAAATGAGGCTGCAGCCTCCTCCTGAAGCTGCAGGAGCGATCCAGCACTGCCGGACCGCTGTGCGCATCGTCTGCCACCAAACCCCCCAAAAAAGCCGCGAATCCCCCAAATCATCAGGCACTGAAACCAAACTTTCCAACCCAAACCGTGCCGTGATTTGTGACAATATTTACAGCTCCGGAGCAAAGGCGGGCGAGGTGTGAGGCCATTTCATGCCTCTCTTTCACAGCAGAAAACTGTGAAACTGGAAGTTGACCAAAAAAGCGTAGACATTTCAGAAACGGGTAATGAAAGAACAAAGTTTCAGGAAGCTTTTGCTCGAGCCAGCTGCAAGCCATCTGCACCCCGAGTAATGGCAACTTTAAAGTGCTACAAAAGCAATTTAGTTTCACCTCCACGAGGACAGATTTGTCACTCAGAAAAAAGAGAAAAAAAATACCCTCAAACTTAAGGGCGTCGTGTTCACACTGGATATGCAGTCTGAACCCTTCTCAACTTTCATCCAGGGCTCTCTCGACACAAACTCAAACGAAAAAAATAATGTTTCTTTCTTGAAAGCTCGATCTATAAAACTTTTACTGCTTCCTTTGCCCCTGCACATCGTGGCAATCACTACCAGAAGAGGAAGGTGAAACAACGCGGGATTTCTTTGCTCAACTTTCTCCCATAAATGCAGTTTCTGCTTCAGCATTTCTGATTGCAATCATTTCCAATTAGAAAAGAAAAAAAAATAACAACACAGACGTGGTGCAGAACTGGGTTTAAAACCATCGCAACTGGGCATGGACCTGGATGCGACAGGTACTGGGCTGGGAACTTGTGACTGGGACAGCTCCAGCGGGCACTGGAAGCGCTGTCTGGGATCCCTGGAAGGGGCAGGCACGGGCTGGGAGCTGCCAGGCTGTGCCCGGGGCTGTGCCCGGCTCCGCTGCAGCCTCGAGGCACTGGAGCATCAACTCCCAAAAGTTGCACACAGGCGCTCGGAGCTCGCGTTTCGCTCTCTGCTGCCTGTCAGGACCCTCCTGGCACTCCGCTCTCCTGCTTGCCCGACTTTAAACACCACGGGCTTTTCTTTCTTTATTCTGTGCAGAGAAATTCACAACTCCCCTTCGGCTCCCACGGGAGGCTCCGCAGAGCAGCAGCCCCCGGAGCTGATTCCCTGTCACCATCCCTGCCTGCCCACTCTTACCATGCGCTGCCAAGCGCTGCCAGCCCAGCGCATTGAAAATCAAATTAAAACGTCACCGAAAGCCAAAACAGCCGTAAAATACCTGACCCACAATGTTTAAAGTCCGCCGTTATTACGGCCGGACAGCAATGAAATTAATTAACTTCTGGCGTGATGATCTGCTGAATGCGGGCGTTTGCACAGTGTTCTGCTCGTATCAGCTCCAAGGGACCGGAGCTAATTGAAACCTCTTTAATTTCTGGAAATGAGCCTGCGGCAGCGATCGGGCTCTCCACGATATCCCGGATCGCTCTCCCCAGACAATCCCGGATCGCTCTCCCCTCGCCACCCGCCGCGAGTTGTCCCTGGACGCGTCTCCGCGGGAGAACCCGCATCCCTTTCACCGCTACTAACTTGGAGCTGCTGTCCTGGACAGACGCGAGGACGGGTCGGGATCAGGCTCAGAGCCCCGCGCCTCTCCACATCCCCGTCCCGCATCCCGGTCCCGCATCCCCATCCCATATCCCCATCCCGCATCCCCGCTCCGCATCCCGGTGCCGCACGCGGGCTCACCTTGTTGGATGCCATCTCGCTGACGGAGCGGTAGGTTTGGATGGTCTCCAGCTGATCCAGGCACCAGTCGAGCTCCTCCAGCGTCTCCATGGCCAGCTTCTGGTAGGGCTCCTCTGCGAAGAGGCACACGGACATGTACTCGGGCTGGCGCTGCGGCCGCCTGTCCATGGCGGGGCCCGAGCCGGAGCAGCCGCTCCGCTCCCTCATCACGCGGCCGCCGCTGCGCTGTCCCGGCCGCCGGAGCGAGTCCCCGCCCGCCGCCGGCCCCGGCCCGGCCCGCCCCGGCCCGGCCCCCGCATCTCGGGGGGAACCGAGCGCCCTCCGGGCAGGGCAGGGCCGGGCAGGGCAGGGCTGCGGCTCCCGAGCGTCATCGCGGCCCCCCCGCCCCGGCTGCTGCTGCGGGGATCGGGCTCTCCTGCGGGCCGCGGGATGCTGCTGCTGATCCTGCTGCTGCTCCTGTTCCTTTCCCTGCTCCTGTTCCTGCCCCGTCTCCTTCTCCTTCTCCTTCTCCTTCTCCTTCTCCTTCTCCTTCTCCTTCTCCTTCTCCTTCTCTTCCTTTCCCTGTACTGCTTCTGCTCCTGTCCCTGCTCCTGCTCCCCATATCCCCCAGCAGCCACAGCCAGATCCCCATCAGCCCTGAACCCCAACAGTTCTTGTCCCTATCAGCCCAGCTCCTCATCAGCTCTGCTCCCCAAGAGTTCTGCTCCCCATATCCCCCAGCTCTGCTCCCCAACTCCTCCAGCCCTGCTTCTTAACCCCAAGACCCACTCCCCACCAGCTCTGCTCCCCAGCCCTGCCTGGTCCCATTCCTCACCCCAACAGCCCTGCTCCCCAATCCCGGCCCTGCTCCCCAATCCCGGCCCTGCTCCCCAATCCCGGCCCTGCTCCCCAGTCCCAATCCTGCTCCCCAATCCCGGCCCTGCTCCCCAATCCCGGCCCTGCTCCCCAGTCCCAATCCTGCTCCCCAATCCCAACCCTGCTCCCCAGTCCCGGCCCTGCTCCCCAATCCCAGCCCTGCTCCCCAATCCCGGCCCTGCTCCCCAATCCCGGCCCTGCTCCCCAGTCCCAACCCTGCTCCCCAATCCTGACCCTCCTCCCCACTCCTGACCCTGCTCCCTGTCACCCCTGGCTCCCCCAGTTTTGCTGGTTTTGTCCCCATCCGCCCCACACTCCACAGGTCCCCAGCATGCTCTGCACCCCAAATCCACCATGCCAGCTCCCACCGAGCTCAGCTCCCTGACCCTGCCAGCAGGACACGGCGCTCCCCGGCAGCTCTGGTGTAAAATTTAAGGTTTCCACGAGTGGATAGAGTGAATCATAAAATCTCCCCATGAATGTAACTGCTTCTCATAATCCTGGTAACACATGCTCATCCCATAAATCTGTCAGAGCTGATGGATTCAGCGTTTCTACGGGCATGTACCAGTGACATCACGGGGCAGGATTGCTCAGACACACTCAGGAGCTGAGCTGGAGCTCCAGACGTGTCCCCCTGCCCGCCCTCCCTCCCTCGTGTCCCTGTGTCCCCAGGGGAAGGAGCTGCCACCCTGTGCTGGTGTCTGTCCCCAAGGACAGATCCTCCCTGTCATTCAGCACATCAGTGAAGCTGCACTGCATAGGGGATCTTCCACTAAAGGATTGAGAATCAACAGAAAATAAACCAAAGGTAATTCAGCAATAAACCTGCCACAGACACATTTGAAAGATTTGGTGAATCCAAATCTTTGTGGCATTGGAATGTTTTGTTGGATTTTTTTTTTTTTCGGTGCTCACAGAGCTCCAAACACTGTAAGTTCTCTCATTCCTGAATAATCAAAAAGCAGATGGAAATAGCCAAAATCACACAAAGCTCAGTGTATTTTCCTTTCTACCGTGAGTACTCCCTCTCAACTATTTTATCATGTAAATTAGTTGACCCAGAAGGGCTCAAACTACTTGTTGCAGAAAACGTTTGGATTGAAAAAAACCATCACAGGTAAAGTAAGTTTAGGAATAGGTAAAAACCCATTTAGCCAAACTAAAACCCAGATGTTTAAATCAAATTCTGTGTTCTTGTCCTGTGCTCTCCTGCTCTGAGACTCCTCAGGAAGCACAGCCAGGACATGTGTGCATTCCTGGGGGAGGAGAAGGAACAGGTTCACAGACACTCTGACACCAGACCCTAAATTTAGCCTTTTGGGGGGATTTCCAGCCTTGCCCAGGTCTGCAGAACCCGCTGCCACTGTCACTTCACTTCCAGTCTTCACCTCAGAAAGAGCCATCAGGGAACGCAGGACCAAGAACACAAATCTGCTCTTGATATTGAAGGACTCACATTCCCCAGATCTGATATTCAGAATATTCCTTTAGTCTGTAATCTGAGTTTTATGTAATAAAAGGGGAAAAAAAACCCCAAAACAAGCAAAGCTGTTGCATACTAAAGATACTGAGGTGTATTAGGAAACTCCAGGGTTTAGAGAGTTTGGCTGTAAGTATTTTATATTTATTTTTGGGTTTCAGAAGATGGGCTAAATAAAGAATGAATATTTTACACATTCACAATGTTCTCCAGAATTTTTAGCAGGGTGCATCAGGACCCTCTTTCCCTCGGTTTCTGCCTCCCTGCTTCATTCCCTGGAAGTTTCCTGCAGGAATCCTTGGAGCTGTGGGGATGCCTCCATGGTTTATTCATGTAAAGCACGAGCATTGTCACCTGCCTAAGCCTTTGCACCAAAACCAGTGAGAGGCCAATGGAGTCACGATTTAAACTCGGATATTTTGAAAACTTGAGATGCCTCCGGTGATTTCAATGGCAAAGACACAATGAAGTGAGAGCAAACAGCTCTGCCTGAGGATAATTTCAATGGGAAAACAGTGAGTTCTGCTGCTGCTCCAGTGCAGAAGTGGATTTTCAAAAGCACCATTTACATTTTCTTTCAGAATTTGCGTTTTCCCGAGCCTGCCCAGCCTGCCCACAGCTCCCTCTGGTCTTGCACCCAGCGAGATGCAGCACCTGCCTCCCCGTGCAGCTCTCACCGGTGTTTTTGGCTTTTGACTCATCCCCTATCTTTTCTTATTTTTTTTCCCCCACTCATTTTCTCAAGTAAAAGTGCTGAAATGGGTGTGTGCCCTGCAGCTGCTCCTGCCTGCCCTCCGTGCTCCCTGGGCAGTCATTTCTGAAGCTGCAGCTGAGTTTTGGGCCCAAGGAACGTCACAGGCACCACATTCCCGCTCATTTCACGGAATCACACGCACCAGAGTCACTGTCCTGGCCCACAGCAGGAAGAGAGCCCAGTTCAACCCTTCTGAGAAACTCAACTGTCCCTAAAGGCACCGAGTGACGCAGTCTGAGCCCAGCACCCCGGAAACCCCAGCTCTTATCAAACCAGCCCTCCTTGGTCTGTGCAACCCCACAAACGCCCTGTGATGAACCAGGGGCTGTTTACAAATCAACTGTTGAAAGCAGAGGCTACAGTCCCACTCCTAAAGCTAAATCTGCTTTTAAAACCAGCATGTGAGATTAAAATATACCCTCCAAGTCCCCCGTGAAATATTTTTAGATCCACAGCTACCCCAAAATAACAGCCAGATATAGAATCCATTAGGAGTTGTTCTTCTACCAATCTAAAAACTTTGTGTGGGAATGATCTTAAAATAACAAATATTTTCTGACTTTCTTTGTATTTAATATTCATGGATACCAGAGAATGCTTTGGGTTGGGAGGGACCTTAAATCACATCCAGTTCCACCCACGGTCAGGGACACCTTCCACTGTCCTAGGCTGCTTCAGCCTGGCCTTGGACACTTCCAGGGATCCAGGGGCAGCCACAGCTGCTCTGGGAATTCCATCCCTGGGAACAATTCCTTCCCAGAATCCCTCTAATTCCATTTTCCAGCAGTGGGAAGCCATTCCCCGTGTTCTGTCTCTCCAGGCTTTTGTCCCAAATCCCTCCCCAGCTCTCTCAGAGCCACTTCAGGCCCTGGAGGAGGCTCTCAAGAGCCTTCTCTTGTCCAGGCTGGCCATCCCCAGCTGTCCCAGCCTGGCTCCAGAGCAGAGGACAGGGATGAAGTGCCCTGGGATTCTCTCCCTGAGTGGTATCTGCAGTTGCTACAGCGACTCCCACAAACAGTAAACACAAGTTTAGATGCTCCATGAGTTGTTCTTTCCCTGAACCCAACGTGAGCGTCCCACTGACATCAGCAGAGCAACTCCCCCTGCCAGAAACACCCCAAAGCCCTGGCCAGTGGCTGGCTTGGATCACCTTCCTGGTACTTCTGGAAACACTCCTGCAATCTGGGGGTCTGGGCTCCTGGAACACTTCAGGATGTGTCTTCAAGCCTCTCACATTTCAGTTTATATTTGGGGCTTGCATAAGGCAATCCTGTAAATTACAGCGGTGCTTTGGTCATGTTTGCTAGGGTGAAATCATCGCTGACACAGAATAGGGAAGTGAGGAACAAGAGGAGTTTCAGTTTTTAAATCTTACCCAGTGTTTGCACAGGAGGGTTGGTGCTGGTGGCACTCCAGCAGGAACTGAGGTGACATTTCCTCACAAAGCTGAGCTGTTGCCAGTCCCCCCGAGGACAGAGGCAGCCCTGGCTGCCCTCGTGTTTCTCCTCCTGCCACCTGCAACACCCCAATGTCCTGAAATGCAGCTCCTTCCCAGCGCCGGGGTTTTGCAATAACTGCACTTGTGGTAGGTTTTGCCATCTGCTCCTTTCCCAGCTCTGTAAGGTGATGGAACACACGGAATCTCTCACTGCAGAGGTGACTTAGCAGCCCCTTAGTGGAGGCTTTTTCCCACTGGCTGGCATCTCTGCGCTCTCTTTTTGTCACACAATTGTTTAGGTTGGAGAATCCCTCTCAGACCATCCAGTCCAACCATTCCCAGCACTGACCCACGTCCCCAAGCACCACATCCACTTTTAAATCCTGCTGGGGTGCAGACTCACCCCTGCCCTGGGCAGCTGTGCCAGGGCTGGAAAACCTTTTCCATGAAGGCATTTTCCCACTTTTCCTGAGCCTCCCCTGGCCCAGCCTGAGGCCGTTCCCTCTGCTCCTGTCCCTGTTCCCTGGAGCAGACCCCAAACACCCCCGGCTGTCCCCTCCTGTCAGGGACTTGTGCAGAGCCACAAGGTCCCCCTGAGCCTCCTTTTCTCCATCTGAGCCCTTTCCCAGCTCCCTCAGGGATTCTCCATCCCTTTCCCATCTCCCTCAGGGATTCTCCAGCCCCTTCCCAGCTCCCTCAGGAATTCTCCAGCCCTTTCCCAGCTCCCTCAGGAATTCTCCAGCCCCTTCCCAGCTCCCTCAGGAATTCTCCATCCCTTTCCCATCTCCCTCAGGGATTCTCCATCCCTTTCCCATCTCCCTCAGGGATTCTCCAGCCCCTTCCCAGCTCCCTCAGGAATTCTCCAACCCCTTCCCAGCTCCCTCAGGGATTCTCCAGCCCTTTCCCAGCTCCCTCAGGAATTCTCCAGCCCTTTCCCAGCTCCCTCAGGGATTGTCCAGCCCTTTCCCAGCTCCCTCAGGAATTCTCCAGCCCCTTCCCAGCTCCCTTTCCTTCCCTGGACACCCTCCAGCCCCTCCACGTCCTTCATGTCACATGGGGCCCTAAAGTGACCCCAGAATTTGAGGTGTGGCCTCACCAGTGCTGGGTACAGGGGGGAAAAGTGAGAGCTGCTCATCACTGTGGACTTGAGGCCTTTTTTTCACTCCTGAATACTTGGAAAGTGCAAGGTTTTGGGGAATATCCTCTTTTCTGGGAGCAGCTCAGTGTAAGGACAAGCAGACATTTCATCAGGAGGTCCCTGAAGTGTCATAGATGGGGAGGGGGTTAATGGGACAAACTCCCACCCTTGGCTCCCCCCAGATCCCGTCCGTGCCATCCCTCTCCCAGCACAGCTCCAGCCCCTCGGTGCCTGCAGGGATCTGAGCACCAGCCCGTCATTATCTGCAGCTCCAGAGTTCCTCTCTCAACCCACAAACTGTCCCCATCACGTCCCCAAGTGCCACAGCAAGGCAGGAGGGAGGGCAGAGTCCCCAGCCTGCAGGAGGGATTGGCAGCTTTGCCCTCGAGGGACACATGAGATGAACTGAGGTAGGAAACATTTTGAAAAGAGATCCAGATGCCAAAATTTCAAGTGGGGTTTATTTTCTCTCTCCTGATTGCCTCGTGGCTCTCTCTTGTCACCCCAGTCCTGATAAATAAAAGCTCCTGATAAATTAAGACTTCTTCTGCCAGAAAGTGCAAAGGCCATGAAGCCACAAGAGTTTTAAGGTGAAAACACCACATCCCAACCAGGTGAATTAAAAAACTTGGGGAGCAGCTCAAGTTCCCTTTCCAGCTGCCAAAAAAATCAGCTTTCCATAATGTAGGAGGAATATTCCCAGTGGGATTGGGTTGTGAGCAGATTGTCCAATCTGGTGGAGAGGAAATGTTGAAGACAAATATTTGCCAACATCTTTTCAAACTTGGCTCTCCTAAACTGTTAAAGATCAAATTGTGGGCTCACTGTGCTGGTAAAATCTTCATTTCTACTTTTGCAAGGAAAAAAAGGAATTCCTTCTGTTGGATCACAACTTTCCTTGTAAACCTTGGGCATGTGGAGTTTAAGACATTAAAAAAAAAAACAAAACAAACAACAACAACAACAACAACAAAAAACAAACAAAAAACAACAACAACAAAAAAAACCCTGATAAACTCTGCCAAAAATTCCAAGAGAAACTCTCACATGGAAGGCTAAAAGCAGTTTCCAGCAGTTTTCCCCCTTTTGCTCAGTCTATCCATCCTATTCCACATGTTTACAGTGCCATAAGACATCTTCTACGTTATTTATTCTTCACTGCATCCTGGCTGCCATAAATTGGGACTATTTATAAAGTTCTTCAGTGTTTGGGGCTGTCCTTCCCAGCCCAAGCTCCAGCTGCCTTTGAAGCATCAACAGCTGAGACTCGAGGTCACCAAAGTAATTTTCCAGTGATTCCAACTGATTTAATAAAATGTTATCACTCTATCTAAACCTTACCTCAATAATTCAGACTTGGGATAAAATCTGTTCCTCTAAAATAGATTTATAAGAGCAGTTGCTCTCTTTTGTCTTGGAAAGGTTTTGATGTTGGATTTATTCCCAAATCCAGTGTGTACAACATGGCACTGAAATATTCCCCCAGTGTTGGACAAGCTGATAAAATTCAACAAAACCTAAAGCAGACAAACACTCATAAACCCCCAAAGATTAAAATCCAAGTGTTACAGGGGAAAATGGTCCCTCCCCTCCAGGAGTGACAGGGAATTGGGTGAAGAGGGAGCAGGTTTGGGAACCTGAGCTGCACCACGGCTCTTGGGCCAGGTGAGGATTTTGGAGTCCTCGTGCACGTGTATGGGAAGGTGGAAATGTTTATCCTGGTGCATGAAAACTCTGCTTCAGGAAAAGTCTGACAGCACAGTCCCAGACTCCCAGCTGGAAATCATATTACATTTTAAAATATCCCTAATTCCCAGGTGAAGCCACAGGACACAATTCCAGAGTTTGCATTCATCAGAGGACCTTAAACCAGCCCACTTTTAATTATTCTCTATTTATTACAGATTATCCCAATTGCTGTCATTACTGCAGACGACACAAAAGACTTGGGAGAGCAGGCAGACGTTGGAGCAGATCACATGGATGGCAGGTGATTATCTGGGAGCTGATAGAGCTCATTAATGTCACTGAAGGCCTCATTTGCATTCTTCACTCCTTGGCTGCTCCTGACTGAGAGCTTGTGTGGGGGAAGGTGGGACAGGGCCCCTCTGTGGGACAGACTGATCCAGCAGCTGATCCCACCTGGCTTCACCTGGGAATTGTGGGATCTTAGCTCCTGGGGCAGGTGAGAGGGCAGGAAAAGGGAGGAGAGAGAAGAGGGAGAGGAGAAAGGGAAGGAGCAGGGGGAGGAATGGACAGGAGTTGTGGGGAGGAAGGAGAAAGAAGGAGAAGGAGAAGGAGAAGGAGAAGGAGAAGGAGAAGGAGAAGGAGGAAAGAGAAGGAAAGAGAAGGAAGGTGCTCAGAGTGATTTACCAAGGCACCCACACAGACATGGCTCAGATAAAACAGATCCACATGACCAAAGGCCCTCCCATTCCCCAGAAGAAAATGGCTCTTTAACCTTCCCAACAGGAGGTTCATTAGCAGGAATATCACCTCACATTAATTACTAACCAGTGTCAGAAAATGGCTATTTCACCTCCACAGCACGAGGTTCATTAGCAGGAATATTGCCCCACGTTAATTACTGCCAGTGCCTAGCATCACTCCAAAAACCCCGGAGCACGTTGAGTAAAACAGGTTTATCAACAAAGGACATGCCAGGACCTGATGGGAAAGGGCCTTGAGCAGGCTGGGAGCCATTCACCCTTTGCCTTCCCTAATGGAGCTGTGGTTGCTCAGGGATCGTGTGGACATGTTTACATATTTATCCCTCACAATGCCGAGGGAATAACTGACACCGAGTGATTTATTTGTTTAATGTATCCTGTTAGTGCGTTCTGAGAGCTATTTCCTTGAATTAAAACATTGTTCTACCAGATCCAGAAGATATTCCCGTGGAAATCCTTCTGTCAGACAGATTTGGAAATCCACATTGCAAACAACCAAAGGCACAGAGCACAAAGCCCGGGATTCACTTCAAATCTGCGACGAAATGTCCAAATCGTACAGCACCACCTCCCAAACTGTAAGGGCTGAACAAAAATCCTGTCACCACAGCTTTCTTTCCTGGATCCCCCATGTGCCTTCCAGCATCCAGGGAATCCGCCGAACAGATTCCCAGCCTTTTTTTCTAAGCACAAAAGCCACACAAGGAGGTGTGATTGAAAAGCGAGCTGCATCCAGCTCGTTCCCTCGTGCAGCTCCTACAGAAATTCTGCTGGACCGTGGGGTTGGAGCGAGGAGAGACCAAAAATCCATGGGAACCACGGAGCCTTCAGCTGCACCTCCCCTCCTCCCCAGCATCCCTAATTATATCTTTGGCAAAGATAAGTGCAGATGTGCTAAGAAAGGAACAGGTGGAGCCACGACGCTCTTGAGCAACTCCCCAACAAATGGACGAGCATGCCCTTCTCACCTCGTCGTATTTTTGGGACTCCAGTCCCACCAGTCACTTGAGCTGTCCCCTCTCAGGTTTCTCACACCTGCAGGGGAGCTGGAAGGGATTTTTGTTGGATGTGGAGCTCTCGGCAGGAGATGGGAATGCTGCAGCCAGAGCGGGCACGGGTACCGCATGTAAATCAACACTGAGTTTGTCCCACAGTTATTCTTCCAACCAAAAAAGTGCTTTGGAAATGTAGATTTTTCTCTGTCAGGCGGTGCTAATACACGAGGTGTGGGCAGAAAGGGCTGGGAAGTGGGATCCCAGTGGAGAGAGGGGATGGGATGGGATGGGATGGGATGGGATGGGATGGGATGGGATGGGATGGGATGGGATGGGATGGGATGGGATGGGATGGGATGGGATGGGATAAAGGGATGGGATGGGATAAAGGGATGGGATGGGATAAAGGGATGGGATGGGATGGGATGGGATAAAGGGATGGGATGGGATAAAGGGATGGGATGGGATGGGATAAAGGGATGGGATGGGATAAAGGGATGGGATAAAGGGATGGCAAAGCCACTGGCAGGGGGTGACTGAGGAGGTGGCACTGGAGGAGGTCCAGCTGTGGGAGAAGGAGGATGAAATCCTAACAGGGGCTCCAAATCAGCGGGAACAATGGGGCCTGTATTCAGGCTGGGTTCAGAGATCAGAGGGGAAGATAGAGACAAAAAAAAATGAAGTGAAAGCTTTCTACTGCTAATTGCAAAAAATGCCAGGAAATGAGTGAGCTGGAGCTGCCAGGAATAATGTGGGAAACTGAAACTGGGGATGAGAGTGTTTGACATCAGCAACAGCCTCTGGCAAAATACAGCCAATATTTTGGGGGGCATTTTTATTTTCTTTTCTCTTTTCTAAACAACAGAGAGCAGGAAAAATGAACTTTTCTGCTGGATTGTTGAGGAGCCTGGCATTCTAAGTTCCCTAATTAAAGACAGGTCTTTTCTGGGACACACCATTCCAGCTGCTGGGAAAACTCAGCCCCAAGAAAAACGGCTCCAGAGCTGCTGGAGACGTCAGTGATTAAACAGCACTTGCCAAGAACATCCAGGACACATCCAGGTTCAAACTGGAAGATTCTGGGAAGCAGAAGGAGATGTCTCACTAAGAGAAGGCACAGGGAATAAAAAGAAGGAAAAACCTCTTGGATGCAGGGAATGCCACAAAAATGGCTGCAAGAAGGAAGAAGCCCCAGCTTCTTTCACCACAGGGAATGAAAAGAAGGAAAAACCTCCTGGATGCAGGGAATGTCACAAAATTCAAGGGCTGCAGCACCCCAAGAAGGAAGAAGACCCAGGTTCTGTTACAAGGGGAATGAAAGGGAGAAGGAAAAACCTCCTGGATGCAGGGAATGTCACAAAAATGGTTGCAAGAAGGAAGAAGCCCCAGCTTCTGTCATGACAGAGAATGAAAAGGAGAAGGAAAAACCTCCTGGATGCAGGGAATGCCACAAACCCCAAGGGCTGCAGCACCCCAAGAAGGAATAAGCCCCAGGTTCTGTCACAAGGGGAATGAAAAGGAGAAGGAAAAACCTCCTGGATGAAGGGAATGCCACAAAATTCAGGGGCTGCAGCATCCCAAGAAGGAATAAGCCCCAGATTCTTTCACCACAGGGAATGAAAAGAAGGAAAAACCTCCTGGATGAAGGGAAAGCCACAAACCCCAAGGGCTGCAGCATCCCAGCAAAGAAGAAGGCCTGGCTGGGATGCAGAGGCTCGCAGCAGGGCAGGAATTCCTGCAGAAGAGCAGCAGTCTCTCAGTGCCATAGCAGCAGCGATGTTTCTGAGTCAACAGCCAGCCCTGAGCTCTGAGCCCCGGGCCAGCTGCGGGGTAATCCGAGCAGGAATGTCAGCCTGCAGAAATGTCACTGCCGTGGGGGGCCCAGCCGGGCTATCTTTAGCCAGCCCAAAGTTAATCACCTAAGCTCCCTGCGCAGCAGTGGAAAGCGGCTGGGAGCTCCGAGGGGTGATCCTGGTCTATTCTCAGTGCCCTGGGACGGGCTGAATCACCCTCCGGAGGTGCTGCCACTCTCTGCTCCAGCCACAGCAAGGGACACCCAGAGGTCACCTGCCCTGGCCTCCCTCCCACAGCATCCTGCTGGAACCCTGGAAGCTGAGAATTTTGTGCTGACAGGCACTGACCCCCAGGAGAACACTGCTTTTGACCTGAGGACGTGGAGAGGGCCAAAACTGAACGACAGAATTAGGATCGCGAGTGGGTAGTTTGAATAGAAGTGTGTAATGTCACAGGGTGAAAAATTTAGAAATTTAGGTCTCAGAATGCAGCAATATGTAGAAAGCAAGATGGAGGTTTTAGGGCAGAGGTTTCTTTCTTCTTCACCTTCTTCTTCATGGGTCTGGGTGGTACTTTTGTGATTAGATAGAAAATTCCACATTGAGGGTCTCAGGTGATTAGTTATGGGGTTAAAAGTAAAAAAACAATTAGTTGGCATTTCTTAATTGGATCATTAGGCCTTAAAAGACCTTGTAGGGAGAGAGACATACATCTCCATTTTTAGCATGTTAGCTAGAAGTGCTGTAGCACTCACTGTAACATAGATAAGAATTAATAAACATCTGAGTCCGAACAAGAAATACCATCTCTTGTGTATTCAATCCCGACTCTGGCAAAGAAAAAGAAGATTTAATGAGCACCAGCACTATCCTGATGCTGGAGTAGCTGCAGGGACACCCCACAGCCTCCCCGTCCCCAGCCAGCAGCTGGGTCCCCTGGGACCCTGGTGTCCAGCCCTGCCAGAAGCTGCCATGTGGGAATACTGTGGGAAATGGGGACGAAGTGCTCCCTGCACACCCACCCATGGCTCTCCATGTCCCCAGGGCCAGGCCACCCTCCAGCCCTTGGAGGAGGAGGAGGTGGGGCCTTTCTGACACAATTTGCTTTGGCAAGTCTGCATCCACCATCCCTGGTTTTCCTTCTCGTCTTTCAGGTGTTTGGAAACAGACTCCAGAAGATGCCCTCGGTGACCTCTTGGTGATGAGAAGATTCTGACCAGTCCATAGTTCCTCTAATCTGCTCCACCCTTCTCAAAGATGCACCTTTTTCCTGTTGCCACCTTCCTAAGCACCACAATTTTCAAGAGCGACTCACATCAACCTCACAGCTTTTCCAGCCTGATCCTTGTCCACTGAGGTGGACTTGGACACCTCCACCTCCTCTAGGTCATCCCCAGCCCGCTGCTCCCTCACTGTCCTCCATCCTTTATCTTCCCAAGCAGGCTGGGAGATGAAGACTGAGACAAAAAAACCCCAACCCACTGACTATTTTGGTTGTTCACCCATGGATTAACACTTTTTTCTGTATTTTCTTTCCCTACATCATTCCCCCACTGGAGTCCCCTCACGACTCACAGCTCCATCAGTCAGCCCAACATCCCCCACATGCCCAAAATTCTCCATGCCTCCTTTGTTCCCAGTCTCTGTCATTCTTTTCCTGCTCTTTTCTTGCATTTTGACCCTCTGAGAAACTCCTTGCTTCACCGAGCTGGCTCCCACTGGAATTCCTGATCTTCCTGCACAACAGGATGGTTTGCTCCCGAGCTTTTCTTCAAAAAGCAGCCATCACTTAAGACTGGTCTGTAATTTTTCGGTGGCTGAAGTGGGATGAAATGAATCTTATGACAATGACAGAGTCTTGAGAGCAAGCAGGAGTGGAAGGCCTGGGCAGCAAACAGAGGAGTTCTTGCAGAGCCCTGGTGCTGGCCAGTCCCAGTTGGATCCCAGTTCCTGTAACCCACGCCAGGCTGAGCAGCAGGACAACAGTCACGGGGGGCCCAGCTGGTGTTTGGGAGCAGAAATGAAGCATTTCCAGGGAGCTCATCCCAAGAGGTCAGCCTGGAGTGGGAAGGAAGCCGGTTAGGGCAGAACTGGACAAACCTGCCGAGTCCTGCCTGTCCCCACCAGTACTGGCTGGAGTGGTGGATCGCCACCCAGGTCATGAGAATCGGGTCACCGAGGCCACCAGCACGGGCTGGCAGCCCACTGACTGTTAGAGGAACCAGAGCTGGCCAGCAATTAGCACCCTGTTTGTTATCTCCACAGCTTGGTTTGGCCAGGCTTGGTGGGAATGGAGCTTCCCACTGGAGCCAGTGGCACCAGCCAGGGTCCCCTGGGGTGGGCAGCAGGGCAACTGAGAGTGCCAACAGCAACACCCCTTCCAGGAGAGGGTGGGGATGCTGCTCCTGGGACAGGAGGATGACATGGGAGAGGCAACCAGGAGCTGGGACAGCACCGGGGGTAAGCCCAGCTGGATCAGAGCACCAGGGACTGAAGCTCTGAACTGACAGAGCAGTCCACTGGGGGCCCAGCTGTGCTTTTTCAGATATCCCTCACAGACACCTAAAACCAGACTGAAAAATGCAGAGATGGGATTACTCAAGTATTGTCTTCCCAAGATCCCGAATGTTGCTGGGAACGAAAGACCTGAGTTCCAGTGATGTTTCACCAGGAACCTTCATTCCCACACAATAAACTGCACTGACACCTCCAGAAGAGCACTGGGAACTCCTGGAAAGGAGCAGGTAACAAAAAGTCTTGCTCCCAAATCAAACTCAAAAAGCACTTTTATATCCATTTCGTGTGCTTTAATGCGTCAGGTTGCACAAAGCTCAGCTTTGAAGATGCTACAGGAAGGGATGAAAGCTCCAGATTCCCAAAGCCAAGCTCCACTGCACCTTTCTCATGACAATGAGGTGCAAAAATGAGGCGTGAACACCAAGAACACCTAAAGGTGGATGATAGAAGTTGATGAAGCTTCCCAGTGAGGGAATTTCTGATGTGGAGATAAGCCTAAAGGTTTAATCTGAAATGCTAACGAGGAAGGAAAACTGGAGACTGTTCTGAGGAAGGATTTCGACTGGAGATAGCATCTCCGGTAGGGTGGGATGGTTTTACCACAAGGCAATCCCGTTTCCCAGTGTCCTTCCCCCCTGCAGGGAACAATGCAGCCGAGGTGCCACAAATCAGAGGGGTAAGTGACAGTGCTTTTATGGTGCCAGCTGGAAGTAACAAAATGCAGGAAGCATCCTGTCAGATGTCACTTAGCAGCGCTATCACCGGGGAATCTGGGAACGGGATTTGCCTGCATAGTAGGAATTCCTCGGTCCACCGAGAGGGAGAAGCAGAAATGGCAAGAGAGGTGGAATCTAATCTTGGCCTGTCGAACAAACGGGGAAGATTCCTCAGTTCCAACTTTATCTCGGGGTTTTGCACATTATCCTTTCACTGACCAGCACTGACCACGCTGATTCCTCGTTGCCCTAGAGGATACTTGCCTTGATCACAAGACAGGAGGAAAAATAAGAAGCCAGAGAGGAATTCCAACAAGTTCAGAAGATGGACGGTGCACACATGGGAAGGAGCTGCCAGAACACTGGCGATGATTTTGTAGGGAATTTAACACACTTCGAACACATTGCTGAAGACAGAATTTCCAAGGTCGTGATGGATTTTTAAATGAAGCAAAGCCCCATCACAGCTTTACTCCACACGCTCCCAAAGAGCAGTGAAAAGAGCCCAGAGAGCTGCAGGCTGGGATGGAGATGCCTGTGGATTCGGATGGGAAGGAAGCCCCCAGCCCAGCCCTAGAGCTGAGCCTGAGCATTTCAAATCCCAATCCCAACTTCCTGCCGATCACAGAGTGCCCGCACTGTGCTTTTGTTTCTCTATCTAAACGAGGCCAGGCCGGGTCACAGCAAGAACATTTTACGGTGTGAGCAGAAGTGTTTTCTCGCCGAGCACACATGAGGGCAGGAGTGTGAGAAAGCCCTGGAAAACTCAGGATGTGATGCTGCAATGACCTCGGTACCCACCTAGGATCTACCTGGGCACTGCATTATCTCATTTGCTGCATGTGGGAGAGCGCTGGGGAGCTCACACGTGCGGGGAAACCAACTTGGATCCTGGAAGCAACATCCTTGTGCTAACGAGGTGCTCCACCTAAACTAATTAGCCTTGCCTTTCAACAGCCTTAATTAGGTGGGGCACCATCCTGGGCTGTTGTGGCTGGACGGTTTCCGGCTCTGGAGCTGGCTCAGCCACAGCCGGGCCAGGATTGAGGATTCCTACCGAGGATTGAGGATTCCTACTGAAGATTGAGGATTCCTAACGGGAGCTGCGTGTGCTGGAAAGGGGCTCTGCTTGTGCCAGCCCCCAGCCCAGCCTAACCCATGGGCTCTCCCCATCCCAAACTCCTCCATGCCCACCTCAGTCCATCCTCACATCAAAAAAAAAATCCACCTCGTGCACCCCTGCAGGTGCCCCAGAACCTCCTCCTCCTCTGAAACCTCGAGGTGATTTTCATAAGAGGCCCAGGGCACGGAAGGAACTCCCCAGCCAGACCGCACAGCAACGATCTGAGTTCAACCAGAGGAAAAAACAACCCCAAAGTCTGAGAGGCGCCGAGGATTTGCTGGGCTCTGTGTCACCGTTTCACAAGAGTTTGGCAAACCATGAGCAGAAAAGTCCTGGCTTGGATCTGCCCCCAAATCCAGGTGGTGTTTTCATCTCCAGACCTGTCTGGAGCCATTAAATCAGGTTTTAACCTGGAGATAATAAAACTTCTGGTCTAAAGAGTGTGTCAAGAGTGAAAGTCCTTTGTGGTGAAATAAATGCTGGGGTGGGAAATGGAGGAGGAACCTCAGGGATGAATCCTGGAAGTTCAAAGCCAGACCTACCTGAAAAGCTCAGTTTGGCCACTGGCACTGGATGCAAAGACCAAGTTAATTAATAATCCTTAGCTCTTCAGGAGGAAAATTATTCAGATATATTAAATAAGGGGCAGAGCAAGGCTGCCCACGTCACCACGGAGAACAGGCCACTGGTAAAATGCTAGACCTGTTTAAATCAGGTTCCTTGGCTCCTGGGGAGGTTAAAAGGTCACCATCTAACACTACATTTGCCTCTATTTCAGCTCAATTTGATTTCCTGAAGTTTCTCAATATGAAAGTTAAGAATGTGGCTTTGGGAAGAATCCCAGCTCTAATCCATAGGAATTCTTTAAGACACATAACACCCCTTGTGTCACCATGCCTTGCTCGAGCCATGGAAAGACAGGACACAAAATCACCCCTTACATTTTGAGTGAGCATTTCAATTATATTAATTATAAAATATAACAAATTTTTTTTTCATGGCTAAATGTAATTACTTGAAATCATTATCCTTTAGGATGGCAGCTTAAAACCAGCTTTAGTTTGGAATTTTAATCTGTTTTCCTCCAATAGGTATTTTATGTACCCAAGGGGGAAATGTCAACCTCGCCAATTCACCTCAGCTGAACTTTGTGCCCTTGGTTTGCCTCTCACCCAAATGCCTGGGACTGTCATCCCCCAGCTGAAATCCAGGGATATCTGCAGGGAGCGGAGTCACCCAAGAATGCAGAATGTTGCAAAAAATGTCCTGTTTGGATTGGGCTGTGCAGGAAAGCCGTGAGTCAGTGCTATCGGCAGATCTGGGACTGCAGCGTGGGACAGGGAGCAGAACCAGCACAGAGAGCTTGGACAATCTCAATTTCCTAACCCACAATCCTCCAGCTGTTAAAATTGCAGAATATTTTGTGTGCGAGCTGGATGGCGGCTCCCCAAAACACACAGGTTTTGTCCATCCCTGCACCATAACTCTGATTTTGGGGTGAACCTCAAGCCCCAAACTCCAAATCCTCAGTGGCTGACAGCAGAGCTGAAACATCCCCGTGCTAATCCTGGGTGTTCATCTCCCTCAGTGCACTGCTGGTGACTCACTGGCCTTTCTGCTTCCCCGAGTGCACACAGAGCTTTCAGAATAATCTGCTGAAAATCACGGAGTGAGTCCCACGGGGAACGGGGTGGGGAGGAAGAGGGAGATGGCAGGAGCCTACAGAGCAGCATCATTTGTTTTGACAGCTTTTAATGTTCCATATTAAACCCTGCACGTGCTGATCTCCACCTGAGAGCTGAGGCCAGCACACCCTGGCTTGTTTAAAAGGTGTGTTTGGGACATGGCATTGTATTTTTCCTGAAATTACCAGGGAAACAACATCAGATTCATTCCCTGGTTACCCACAATCAGATTCTGATATTCTAAAACACTAGATATTAATTTATTTGTAGGGGGTTTTTTTCCCTAGATTTGGACTATTTTAACCAAATGTGAGGATTCTGAGTCCTGTACGACAACATTCCTTAAACCTGGGGTCAGTCCTGGCCCAAATCAGGTTTTTTACATCATAGAGATGCCTGGAAGGGACAGATGGGGACAGATGTAATGACAGGCAGACTTGAAAATGTCACCACTCCCCAAATGGCTGCAGCCAGCAGGGCTAAGAACAGCCCATCACACTCAAAAACCATTTGACTGAAGCCCCCAAAATACATTTATTTAAGCACCGCGACCTGAGTTGAAGGAAATCAAAATGGCAGCATTAAAAGCACCTCTTATTAACAATTCCAGTTCAAATATCAGATTGAAATGGAAATGTTTCCCACAATTCCAGTTCAAACATCAGATTGAAAAGGAAATGTTCCCCACTGAAGGTCAGCTCTGGCTCAGCCTGCTGGGGATTATTCCTGGCATTCCTTTTCCTGCTCTAGGTTTTATACTCTGGGGCATTTTCCAGAACTTCTTACAGTTAGCAGCACAAGAGGCACTTGGTCACAGCTTGGCCAAGGTCTCTGCGCTATCGCTCATGCTGCCATGAATTCTGTGCAGGAAATTCAGCACAATTCACACAATTTGGGTGGATTTCAGGCTGATTTCAGCACATGACTCCCCACTCGAGGCAACGTGCAGCAGGAGCTGTTCTAGCAGCACTCAGAGCCACATTGGGAGGTGTTACAAAAAAAGAGGGAGCAGCTGCTGCTGGAAATTGTGGTGTGAGCAGCATCTCTGCTTGGGTTCCTCCTTCCTGACCTAGGGAGGGTGAGGAGCAGATTTTTGGCTTTTACCTGCATGGGATGCTCCCACTGGAAGGGGATGGAAGCGTTGAAAAGTTCTGTGCAATAGAGTTGAAACCCAGGGAACTGCAACAGGAATTTTGGGAAATACCCTGCCCAAAGATCTGGAATTCAGACGGAGGCCCAGCAGAATTTGAGGAGGAGCTGGATGGGGATCCTATCCCATAAACCAGAAACACTCCAGTTCAACTGGGAACTTCTCCCTGGAGTTCTCTTCTTCAAGAGGATCTTTTGGGAAGAAAAAGGAGGAAAACATTTCACAGCTGTCAAATGCCAGCAAAGTCCATTTCCAACAAGCCCTGCACTTGTGTGTGTTTGTTCTTGGAATTTTCTTTGCAGGACTGGCCCCACGCTGTGCTCAGTGACAATCCCTACGGAACAGACATTATCCCACATGCTCCTGGGCTGTCCCAGAGCAGCACAAATGCTCCCAGCATGGATCCTAACGTCCTGTTCTCCAGTCAGCAGCAGCAGGGACACGATTTTGGGTCACTTCTTGTAAAATTCGTACAGGGAATGAGGCAGGGAGGGAGGGAAGAGGCACAGGAACACAGGCTGGCTTTTCCACTTCCCAGAATTCTCCCCTGGTTTTTCAGAGAACACAAAGACTGCTCTGACCAACTCCTAATTTTGTCAGCATAATATCTGGTATTTAAAGAAAAAGACAGTGCTTGTAAAATGTGACATTTCAGAAGCATTTTGGTATGAAGTGCTAAGCCTGACAAACCTCCCCGAGCACATGAAAGGTCTGACAGGATTGGACCCACTGGGAATGGAAACACTGGGGTGTCTGGAATAAGCTCCAAGGGACCTGGCAAGCTGCAGCCAAAACCTCTCTCCAAATGCCTGGAACCTGGAGGCTTTTGAGGTCCAGGGGAAAAGTCTGTTTCAGAAAGCTTTTGAAGAGTGTGAAGGTGTGGTGGAGGAGTTTAGCACGCACAGATGATTAATTTGCTCCTGGAAAGGGAGATTTCTGACAGCAGGATATTTATACTGGAGTATCTACATTAAAATGCACAGTTCCTTTAAAATTGAATTTAACCATGGAGTTGCTTAGCACTGAATAATGGATCCCAGCAAAGCTTGGGTCAGATCCTGCTCCTGGCTCACGTCTGTAACTTCCAGAGGCACAGTCCTGACTACAAAATCAAAATATATTAATTGTCAAATCAACACCTTGCAGGATGTTGGAAGGATTTTTTTTTATTATTATTATTCTGAATTTCTAAAATGATTCTGTGCTTGAATGCACAGCAAAGCAAATCAATGCTACCTTTAGATGTGAGAATATATCCCACAGGGAGAGGTGTATTTAAATAGTTTTTAAAGGCTACTGTTTAAAACATTTAATTGTTGGTAATCATATATATTTACAGTGAACTGAATGAACTCTGAATAAACTGACAGGTTTGATTAATAACCATAAATAATTAGCAGCTGTTTCCTTTCTGTCAAAAAAGGTATTGCAATTATAGCATCCTTAAGGCTGTCATTTACAGGCACTTCTTGGAGCAAATATTACAATGAAATGTTTCATTAACTCTTAGTGTAACATTCCTCCTCTCTTGCACAACGATGCTTACATTAATTAGCACACCTCACTTGGCTAAAAATCATTTTTAGCTCATCGGGAGATGAAACTGTGATAAAACCATCACATTTCTGGATGATTTGAACATCGAAATGATCAATATGTTCATTGTTCAGTGTCAATGTCTGGCAACTGCTGAGTGTGAATCAGAATGGATGCAATTCCAAATGAAACTGAGGGAAAAGTTCCAGAGCAACTCTTTGCTCCCTCTTTTAATTCCACCTTGATTTTTAAAGCTCTGGAAAGTTTTCATCTTTGTTATTTTTTAACTGTAGAGTTAAGTCTGGTGAGCAGAATGTCCCTGCAGAGGAACAGCAAATTCCAATTCTGTCCTCCAGGAACAGCACTTTCCCTTCTTTATATTCCCCTCCAACCTGGAAACAACCCCTGCTCCCAGCAAGATGAATAAATATAAAAAAAATATCTGAAAATTCCTGCCGGACTATGATTTGACTGATGAGAATCATTAGAAACACTTCTTAAACACAATAATAAAGCAACTTCCACTGGGAATCAGACCCTGCAGGAGGACAAAGGTTTGGCCTTTGGAGCTGGCTGTGGGATTTGAGCAGTGCATTTCCCTGGGAATGTCCCCACACGGATTTTGGATGCAGCCTCTCGCTCTCCCATGGTGTGTCCAGGACACAACGCTCTGCACTGAGCTCAGGAAAGAGAAACTTAGAAATTCCTCCAGAGCTGTGGGGCTGAGCTGCTGCTGGGAGCTTTGGGGAGGCCCCTGCAATTCCCAGTGCCTGGAAATGCTGGGACACGGAAGCTGAAAGGACTCGACCAGTGGGACAATGTTTATCCCTAAGGACGTGCCCTGCGACCTAAAACAAAACAAAACAAAACAAAAACTGCCAGAGGTTTGTTTTGGGTGGTTTTGTTTGGTTTGGGTTGTTTTTCCCTCCGATCCAGGACACATCTCTCCTTCTCATGTGGAATGGATTCGGGGTGCCCGGGGCTGCGCTGTCAGGATCTCCCCCAGCAGCCCTGATGGTTTGTGCGCAGCAAACAAAGGAGACACAGATTTTATCAGCGCTGATAGCAGCGATGGCACCGCCCGATTGTCTGCGGGAACCTTGTGCAATGCAGCGCCATGGGAGCGGAGCGAGTGGAGCCGGGACAGCGCGGGACAGACAGAGGGACACAACGGGACACAGGGACAGAGAGACACAATGGGAGAGAGGGACAGACAGAGGGACACAACGGGACACAGGGACACAACGGGACACAGGGACAGAGAGACATAATGGGACAGGGACAGACAGAGGGACACAACGGGACACAGGGACACAATGGGACAGAGGGACAGACAGAGGGACACAACGGGACACAGGGACAAAGGGACACAACGGGACACAGGGACAGAGAGACATAATGGGACAGGGACAGACAGAGGGACACAACGGGACACAGGGACACAATGGGACAGAGGGACACAGAGGGACAGACAGAGGGACACAGCAGGACAGACATAGGGACACAGGGACACCACAGGACTGCGCTGCCCCCAAGGTCCCTGTGCCACCACCGCGGTGCCTGGGCCACTCGGAAAGGAGCCACCCATCAGATAAAGCCCTTGAATAACTCGGGCTCAGCACTGAAATGACAGCCTCACCAAAAACCTGGGGTTTGGCTCTGTGACCGCTCCAGAAACACGTGGCTGCTGCTGTTACAACAGACCTGCTCCTCCTGGCAAGGCACAGCTGCTCCCTCACCTCCCTCCGTGTGTCCTCAGGGCCCAGCTCCCACTAATGCCATAGGATTTAGCTTTTATGGTTTTCAGATCCTGTGCTGCTTTACTGTATAACTCCAAACCTCCGTAGCCTCTCAGGGGCTGCTCTGTTTCATTCAGACAAAACAATTCCTCTCTAGGTCTGAAACTCAAGGACACCTCACTGTCCCAGGCCTCAACAACAGTGACCTGGGAGGGCAACCTGAGAGTAAATGACTTCATTACTTGAAGCTCTAATTGGAGGATTAACCCCTGAGATGTAAATGGACCAAACCTATGAAAAACTTGTGACCATCATCCATCCTGGGTGTAGCCCCTCGGAGGCTTCTGACTGCCCAAGGTGCACCTATTGAAGGGTTTTAATAAATAACTGCTTTTATTATCTGAATATTGCCCAGCCACTTTTAGGTAGCCACTCCAAGGCAGCACCAGCCCCTTGGGAGCCAATCTTGACTGGGAAAAGGGACCAGAGCTGTCCCCAGCCCTGGGTGTCTCCCATGGGATGAATGCTGTCCCAGAGAGCAGAGCTGTCCCCAGCCCTGGGTGTCTCCCAGAAGAGGTGAATGCTGTCCCAGGCAGCCCCAGGAATCCAGGAGGACAGTGGGAATGCTCAGGGAGTCCTGCACACCCACGGCTGCAGGAGGCAGCTGGCCCCGGGGAGTGACAGGCTCCTGATGGCAGCAGCACGTGGAGCATCTTCATGTGACATCCACAGGTGGGGTGGAGGGGAAAACAGTTTTTATCTGTTGCTATGGAGTCGTGATTAGCTTGTGTGTCTTCAGAGCCTGCCGAGGAGAAATGAAGGCTATTTTCTTATATAGATGTCATGAAATCAATCCTGGCAGGATTTTGGGAGTCAAAGGCTAAGCAGGTTTGCCTGAATGCCTCCTGTCACTTGATACACAAATAAATCTGGCCAGGGGACCTGAAACAAGTGTCACTTGTCATCCGGAGCCCATCACAAAAATGATTTTTTAGTCTCGTTTGAAGCCGTTTATGCACACAGCAACACAATAAACGTGTGTTCAATAAAACACACCAATTATCTTCACCGAAAATGAGCCTTAGAAAATGAAGCAAAAAAACCACCCTTATTGCAAGGGGTGACTTCAGAAGAAACTTTTCCCTTATTCTCTCCAAATGCTAAAAGCAAACCTGATGTTCTTCTTTTAAAATGTGTCTGCCTGTAGGTCTTTGGCACAGGTTTGCTGCTGGGAGGGCCGGCAATCTATTTAATGACTGCATTGACGTCAATAGCATAACTGAAATACTTACTAAGATGCATGAGTCCAACTTTCGGGGGGTGTGTTCGAGGCAGGCGGGCGCAACACGCGGAACGGAGTCCCCGCAGGAATGAACTCCCCCCGGAGAGCCGGCAGCAGCTTCGGGATGGCCCCGTGCTGGCTGGAGCTGCCTCAGCCCCGCTCTGAAATTCGCTTTGAAATGTTCTTTTCATCCGGCGAGCGGCAAGAATCACCGCAGCGCTCGTCTAGGCGCGTCATTTAGCTCATTATCTACCTGATTTCTTACAGGGGTTTGGGTTTGTGTCTGAATAATGTGCATGGTGCCTGCGCTGCATCCTTTAATAAGAATATCTGTAGGTGCTAACGAGGCTCCGTTTGCGACTCTGTGGCTCGGCTGCTCAGGAACTCGTGGTTCCTCTGCGCTCCTGCAAAAGCACAAAGCACCGCAACCATTTGACTTTTAGGGTCGCTCTCCAAATCTAAAGGTCTAATCTTCAGCCAAACTCCCAGCAAAGAAACGGAATTTCAAACTGGATCCTCTCCTCTGTGCGTGCCCAGAGCCGTTCTGCACGTGCCAAGCAGAGGAGGATGGTGCAAGAGCAGCAGCTCCCTGCTAATTACTCGGGATTCAGAGATATTTGTAACCCAGAGCTCACTCGGATGCACAAGGCTCCTGAACTCCTAACAAAAGCTTGGGGCTCTCAGTAGCATGAGCATTATCCAGTCTTTGTTTACGCTTTACACAAAGCTTCGTGCACGAGTCTGTGTATGTCCTACACCCACAGGAAAAATGAAAGAGTACAAGTTTGGAGGTCGTGTAAAGGCATGTGAGAAGCGCAGACAAACGTGCCGAGGTACAGGAAAGCACGGCTAAGGCACAAGGAAGAAAAACACCGAGCCTTCCCTCCCATCCCCAGAGAGGAATTTGAACAAAGCTTTAATCCCCTGAGCCCTGAAATGCTGTGGGTGACATACCCCAAAGGGCTGTGCCCCCAGGCTTGGGGCTGCTGCGGCAGATCAGCAATTTTGTGTCCTTAATTGTGAGGAGAACTGTCATTAGTCCGTGCTGAGAGTATCCAAGGGCATCTTGAGAAGATTCTCTGCAAACCCCCCACAGCCCGGGAAAAACTCGGTGCTGTTGGATCCATAACTCTGTGCTTTGCTCCTGTCACCACTGGTGACATTAAATGTGGCCAGTGGATCAAACAGGAATGGGCAGACAAGGGATTGACAGTGTGGGAACAAAACAAGTTTGTACCAAATTGTGGGAGAGCGAGAGGCTTTGAGTGACGGTGGCAGGCAGTGAAAGGTGATTTAATTCAGAGGGAATAAGGGTCACTGAGGGGAATAAACATGGAAGTAGGAACAAAACCAAGCAGGAAAAGTCAGGCTTGTGGCTGGTTAAAGGTGTTATTGGTTGAATCATCGGGCAGCAACTGCAGACCTTTCACTGGGGCCAGGGGAGGGGAGAGCTGGATGGAGAAGGGAAGGCACTGATGGATTCCTGAGCCCAAGGTGGCATAAAGGTCACTGAAAGTAACTGTGGCAAAGGCCACACTCAGCAGAAACAAAGGGAGACAGGAGAAAGAAACCTCAGGAGAAAGAGCCCTCATGGACACTGTGTTCTCTCACTGTTCCTGGAGCAGCAGCTTGCTGCCCTGGCCCTGCACAGCTGCTGGGGATGCCATGCACCAGGCAGGAACCCTGCAGCATTCCCATCATCCTGCAACCCTGCAGCATTCCCATCATCCTGCGTGGTTAATTAAGGACTGATGGACTTTTGCTGTGGCTTTGTATTCCCACGCTATGGTTCCTCGGTTAATTCATAAAAGCCATTTTGTGCGTTCCCGTGAGCTGCGGTTATAACAAAATAACAGGAAAAATCTGCCAGATTTACTTCAGCTGATACCAAGGACAAAACACAGGATGTTCAATCCATATTCCCCTTCCTTCTCTGGCTGTGCTTGCAAGGTTAAAAAAGCTCTGAAATTCACAGTGACACCAGCAGTGACTTTTGAAGCCCTTTGTCCCAGGAAAAACCCGGCCAAAAGTTTTACTACTTAAAGAAAATGAAAGCAAAAAAGAATTTCCTCATTTCACCACAGCACAGCTCAATTATTCCACCACGGGCCTGGGTCCTCAGTGATGCAACAACAGCAACAGATTTGGCTGTTGTTGCTTGGAAAATCCTGGAATATTCCAGCTGGAGTAAACAGCTGGCATGTATTCCTTGCAGTGCAAATGCTGGGTGTAATTTTATTAATGCAGCCTCCTTTGCTGTAAACCCCGAGTTCTGTATTTCTCAAAACAGGATATAAATCACCTCATTAATGAGAAATCAAACGAGACATCCACAAGATGCTCACAGTGATGTCAGTGGGTTGTGGTAAAGCCATGAATCAATGGGTGACACTGGAGGGTTAAAATCAAATTCCAAGCTTCAACAAATCTCATGAATCCAAACCCAGTTCTTTCCAAATACAGTCTTTTATCTAGAGAGATGTGAAGCAGCCTGGTCCCAATCAAAACACGACTGCTTCCTTCTGCAAAACCTTCAGGAAAAACACTCTGCATCCTCTCAGCTGCTGGCACAGAACTGGAAGGGTTCTGATAGGAAAATCTCTGCTTCTGTTCATGATTTCCAAGCAGAAGCCGTCAAGGGGGGAAAAAAAGGTGAAAACATTGAAAAAAATCCTTAAAAGTCTCTGTTCTTACAGAATTAAATGGAAATTTCCTTAGAAAGTCAAGGGTTCTGCTCATTTTCTGCTGCCTGGAAAGGAATTCAGTGTGACAGCAGCTGTGAAGAGGCAGAGGAAGGCAATGAGCTGAATTTAACCAAGAACCCCAGGATTTTCTACCAGTAGTGCCAATATTGGCTGGTTTTATGTAGGAAATCACCCAACTTCCTATTCACCTCAAAAACGCATCTCCTTCTTACCTACAAAGCAACACAAATCACTGAAGCTGCAATGATCCAACTCACTTTTAAAAATTTGATTTGAAGGTTTCACCTAAAAGCAGTTAAGATTTGTGCTTAAAAACCTATTTACTTGAGGGGCCACAAATCTAACCTTTACAAGGTGACACAAAACTCACTTTACAGTTCTGTGTGTCAAACGCTTCATTCCTAAAGGAATTGTCATGTATTCCCAGAATCAGAAGCTTGAATCAGCTAAAAAAGTACCAAGTGTCCTACAGCTCACTTTGGAAATAGTGTAGAAGAATATCCCCAAAGTGTTAAAATGTTGAGAGCAATTTTTTTTCCACGGAAAGTGTTAAGAAAATGAAGCTAGAATTCCTGGAAGGGCATTCTCTCCTCGTTATTAGATTGTCTAACTTACATAAACAGATCTATGGAAAGCCTAGGAAATTTTCCATTTTTTTTTTTTTCCACACAGGCACAAATTCAAAGCCTCGCTAGACCCAGCTTTAAATCATGCATTGAGCTGCATTCCTGCTGGCTGTGACAGAAAGAAAAGGAGTTTAAGATTGCCTTGTCCAGTTTTGGTTTTGCATCAGAGGTTTCCATCTCCCATTAACAAGTTTGGAGGAACCTCATCTGGAAGTGTCCAGGACTCTGCATGTCCCCTGAGAATAAATAACACACAGCAGGAGAGGAAATGATAGCTCTCCAGGCTTTACACGCTGTGAAAATGAAGCTTTATTAGTCCCTCCAAGCATGTAATTATTGGAAAGGCTGAGATTAAACCTCACAAGTGGGCACTGCTCCAAATCTTATCTCCTTCTCTCTGGAGCAACCTTTGAATTAGTGTAAGTAGGGCCAGCTCTGATCCTGAGCGGGGTTCTACAGACCCTCAGCTTGGCTAAACCCAGCTGCCACAGCAAATAAGCCTGTCCTAAGTAATCCTGCTGCTCTTCCTCATCCTTCCCCCTGCCTGAGCAGCCCTCGTGGTGCTGCCCACCCCACCTTGCCCTGGCACCCCTTTCCCAGCAGGAAGCCAGGGAAGTCTCACCCAGGAAAGGTTTTGAGTACACAGATCACATGGAAACAAACTGAAATAAACAGAATAAAAAAAAAAATAAAAAATAAAGACCCAGCTGTGTCTGAGCCTGTTCAGGGCTCGTGGGCTGGGGCTTGTCCAGGCCTGTGCTCACAGGGACTCACAAGAACAGCAGCCACTGTGGCCATGACTATCAAACCAAAATCATGTTCATCTCCTCTGCTAATACACCAGCAGAAACCCCAAACCAAACGATTAAAATAACAATATTTGGAGCCTGATAGTTCTCTCCTATGGGTTTTGCAGGAGGAACCCAGAACTGCACCGGGGAGGGGGCAGAGAAGCAGCTGTGAGCAGAACTGGGCAGTAAATGTTGTGTGCCCTTGGTCTGGCAGCCCGTCCCCAAATCCCACACGTACCTTGCAGGTTCACTCTGGACACAGGTGGCTGACTCGTGGCTGGAGATCTCCTAAGAGGGACAAAGAATTCTGTCAGGAGGTGGGATTTTATCTTTCCAAACCCTGACAGCTCCCTTTGTTAAAAATCCTTTTCCATTCTCCCAAAAAATCCCCCAAACACATCACAAAGATTTGCTGAGCAGTATTGCCAGACCTGTTAGGAAAAGCCAGAGATGGCTGGTCCCTGCCTGCTCCACGAGCTATAAATGAGGAGAAATGTGCCACCATACCATGCAAATTTTGCAATTTTGTGCTCAAAATATGCCTGAAGGCAGCAAGGGCCAGGCTCTGGTGGCTCCCCCCCAGTCAAGGCTTTTTCCCATAAAGCTTTTCCCTACAGAGTGTGGAGTGGACCCTGAAGTGATGCCAAACTGCTGCAAGGCAGTGCCACAGGTAAGGTGAGAAATGTGCCTTTAAACCCTCCAGTTAACACTGGAATTGCTCCTGAGGCAAGGAAGAGGATGCTGCAGTCACTATTGTTTAGCTCTGAAACAGCTGAAGGACACTTTTTGGACTCTGAGCAACAATTTCAGCAGCAATTCCTGGATTTTGGAGGGGCCAAAAGCTATTTGGAAAAAAAAAAAATTTGGTTCAAGTCAAGCCAACAGGATTTGACTGGAAAATGGTGCAGATTCACTCCAAATGTCAACACAGCTCCCTGTGAGATTTGCCAAAGAAAACTGTTAATTTTTCGAGCTGAAACCATGACCAGAGACTTGGTTTTTAAAGGAGTTAAGAAGAGTTGACATCAAAATCAAGACACTTCAGTTTGGATTGACTGCAGTACTTCAAGCTAACCAAAAATGAAACTTTGGGCTTCTGCTTCCCTAAGAAGTTTCGGATCCATTTTAAATGAAGCCAGATTTCCCCACACTCTCCCTTCGCCAACCTCCTTCCCTAACCCCAAATTTCGGAGTCAGCCACTGAACTGCAACATCCATTATTCGCCAGCTCTCCTTTGAAGCTCGAATCAAAGCAGGCAGAGCGGCTCAATTGTGCTGCGACTGTAGCTCCGGGGTTTTCTTCAGAAGTGCTCCGGGAAGCCCTCGCTGCCCAGGTGAGGTCTGGAGCGCAATTCCAGCCTCACTCCCAGCCCTCCGACCCGCCGGGCTCCCAAGGGCCGTTCTGGCAGGATGTGCAGCACCCGGGCTCTCTGAAGGGTTCAGCACAGGGCACACACGCGTTGGGTGCTCCATTCCTTCCAAATGTGCCCCGACCTGCCTCCGCTGAGCCTTTGAAAAGCCAAATCTTGAAATCTCTAAAAAACAGAAACTCCCCGATAGGGACACTGCGCCACGGCTGCAGCACTCCCAGAACGGAGGGATCCAAGCTCCAGGGATCTCCAAACCCCTGATGTGCACAGACATGCCTTTGGGGGGGGGGGGGGTGCTGGGGAGGGATGAGCCGCTGTTCCCTACGGTATTCCCCACTCCAGAGCTGGCACCGCTCCTGCCATCCTCAAATCCATGTGCCCATCCTGTTTTGCAGGATTGGAGACGTGAGTTTTGACAGCACTGTCCTTTCTCAGCCACCGCTGTGCTCCGCTGCCCGCTCCTTTCCTCCTGCCTCGGGCTATTACACGGAGCAGGCTCCGGATGCTTCCCGACCGAGTCCTGGGCTGCAATTGCCAAACTCCGGCACTCCAAAGCCATTAATCACCCTCTCCTCTTTTCCAATCAGGAAACTGCTTCAAGAACCCTGACGTTAAAGTCCAAAAAATATGACTGCCAGTTGTTTGTTTTTTTTTTTTCCTCCAGGCCTTAACATTCATATTTTCCAGCAAGTATGTGGGACAGCATCCTCTTTTTTTTTCCTTGCTCAGGCCAGGAGGGGTGGAGGAGGAGAAGGAGTAAAAAAGAGAGGAGAGGACGGGTTAAAGAAAAGATGAGATTTTCATGATTCTCAGAGCAGAAGTAAAATATCACATATAATGAGACAGATGATAAAGCCATGAGCTGGCAGCTCGGCTGCAACCCAGCAGAGCTCTTTGGAAACTGCAGGAAGCTCCGCAGCACCTGGAAGCACATTCCACCATGGGCTGGGATGTTTAGCATGGAATGGTTTTAAAATTTAATGACTTTTACTTTGGCCGGGCAAATGGCTTTATATCTCAATCAAACCTTGGAATGTTTTCCAAAGGACACTGTAAGATGCTTGTGTGTCCCACAGGTTACACCCTCACTTCCTTCCGGCCCTGTCCAGTTTCAGATCCCTCATTAGGGACTGCCAAAATGGTCGAGCTTTCCAAAAAAAGGAAAGCTTAAAAAAAAAAAAAAGAATATTTAAGCCATCTGGTTTTTTATTAACCTCCATCTTGGAATGCAGCAGTTCCTTCCCATCAAAATTTGCCAGTGGGAATCAACAGGAGGAAAATCCTCACGCCTGGATAAAACACTGGTCTTTGTGTAAAATAAAGATTGCGACATTTATTTACGATGCCACTCACACCTGGAGCGGAGCAAGCCTGTGGTGTCTCAGTGGAGACGTCCCTGCACCTCATCCTTCCCTTCTGGAGCCAGCAGGAGTGAGCAGCTCCCAGGGTGGGATCAGTGGGATGGGTGGGTGCACACCAGACCTCGCCAGGAATGAATGATGTTGGTTTGAGGCTGAACAGCTCTCCTGGGGCCAAGCAGGCCAGAGGATGACGATGAGTGGCTCAGTATAAATAGCCAAGGGGAAGTGGTGGTTCTGGACAAAGGCGTAAAAAGGAGTTTGTTTGGCTTCTCCTGTTCAGCAGGTAGAAAAAACAACATCCTCCTCCTGAGTGCATCACCTTCCTCATTCAGAGCAATCAGTGTCAGAGGAAATGATGTGGGATTCAGCCCTCTCAAAGCTGACCTCCAGGATGCTGCTCCTGGGGAAATCCTTGCTGTTCCCAGAGCCCCAAGTTTGGGGTGCCCCCCTTGACATCTGCCCTTTGCCCATGAACAACTCCCATGAGATTGGCTCAGTTGGGTAGAGCCTGGTGCTGATGACCAGACTTGGTTTGTGCAAACCAGGTTTGGGGCTTTGATCCCTCTCTATGAGCCACTTAAGAGCTGGATTTGATTCTGCTGGATCCCTTCCAGCTCGGACGATTGTGGGATTATTATTGCTCTGTGAAGCAGCGGTGCAAATGCAGGGCAGGACTGTGGCTTGACTGAACGGAGATGATGCCTCTGCTCCGAGCTGTCCACATAAGGAATGCCTGGGACAGCCAAGGTGGCAACGTGACAAAGATCATGGAATTGTTTAGGTTGACAGAGGCCTCTGAGATCACCAAGTCCAATCTAGCACGGACAAAGCCACCGCTGACCCATGTCCCCAAGTGCCACATCCACAGGGCTGTTCAATCCTGCCAGCGATGGGGACTCCACCCCTGCCCTGGGCAGCTGTGCCAGGGCTGGACAACTCTTTCTGTCAATAAACTCTTCCTGATATTCAAATAAAGCTCCCCTGGCCCAGCCTGAGGCCGTTCCCTCTCCTCCTATCCCTGTTCCTGGGAGCAGATCCCAAATCCCCCCTTGCTGTCCCCTCCTGTCAGGGAGCTGTGCAGAGCCACAAGGTCCCCCTGATCCCCCTTTTCTCCAGGCTGAGCCCCTTTCCCAGCTCCCTCAGACTCTCTTGGGGCTCTAAACCCTTCCCCAGATCCGTTTCCTTCTCACTCTCCAACCCCTCAATGTTTATTTTGTGGTGTGGGGCCCACAAACGGCCCCCATGATCCATGGTGGACAAGATGAAACACATTGCTTGCTCCTCAGGGAGGACCTGGGGGATGAGGGGACAAGGGGATGAGGGGATGAAGACAGGAAGAGGGGATGAGGGGTGGACACCATGAGAGGATGAGGGGATGAAAGGATGAGGGAGTGAGGGGATGGATGAAGGGTGGACGCCGTGAGGGGATGGATGAGGTGATGACGCCATGAGGGGATGGATGAGGAGCGGAGGCCGTGAGGGGATGGATGAGGTGATGACGCCATGAGGGGATGGATGAGGCGATGACGCCGTGAGGGGATGGATGAGGAGCGGAGGCCGTGAGGGGACGGATGAGGCGATGACGCCATGAGGGGACGGATGAGGAGCGGAGGCTGTGAGGGGACGGATGAGGCGATGACGCCATGAGGGGACGGATGAGGCGATGACGCCATGAGGGGAGGGCAGACAGCGCCCCCTGGCGTCGCGCGCAATCCGCGGCAGGGCCGTGAGGCCATGGCGGAGCCTGAGGCTCCGCGGCCGCCGCTCCCCGGCCCCCGCCGCCCTGCTCGGCCCCCGCCGGCTCCTCTTCGCTCCCCTGGAGTTTAAAAAGCCAGGCTTACTTGTTGGAGGCGCCGTGTAAATTGGTGAGAAGCGTGAAGTTGTTCCTCACGCTTCTTAGGCTGGCCAGCACCTAAGGGAGACAAAACCGCAGGCGTCACCTTCTCGGCTTTAATGCTTTAGGAAAATCTATTTTAGAAGCCAACGTGCCACCGACTCACCTGGGCAAAAGGTGTGACAATCAGGTCGTCGCCATGCCTAAGGAAAAATGGAGAAAATGCTTAAATTCTTAGAAATTTACCTTCAAACAGTATGAAATTCACCTCAGGGAGTGTTTTCCTGAGGGGGTTTTCCTCCCGAACAAACCAGCAGCATTTAGTTAACACCACACGAAAACTTGTTCCTGATGGAAAGGTCACAGTATATATCCAAAACAACCGGCTGGAGCGAGCGTTCGGACTGGGAACGCCAGGCAATAAAAGCCAGGAAATTCAAAAGTTAAGGCTCACGCTTGCACCGCGGTGGAAAAAACCAACCATAGTGGTGTGGGGAAAGGTCACCTTTGAATTTCCTGGCTTTTGTTGATCTCTGTCGCAGTCTTTAGTCTTGTTCAGACGCCGGGTTTTGTCCGGTTGTTTTCATCATGGAAGATTTGAGCAGAAGTTGCGAGCAAAATACATCATTGCCAGCAATAAGAGGGATTTTTTTTCCCCCTCTTTCTTTTTTTTGTGGTATTAGTTATAGTAATTGTGCATGTACGGAACACTCTGTAAGATTTACCTAACTGAGAGATGGCAGGGTATAGAATTATTGAAAAGTTTAAAGCCCATCCAGTCCCACCCTTTACTATGGGCAGGGACATCTTCCAGTATCCCAGGTGGATCTAAACCCATCCAGCCTGGCTTTGGACACTGCCAGGGATCCAGGGGCAGCCACAGCTGCTCTGGGCACCCTCACAGCCAGGAATTCCTTCCCAAAATCCCATCTATACCTCCAGGGAGTTGTCCACCAGTGCTGGACCCCTCCAAATTGGAATTTTCCCTGCTATGCTGCCACAAAGGTCATCCCCTTATCCTCACTGGGGTATTAGTGCTATTAAGTCTAAATTTAATTAAAATTGTCTCCACACTGATGAAAACTCTCTCCCAAGTGCTAACAGAGCCTCGATGCCCACGGTGGATGGACACAGCCATGAATTTGAGGGAAATTATGGGATTCCCCCACCCCAGCACGCTGCTGGGAATTATTACAACCCACCGTTTACACCAAACACTATTTGCATAATTTGAAGTATTTCCTTCAATAAATATTTACTCTGTTTTAACTCACAGCAGGGGTATTTTCTTGCAGAATTCTCGTGGATCTGGCTAATATTCAGATTTCCATTCCATGGCAAAACTTTCACAACAGTTCAACTTTGTTTAACGCGCGCTTTTTTTTTTTATAGCTAAATGGCCACTTTAAAACTTTAAAATGTGCCTTTCACAGTAAAGGGCTGGGAGTCCAGCACACTCTGTGTGTATCAATCCTCTCCATCTCAGCCATCTGTCTAAGCTCATTTTCCACTCAGTTCTAGGGAACAGCCCCCAAAACAGGATGGGGAACAGCAACACCGTAAATGAAAGTACAGCCCAACTTCTCTGCTATTCCAGGATACGGCTTTGAAAGCTCTTCTGCTAAATTCTGGAGAAAAGGGAATATTTGAAGGATGGCATGAGAATATTTGAAGAATGGCATGGGAATATTTGAAGGATGGCATAAGAATATTTGAAGGATGGGAGAGGATGTTGGATCAGCACCTTTTTTGTGCATTCCAGCTATGAAATGTGCCAGTACCACCCATAAGCTCCTGTTAAGAGAGCTCTGAGGATCAGAGCAGCACACAAAGCTCTTGGGGAGTGTAAAACAGAGCTGCATTGGTGCTTACTGTTCACTCGGCAGGGACGAGTTCCTGGACATGGTCTTTGGTGAGAGGTCATAGTCGCTGTCGGATCTGTACAGGAAGGATTCCCGGCGCTGGCTGTGGCCCGGGAATGTGGTGTGCAGGACGAGTCCCGACGAGGAGCTGGCCTGCGGGTCCAGTGGGCTGCGCCCCGGGGACGGGCCGTTCTCCACATCGAAGCTGTGAAGGAAACACAGACCACGGGTCACACTCTGCCACAGAAGGGCTTGCAGGGCATGTGGCACCTCAGTGGGGCTCACCCCATGTCACCTCAGCAGGGCTCACCCCGTGTCACCGTGTCACCTCAGCGGGGCTCACCCCGTGTCACCATGTCACCTCAGTGGGGCTCACCCCGTGTCACCTCAGTGGGGCTCACCCCTCCTGTCACCTCAGTGGGGCTCACCCTGCGTCCCCGTGTCACCTCAGCGGGGCTCACCCCATGTCACCTCAGCAGGGCTCACCCTGCGTCCCCATGTCACCTCAGCAGGGCTCACCCCGTGTCACCTCAGTGGGGCTCACCCCGTGTCACCTCAGCAGGGCTCACCCCGTGTCACCTCAGTGGGGCTCACCCCGTGTCACCTCAGTGGGGCTCACCCCTTCTGTCACCTCAGTGGGGCTCACCCCGTGTCACCTCAGCGGGGCTCACCCCATGTCACCTCAGCAGGGCTCACCCCGTGTCACCGTGTCACCTCAGTGGGGCTCACCCCGTGTCACCTCAGCAGGGCTCACCCCGTGTCACCGTGTCACCTCAGTGGGGCTCACCCCGTGTCACCTCAGTGGGGCTCACCCCGTGTCACCTCAGCAGGGCTCACCCCGTGTCACCGTGTCACCTCAGTGGGGCTCACCCCGTGTCACCTCAGTGGGGCTCACCCCGTGTCACCTCAGCAGGGCTCACCCCGTGTCACCGTGTCACCTCAGTGGGGCTCACCCCGTGTCACCTCAGTGGGGCTCACCCCGTGTCACCTCAGCGGGGCTCACCCCGTGTCACCGTGTCACCTCAGCGGGGCTCACCCCGTGTCACCTCAGCAGGGCTCACCCTGCGTCCCCGTGTCACCTCAGCAGGGCTCACCCCGTGTCACCTCAGTGGGGCTCACCCCGTGTCACCTCAGCAGGGCTCACCCTGCGTCCCCATGTCACCTCAGCAGGGCTCACCCCGTGTCACCGTGTCACCTCAGCAGGGCTCACCCCGTGTCACCTCAGCAGGGCTCACCCCACGTCCCCTGCCCACAGTCACCAGCCGCTCGCTGGCACGTTCCTCCTGTGTGCAAGGAGGACCCTTTGTGACCATAAACATTTATTTCATTTATCCTCGAGGCTCCTGTCCTCACCGCCTCCGCTCACGCTTCCTTCTCGCAGCTCAGCACAGCTCTCAGCATGAGTGCACAGCAGCTGAAGAGGGCAGGGGTAGATCAGGGATGATGGAGAATCCATCCCTGTGAGGCTGGGGAGGTCCTGGAATACAATTCCCAGAGAAGCTGTGGCTGCCCCTGGATCTCTGGAATGTCCAAGGCCAGGCTGGATGGGGCTTGCAGCAACCTGGGATAGTGGAAGGTGTCCCTGCCATGGCAGGGGAAGAATGAGATGGACTTTAAGGTCCCTCCCAACACAAACCATTCCAGGATTCTGTGATTCTAAACACCCCACTCCACCCTCAAGGCCTTTTGCATAAGCCCTGGGGTTCAATTTGCCAAACCTCACTCCAAGTCCTACGAGCACAAAAGGGACTAAAGACACCACAATGTGACAACACTCTCCAGCCCAGCCCTGTCCCCACCTGCTCTGGAGCCAAACTTTGGAAATCCTGCAAGATTTGCAAGCACTTGGCAGTCGTGGGAGCTGGATGCCCAAACCATGTTTTAGCCATTCAAGGTATCAGTTCAGTGAAATTTTAACAGCTGTGCTGCAAAATGAAGGGCTGTTAAAAAACTAAAAGAAAAAAAAAAAAGGCACTAAACTTTTTGTCACCTTTTCCATTTTACACCCACTTTCTTGGCTTCTGGAACCCGTGGCTGAAGTCATTCTGGCCACTCTAGCAAGTGACACCCCTCGTAAACATTGAAAATGAGAGGTTGGCCTCCTTTGCCTGATAGAGACACCAGATGTGTGACCATGGCCCAGAAAGCCAAGTGAGGTACAGCCATGCTCAGGAGGAATTTCCTTGCTTTTGGAAGTCAGGTTTTGTCTCCTTGCAGCAGGAACTGAGTGCTTGACCCATGCTGGATGTTGTCCCACCAGGACACCAGGCTGTGGTCCCTGCCGTGCCTTTCTCACTCCCGCCACTCCTTAATTCAGAAGATTCCCTGAGCACTGGGAATCCAGAAGATCCCTGAGTGGCAGGGAAGACCCCAGCTCTTCCCCCTCCTGCAGCAGGAAGAGCACATAAAGCATTGATGCCTGAACTTGCCTGAATCCTTCAAGTTTTCCAGATTTCTACATCACTGGGACGAGCTGGACACGTTCAGGCTGCCTTGGTGAGAAGCCTGGCACAGCCAGTGCCCAGCTGGGAGTACTGTGGCTCCTCCAGGTCCTGCTGCCCACTTCCTGTGTTCTCCGTTCCAGCACCTGGAGTGTTGCCCTATGGATCACGTGGTTAATCCAACTGAAAAGTTCTTTTATTCCTTTCCTCAAGTTCAACGTGCAGCCACGCCAGCGCTCCTCAGGCTCTTTTTCTCGGCCTCGATCCAGCACTCAGCCACCCACGTGCTCAGCCAGAAGTCAATAGAAAATTCCCCAAAAAGTGACCGATCCCAGAGACTGGAATTACCTCTGCCAGGAGTGAACAGGCACTCCCTGAGATACAGCCTGTGAGCAAAATCTTCAAAAGGCAGGAATAACTCTGTAGTCACTGCTTTTTAATAGTTACAAGAACTGGAATATGGGAAAATATTCCCCTTGGATGATCCAATGTTAGGAAAATGGGACCTGAGATGCACAGAGCAAGAGTTTAACCTTGCGTTTGTCACCAGCTGCTCCTGGTTTGCACAACACCCACCTGGAACTGTGTCCTGATGCCAAAAATATCCCCCAAACAAACATATGCTGGAATTGGTAAGAATTGCAATGGGATTGTAAAATTTCCCTCCCAGAGCTTCATTCACCACTATTTTTCTTCTATTGGAAGTTAACTGCTGAGCTCTGCTGGAAAAACCTCATCACCGTGTTCAGAACACTGCACAGACTGTGAGGGTCCTCTCCAACGTTTGCACACCCCATAGGCTTTATCCAAGTGGAAAAAAAAGCTGCATTTGACTACTTAAAAATAAGGATGGCAGAGTACAAAGCACAAAAACCCCCCAAAATTTCCTTTCCAGTTTATCCTTAAGTAACAGAACTCACAGCGAGACACCCCATTTGTGATATAAATTGTGTTATCTAAACATATGGGCCAGAAATTTGATATCTAAGGTCCCTATAAATCCTTCAGAAATCCCTGTCTCCATAGGAGATCTCTCCAGGACTTGTGGGAGCTGTGAGCATTCCCTGCCTGCCTCCAGCTTGTGTTATCAGATCTATTTACCCACATTTCCCAGTGCTGGACACTCTCAGGGGTGACCGTGTGAGGCCACCAGGGAATCCAAGAGGCTCCAGAGGAGGGAAGGTGACAGCAACACTGCCCAGGGCAGTGGTGGAGTCTCCATTCCTGGAGGGATTTAAAGCCATGTAAATATGGCACCTGGGGACACGGTCAGTGCTGGGAATGGATGGGGTTTGATCATCTTGGAGACCTATTCCAAGCGATTCCACCATCCGTCCTGTCTGTCAGCAGTGCAGAGCTGGGAAGGAAGGTGGCTTTTCCCTGGGTTTCTCTCCACGCCGGCTCTCTGGGATGGCCGGAGGGATGGAGGAGCAGAGACGGCAGAGCAGGGGCTGCAGCTCCATCCCTTCATCCCTCTGCAAGCCGAGAGAAGCCAGATCTCAGGGAAGCGAGAAGGAAGGAGACAGCAGGTGGCAGGAGTTAGCTGCGAGCGGGCACCGGCCCTGGACCTGGCAAAGCTGCGCCTGAGCCACGGGAATGAACAGAGAGCGGAGAGCCAGGAGAAATCATTGTACAGCACAGCGAGGCTCCGTGAGTCACTCCGCAAACAAAGAGAATTCGTAACAGCAACCCCCAACTGCTCAAATGCTGCAGTGTCACTGTGACAACTCCGCGATCACAGCATCTCCGGAGCTGCAAGGACTCACAGGGATCGTGGAGTGCAGATCCTGGCCCAAAATCCCACCCTGTGCATCCCTGTCCAAACTCTCCTGGAGCTGCTCTGGAAGCCTCGGGGCCGGGACCATTCCCTGGGGATCTGGGCAGTGCCCAGCACCTTCTAGGGGTAAAACTTTTCCCAAAAATCCAACCTGAGCCTCCCCTGACACAGCTCCAGACGTTCCTGAGATCCTGTCCCTGTCACAGGGAGAATAAATTGGTGCCTGCCCCTCCACTGCCCTCGGGAGGAGCTGCACACCCTGGTGAGTCTCGCCTCAGTCTCCTCCAGCAGGAACAAGCCAAGTGCCCTCAGCTGTTCCTTGTATTTCCACTCCAGACCCTCCACCAGCTTCAGGAACTGATGTCCCTGGATCAGCATTGCCCACCAGTAGCCTTGAAATGTGGCAGAATTTGGCAAAAAGGTTGGGAACCAGGGATGCTCCTTGATTGGGATGTAATTCAGAGTCATCTGAGCAGTCCTTGCCAGTCAAGTGGTTTCCATGAGAGCTGCACAGCCCCACAGTTCGCTCTGGAGTATGAAACACAAACACATTTCAGCCCAGCAGACCAGGCAGGCTCAGGGATTTTTGTTTATGCTGGGAATTTACACTTTTCCCGAGGATGACAGCACTGACTCTCCAAGAAGGTTCACCATCTGCTTTTCCTTCCCAGAGCCATTCCTGAAGGCATTAGTCCCCATCTCCTAACTACAGTACCACCTTTATGATATCAAATGTTTCCAAAATATTTCCAGAGGTTTGGGCGGACTTTGTTAATTATAGAGCTCCTTTCTGAGAAATGTGATTCTCACCAAGACACCCCTCAGGATTCTTAAAACCATAAAAAAGGAAAAATGCTGTTCCTTCCACTGCCTGGCTGCTCTCTAATGCTGTGCACCTGTTCCCCATTATCTGAGCAGCCTGCTGCTTATCCTAAATAATCTTCCATGTGGAAAGGGCTGGGCTTGAAACCATCAGCACTTAATGGCCCAGGATGGGACACAGGGAGCACAGCCTGGCATGGGCACAGGGCTCCCAGCTCTACAGGCATGACTCACCTTCTCCCCTTCCCGACCTTCTCCCACTTAGGGAAAAAGTTGTTACTCTAAGGAACCTCTTAAAAGTTTAAATCCATCTGCTGGGTTTGACCCTCATGTGGCTCCTGACTTTTTCATCCAGGTGAGACCCCACCTGCAGAGCTGCCCCAGCCCTGGGGAACAACATCAGGAGGACGTGGAGCTGCTGGAGAGATTCCAGAGGAATCCACGGAGCTGCTGCAGGAGCCAGGCTGGGAGAGCTGGGGGTGCTCACCTGGAGAGGAGAAGGATCTAGGGAGAGCTCAGAGCCCCCAAAGGGGCTCCAGGAGAGCTGGAGAGGGACTGGGGACAGGGATGGAGGGACAGGACACAGGGAATGGATTCCCAGAGGGCAGGGATGGATGGGATTTTGGGAATTGGGAATTGTTCCCTGGCAGGATGGGCAGGCCCTGGGATGGAATTCCCAGAGAAGCTGTGGCTGCCCCTGGATCCCTGGCAGTGCCCAAGGCCAGGCTGGAGCAGCCTGGGACAGTGGGAGGTGTCCCTGCCATGGCAGGGATGGAATGGGATGATTTTTAGGGTCCCACTGAAGCCAGACTGGTCTGTGGCTCCATGACCCCGCAGTCTCCAGAGCTCAATGTCCCCACACCAAGCCAGCAGCCCCTGCAGCCCCTCCCAGCGCTGTCACAGCTGCCTGGCACAGGAACCCGCAGCACTGACTGGAGTGTTTGTAACAGAAGCTGTCAGCTGCTGCTAAACACATCATTATCCTCTGCATGTATCCAAAAGCAAAAATATGTGTTTACTTGACTTTGTAATCTCTGGATAAAGAAGTTCAAGGCCAGGTCGGCAGGGCTTGGAGCAAACGTGGCTGGTGAGAGGTGGCCCTTGGCAGGGGGTGGCACTGGATGATCTTTAAGGTCCCTTTCAATCCAAACCATTCTGTGACTTTAATTCACAGTCTGTTTCTGTTCTCCTGCTCAATGGGCACAACAGAGGCAGAATAACCAGAGCCCCTGCCCTGCTCGCACCCAGAGCCCAAAACAGACCTGGGAGATGCTGCTGCTCCCTCTGCAACCCAAACCCACCTTCAGCAGAGCCTCGAGACAAAGACGAGTCTCCAGAGCCCTCCCAGCTCTCAGAACCCACCCAGCAGCACCCTGGGGAGGCTCCTGGTTTGCACTGCAAATGTCAGGGATTGTATCGAGCACCGCGCTGGGCTGGAGCAGCCAGCAGGAAATGATTGGAAAAGTACAGCGGGCGGTAAAAACGAGTTTGGATTCTCTCTATGCACGAAGGGTTCCAAAAAACTTAATCCTTTTCATGTTTACTACAGATAAGCAGCTCGACATTATCCTCTAACAAGTGAACATCATGGGGTTGTTTTAAGTCCCCCAGAGAAGGAATCCTGTGCTAAACTCCAGTTGTTATTTTTCCAAATGTACATCCTGGGCTATTCTATCCTCTTCCAGTGGTTCTCTGCCATTAATCTCTGGAAAATTCAAGGTATGGTTAAACAAAGCAGACAATCCACCTCTATTTTTTCTTCCAGAGATTGGAAAGACGTATGGATGTGAGCATGATCATTCCCAACATGGGCAGCAATGCCATTTCCTAAGGGTTTTTTCCTCCTGAAAACATTCCAGCTAACAACTGATGGAGCAGTTGCTTCCCTTCCTACCCAGCTAAGGCATCACAGGGTGCCCAGAGAAGCCGTGGCTTTCCCTGGAAGTGTCCAAGGCCAGGTTTGGAGCAGTCTGGGATAGACAGTGGAAGGTGTCCCTGCCCATGCCCAAGAGGAGCTTGAAGGGTCCCTCCCAGCCCAGAATATCCCAGGATTCTGTGATGCTCCCTGTGCAGCTCTTACAGCTCCGCTCACTCTGAGGTCACTCTGGGATGCTGTGAGACACTTTGGGTCACTCTGGGGTCATTTCGGGGTGCCATGGGTCACGCTGGGGTCATTTAGAGGTGCCATGGGTCACTTTGGGGTCATTTTGGGATCAGCTGTTCCTGCCCAGCACCCTGCACCCACCCACAGCTCAGCAGCACCAAACCTCCAGCACGAGTTGTGCTTCTGCTGCATGGATGAACCCAGCTGAGTCTCCCCAGGGGGAAAATTGCCACTTTTCCCTGCTGGGAAGGGCTGGAATGGCTTGTGGCCAGTGGCACAGGTGGCACAGGGACAGACACGGGATTTTGGCAGCACCTGCTCTGTGCCACGCTGCTGTCCCTCGGCACAGATGTTTCCATTCCAGCCACAGGGCAGTGTTTATCCCAGCCTGGCCTGGCTGTTCTGCTCTGTTCAGTGTCACTTCAGCTTTTCCAGCTTTCCCAGCTCCAGCCAAGCCCTGCAGCGTTTCTCTGACTGTCTCTCCCAATCCACAGCACACGGATGTTGCCTCTTGTGGCCTGGCTCATGTGACAGGGACACTGGTGTCTTCTGGTGGGATTCCAGGACACCTTCCAGCCCTTCTGCCTCTGGACAAACCTTGATCCCTGCCCAGAACCAGAGCGTGGGGATAATTCCACTCAGCAAAGTGGGAACACGGGGTGCAGCCCTGCCTTTTCCCCACTGGGATATTACTGGCAACGGAAGAGAAATTCCAGTCCTATATTCCATCTTTTATTGCTGCATCTTCAAGCATCTCCCACCCCTCTTAAGTGCAATCTGCACTTAACTCCCTTCCATAGCACTGATGGCAAAGCCAAACCTTCAGCAGGGGTCTCCAGGGTCCCACCCACAAATGACTTCCAGCACACAGGAAAGCATTCCTGGACCCACATCAGGAGGCTGCTGGCCAGAGCCAAGCTTTATTCCACCCTGCCCTTAAACAGAGCATCCTGGCACCACTCCAGAGGCACTTTTGCCTTTTCAAGCAGGGGGGAATAAGCTCTGAGCTGCTTCATTCCATCCAGCCCCAGCTAACAGAGCTCCTCTCGTCTGCTGTCAACCACACTGGAGACAGGAACAAAGTGACAACCGTTGTGACAACCTACAGACACCACAGAGTTTCCATTTCACCTGAGCTGAACAGGCAGCCTTTGAGGTGGAAGATTTACACATTTCCTGCACTAATGTTTTAAATTCCACCCCTCCAGCCCTTCCATGGCATCCAAAAGTCTAGCAATGGGTGAGTGGAAAGCTGCTGTGCTTGGAAATGCATCCAGCCTTTCCATTTGATTCATGGAATAATTATTTGACCTGGTTTTTGGATTTATCTCCATAATTGGGATCCGTGGAGCCTGTCAGTAAAAAGACAGCAAAATGTCCTAAGATGGTATTCAGATCATTAAATCCTTTGGAGACTCAGCCTTTAACAATAATTAATCCAGCAGGGTACATTTCAGCAAAATTTTCCTTGCTTCACATCTCTCAGATGCCTGCATTCCCCATCTTTCCTATCCATGGGAGAGGACTCTGCGATAGCAAATGTCAGTGACTCCAAGGGCAATCTTTTTTAGAGCTCTCATTGATCATTTTGGAGCCAGCAGAAGCTCAATGCAAACGTTGCCTCATCCAAATCACGAGCATCTGCCACCTGCTGCTGCTTGAGGGGCAGATATGGAAGGTGGGAGATCCTGGCCCTTTGGCACAAAGCCTTTGCCCTGTCCGAGGGGTTTGGCACATGGATCACGGGGATGGTTGGGAAAGGCACTGAGGGGCGTGCCAAGTGCCAGAGGCACCGCAGGAAATGGGATCTTTGTGCTAAAGGACAGTGCTGGTGTAAAAACTAGAGGGGATAAAAGGGACAGGAATAAGCTGAGGTTGGAAATCAGAGGGAAATTGTGCCTCGAGAGCAGCCAGAGCACTGAACAGCTTTCCCGTGGGAGTGATGGGGGTAAACACCAACTTGATGTTATTTCTGGTGGGATTAATAGTGAAACTCATGAAACATTGCTCCAGGGAGATCCTAAAGCCCTTCCAGGGCCTAAAGGGGCTCCAGGAGAGCTGGAGAGGGACCGGGGACAAGGAACGACAGGACACAGGGAATGGCTCGCCAGTGCCAAAGGTTAGATGGCAGACTGGGAAGGAATTGTTCCCTGGGAGGGTGGGGAGACCCTGGAACAGAACTCAGGGGAGCTGTGGCTGCCCCTGGATCCCTGGCAGTGCCCAAGGCCAGGCTGGACACTGGGGCTTGGAGCAGCCTGGGACACTGGGAGGTGTCCCTGCCGTGGCAGGAATGAGATGAGCTTTAAGATCCCTCCCAATGCAAAGCATTCCATGATTCCACAGTTCTGTGAAACGCCCAGCCCAGCTCGGGCACAGGCAGAGCCAGGGAATACAGAGCCTGCCAGCCCAGACAGTATTTCCATAAATTTGCATTTTTCCTAAGGCCAGAGAGGCGGAAGGGACCCCTCGGCAGGGACAGCTCTGCCTCCCCTCCTCGGGCAGCTGCAAAACAAAACGGGGGAAAAGAGAGTCAAGCTAAACCCCGGGTTTTAATTTTCTGCCGTTAAATCACATGGTCTGCAATGAGCTTTAATCACCCAGGACAACAAACTGGATTTAGCAGAAGGAAAAGCTTCTCCAATGTGCAGAGAAATCAGAGGTGGTGAGCAGCAAGAACAAAACCTTTTAAAGGAATGATTGTGAGGCCAAAAATCCAGGCAGGGCAAAAATCCTGCAGCACATTTCACGTGGTTTGTGCCAAATGGTGGGGTCAAGCAGCAAATCAAACCCTCTTGGGATGATTTTGCTGATGTGAAAACAGATAGAGCGCTGCTGGCACCCAAAATATCATTTAATAACACTGTTAATGTTCCCCAGACCTGCTCCAGGGCTCATTTTGATCTTCCTTAATTAATGATCCTTTAGAAGCTCTGTTTCATGTTGAAAATCACTTGCTGCAATCACCGTTTTGCAGTCACTTCCTCCAAACCATAAAGCTTTTCAAAAGAAATAAAGAGATGTGGGGGCACTGAGCAAAATCACCCCAAAACTAAAATCTGAAACAAGCCATCAAGTCCAGGAGTATCAAACAACACAACAAAGCAGCCACAACCACTTGGAAATTTGGAATAAATAGGAGCAGAGGACTTGGCATGATTAATTACTGCTTAATTACACAGAAGGTGAAGTTTGCAGTGTGAGTAAGCACAAATGTGTGGGCCTGGCACAAAATCATTGCATCTGATTGCAGTTAAAGCTGCATTCCTGAGCTAATAAGAATTGAGCCATCCTGGGTGTTTTAGGGTATTGATAAAGAGTTTGACCTGAGCTAATGAAGAATGAGTGGGCAGAGGGAATCGATGGCCAAAGTGGATCCATTTAAGAATATTGACTCACTGTGGGGAAACATTTCCTGTGGTGAGACCTGTGCAGGGGAGGCACTGAGGGGTTACCGGGGAGGAAGAGCTGCTGGAGTTCACTGCTGGAACACAGGAGAGAAAACACCTGGAATTAGTGAGGATTTAATGAAAACACCTGGAATTAGTGAGGATCTGATAAAACCACCTGAAATTAGTGAGAATTTAGTGAAAACACCTGGAATTAGTGAGGATTTAATGAAAACACCTGAAATTAGTGAGAACCTGCTGGGAACACCTGAAATTAGTGAGGATCTGATAAAAACACCTGAAATTAGTGAGGATTTAGTGAAAACACCTGAAATTAGTGAGAAGCTTCTGGGAATAGATGGTGCCAGACCTTTCAGTGGTGCCAAGGAGCAATGGCCATAAACTAAAACCCAAATTCCACCTGAACACTGGGAAGAACTTCTTCACACCGAGGGTGGCAGAGCACTGGAAGAGCTGCCCAGCGAGCTCATGGAGCTTCTCTCTGGAGATATCCCAAACCCACCTGGATGTGGCACAGCTCCAGGTGACCCTGCCTCCAGCAGGAATCATCTCCTTTTTGTCCTTCTGGGGCCAGCCCTGGCTTCTCAGGTTGGGAAATGTTTATGGCATTGTGTGGATGCTCCTGGGGCTCATCAGCGAGGCCCTGACAGACTCTGGGAGCCATCAACACCAGAGGCAGGCTGAGAGGCAAACAAGGGGATTCTCCTGATATCCCTCATCCAGAATCCAACATGACACTGTCTATTAATACCCAGTGTCACCCACAACAGCTGACCCAGGGCACAGAAATGTCACCCAGATAACCAGGGCCTGCTGGTGATCATGTGAGGAGCAAACAAGATAAGGAGAGGGCAACAAAACCCTCGTGTTAAAGCTGCTGTGCTGAGCTCCCAGCCCAAACCAGTTGGGGTTTTGCCTTGTGCCAAGGTGCTGCTGTGTTTGGGCAGGGGAGGCTGTGCAGGGCTCAGTGACAGGAGTGAGGGGGAACAGTTTGTGCCAGCCTGGGCAGGGCTCACCCTGCTCTGCTGAAAGGTTTCTTGCTGCTCACAACGCATTCATGATGGGTTTTTACTGTGCTTTTGCAAGGAATGTTCTCTGGGATTGGATCTAAACCCACCAGTGCTTCTCTGTGCGCTGTTAACTCACAAAGCCAAAAATTCTGGCTTTTCTAACTCTGTACCTGCAGTGAGCAAAGACACAATGAATCCTTGTTCATGAGAGGGAAGCAAAAAGCCCCAGAGACAGCCTGAGAACATAACCATGGACACACTGGTGGCTCTCGTCCCCCTGTCCCTGTCCTGGGGTGGCAGAGAGGTGGCAGAGCCACCTCAAGCACCCCTGCTTGGGCTGATGGAGCAACACCTGAAACCTGGCAGCCTCTAAGGCATCCAGAGCTGGCCTAACTCCTAAAGCACAGCACATCTGTGGAGTAGAAAACATAACCCAGCCCCTGACTGAGTGGAATGGCTGAGTTAATAAAGCCTGGTACTTCACCCCTCCTGCAGTGCTCCTTCCTCCCAGCAGCTCCACAATCCTCTGAATGGATCCCTGCTACTTGAGCCTCTTCCTGGCTCAATGGAGCCATTGAAGCCCAGAATAGCTGGGCTGCCTGTGCTGCATCCTCACAAGAGGATGAGATTCTTGCTGCAGTCTAAGAAAGAAAAATCACTTAGCACAAATCAGCTCTTTTTAAACCGCTGATTAAATAGATATTCACAAGACAGAGCACAATGGTTTGGATGGAGCCATTGCAACCCATTACACAGCTCCTCATTCATGCCCAGGAGAGCTTTTCCTTTGCTTCTCTAGTAACAGCAGAGAAAATGAAGCCACGGAAAAGATATTAAATTGCATAAAAATAGGTGAGTGGCAAATTTACAAACACAGAGAAGCACAGAGAGACAGGATTTGGGCTGGCAGTCCTGGCTGCCACTGTCCCCAGATGGGAGCCTGGAGCCCTGCAGCACCAGCCTGAGAAATTCCACCTTTTCTGAAGGGACAATGGAATCCCAGAGTTTATTGAAGGGTTACAGGAGGGGCTGGTCAATACTGAGAAACTCCCTAAAAATCCAAGGAGCTGCTGCAGGGCTGGAGCCCCTCTGGAGCAGGCTGGGAGAGCTGGGGGTGCTCACCTGGAGAGGAGAAGGATCCAGGGAGAGCTCAGAGCCCCTGGCAGGGCCTGAAGGGGCTCCAGGAGAGCTGGAGAGGGACTGGGGACAGGGAACGGATTCCCAGAGGGCAGGGATGGATGGGATTTTGGGAATTGTTCCCTGGGAGGGTGGGCAGGCGCTGGGATGGAATTCCCAGAGCAGCTGGGGCTGCCCCTGGGTCCCTGGCAGTGTCCAAGGCCAGGGTGGAGCAGCCTGGGACAGTGGGAGGTGTCCCTGCCATGGCACACGGGGACAGGATGATGATTCCTGGATCCCACGATTCCATGGAATGTTCCCCCTGCCTGTGGATCCCTGCAGCCCCAGCCCCTCCCAGCCTCGATGAAGAACTGACCTTTGTCATCCTCACACAATCCACCCTCCACAGCTGCTGTGCTGCCAGGTCAGATCTCATGGAAGGTGACAATTTCTTAGAGCTTTGACCATTTTTTGTGTTTCCTCAGGAGAACACTTTTTTTTTTTTTTTCCCCTGCCGGAATCCACTTTTTAACACTTTTAATCTGAAATAAACCCATCATACTCCATCTGTCATCAGCTGGGCTTTCTTTCCTGGAGTTAAACTGGTCTGGGAGAACAGCAGTGAGGGCAGAGTTTAATGGAATAATTCTTAGACTGCACAATTTGGATGCAGCAAAGCAAAAGGGGGTCAGCTTGTTCTTCCAGCCTCCACTCCAAACAATTTAATGTCTTTATGGATGAAAAATGTCGGCAGCCTTTTGTGATCTGAGGGAAACTGGGACATTCAATACAGCCCCACTTCAAACTTTCACTCACAGACCTCGATTCCTTCAGCCAATATTTATTCTCTGGATTTTCCAGAGAGTTCTTCCACACACTTAAATGGAGAGATACAGACAGAGCATCTCCTTCAGTGCCTCTCTGCCCCAGTAAATCTCTGTCCTCACTGAGTGTCATCATCAATCTTGAGTATCCCCAAGTGCCACCAGTTGGGATCCAGCTGCTCTCTCCAGTTCCAGTCCCCTCCCCGGGAGCTCCATGGCCCTGCCAAGGTGGTCACAGGGGACTGGAGCATTTATCCAGCACCAGGATTGGGGTGGGATCACACAGAACCACAGAATCCCATCTGCTCCTCGCTCGGGACCGCCACGAAAGGTTTCTTTAAGAGAAAAAGAAAATTTTGGGTCGCAGAGCCAGTCTCAGCTCCAAGTGAGTCACTCTCCTCCCTGCCCAGCTTTACAAGGCTCAGCTCAGCCGCCAAAGCCCCGAATTTTCCCTGGCTCAGGCTCTCTGGAATTCGTTCCCGGTCCTTGTGATGTCACCCTGCTCCAACGCCCCCGGGGCTTTCTCCGGAGCCGGGAAGCGCTGACGTGGTGGGAATTCTCCTTTTAGCTGACACAGGGATGAGGTGGAAGAAATTCCTGCCTTCAGGATCTTTCCGTGGGTTTTTTTCCGGTAAAATTAGTCCAGGGCTCAGCCTAGCCCTGTTCCTGTCCTAATCCCACCCAGCCCAAGGCTCAGCCAAGGAATATTCCAGGGATTTTTAGAGCTGGGACACAGGTGGGCAAGGAACACTGAGCCACTGATCCCATGGCAGGGAGAAGGGACTTGCAGAGGGAATGGTTCCCAATAAAACAAGAGTGGGGATCAGGGACTCTTGAGACCATCAGGAATGGGATGGCTCATTCCTTATCCACCTGGGATACTGGGAAATTCCTTCTTGGAAAGGTTTTCCAGTCCTGGCACAGCTGCCCAGGGCAGGGGTGGAGTCCCCATCCCTGGAGGGATTTAAAATCCATGTGGATGTGGCACTTGGGGACGTGGGGCAAGGTTTGACTTGATGGTCTGAGAGGGCTTTTCCAACCTAAACTGTTCCATGATCCTACATGATCATGGGAAAAAAAAAAAAATCTAATTTGAAACAGCCAACAGGAGCTCAAATGATGCACCTGAGACAGACTCATTTCATCACTGCCTTCAGATTTTGAAATAATCCATCCTTCCAAACTCATTGCCAAACCATCTTTAAACATCTCTTCCTAAGGGAGTGATAAAAATTGACCAGCAAAGTCAAAACACAGCATAGAGCAAAGATTAAAGCCAAATTATCCATGATCAGCGTAAAAATAATAGACTTCCCTAAGAGAACTGGACACTAAAATGTGATTTAGAGCTTTCCAAGAGCTCTGCCAGCTCACCCTCTGTGTGACTTTTGGAATGCTCAGCCTGTGATGAGTTCACAGCACAGTTCTCAGATTAAAAGGATGTGGCTTTTTTCTCTCTTTTTTTGGGGATCCAAAAGAAGAAACATTTATCCAACCCCTCAGCAAAGCACGAGTGGAGCCTGTCAGGAGCCAGCACTTTGGTGAGGTTCAAGAGATCCCAAATTCCCTGCTTTTAGCTCTCCTGGATGCCACGGAGCAGGATCCTGACTGCACTGAGCATGGGGTGGAGGAGCTGCTTCCCACAGGGCTGGAAAAGGACACAGCAGGCTGGGAATGCTGCTCCAGAGCTCCGGGAGCATCCCCAGCTCCTGCTCCAGGAGCCTCGGAGAGGGTTTCACACTTTCCTCTCCATTTTAGGAAAAAGGTTTTGCCTGTAATCTTCCTCTCACTTCAGGGAGTGGTGGGGATGTTTTTCCTGGGATGAGCTCGGGGCACTGCCAGAAGTTCACGGAAACAAGGACAAAAAACTCCCCAAAACCTCCTGGAGCTCCTCATCCCTGTCTGGGAAAAGCCAGCATTTGGGAAGTATAAGGACAACTCCAAGAGCCCTTCTGCCACCCAACCAGCCAGGAATCCCACATGGATTTCCCCTCCTGTCCCTTTCCAAGAACAGATGACTTCATCCCAAACATTTGTTTATAAACTTCCAAACCAGTAAACGAAGGGTGAAACGGTTTCACAAAAAAGAAAAAAAAAAAGGTGAAGTTTGTGCAAACCCATCCCTGCTAAATCCAAACAAAACCAACATAAACAAGGGAAGATCGAACCTCTCCCTTCTCCTCACATTAAGTCACTCCCAGGATTTCATTTGAAAATCCAGGAGTGTGCGGCGAAGATTTTGTAATTACAAACCAATAAGAGAAATCATCCAGGAGGAATAATTACATAATTCCTCGCTGAACTGGCTGCTCAGAAGAATTCACAGCCTGGAAGAGCTGTAATAAATAGCTCCTCATCTCCTGGCTGCTGCTGCAGCTGATGAGTCACGGCTGTTCCCGGGATCCGATCCCAGAATAGTCCCTGCTCCTGTGTGTGCTGCATGGAAAATCAGCCAGCAGGGGCTCGATGTGAAATGGAACAGCTCTGGGGTCAGCAATGATGCGGCCGTGCCATAACAAACAAAACTGGGCAATGTTTTACTGGAATGCAGGGAATGGGAATATTTCACTGGAATTCAGGGGATGGGGAATGCCCAGCCTGGAGGGATTTGCTGCCATCCCAAAGGATTGGCATGGCTTAAAGTGACCCCAGGGGGTTTCAGGGAATGATTCCTCATCCCACACTTCTGGAAGGAGAGTTCTCCTGCAGTGAAACCATCGAGAGAGAAAAACAGTCATGGAATCAGGAAAACAAAAGGGAACAGCTCCAGGGATGGGATACAGGGAACCCAAAAGGAAGAGACTGCAAAGGCTGGGAATGCCCAGCCTGGAGAGAAGGATCCAGGGAGAGTTCAGAGCCCCTGGCAGGGCCTGAAGGGGCTCCAGGAGAGCTGGAGAGGGACTGGGGACAGGGATGGAGGGACAGGACACAGGGAATGGCTGGAAGCTGAAAGAAGATGGATTTAAATGGGATATTGGGCAGGAATTCCTGGCTGGGATGGAATTCCCAGAGCAGCTGGGGCTGCCCCTGGATCCCTGGCAGTGCCCAAGGCCAGGCTGGAGCAGCCTGGGACAGTGGAGATGTCCCTGCCCAGGGGACAGATTCCCTCAGGGATGGAACTAAGGGGTTTTTTAAGGTCCCTTCCAGTCCAAACCAGTTTGGGACTCTGATAATGCACAAGGAGAGGGTTTTTAATTCACCCAAAAAGAAAGTCTGGACGTTCCCAGTGATCTTTACAGTGAATGTGTTGGAAGGTGAAGGCTGCACTTTGAGATGTGCACAAACACCAGGAGATGAAGGAACGGAAGCAGTTTGGAAATGAGGTTGTGAAGTCAGATGGGGGAAGGCCTCTCCTAGCCCTGTCATTCTGTCAGACTCCCCCACCCGGGCATTTGTCCTACAATTCCCAAAGAATCCTGATATTCCCTGAGAGTCACAAACACACCCTGGTGTGCCATGGAAGGCCAGAGAACACGTACAGGCATCTAACAGCTGATTACACAGGTTAGGAGATTTTAATTGCATTATGGAATCCCAGAATGATTTGGGTTGGAAGGGGCCTTAAACATCATCCCATTCCACCCCCTGCCATGGGCAGGGACATTTCCACTGTCCCAGGCTGCTCCAAACCCCAATGTCCAACCTGGCCTTGGACATTCCAGGGATCCAGGGGCAGCCACAGCTGCTCTGGGAATTCCAGCCCACCCAGGAATTCCTGCCCAATATCCCATCTGAATCCATCTTCTTTCAGCTTCCAGCCATTCCCTGTGTCCTGTCCCTCCATCCCTGTCCCCAGTCCCTCTCCAGCTCTCCTGGAGCCCCTTTGGGGGCTCGGAGCTCTCCCTGGATCCTTCTCCTGTCCAGGTGAGCACCCCCAGCTCTCCCAGCCTGGCTCCTGCAGCAGCTCCGTGGATTCCTCTGGAATCTCTCCAGCAGCTCCATGTCCTCCTGATGTTGTTCCCCAGGGCTGGGGCAGCTCTGCAGGTGGGGCCTCACCTGAGAGGGCTCCTGCAGGTCCCCCCCAGAGCTCTCCAGGCTGCCTCGTGCTGGATCTGCCTCGTTTGCTGCTTCCAGCCCGGAGCTCCTGAGAGCTGCTCTGCCTTCCCAGGAAAGACGTCAGTGCTGCCCTAGATATCAAGGCTGTTGCTCCAAATGCTCCTTCCCAGACTTCCACTTCATTTCTCACGTTATTCCCAGCATTTTTGGGTTCATCCCCATTTCACCTTTCCCACTACCCACACCCAGCCCTTCCCAGCTCCCTCTCCTTCTCCAGCACGCAGCAAACCCGAGTGTTGGTTTATGTTTATTTATCATTTCTCCAGCCTTCACACGGCAGGAATCCTCCTCACCCCCCTGCAGATCTGAATCCCTCCTGCCTGGGTGATCCCAGGCTCCTGGAGCTGCCTGTCCCTGTGGGATCCCAGGGATGCTCCTGGCTCGCCCACTCTCATCCTCAGCTCCCTTGTTGGGAGCCTCCACTTGAGTACTCCAAGTTGTATTTTGTGCTCTCCTAAAATCCCAAAATATCCAGCCTGTCAAAAGGCAGCTCCTCTCCCGTGTTCCTGACTCCCAGAACAATCCCACCAATCCCAGCTGCTGTGCTTGGCTCCTGCTGGGGCTTCCCAGTGTGGCCCAAACCCCAGAAATCCAAACATCCCCAGCCAGGGAGGCACCATGGAATCTACTGCTTCCAATGGCACAAATCTGCTTTTTTGGCAGCTACCCCTGGAAAAGTTGAATCCTGTGGGAGCAAGAATCCCCACCACTACCTGGGCATTTTTTCCAGCCATATTTGCTTTTCCCAGTCCTCTGTTTTTTCTGTTTTCCTACCCAAACAATAATCAAATAAAGCAATAATTCCAGGAGTTTATATCATCAAACTATCATGTTTCATCCATGGCTCCTAAAATATTTCCTAAAGGAATCCAACCCTTTGGATTAATTTACCTCACTCCCATTTCATCAGCAAACCTACACCTATGGCCTCCAAGTAAGAAAATAGGGATAAACATCAGGTTGGAATTTCTTGGAGCTTCCAGGGAGCAGTGAGCATCATTCCCTCACAATGAGTAGGAGCACTGTGACATTTCCTGGGACATTTCCTAGAATTCCCCAACCCCTGTGATCCAGCAGATCCCTGGGAAGCAAAGGGATGTGGAAGGGAATTGCTCTAATCCCAAATTCCCCATGTGCCATTTGTATTACAACCCCAAATTTCCAATCCAGGCAAACCCAAACAGCCAGGAAAAGGAAATGTGGGAATCTTCCATCAGGAAAGTGGGAACTTTGTGAAGTTTCAGAGTTGTGGTAACCACCATGGGACTAGGTTTAGTTTTGTTGTTACCCTTTGCTGGAATTGTTCAAGTTTATTTGGAAATAACATGGAAATAAAAACATCTGAGGCAGGCACAGCAAAAATTCCTTAAAACTTCCCACTGCAATCCCAGGGATGAATGCCAGAGTGGGGCCAAGCTCCCCTGCTCAGGATGGAATCTGCCTGGAAAGTTCCTGGAGAAACTGAGCTGATTTGGGGAATAAACCCAGGAGCTGATTTGGGAATAAACCTAGGAGCTGATTTGGGAATAATCAGGAACTGATTTTGGGAACAAACCCAGGAGCTGATTTAGGAATAATCAGGAGCTGATTTCAGGAATAATCAGGAACTGATTTTGGGAATAAACCCAGGAGCTGATTTGGGAATAACCAGGAGCATATTTGGGAATAAACCTAGGAGTTGATTTGGGAATAATCAGGAACTGATTTTGGGAACAAACCCAGGAGCTGATTTGGGAATAAACCTAGGAGCTGATTTCAGGAATAATCAGGAACTGATTTTGGGAATAAACCCAGGAGCTGATTTCAGGAATAAACCCAGGAGCTGATTTGGGAATAAACCTAGGAGCTGATTTGGGAATAATCAGGAACTGATTTTGGGAATAAACCCAGGAACTGATTTGGGAATAAACCTAGGAGCTGATTTGGGAATAAACCTAAGAGCTGATTTCAGGAATAAACCCAGGAGCTGATTTGGGAATAAACCTAGGAGCTGATTTGGGAATAATCAGGAACTGATTTTGGGAATAAACCCAGGAGCTGATTTGGGAATAAACCTAGGAGCTGATTTGGGAATAATCAGGAACTGATTTTGGGAACAAACCCAGGAGATGATTTAGGAATAATCAGGAGCTGATTTCAGGAATAATCAGGAACTGATTTTGGGAATAAACCCAGGAGCTGATTTGGGAATAACCAGGAGCAGATTTGGGAATAAACCTAGGAGCTGATTTGGGAATAATCAGGAACTGATTTTGGGAACAAACCCAGGAACTGATTTAGGAATAATCAGGAGCTGATTTCAGGAACAATCAGGAACTGATTTTGGGAATAAACCCAGGAGCAGATTTGGGAATAAACCCGGGAGAAGCTCTGGTGCCCCAGCCCCAGCTGCTCCTCCTGAGCTGCAGCACCTCTGGGCTTTGGCTGATTTTGTTTCCTCTCCTGCAAAGTTCCATTTTCCCCTTGGCAGGAGAGCCCAGGTTTAGCCGGGAGAGAACTCCCGCGGCTGACTCAGGGATGTCTTTTGGAAGGGAATCCAAGCGTGGATCGGAGCCCCTTCAGCATTCCCAAGGGACGCTGAGGAGCCCCAGGGAAATCCAGGAGCACCCAGGGCCGAGTCCCTGCCCTCAGCATGAGCTTTAAGGTCATCCCAACCAGGGGCACCCCGAGGGGTTGCAGAGTTCTCCCGCTGCTCTTCCTTGCTCTCCAACCTCTGTATCCCAGGTTTTTTTTTTTTTTCCCACATCGCCAGGGTGAATAAACTTGAGAGTTTAATCTTCCACAGTGCTACAGAGAGTGAAGATAATTTGATTTCTTCCTGCACGATTTTCCCCTTTCCTGCTGCATCCTGAGACCTCATCCCAGCCAGGTTTCCCTCACTCATTCCCATTTTTCCCAGCATTTCCCACTCCTGTTCTCCCTGGGGGCTGAGGAGATGCCGTCCTGTGCCCAGATTTCACCAGGATGAACTGGGACAATCCCTGAAAAACCACAGGATCTGTGGGATGAGGCCTCCCAGCAGGAATCCATCAGCTCCGTGTCATGGGCTGCTTCCACACGGAGCTCCTTTGCAGCATTCCCAGACTGAGACAATTAACACGTTTTTCCCAGGCTTTTCCTTCCAACAAAAAGCTAAAAACAGCGAAACTGCTCTGAAAGGCTCGAAGGCATTTTCTGTCCTAGAATTTAGAGTTACATAAAAAAATGAGATTTATAAATAAGAGTTTACACTAAAAAATACAACAAAAGCACCCAAGCAATTTGGGGCTGGGGAGAAACAAACCCTACAAAACGATGAACAGACCCTATACATCGATTATTAAACCCCTTTTTAAGCCAAGCAGTAATTTGATCACTTTGATAGTTGATTTTTTTGTTTGTTTGTTTGTTTTTTCTCCTCGGATAAAAAAAGCGAACTCCATCACTTGCTGTTGTTAATTGTGCTGGACAAAGGCGGCTCCCCGAGTGCCGGGGAGGGTTTTTTGGGGTGGGAGCGGTGCCAGGGCAGGGTTGGGATCTGCGGATGCTCCCATTCCGCTCCATTGACGTCAGCGGGAGCTTTCAGAGCACGTCTGGTGAACTCAGCAGGAAAGGCTGAAAAACCTGGCGGCTCCTTCAGCAGCAGTGAAAAGAGGGGTTTTTTTTCCTCTCTCCCGAGCTTTTTTTTTTTTTTGCTGGCTTGTTTGCCTTTCTTTACACCCTTCATCGAGTTTTTGAATGAATAAAAAAAAAAAAAATACTTGCACCCTTCATCGAGTTTTTAAATAAAACAAACAAGCAAACAAAACCCTAAACCAAAAACAAACAAACAAAAAAAAACCACAAAAAAACCCCAAACCACCCCACGTGATTAAAATAAGCCCTGGCCGTGGGGGGAATGGGATGAGAGGATTTCTGAAGGCTCTTCCCAGCCCACACCAGGCTGGGATTCTGGGATAAAGTGAACCAAGACAACGCAAATGCTGTGAAGGACACTTGGTGTGCTTCCAAAGGTGATGGAGTGGCTCTTTTCACTGGAGTTCACATGGTTTAGGGAATGGTTTTCCAAGCCTCATTAAAAAAAAAAGAACAAACCAAACCCAATTTCATCGTGTATGGAATGAAGGAGTTGTGTGATATAAACTGGGCTCGACCCTCTGGGTCACTTCTAGCTCAGGATATTCTGTGATTCCAGGGTTCTGTGACTCCAGGATTCCAGGATTCTGTGATTCCAGAATTCTATCATTCCATAATTCCATTATTCTATTATTCCATGATTCTGTGATTCCATGATTCCAGGATTCTGTGATGCCAGGATTCTGTGATTCCAGAATTCTATCATTCCATAATTCCATTATTTTTTGATTCTATTATTCCATGATTCTGTGATTCCATGAGTCCAGGATTCCAGGATTCTGTGATGCCAGGATTCTGTGATTCTACAATTCCAGGATGCCAGGATTCTGTGATTCTGTGATTCCAGGATTCTGTGATTACAATTCTATGATTCTGTGATTCTGTGATTCCAGGATTCTGTGATTCCGTGATTCTATAATTCCATAATTCCATAATTCCATGATTCCATGATTCCACAATTCTAGGCTCCAGGATCTTTCCTTTTGTAGTGGCTGCCCTCAGAACAAGCAGCAAAGACTTTCCCTGTCTGGTCCTGCTGAGGGCACTGAATCCCTCCGAACTCAGAATTCCCGGGAAGTGGGAACAGGAGAGGGGTGATGATGACAGGTTTGGAGAGAAAGGTTTTTCATCACACTTGGATTCCTTTGAGAAATCCTGAGGACGATCCTGTGGAAGTCAGGACTGGGAAAAGCACTGGAAAATCCTTTGTTTAGTTCTTAGGATCAAACGTGGGCTGAGCCTGGGGGCTGGGGAGCAGAGGAAATTCCCAAAAAGAGGAAATTCCACCTGCCCTGCTCTCTGTCGGGAAGGGAACCCAGCCAGAGGGGGCACCTGGATTTATCCTATGCAGAAGAACTTGAGCACAGCAAGTGGCTGGGAATGCTGCCCAGCCCCTGGAAAGGCTCTGCCACCATTCCCACCTTCCAAGGGAGAAATTCTTCCATCTTTCCCACCTTCCAAGGATAAATTCTTCCATCATTCCCACCTTCCAAGAGGATAAATTCTTCCACCATTCCCACCTTCCAAGGGAGAAATTCTTCCACCATTCCCACCTTCCAAGGATAAATTCTTCCATCATTCCCACCTTCCAAGAGGATAAATTCTTCCACCATTCCCACCTTCCAAGGGAGAAATTCTTCCACCATTCCCACCTTCCAAGGATAAATTCTTCCATTATTCCCACCTTCCAAGGGGATAAATTATTTCATTATTCGCACCTTCCAAGGGGACAGATGACAGGGCCTGGCTCAGCAGGAGTGGGGAGCTGCTCATGGGATGGCAGAGCTGCAAACCACAAGCTGTGGAGGTCGTGTTTAAACAAAACAATTCTCTGAACTTCTGGGATCCTCTGTGCATGACAAACTCCAGGTCAGCAGGAAGCCCAAATTTCCTTTATTAAATTTCACTTCTTTCTGCTGGGAAGAAGAAAAGAAACCCCTTTTCCATTGTGGTGGTTGCTGAGTGCCTGAGACTGCCTGATCTGCCAGGGAATTGGAGCTAAAAGAAATCCATATCCCAGTTCTTAGCCCCTGGAGAAGAGGGTTAGGGAAGAAATCCTGATCAAGCTTTCAGAGCAGGAATCTGCATTCCTAAGCCTGCTAAGATGTGAGAGTAGGAAAAGCCCCAGAAATGCTGAGAGCTGAGTTTGCATTCACAGGGTCCTGGAATGGTTCAGGATCCTGGAAAAGGTCCCAAGGATCATCTCATTCCAGCACTGCCATGGCAGGGACACCTCCCATTGTCCCAGGCTGCTCCAGCCTGGCCTTGGGCACTGCCAGGGATCCAGGGACAGCCTCAGCAAATCTGGGAATTCCATCCCAGGGCCTGCCCACCCTGCCAGGGAACAATTCCCAATTCCCAAAATCCCATCCAGCCCTGACCTCTGGGAATCCATTCCCTGTGTCCTGTCCCTCCATCCCTGTCCCCAGTCCCTCTCCAGCTCTCCTGGAGCCCCTCTGGGGGCTCGGAGCTCTCCCTGGATCCTTCTCCTCTCCAGGTGAGCACCCCCAGCTCTCCCAGCCTGGGGAGCAGCTCCAGGAGTTGTTCCAGCAGCTCCAACTCCTCCTGGAGTCACACAAAACCAAGGAAAGTAATCCTGGGACTTCCTGCTCATCCCTGGCTGCCACCTCTCCCACTGGAGACCCCAGAGCCAGGCTGGGGAGCAGCTCCTCCCTCCAGGCTCATCCCGAGGGGTCTCTGCAGCCAGGCAGGACTGGGATTGTGCCTCTTGGACAAGGCAAGGAGCAGCAGGAGCAGGAACAGCCTGGAAAAACAGCTCTGTGTGCATGACAGCCACGAACTCGGCTGAAAAGTTTCCCATCCCAGTGAAGCTACCCAGATTCTTTCCCTGGAACAGAAGATAATGAATGGAAATACGGAAATGTAAATACGTCAGGAGCAGCCTCTAACTCTTATCTTCTGCCTTTCAAAAGCAGCAGGAAAACACAGCCAGGAACGACTTGAAAAGACAGAGCCTGAAGAGAAGGGAAAGGTCACTAAATACCAGCCCCATTCCTCCACTGGAATCCTCTGGATCCAGCTCCCACCCAGGCAAATGCTGCCAATTCAATGCCATCATTTTCTTCCCAATTCCCTTTCAGGCAGGCATTGTCTCAGGTGCAGACACAGCGAGTTCTTTGTGCTTCCTCCAGGCACTTGTGAGCGCAGGAGAAATATTTGGCCTCTCCTTTCTTAAACTGTGCCTACAGATTTCAGAGTTCTGTCTTTCAAATCTACCTCCTGCATATAAATCATCGCTTTGCAGGAAATCCTGCCTATTTATAGGAGGCTGTGGAATTAATCCCTGAGGAAAACCAAAATGGTTTTTAAGATCCAGCTGAAATCCATAGAAATAAGGTGACTGGAAAGTTTAACCCACAGGTCTGGAGAGTGTTAATTCCCAGAGCAAACCGTGAGTGTTTTGAAAGTCAATATAAAAAACCAAAGTGAAATTTGTCCATGAAGTGAGGGGGGGATTGGGCTCTGCTCCCAGGGAACAGTGACAGGACAACAGGAGGCAGCTTCAAGTTGTCCCAGAGCAGGTTTAGATTGGATATTTGGGAAAATTTCTTCCTTTCCAGCCCTGGCACAGCTGCCCAGAGCAGGGGTGAGTCCCCATCCCTGGAAGGATCTGAATCCCTGGGGATGTGGCACTTGGGGACGTGGGAGGGGTGGCCTTGGCAGGGCTGGGGGACTCCACGCTCTCAGAGAGCTTTTCCAAGCTCAGTAATTCCACATTATGGAAAACCCCTCCAGCCTCACATCCAAGTGCAACATCCCGGCCTGAACCAGGGGAGCTGAGGGAGTCAAGGTCAGGGTGACTCCTGATCCCGTGGTTATCAGTGCACTGATAAACGTTTGTGTTCCAGCAGGACCTGCCTCTCCAGCTGCTATCTGGGAGCTGTAACACCTCTCCAAGATTCCTGAGCTGGCAGAAATCCTGGGATTTGGTCCCACCACTTCACATCGGGACAGAGTTTCTGCTCCCTCCCCACCCCCTGCCCAAGTTCATTCTCTGCAGCTCCAGTGCAGGGGCCTGAGTTTGGAGCTATCCCTGTGAACAAGCAGGAATTCCCTCATTTCTCCAGCAGGAACTGCTGTCCCGGTGCAATCCCAGTTCCCACTTCCCCAAGATGTGTTCCAAGCCCCATTCCCACCCTTCAGCACAGAGCAGAGCCCTCCCCTCTGCCCCCAAAAGCAGCAGTGACCGAGGTCCCGCCTTGTCCTCGAGGGGATGGAAGCCACCAGCTCCTCTGCTGGACTTGGGGGAGAACATGGAAGCCAAAGGCCAACCATGGAATGATGGGATGTTTTGGAAAGGAGCCTGAAAGGTCATCTAATCCAACCCCTGCCACGGGCAGGACACCTTCTCCCAGTCACAAATTTCCTTTTGAGTGATGGGACAGAGGACGGAGAAAAAGCCTAAAACATTTATTCCAGAAGAAAGAAACCCCTGAAGATGCTTCACCCAGGAATTCACGAGTCCCTGAACAGCAACCAGGAGCTTACACAGGGCTGGTTTAGCAAGGCTCAGTCTGACTCAAGCCAGGCCAGCACGGGGTGAAGAACTGGCTCTCTTTGCACCTGGGCACAGGTGAAGTGGATTTTTTTGGGGATAATTTTATCCCTTCCTTCAGAAACCCACACCCTGCCAAGGCTCCCTTTGAGCTGCATGGTTTTAATCACCCAGAACTTCCCTGACTGATCCAAAGGACTGATCCATCCCTGACAATGTTCCCTGGTGGGATTTCGAGGCTGCTCAGAGTTTGTTTCATTTCCTAGAGCTAAAATTGTTTCTGTTCTCTTGCAGCCACAGAAATGGGGCTCTCCCTTCTCCAAAGGAAATGTTTTTTTTCCCAGAACTTCCTGGGTTCTTTGGGTGTTGATTTTGTCCATAATTAATGCACAAGGTCTCTCTTCTTCCCTTCATTTGTAAATCTGGCAAATAAATTAACACTTCCCACCCAATTTTCCTCTTTTTTGGTTTATTTGGGCTCCTACTCAGGAGGAACTTTCCAAACCAAACCAACAACTGCTCCTGCAAAACTTCGAGGGGAAGCTAAGGGAAAAAAATCCAAGATAGGTTGGGTTATACTGGGAGTTAGGAAGAAATGCTGGGATGGAATTCCTCCCTGTGAGGCCCTGGAATGGATTTCCCAGGGAAGATGTGATCCCTGGAAGTGTCCAATGCCAGCTTGGAGCGGCCTGGGATAGTGGAAGGTTGGAGATGGAATTCCTGGATGGAATGAGATGATTTCCAACCCAACCATTCCAGGATTCTGTAATTTTTATACAGGCTCTGCATTTTTCCTTCTCTCCAAGCATTTCCCTTCCCGTTCCCTTACCCCTGGAACTGCACACAAGAGGAGCAGGATGTGCTCTGGAGGACCCAACCCCATCCCTGCCCAGCACCATTCCAAGGTTCAGAGCCTGGATATTTTTATTCCTACATCCAAAAACTGACCTGTAGATTGATCCCGGAGCCACGGTTAAACCATTAAAAACCATAATGAGATTCCAGAGGATAAATTCTGTGTAAAAACACCGTGTTTGTGTGTAGGTGAGATCACAGAACGCAGGATTTGGATAACCAGGATATAAAATTATCTCTGTATTCCCACAGATCCCATCGATTATCCACACTGGAAGATCACATGGATCACACCACCCAAAGACTCCACCAGCAGATCTTCACTTACAAAATGAGATTTTGGTGCCATGTCCCAAGCCCAGGCTGGGAAATGCCTCTGGAATGTCCCAGTGCTCTCTGTCCCTGTCCCCCTGCCCTGCCCTGGAGCAGAGGCAGCAGCAGCTGCTCCATCTGCTCATTAAAATGCAACAGGGAGAAGGTGCCGAGGTGGCACCATGGAATAGCTCCAGCAAAGGACGTTTTAGGGACTCGTTAATTTTTTAAAGGAAAAGTGAGGTTCATAAACACCTGAGAAGGAAAATAAACCAGGACAACAGGGAATTTTCCATCCTTTCCCCAGCCTGTCCCCACAGTCCCCGTTCGGAGGCGTCGCGAGGGTGCCTCAGATCAAACTCTGAGCAGGGAAGATCACAGAAGAAAATATTCAGCAATTCAGCTCCCCTTATCCGTGTTCCCATCCAGCAGCTGCTTCTCAGCCAGGAGAAATCCTGATTTCCAAGCTTTTGTGCCCACCAGAGCTGCTGTGATCCAGACAAACCCATGGCATACTCACCAAATCCACGAATGGCGGCGATTGGGTAAAATATTAATATTTAACATCTTCCCAGCTGATCCTTCTCCTCTAGCATCCGAAAAGAGTCAGGACACGTCCTGCTTATTCCAAAACTTGGGTCTCTCTGGAGTTGGCTCAGTGGCACGGAGATGTTTCCAGGAGTTTTTATTCTTTGGGATTACATGGCAACTCCCCTTGCAGGTGGATGTCACTTTCTAGAGGAATGCAAATTCCTTGCCAAGCAAAAAGTGGGGGTGCCTGTGGAACAGCCTCTATGGACTCCCAAATTTCTTCATTTCTAGCAGGAGAAAGAAAAAAATAAATCTATTTCTGGCACCCCCTTGACTGCAGCTTCCTGCTCTCATTTGTATAATCCCTTCCAGTGATCCCAAGACAGGGGAGGGGGAAAAAAAAAAGCTTTTCCAAGCTGCAGCAACATCCCCTTTTTCCTGTTCCTCCTTTCCAGGTCACATCCCCTCCTTCCTCCGGAGCCGAGGCAAAGTTTTTGTGACGCTGCAGAAACCCCGCCGGCGGGTCCCTCCCGCGGAGCATCCACAGGGGTGAGATTCCCGGGGTGCAGCAGGGATGCGGATCCAGGTGAGGGGGCTACAGGCAGCAGGGAGCGGGGCTCGGTGGGAAAAGGCCTGGATTGTCCATCCCGCCGGAGCAGGAACGCTGTGCCAGCTCCCTGCCAGGGGTCACTGTGAGCGGAGAGGGGAGTGCTCTGCGCTGCTGTCACTCCCTCTGTCACCGCTGTCACCCGGGAGCGGGGCTGTGCCTCCCAGCCCTGTCCATCCCCATCCAGGTGCTGCTCCTGCGGGAGAATCCCGGCAGCGGGGACCGCGCCAGCCGCAGCCTCGCCGCCGGATTTGTCTCTCTCTCTCTCTCTCTCTCTCTCTCTCTCTCTCTCTCTCTGCATAAAATGGAATTTTACAAGATTTACAAGATCTAAATCCCGCCGCTCCACATCAAACCCGGCGCGGCTCCCTGGTGCATCCAGACGTCAGGGGTGGGTGGGAGATGGAGCCGCATCCGCCCGGGAGCGGCTCCCGAAATTCCGGATCCCCCCCCCGCGCGCCCCCGCCGGAGCCGGGAGGGGACCCGGGGACAAAGGGAGAGCTGGGAGAGCCGGGGATGGACGGAGGGATGGAGGAGGGAGGGAGGGATGGAGAGAAGGAAGGATGGAGAGAGGGAGGGAGGGAGAGAGGGAGGGAGGGATGGATGGAGAGAGGGAGGGATGGAGGGATGGAAGGATGGATGGAGAGAGGGAGGGATGGATAGAGGGATGGATGGATGGATGGATGGATGGATGGATGGATGGATGGATGGATGGAGGGATGGATGGAGGGAGGGAGGGATGGAGAGAGGGCTGGATGGAGAGAGGGATGGAGGGATGGGAAGGAAAGCGCTTCCAGCGACGCTGGATGGATCGGGAATTCTGGCAGGGCTCTGCCCCACCCGCACCTTGCGGGGGGGTGACAAAAGCAACAAAAAAGGCGACAAAAAAGGCGACACAAAAGGCGACACAAAAGGCGACAAAGGCGATGGGGCAGGGCGGGCGCGGCGCTCCCTCCCCTCGGCAAGGACAAAGTTCGGTGGCACGGAAGGCGCAGCACGCTCCGGAATGTTTTCACTTCGTCCCTTCGCCGCGTTTGGTTTCTGTTTTATTTTTTTTTTATTCCCACCTGAAGTCTTCAGACGTCTCACCGTGACAACCAATGGAAGGGATTTTATCCATCAGCTGGAATCAAAGGGGTCGGGAAAGGGGTGGAAAGGGGATTTTTTATAGGTGATGGATTTGTACAGGTGGTGGGTAAATGGGATTTTACAGGGGATAGATAAATGGGATTTTATAGGTGATGGATAAATTCCATCAGCCATCGGTGATCCATAACATTCCCTATTCCCAGTGCAGCAGGAGGGGACAGCATGGGTCACCCCATGGATTTCAGAGGACCCACAATCCAAGCCCCTCTCCCTGCAGTTAACTCCGAGCTGGAAAGGAAGAATGAGGAGCTTTTTCAGCAATTAAGATGCCAAATCCAATCTATAAATCCAGGGAAGGGGGAAAGTGGCAGTGTCATTCCAACCCCACTCAGACTTCCCAGCTGCTCTGACACACTCAAAGCTAAGGAAAAGCTTTTCCAGACTGGAAAAACCGTGTGGTTCTCTCCTCTAACTGGGAGATGAGACATAAATCCATATTTTTATTCTACTGACGTTACTGATGCAAAGATAAAAAAAAAATATAAAAATAGGGGCAAATTAAAGGTATAAGATAAAAAAACAGGATGGATGATTAATATTCCAAAAGTCTGCACCTCTCCTTGGCTTTGCTCCATCTCCACTTGGGTTTGGCAGGAGCCAGTTTTACTCTCAGTGGTAAAAAGTTTTGTGGACACCACGGAATTCTGCCTCTTATCCATAAAAAAGGTGCCCAACATCCATGGCTGGAGGTGAATATACAGATACACAGACACATCCAAATCATGGAATCATGGAATGGTTTGGGATGGAAGGTCCTGAAATCCCACCCCATTCCATGGCCAGGGACATCTCCCACTGTCCCAGGCTGCTCCAGCCTGGCCTGGGACACTCCCAGAGATCCAGGAGCAGCCACAGCTGCTCTGGGAATTCCATCCCAGCCCCTCCTCACCCTCCCAGCCAGGAATTCCTTCCCAATATCCCATCCAGTCCTCTGGAAGTGGGAATCCATTCCCTGTGTCCTGTCCCTCCACCTTCCATACCTGGAAAACCCCACCCTGTGGAATGAACATCTGCCATCTTCTCCTCATTGTTCTTAGGGGGAAAAAGCCAAAATTCATTCCCTGCTGATTCTGGAGCAGCCACTTCCACGAGCCCTTGGCTTTTCCAACCCCACCGTGCTGAGTTTGAGAGCTTTCCCTCCTCATTCCCGTTTTTCTGGCATCTCCCTTCGCAGTTCAGCCTTCCCCAGCATCCAGCATCCCAAATTTGACGTGCAGAATTGCAGGGAGCGTGGCAGTAACCACAGGGTGCCTGGGTGGCAAGGAGAATAATCATTCCCTGGGATTTTCCTCCTGGAGTTTCTTAGACAGTTCAATAATTATCCCGAGTGAAAACCCAGGAATTGCAGGATCAACAGGACAGAAATGAGTACAATCCCAGGGCTGGGATCAGAACCTTCTGGGCCTCCCTCCCTCCCATTCCCACACGCTTCCCCAATCCCCAAATTGTTCCTTTGCATCTCCAGATTCCATCCACTTATTAATTAGCCGTGCTAACGAGGAGCCTCCTCCCACCAGGCCATCCTGGCAGCCCCAACATTGATGCTTCTCCAGGGAAACTTCAAACATTTCCTGAAAAATTGCACAGAAAACGGAAAACCAGCCTGGAATGGTTTTTTTTTGTTGTTGTTGTTGTTTGTTTGGTTTTTTCCACATCTTTGAGCAAAGTTACATAAGGCAGCCCCTGCTCTCCTGCTGCCTTAAAACTCTCCAGCCTCTAGTGCTCGGGCACCTTTATTCCCTCAATCAGCAGCAGGGTCCTGTGGAGGCTCAGGAATGTTCCCTGTCCTCACAGCAGCCTGAAAAACTCCAGAAGATATTTCAGGAATTTTTGAGACAAACCAGAAGCACAGAATTTAAAAATCAAGTTTGTTCTGTGCTCTGTCTTCCCAGATTAAAGACCTACACTGATGTAATATTGGGGTTTTCACCCCAGAGAAATAAATCCTAAATATGTTTCCAGGAATATTTTTTCTTCCCCCTCGTTGCTAATTATGGAATAATCAGGATAACACACAACCACCCCAGCTGATCGTCACAAACCACTCCAAAAAGAGCTTCCCCCACGCTGATCCTGGAATTTCATTGTCTGTTTTTCTCAGCAGCATCGACCCTTTCCCAAATATTGAAATTCCTGGGGTTTTTTTTGCCACATGCCAGTGCCACTCTGGGGAGCACAAAGCCATTTCTTGATTTGGGAAGGCTGGGGCTCCTGAGCAGTTTTCATTCATCCCCTCCATGCTGGCCATGCTGATTGAGGATGATGAAATCCTGATTTGCAATTCTAATTCCCTTCTTTTTCCTGAACAGGCTGCCCAAGAGCTCCAGGAATATTATTTTGCCAACCCTTACGATAAACACCACCATCCTCCATGAAATCCTGGAAAATACACTTATTTCAAACACAGACCCACTCCCAATAATCAGCTCATAAACCATAATTTTCAGATAATCCATTTTTTTTTTCCCCAGAAATCTGGGAATTCTATCTGGTGAATAATGAGCTGTACCAACAGTAGGGTGGTTTGAGACCTGCAGGAGATTTGGTGTGCCATGAAATCATGGAATTCTGGGATGGTTTGGGTGGGAAGGGAACTTAAAAGCCCATCCAGTGCCACTTTCCAGGGACACTTCCACTGTCCCAGGGTGCTCAAACCTGGCTTTGGGCACTGCCAGGGGCAGCCCCAGCTGCTCTGGGAATTCCATCCCACCCAGGAATTCCTGCCCAATATCCCATCTAAATCCATCTTCCTGCAGCTTCCAGCCATTCCCTGTGTCCTGTCCCTCCATCCCTGTCCCCAGTCCCTCTCCAGCTCTCCTGGAGCCCCTTTGGGGGCTCTGAGCTCTCCCTGGATCCTTCTCCTCTCCAGGTGAGCACCCCCAGCTCTCCCAGCCTGCTCCAGCCCTGCAGCAGCTCCATGGATTCCTCTGGAGTCATTCCAGAAGGTTCCTCTTGGCTCCCAGAGCTCTGGATGTGGCACAAGCACTTGATGTTTTCCAAAAACACACTCCTGATGTTTTCCAAAGACAGGACCCCTAAACCCCATTTTTCTGCAGGAATTTCCCCATTTCTGGAGTGCCGCTCTCACCCCACCCCTGACCTGTGCTCCACACACCCAACCCCAAAGTTCCCCCAGGAGAATTCACCTTTCCCAGGCAGACACACCACCCTCATCCTCCTCACCAACACTTCCCATCTCCCATCAATAAAATCCCATTTTCCTGCGGGTACCGCTCTATCCCAGGAATTCAGCGTGGAAGAGGAGTTTCCAAGCAAACCCTTCACCCAGAAGGGCCAATCTGAGACCCAGAGCCACCCGATGGGGTGGGGGGAGAGGGACAGAGGCAGGAAAAGCTGTACCAGGAGCAAAGGGAATTAAACATGGGGGGGGGAAAAAAAAAAAAAGCAGGAAAATCATCTGATCCCAGCAAAGTTCCTGAAGAGTTTCCAACCAAATGACTCAACAGCAGCAGCTGCTTCGTGCAGAGGGGTCTGGGGCTCGCTGAGCTGGCAATTAATGAATGTTTGGATCTATTTTCCATCAACACCAGCTCTGCTGATATCTTTCCAGCAGCACTGATGGAGCACGGCGAGCCCCGGGAGCTGGGAATGAGCAGCGTTTCCCAGGTTCCCATCTGGATTAAATCCTGACCTCCCTGATGTTTTATTGTACCTTCGGGGAGCTGGAATTTGTTGTTCCAGTTTGGCTCCTTCCAGCCTCTCTGGAATTTTTGCAGCGTGTGGAGAAGCTGCCGAAGGGATTTGGGTTCCCAGCACGGAAGTGATTCCAGGAGCAGGAACCGCCACAAACTTCGGGCCTGAAATGGAATTTCTTTGGTGCTCCACATCTTTGGAATGCAGAGATTCCCTCAGTTAGGGAAACTGAATGAAACATCGGCGGAAAGTGCTGGAATTCATGGAATCATTGAGGCTGGAAAAGCCCTACAAGGTCACTGATCCCAGTTGTGCCCAATCCCCGCCTTGTCCCCAGAGTGCCACGTCCAGGAATTCCTTGGACACCTCTGGGGTGGGGACTCCAGCCCTTTCCAATGCCTGACCACGCTTTCCACAGAGAAATTCCTGCTGATGTCCAACCTGAGCCTTCCTTCAGGCTGGTCCTGTCCCTGCTCCCTGGGAGCAGAGCCTGGTCCCACCTGGCTCCTCCTCCCAGGGAGTTGTGTAGATCCAAATGTCCCTCCCGAACCTCCTTTTCTGCAGCTGCAAATTCCCTGTGCAGCAGGGCCCCAGCTGATGATTTGGGATGAGCCATCTCTCCTGTCCAGCATCCTGAGGCTTCCTGAGCTCTCCAACCTCTGACTCCACCAGGGAAACCTCTGGAAAAGCAGCTCCCAGTGCTGGAATTGTCTTCCCTCTTCCAGGCCAGGAGGGAAGCAGAGCCCCTGGATGTCCCTGGCTGAGGAAGAACCCCCCATGTGGAATTTCCAGCCCGGAGCACCCAAAGCTGGATTTGGATTCAGATCCTAACACAAAGATCCGGGTCTCCAGATGTGGAACAAGGAGCTGGATTGGGGTGGAATGCCCTGAGCATCCCCAAACCTCCCTGGTTTTCCTGCACCTCCTCCACAGCACTGATTTATCCCGTAATAAAATCACTGCCTCTGGGATAGGTCACAATATTATGACTTTTAACCCCCACAGTTTTTTCTTTCCCTGTCTCCAAGCCCTGAAGCTGCAGCTCTCCAGAGCTTTCCCATCTCCTGGAGAGAAGCAGGGCTGGATTTCTTTACACATTTTGTGTTAAAACAAGCAGCTGACAATTCGGGAGCGCCACTTAAGGAGCAATTTCCTGCCAGGAGCCAGGGAAAGCAGCACTTTCCTGGGATTGCTCCTTTTTCCTCTTCCCTAATGTTCATTTCCCTCATCCCTCAAGTTCCTCGGAGCACAAATTTCCATCTGCATGGAAATGTTTCACAGTATTTCCTGTCCCATGGGGTTTTGTGGCAGGGAGGAAGCCCCAGGGCAGCCAGGGAAGTTTAATCCCATTTTCCACAGGTTTCCTCACTTAAAGCTTCACACCCACCATGGCCACGGTGATCCCAGGAAGAGATTATCCCAAATCTTTTGCAAATCCTGAAGGCTGCCTGGTGTCACCATTCCAGGTGTCACATCCCTACAGCATCCAGAGAAATGCTGGGAATGCTCCTGGGAATGCCAGGAGCTTTGGGGTAGGACAGATGGAAATGTCCTACCTGCAATCCCGAGTTCTTCATCCGGCTTTAACAACTCCAACCCCTGATTTTCATTCTGAAACAGGTCCTAAACCCTGAAAAGTTGGGAATCTTCAGTTTCCCAAACCCCTTCTGATAACGGAACAAGTGAAAATGTTGGGAAAGCAGCAAACCTTGGGATCCAGTTTCACAGATCCTTTGGATGATGAGGTTGGATGAGGCTTGGAGCAACCTGGGCTTGTGGGAGGTGTCCCTGCCCATGGAAGGATTTCAGCTTTGAGGTCCCTCCCAATCCCAACCTGTCTGGAATTCTGGGATCATTTCCTTGGCACACTGAAGCTCCCCTCTCAATTCCACCTTAAATTTCTGCCACAAAAATTAACTCCTCTTGACAGCAGTTATTTTTCCATGGAAAACAACTCCTATTCCAGCACACATTAATATTCCTTTCTCCATTCACTCAGCCAAGCCAGGAGATTTTGGCACACTGGAAACTGTGAACATTCACAACAGCACTAAATTTTAAATAATTTGGGAAGAGTGGATGTGCCAGAACATTTCCCAGAGTTAACTGCACGCAGTTAATCTGAGCTTTGTTATGCAGAGCCTGGTACGGAAAAATAGAACCTCGGAGCTGCTCCTTTGGGAATAAAAGTGGATATTCCTTCAAATTCCACCTGGGTGCACCTGTTCTCCAAGGAGGCTCAACAATAAACTTCCAAAACACCAAAGATTGGCTTTGGGAAGTCCCTCTGCAGCTCTCCAGGAGCTCCTTTGGATCTGGTGGGGAAGTGCAGCTCCCAGAGCAGTTTTCAGGGAGAGGTTCAAGTCCTTTGAGGGATTTAATCCCAGTTCCCAGAATATTCCATCCAACACATGTTGGATGTATGGATTTAACTGTAATTCCTCATGCCATACATTCCCTACCCTCTGAATATCCTTATCTCAGGACAGGGAGAAGAGAGGCTCTTCCCAAAGTTACCCCAATAAAACCCCTCCACTCAGGCAAAAATGTTTTCACTCTGGCACCTGGACTCTTCCCAGGTTGTTCTGCCTGCCATTTCCCAATGCCAAATTTCCCCAATGCCATTTCCCAATCCCATTTTCCCCATCCTATTTCCCGATCCCATTTCCATGATCCCGTTTTCCCAATCCCATTTTCCCAATCCCATCTCCCCAATCCCATTTCCCTGGTCCCATTTCCCCATCCCATTTTCCTGATCCCATTTCCTGATGCCATTTCCCAATCCTATTTCCCTGATCCCATTTTCCCGATCCCATTTTCCCACTGCCATTTTCCCAATCCCATTTCCCAGTGCCATTTTCCCCATCCCATTTCCCCGATCCCATTTCCCAATCCCACTTCCCTGATCCCATTTCCCCATCTCATTTTCCCCATTCCATTTCCGGATCCCATTTTCCCGATCCCATTTCCCAGTGCCATTTTCCCTATCCCATTTCCCTGATCCCATTTCCCAATCCCACTTCCCTGATCCCATTTCCCAGTGCCATTTTCCCTGATCCCATTTCCCAATCCCATTTCCCTGATCCCATTTCCCTGACGCCATTTTCCCGATGCCATTTCCCAGTGCCCTTTTCCCTGATCCCATTTCCCCAGATCCCATTTCCCAGTGCCATTTTCCCCATCCCATTTTCCCTGATCCCATTTCCCAGTGCCATTTTCCCTGATCCCATTTCCCCAATCCCATTTCCCAATCCCACTTCCCTGATCCCATTTCCCCATCCCATTTTCCCTGATCCCATTTCCCAGTGCCATTTTCCCTGATCCCATTTCCCCGATCCCATTTCCCAGTGCCATTTTCCCCATCCCATTTCCCTGATCCCATTTCCCCATCCCATTTCCCTGATCCCATTTCCCGATCCCGTTTTCCTGCAGGACCGTTGGATGCACGGTGAGTGCAGAGCATTTGTTTCCTTGGAAACAAAACCCTCCCAACCTGCGGCGCACACAATCCTCAGGAAAAGAAAACTCTGTAATTAAACCCAAGCCCTGGCTATTTTTAGCCCCCAAGATGTGAAATCCCAACTGTTTTATTAGGAACAGAACCCAAGGAAAACACACTTATCTTGGTTATTGGAGGAGGAGGAAATCTTTTTATCCACCCAAACAATAAACCCACGGAATTGTGCCGAGGAAAATAATTGCATGGCCTTTGGAAATAAAACTAAATTGGAATATTTGGATTTTGGGATGCTCTGAGTCAGAGTTAAAAAAAAACTTGAGGTGACAAACCTGAGAGAATCAAATTAAAAAACCTTCAGGTGATAAAGCTGAAAAGTCAGGAAGGAAAACTGATTAATTCCCTGGAGGCTGGACTTGATCCTGGAGCTCTTTTCCAACCTAATGATTCTGGGATAACAGCATTAGATCAAGGAATTGGAGAGTTTAATTGAAAATATATTGGCCAATCCTATTGTACTGATGGTACCTTGGGTTGGTTTTTCCTGGAGAAAAATCTCTGGAGCATTACAATTAAAGAGATGCAAATGGAATTCTATTTAAAAATCACCTGCCAGGATCAATTTGGAAGAATCCGCCCTGAAATTTAAAAGAATCCACCTTGAAATTTAAAAGAATTCACTCTGAAATTTCAAAGAATTCACTCTGAAATTTAAAAGAATCCACCTTGAAATTTTAAAGAATTCACTCTGAAATTTAAAAGAATCCACCCTGACATTTTAAAGAATTCATTCTGAAATTGCAAAGAATTGACCAGGAAATTTAATAGAATTCACTCTGAAATTCTGCTGTGAAGTTGCTGGTTTCGCCAAAACAGAAATATCAAAAATCATGGAATGATTTCTCCTCTAAACCTGTAATTTTGAGTCATTCTCCAGCTCCACTCTTGGGTTTGATCCTCGGATACTTTTCTAAATTCCAGGGTGTGGAATTTTTGCTGCGCACCGAGCAGATCATCAAACATTTCTGTTAAATTTGACTGTTGGGCTGCTCGGGGAAATAAAACATTAAAAATAAATTTATCAAATTAAAAAGCAGATGAGAAACAAGAGTTACAAAATCGCAACTTCGTGTTAGGCACGAAAAAAAGAACCCAGGAGTGAAATTCCTCTACAGCCCTGAAGTTTTATTTGTTCTCTGGAGGTTCTTCCCTTGGATATGGATGGATTTTCCTTTTCCTTGTATAAATGTTTGGAAATGAGGAAGATTTATCCTCTGCCCGTCACGTTTTTGGATTAAACATTGCATTTTACAGGGGTTTTTTTCCACCATAAATAGAGGAATTTTCAATCACAGGAAGCATCCCGACATTTTGAGTAGAAGCAGTTGAGGTGAAGCACAGGGCAGGGAATTTTCAGGCTTTTATGGATGAAGATTATTGTGCCTGATGTTGAAAACGAGTTTAAATTTCTTGTTAAAACAGAGTTTTAATCTCCTCCTCACCAAAGAAGTGCCCTGGGAACCATCCCAGCTACTGAGAGGAGTCAAACCTGGAATGACCACTGGAAAATATAAAACTCTGCTGAAATCCCAACGTTTTTTTTTGTCGAGGATGGGATGCTGAGCTGCTGGAACGTCAGGAATTCCCAGGGATTTAAGGGAATGGCAGGATCTGTTGTGCCAGGGATGACAAAGAAGGCTGAAGGTCAGATAAAATCATGGATATGCAGGGAAGGGAAATGTGGATCATGGAAGAACAAAAGCAGGATCGGTTTGTCCCAGTTCAGCCACTGGAGTTGATTCCCTTGGAAATACCAGGAAAAATTCCTCCCAAACAAAGAGGGTGTCAGGCACTGGAGCAGCTCCCCAGGGAATGCACGTTCCCAAACCTCCCAGAGCTCCAGAGATGCTCAGGGTGGGATTTTGGGATCGTCCCCTGGGGCAGGACTTGGATCAGTGACCCCTGGATGTGCTTCAGCTCAGGATATTCCATGATACTCGCACATATTCCACATGGACGCCATCCCAATTTTCCAACAACTCCCCAGAAATCTCCAATGGGATGCTCTGAAACCTCCAAGGAGCAATTCCAGGGGGGAGCAGACTCAGCTGCAAAATTATTCCTGAATTTAGGACAACAAAAACTTGGCCTGATCCTAATTTTTTTTCCCCCCCAAGTTTTCCACATGAGGAGCCCATCCAGAAAACCCCGGGCACCAGTACTGGTGTGTTTAGACATAAAAATTGGGAAAACCCAGGTTTTAGGCAAGAGAATGTTGATTTTTTTTTTTTTTTTTTTTTTTTTTTTTTTTTGGGATTTGGGAGAGCAACTGGAAACTGTTTTGTCTGGAAATGGGACCAAATTACTAAAATCAGAATCAAACGAGTCAGAATCAGATTCCAATTAATAAAATCAGATTCCAATTAATAAAATCAGATCCCAATCAATAAAATCAGAACCAAAGAAATGGGATGGGAACCCTCCTCAAGGGAAGAGTCACCTCTGGATTAATGAGATGCTAATTGGACACGACAGGAATTCCACCCAGGGGGCTCCAGTGGCCCTAATGAGGCAGAGGGGGGTCATTAATTAATTAATTAATCTCCCTGCAGCCCCTCCCTGCCATTGCAGCTGCCATGAATAATTCAGTTTGTTGGACAAATCTGCCTTAAAATGGATTTTAGTCCCAATTTCCACAAGGAATTTTGTCCTGGTTTGTTCCCATTTTTAACTCTTTCTATCTGAGGGAAGCTAATTAATCCAATTACCTTAGGAAAACTCCTGTTTTCCTAAAAAACAATCCCACAGAATCAGATCCGTGTCTCTCAGTCAGCGCTGGGAGCAGTGAAACACTGATTAATAAATTCTGCTTTTCCAAATTTAATTCCAAGCCAAACTCCCCCACCCACATCCATGAAATCCAGCTCTCCCCACATCCTTTAAAGCCCTGGCTTTGCTAATTGCCCTGGCAGCTCGTTAGGGAGTTAATTAGGAATTTCACCCAGCTAAACGCTGTAATTTACAATTACAATGTCCATAACATCCATCCATAACACGCTGTTCTTAGTGCATAAAATGTGCCATGAATATTAAAAATATTCCTGGGAACAGCTCCAAAAATGGGTGGAATTCCAGGAAACTCCAACCCAAGAAACTGCTCCCCATGAACCTGCAGCTTGTCCTTCCCAGGAGTGCTGCTCACCTGCCTCCTGTTCTATTTCTGCATCCATCCAAAACCTCTGGACACAATTCCCACGCCAATTTTTTTGGGATCCACAACTCTGGCTTCTCCAACCTGGCAGCCACTCCCAGGATCCCATGGAATCTCTCAGTCCTCAACGTTTGGGATGAGTTGCTGCACTTGGAACAGGAATTTTCAGTTAAATCTAAATAAAATCTTCAGTCAAACCCAAGAATAAACCACAACCTCTTCTGCTTTTTGTTGGTGACAATTTCATGGCATTAAATGAGTGTTTTATATTAATTTAATTATTCCAAATCATGAAATTCCAGATAAAAAGATGGAAACCACACGCAAGGAAAGCATCAAAGCAACTCCCAAACCCCAAACCCTGCTCTTTTATCACAAAGTTCTTTTCCAAAGTCATTTAGAACCAAATAATTTGATGCGAACTGGGAGGTCAAACCAGGATGAAACAACACTTCCATACTTCTAATAAATTTTATGGGAAAGCAGAAATATTCAATTCCAAAACCAACATCTAAAATGAATTTAAAGCCTTTTCCAGAGGCAAATCCCATCCCAAAATCCAAACACATCCTGATGCCCTCTCTGGCAACTCAGGTAACAGCACAAAACAAAATTCCTTTTTTTTTTTTTTTTTTGGGATTCCAGGTGGATTTTCTCCCAGTTCCACAGGAACCTGCTGCATTTGGGAGGCACCAGCTCCGTGTGGGAGGCAGCAAATGGAATTGTGAAATTCTGTGCAAACAGAACACAAAGGAATGAAAATAACAGCAGGGATGAAGAGCAGGAGCTTTTTTTTTTTTTTTTCCCCCCAGTGTTTTTCCAAGAGGGGATCAGTTCCCAGTGGAATAAAGATCTCCTGGATGGCACCTTTAATTTGGGAATATCCTTGAAATAACTGCAGCTTCCTCCAGTGATTGGGATGTTTTCCTGGCTGGCTGTTAGGATGGGTTATTTGTGAATTTTGGGGTTTCAGGGAGGTTGTGGAGTCCCCATCCCTGGAATGTCCAAGGCCAGACTGGGAAGGGTTTTTGGAGCAGCCTGGGATAGTGGAAGGTGTGGCAGGGGGAGGAATGGGGTGGGATTAAATTCCCTTTCACCCCAAACCATTCTGGAATTCTGTGAAGAAACTCGATGGTCTTGGAGGGCTTTTCCAGCCTCATTGATCCTGGGATTCTGGAATTCACAGATAGAAAGCATCCTGAAATTTTCCAAAGATTCCTTCCAAACTAACACAAAAAAACCCCTTAACTTCCAGGGAAGCAGCAGCTGGAACATCTGGAGATTAAAGGGTTTGCTTGGAATTTAAAAACTAAAATTCCAGATGGGCTTCTGTGGGAAGGGCTGGAATTCCAGCTGGTCGACCCCACGGAATGAAGTGGAAGCAAGCCAGAGGTGCTCTGTGCACCTGGCAGGGATATTGAATCATTTCTTCACCATAAAAGATGAAAGAGTTTCAGCTGGAGATTAAAGACATCGCCAGAAGCCTCGATAATAAGAAAATAAAGTTTCTTTTCCACCTGACAACTCTGATCCTGGAATTCTGCTGAGCCTGATAAGGGACACATTCCCTCTTCCAAGAGAAAAATGGGTTATTCCTCTGGATATTGCAATACTCACCTCAGAGTTTTCAGAACAAACAGGAAAGGTCTGGCTTTATAAAAACGGGATTTGCTGGGGCTGTGGTGACAAAGTTGATGCAGGTTAACACCAAAATGAGATTGGGAACGCAGAGATCCCTGGAATGAGAACTCAGCTCCAGACCTCGACTTGTTGTGTGTGCTTCCACTCGGGATAAGTACTGAACTGTCTAAGAAACTCCAGGAGGAAAATCCCAGGGAATGATTATTCTCCTTGCCACCCAGGCACCTTGTGGTTACTGCCACGCTCCCTGCAATTCTGCACGTCAAATTTGGGATGCTGGATGCTGGGGAAGGCTGAACTGTGAAGGGAGATGCCAGAAAAACGGGAATGAGGAGGGAAAGCTCTCAAACTCAGCACGGTGGGGTTGGAAAAGCCAAGGGCTCGTGGAAGTGGCTGCTCCAGAATCAGCAGGGAATGAATTTTGGCTTTTTCCCCCTAAGAACAATGAGGAGAAGATGGCAGATGTTCATTCCACAGGGTGGGGTTTTCCAGGTATGGAAGGTGGAGGGACAGGACACAGGGAATGGATTCCCACTTCCAGAGGACTGGATGGGATATTGGGAAGGAATTCCTGGCTGGGAGGGTGAGGAGGGGCTGGGATGGAATTCCCAGAGCAGCTGTGGCTGCTCCTGGATCCCTGGGAGTGTCCCAGGCCAGGCTGGAGCAGCCTGGGACAGTGGGAGATGTCCCTGGCCATGGAATGGGGATGAACTTTAAGGTCCTTCCCAGTCCAAACCAGTCTGGGATGGAAAAATCTTCAACTGCACCAAACACCAGAGGGGAGTCTGAGAAAAAACTTCCAAAGCCACCAAGAATCACTTAAAAATCGGGAAAAATTGGGCAGAAAACTCTGCCTAAATGAGGGATAAATGAATGTTCTGAACAGGCTCCTTCCCAACCAGCTCCTGCTTCCACAGGGAAACATCCCTGACCAAAGCAGGAATTCCCAGCTGGAGATTCCCCAGTGCTCCTCCCCTTTTTGGGACAGAGGTTGAGAGGTTTGGGAGCAGAAGGAATCAACTCATCCATGTGGGTTCATCCCGAATTCCAGGGCTGATCCTTTCCCTGACCTCATCAGCCCAAACCCACCTCACACCCCAGCACAGGAAATCTTCCGTGCCCTCCCCATAACCCGTGTGCTCCCATTTTTCCAGGACAAAGGACACAAAAGGGGAAAGTTTGACTCGTTAGGATTTTCCCTGGCATCTCCAAGTCCTCCACTCCGGGTCTCCACCACGAACTCTGATTTTTCCCTGCAGATCTCCAGGACAAACTCCTGCTTCCAGCCACACATCAGCAGCTGCCAACACTCCGGACTAAACCTGGAATTTGGGGAGCAAATCCCAGTTCCAGGGGCAGGTTTCAGCTTTAAATACCTGCCTTGTCATCCCTCCACCCCTGCTGACATCCCAAACTGCTCCACGTTTTCTGCCAGCCCACACGCTCGTGGATCTTCCAGCTCCTGCTTTTCCTCTGCTCCGTCATCCTCAGCTTTTCCTGGATCCTATCACTTCCCCCTTCCTCTTGCTCCAGCAGATCTGCTGTGTAGTAATTCCCGTTTTCCCCTCATTTCCAAAATTAAACACGGAGTATTCTGGGGTTTATGTGAGGCTGGTTGGGTTTGGAGCAGCCTGGGATAGTGGGAATGTGTCACTGCCCATGGCATCATCCTCAAGGTCCTTCCCAACCCAAAACATTCCAGGATTCTGTGATTCCAACCAGAGATTAACTCCAGAAATCCAAGTACAAATAGCACCTAGTCACAAAAAACCTGATGGCACTGAAAAAGGGGGAAAAAATATTCTGGAATAAGAAAAAAAAAAAAAAATTGTCTTCACAGCCTGATTGTTTCCTGCTGAATAGGAGGAGTTTCCTGTCCATGGAATTCCCAAATCCCTAGCAAGGTCTCACCCTCAATTTGCACAGAAAAAAAAGCTTAAAAAGAGTAGAAAGTAATTATACACAGTCTAAAAATGCTGTAATTGTTTTGTAGCTCCAAAACAATCTCATTCCTTCTTAAATACCATTTTCCCTGCCATAATGGACTTATTTTCCTTCAGACTGACAAGTTTTGCCTTCAATTAGCAGGAATTTTAATTGATGGAATGTTTAATGTGGTATTGAGGTACTTATTTATATCACATTAAATATTTATCAGATCTCCTGCTGATGAAGGGAACCAGAGCATGAAGACAGAGCACAGGAAGAAAAGGATTTTGGGATAAGGCAGGAAAAATACTGGATTTGCTGGGAATAATTGAGATCTAAATGTAAAGAATCCTGCAGAGCAGGATATGGAAGTGAGGTCAGCTCTGGACCTTTGATTTGAAAAGGGGAATTAGGAAAAACTCACTGGAGACTGGCACAGAAAAATGCATAATATACAGACAAAATGCATAATATGCAGAAAGCCATAAAAGCAAAAATCAGCTTTTAAGAATATCTATCCAGAAAGAGAAAAAAATCCATTCCCATGGCAGGGGTGGGACTGGATGGGCTTTAAGGTCCCTTCCACCCAAACCATTCCATAAATCCATGTTGGATGGGACCTTCAAGCCCGGACTCCTCCCTGGGAATTTGCATCCATTTATTCCACCAACTTCCTAAATCCATTTAAAGGCTCCTCTGGTAACAAAGCATCCAGGAAAAAGCTTGGAATGATTTCCAGGCTGGCTGTCAGGATGGGTAATTTGTGAATTTGGGGATTTTTCACCCAAAGAGGTCGTGGAACTGCCCTGGATCCCTGGAAGTGTCCAAGGGACACAGGGTGGGAGCAGCCTGGGACAGAGGGAGGTGTCCAGGTGGGAAAAAGATGGGATTGAAGGTCCCTTCCAACCCAAACCCAAATCTGGGATTTGAGGTTTGAGCATCCAAACCATCCCTGAAACAACAAATGATCCATTCTCCCATCATTTCTCTGCAGGAATCTGTGAAGTTCCTAAAAAATCCCCAGCAACGAAGCCTTGGGGGGTTCTCAGATGAGGAATAAAAGATTTGAAATCAGAAGAACTCAAGTCCAACTTCAGCTCTTTCTGAACCAAATCCAACCTGAGGAGCTGAACCCCCTGTGCCACCCAGAGCTGTGCCAGGTTGGGGATTCCTTTATCAATCCATTAAAATCCTAGAAAACACTAAAATCCTACAAAAAAACCCCTAAATTCCAGAAGGAAAAGGCCGATTTTTGACCTGTTTTTTTTTTCACAGACAAATAATGACATGGCTCAGCTACTTTTTGATGTGAAAAATGCTGTGCAAATGATGCCAATACTTCAATTTTCTTTTTTAGGAAAATGCTATTCCAGACTTTTCCTTGCAGTACAGGAATGCCACTAAAACAGATTCTTGATTACACCAACAATTCTAATTAAAACTACACAATTATTTTCAACTGGACCAGAAACTTGTTCAAAGGAAAGCCGTAAGAATTCTTTTCTTAAGGAATAAAAAGCTCCAAATGTCTGTGTTTCCATGGAGACAACCTCTATCCTTTCATGCTTCCCAATCTATCCTGGGCAATCAATACTTTATGGTAATTGTTTCCATGGAAATTGCAACCAGAATAATCCTCTTTTTCCATAGAAAAGCAACAAGAAAACAACTTGGGCAAGGCAGAGTGGGACTGCAGCAGCAAGGGCACAACGAGCTCTGGGGTCTCAAGGAAAAGAATTCAAAATTTGGGTGTGATGAACCCAGCTCGACAGTTTGGGGGAAGTTTCACAGGGAATGTGAGGATGAGGATGGGAAGTTGGCTTTGTCCTGCACTGGGATCAATCCTGGGCTTCCAAGACCAGGACGAACCACGCAGGAATGGAGAGGGACAGGAACGAGGTGGGGCCAGAACAGAACATCAGGGACAAAGCAATGTCACGATCATAAAATCATGGAATGTCCTGAGCTGGAAGGGATCCACGGGGACCACGGATCCAGCTCCCGGCCCTGCACAGACACCCCGAAATCCCACCCTGTTCCTGTTTTCCTGCAGCTCTGGCAGACTTGGGAATGGGACCATTCCCTGGGGATCTGTTCAGTGCCCCCCACCCCCTTATCCCAAAATCCAACCTAAACTTCCCCTGGCACAGCTCCAGCCATTCCCTGGATCCTGTTCCTGGACACAGAGAGGAAAGATTTGGCACCTGCCCCTCCATTTCCCCCTCAAAATCCCAGAGCTGGGGAAAGCAGGGATTATTCCCAGGCTGGAGCTGCATCCAAACTGCTCATCCCGAGGATGTGCAGGAATCTGGATATTCCCCATGGAGCACCACAGGGAACAGCCCTGAGCCCATTAGCTCAGTCATTAGCTTTCAGAAATGATAATTAAAGGCTCATTAGCATTCAACTAAAATGGTAAAATCAAATGAGAATGCGAAGTTCATCCTTCACATGAAATTCCAGCCCCAGACGATTGTGGAAAACTTCCAACACGACCACGGAAAGTTCCATGTTCAGGAAAATCCTTCCCTGGTTTTCAACTGATGCCAAGAGAACTCCCTGCCAAAGCTTTTCCACGCTTTGGGTAAAGAGAATTCCAGGTAAAAAAAATGCCATCAAAATTAGCAATTAGCACCTGGATCAAAAGACAGTTACCTGGAATACTTCAGGAAAATCCTGAATTAGGAGTGTTTGAACAGTTCTGGATGGTTTTCCATGTCTTTTTTTTCCATGGTTTTCCATTTCCAGGGCAGGAGCAGGATGGGAATTCATTACATTGATGATGGATTTGATTACAGGACATTAAAAAGCATTCCAGGAGTGCTGATCCCATGGCAGCTCCCAGGAAAAGGCAGAGCTCGGGAGCTCCAGGATCAATTCCTACCCATTGTAGATGCTCACATTTGTCTTCCAGGTAAAAAATCCAGGAAAGATGGAATGTGGCACTCCCTGCTTCAGCTGTGCAGCATGGAATCTGGGAATGGGCTGGGACATTGAATCCCATCCCTTTATCCCATACCTTTATCCCATCCCTTTATCCCATCCCATCCCATCCCACCCTTGCAGGGGCAGGGACATTTCCACTGTCCCAGGCTGCTCCAAACCCCAGTGTCCAACCTGGCCTTGGACATTTCCAGAGATCCAGAGGCAGCCACAGCTGCTCTGGGAATTCTATTCCAGGGCTTCCTCACTCTCCAAGCCAGGAATCCCTTCCCAATATCCCATCTAAATCCATCTTCTTGCAGCTTCCAGCCATTCCCTGCGTCCTGTCCCTCCATCCCTGTCCCCAGTCCCTCTCCAGCTCTCCTGGAGCCCCTCTGGGGGCTCGGAGCTCTCCCTGGATCCTTCTCCTCTCCAGCCCAGAGGTTTAATCCCTGTGGAGTCTCTGGTGACAGCAGCTCTTAGTGACATTCCCATTCCCTCAGTAGCTGTGACAATTCCCAGCCTGGCTCTCTCTGGTGGGATAAATCCAGTCCTCCCCCTGGATGAGCCGAAGGAGCCCTGGTGCCACCTCCAGGTGTTGGAGTGGCACCCAAGGACCCCTCTGACCCCGTGTCCCACCGCTGCTCTGCCTTTTCCACGCGTTTCTAATCACCAACTAATCCATAAAAATGGGAAACTTCCAGGGGAAAACTGCAGGAGGGACACAAAAGGCAAATTTCCCCTTTTCCAGCAGCTCCACCTGCTTTGCAAGGAAGCTCCCGAGGAAGCCCTGAGGCCAAGGAGCTGCCAAATCCAATCCATCAGAGCTGGCTGACCCTCCTGAACCCTGCCTGGGTGTGCAGAACACGACATTCCCGAAAAAACACGGGCACAGGGAGGGCTGGGAGCTGCTTCTGGGATGGAGTTCATGCAGATTTGATGAGCCCTTCTCTGGGGATGGCCTGAAAGTGCCACAGGATTTGTTTTTCCCAATTGTTCCCGTGATTGAGGGATGTTTTTACCCAAACAGCTGCATCCTGGCTGTGGATGTGTTTGTCATTGCAGGATTTTACATCCGTATTTATATATTTATATGTATTTTTTTTTATACCTCTATGCAAGAAAATAGTACCTAACTGCTATCCTGTATTTTCACAGATTTATTTGGGAAGAAACTCAAGGAAACCACCAAATCCTATGGCTGGCAATTAGGAACCTTTCCGTAAATGTAAGAAATTTGGGGAAAATGCTAAATATATCACGTCAATAAAAATATGGATTTCACTTTTAGAGTGGAAAGATAATTTGTGGAGTGGTTTGGGATGGAAAGGAGCTTAAATCCCACCCCATTCCACCTCCTGCCATGGACAGGGACACCTCCCACTATCCCAGGTTGCTCCAAGTCTCATCCAACCTTGAACACTTCCCAAATGCATTTATTGCCTGAATAATTTATGGCAAAGCTCTTTTCCAAAGTTGTTTAAATCCTCTAAGAGAACAAAACATCGGATTTTAGCCCTTTTAGTGCCTGCAGATCATAATCCTTAGAAATGCAGGTCTGGAAGAGGATAAACAGATGAAAAGCACCACTGGAATTCCGTGGCAGCACCACTGTGGTATTCCCTAAGTTTGGAATGGATACCCCATGAATTCTTAAAATCAAAATTAAAATAAACTCTGCTTTATTTGCATGTAATTAAAATTTTGGTTTAAAAGCTTTAAAGAAGCTCAGAAATCTCTGAGGGAAAGCCAGAAAAGGGAAAACCTGGAAAATGAGAGGTGGGAAGCAGAGGAATCAGGAGGTGGGAATGCAGCTTTGCTGGGTGTGACCTCCCATCCTAAGGGAATTTTTTTAGGAAACGTGGAAGCCAGGGAAAAACTACAAGTGGAAAATAAATATTCCCAATGGATCTGTTCCGTTTCCAAACCCTCTCCCTATAACTCCACCTCATCCACTTCTATATGGAATAAAACCAGCTCGAGGTGAGTTTTGTAACCATGCTGGAAGTGCCCATTTGTTCCATTCTCCCCAAATTTCTACAATCCTGTTACACTTAAAAATCCAGCTGAGAAATTCCTGGGTTTTTTTATCCTAAATTGTTGATTTAGGAGGGAAGAACTGCAAAACTCCACTTCCCTGATGGAGAATCTACCACGGGAAGGTATTTCAGTACTCCCTGTTTTCCACTCACATCGTCTTGCTCAGGTCCAATTAAGGAGCTTTTTCCCTGTGCCTTTTTCCTGGGAATTAAAATGCTTTCAGCACCACTTGGAGAGCTCTGAACTATTAAAAAAGAATCCATCCAATTCCCAAGTCCACTTGTCTTCCCAAAGTTGTCCTCACTGACGTGCATTCCTCACCCTCCTCTCCAAGTAGCAGCTGGAGTAGCACAAATCCCACAGATCTCAGGGAAGGGATTTCAGTCAATCCAGCTCAGTTCTAAAGCTGTAGAATTTGGATCAGGAGGACGTGGAGCTGCTGGAGAGATTCCAGAGGAATCCACGGAGCTGCTGCAGGGCTGGAGCCCCTCTGGAGCCAGGCTGGGAGAGCTGGGGGTGCTCACCTGGAGAGGAGAAGGATCCAGGGAGAGCTCAGAGCCCCTGGCAGGGCCTGAAGGGGCTCCAGGAGAGCTGGAGAGGGACTGGGGACAGGGGTGGAGGGACAGGACACAGGGAATGGCTGGAAGCTGAAAGAAGATGGATTTAGATGGGATACTGGGAAGGAATTCCTAGATTTGCTGTGGCTGCCCCTGGATCCCTGGAAGTGTCCAAGGCCAGGCTGGAGCAGCCTGGGACAGTGGGAGATGGATGGGATGGGATGGGATGGGATGGGATGGGATGGGATGGGATGGGATGGGATGGGATGGGATGGGATGGGATGGGATTTAAGGTCCTTCCACCCAACCCATTCCATGATTCCACGTTTGAGCTGCACCCAGGATGTTCCTCACTCCTTCCAGGCTGGCAGGAATCTCTTTGGACAACAGCACCCAGCACAAATCCAGGGATGCATCCAGCAGGGAATCACTGCAGCAGCCACTTCCTTTGCTGCCAAATTTCTGGGTGAGCTCATCCCACAAATTCTCTCCTGTTCCTTCCTGTGCCTTGCTCCAAACTCCACCTTCAAGGATTTGCAGAATTATGATCTGGGAATTAGGGAAAAGTCAACAGCAACAATTCCCAGCCAGGATAAATGATGGAGAGAGGAAGCTTTGATGCCCATTTGATGGAGATGATCCGTGATTTTGGCACTGCTGGGATGGGATTTACATTTCCTCTCACACTGGGAAGTGTTTTGCCAAAGAAAACCTGGAGTCCTTTGATGTCACCTCTTTCCTGTCGGATTTACCGACTCGAGTCTTTGCGGTAGGGGTTGCCAGGAATGAAAAGTTTTCCAAGATTTCCTTCCTCTGAAGGACGGTTCAATACTAAGGATGACTCAGCTGCAGATGAGTCAGACCCATCACTCCATGAACAGGGACTTTGATCTATTGAAGATGATCTGGAAGCCCTCAATAAACGAGGAAAAAATTCCCAAATTCTCCTTCCAGCCGGGAGAATTCAAACAGCAGCACTCTCACGGAATATGAGGATTATTTAGGATTTATTGGAATTTATTTAATGGGAAAAAAATGGACTTTTTTTGCTTAAAAGAGAGCAGCAAAGTCACCTGAGCACAGGAATATTCCTGACAGTTTTTAGCCTGGAAATGCCCATGGGAATGAAAAGAAATCTTAATTTCTCCAGGATTTCTCCTGAATTTATTCTCTGAATTAAATTTTCCCTGAACTTCTATGAGCAGCACAAAAAAAAAAAAATCTGGGAATTTATTAAAAAATTTCATTTTCATCTCACTATATCAAGAGATAAAAATGTTTAACATCAACTTATTTCCTGACAATTTATTTTACGCACGAAAAAGCTCTGATAACAGTATTTATCCACTCTGTCATTTTTCAAAGGTCAAATATTCAAAATAATAATTAATCTTCCTTCTGATTTATTAATTATCAGTAAACTTTCAGTTTTCATGGAAAAAGAACTGGGAATCATTGGTGAACTTTCAATTTTCAAGGGGGGGTAAAACCTGATCTTTGGAGGTGGGTTTAAAATTTCCAGATGACCCTGTCAGCTTGGAAGGACACCTTGGAATGATTCCTAGCTCGGAAGGACAAGTTGGAATTCCCTTGGAATGAATTCTAGCTGGTCTGAGCTCCTGCTAAACAACCCTGTGGTAAAAGAGGAGGGATTTGCTTTTTGGGTATTTCCAACGGGATCATTCCTGTATAATCCCATGATTATTTTTTTTTATCCCATTCCAAGGAAAACTGGGACAGAACTGGGAGGCTTTGGCATAAACAAAATTTAAAATTTAATTGTTTTTATGATAAATCCTAAGGCATATGGAACCCTCAGGTACAGTTCCTGTACCTTGTTCGGGTCTTCCTGGTGGGAAATATCCCAAGCACGGCTTGGAGTGGGTGGGAAGGACAGGGAATGCGCCTGCAGCAGGGCTGAGGGACGCCCCACGTGGCCAGGAGCAGAGGAACCATGAGGATCCAGAGAGGAGCGAGCCTGGGGATGCTCCAGAGCTCCGTGTTCCGTGTTCCAGCTTTTGGACAAAAAAACAGGAAGCAGAATGGAACTGGATGGGATAGGGAAGAGGAGGGAGGTCAGCTCTGAGGTCTGCTGAACCCCTGCGCTGCTTTCTATCCATCATCCATCATCCATCCATCATCCATCCATCATCCATCCATCATCCATCCATCCATCCATCATCCATCCATCCATCATCCATCCATCCATCCATCCATCCATCCATCCATCCATCCATCCATCATCCATCCATCATCCATCCATCCATCCATCATCCATCCATCCATCCATCATCCATCCATCCATCATCCATCCATCCATCCATCCATCCATCCATCCATCCATCATCCATCCATCATCCATCCATCATCCATCCATCATCCATCCATCCATCATCCATCCATCCATCCATCATCCATCCATCATCCATCCATCATCCATCCATCCATCATCCATCCATCCATCCATCATCCATCCATCCATCCATCCATCATCCATCCATCCATCATCCATCCATCCATCCATCATCCATCATCCATCCATCCATCATCCATCCATCCATCATCCATCCATCCATCATCCATCCATCATCCATCATCCATCATCATCCATCATCCATCCATCATCCATCCATCATCCATCCATCATCCATCCATCCATCATCCATCCATCATCCATCCATCATCCATCCATCCATCATCCATCCATCATCCATCCATCATCCATCCATCCATCCATCATCCATCATCCATCCATCCATCCATCCATCATCCATCCATCCATCATCCATCCATCATCCATCATCCATCATCCATCATCATCCATCATCCATCATCCATCATCCATCCATCCATCATCCATCATCCATCCATCCATCCATCATCCATCATCCATCATCCATCATCATCCATCATCCATCCATCATCCATCCATCATCCATCCATCATCCATCCATCATCCATCCATCATCCATCCATCATCCATCATCCATCCATCATCCATCCATCCATCATCCATCCATCATCCATCCATCCATCCATCCATCCATCATCCATCCATCATCCATCCATCCATCATCCATCATCCATCCATCATCCATCCATCATCCATCCATCATCCATCCATCATCCATCCATCATCCATCATCCATCCATCCACCATCCATCCATCCATCCATCCATCATCCATCCATCATCCATCCATCATCCATCCATCCATCCATCATCCATCCATCATCCATCCATCCATCCATCATCCATCCATCCACCATCCATCATCCATCCATCATCCATCCATCATCCATCCATCCACCATCCATCCATCCATCCATCATCCATCCATCATCCATCCATCCATCCATCCATCATCCATCCATCATCCATCCATCCATCATCCATCCATCCATCCATCCATCCATCCATCATCCATCCATCATCCATCCATCCATCATCCATCCATCCATCATCCATCATCCATCATCCATCCATCCATCATCCATCCATCATCCATCATCCATCCATCATCCATCCATCCATCCATCCATCCATCCATCATCCATCCATCCATCATCCATCCATCCATCCATCCATCCATCCATCCATCCATCCATCATCCATCCATCATCCATCCATCCATCATCCATCCATCCATCATCCATCATCCATCATCCATCCATCCATCATCCATCCATCATCCATCATCCATCCATCATCCATCCATCATCCATCATCCATCCATCCATCCATCCACCATCCATCATCCATCCATCATCCATCCATCCATCATCCATCCATCCATCCATCCATCCATCATCCATCCATCCATCATCCATCCATCATCCATCCATCCACCATCCATCCATCCATCCATCCATCCATCATCCATCCATCCACCATCCATCCATCCATCCATCATCCATCCATCATCCATCCATCATCCATCCATCATCCATCATCCATCCATCCATCCATCATCCATCCATCCATCCATCCATCCATCCATCCATCCATCCATCATCCATCCATCATCCATCCATCCATCATCCATCCATCCATCATCCATCCATCATCCATCCATCCATCCATCCATCCATCCATCCATCCATCCATCCATCCTCTCTCCTCCTCCAACCTCCCTCCCCTTGGTTCTTCCCCTTCTGGCATTCCTTCATCCCTCTGTTTTCCACATTTCCCTCCTTTCCCAGTGTTTTTCTTTACAGGATCTCTCCAGGTCCAACAGAGCCATAAAAACAACTTCAACAGCATTTCCCGGACTTGGTGCTTTTCCATCCCAGCTCCCATCAGGATTATTACAGAGAAGGCAGGACCAAAGTTGCTGAATCAGCAGATCCAGAGCATCACCGGGAATGAACCTGCTCAGTCCCCATCCCAGCATCCCTGCGGAATCACCTTCCTGCATCCATCCTGCAGCTATTCCCACGGCTCAGTCCGCAGCTCCAATTTCAATTTTGGAGAGTTAATCTATATGCAAATGAGCGGCGTACATATGGCAGCGCTCCGCCGAGGACCCTCGGCTTTGTTCCACAAATGTTCCCGGCGCTATTTTCCCGGGATGACGTCCGTGGAGTCATGGTTACAACAATGCCGCAGGAAGCATCCCTCGCCTCTCGCGCTCGGGAACAGCTGAGCCGGGCACACATCCTGGGTCCCACAGCCAGGGGGGGTTTGGAGGGGGCACTCAGTGTTTTAATACCCTGGGAATAATTCAAAGGAAATTTCCCTTTCTCACCTTGGTTCCCACATCCAGGGTGTTTTTTGGTTTTTTTTTGGACCAGTTGATGTTTTAATATCCCGGGAATAATCCAAGTTAAATTTGCCTTCCCCATCCTGGATCCCACAACAAGCAGATTTTTGGAGGGGGCAGTCATGTTTTAATATCCCGGGAAGAATCCAAAGAAAAATTCTCTTCCCCCCACCCCGGCTCCCACATCCAGGGGTGTTTTGGAGGGGGCACTCGGTGTTTTAATATTCCAGGAATAATTCAAAGGCAATTTCCCTTTCCCACATCCAGGGGTGTTTTGGAGGGGGCACTCGGTGTTTTAATATTCCAGGAATAATTCAAAGGCAATTTCCCTTTCCCACATCCAGGGGTGTTTTTGGAGGGGGCACTCGGTGTTTTAATATCCCAGGAATAATCCAAGGGAAATTTCCCTTCTCCATTCTGGATCCCACATCCAGGAGGATTTTTTTTTTTTTTGGAGGGGGCATTAGGTATTTTAATATCCCATGAAGAATCCAAGGAAATTTCCCTTCCCCACCTTGGATCCTACATCCAGGGTTTTTTTTTATTCCTTTTGGTTTTTTTCTTTTTTTATTTTTGTTTGAGGAGACCGTTGATGTTTTAATACCCCAGGAATAATCCAAAGGAAATTTCCCTTCCCAATTCTGGATGTGGGATCTAGGAGTTTGTGTTTTTTTTGGAGGGGGCACTCAGTGCTTTAATACCCCAGGAATAATCCAAGGGAAATTTCCCTTCCCCATGCTGGATCCCACATCTAGGGGGGATTTTTTGGAGGGGGCAGTTGATGTTTTGATATCCTGTAATTCCAGCCTGTTCTCCATCTTATTTTCACTCATTTCCAAACCCCCTCATTTTCCATCTTGCCAAAGCATTCCTTGGATTAAGACCCAAATCACAGATCTGGGATGCAAATTAATTTTTTTCCAGGCAGGAATTTCCACAGCTGGGCTTTTCCCTCAAAGTATTTGCTCATAATCTGAAATCTCCATTTGAATTCTCAAACATTCCTTGGATTAAGACCCAAATCACAGCTCTGGGATGCAGATTAAAATTTTCTCGGCAGGAATTTCCACAGCTGGGCTTTCCAGTGGTTTTCCCCTCACAATATTTGCTCATAATCTGAAATCTCCATTTGAATTCCCAAATCTTCCTTGGATTAATATTCCAATAACAGCTCTGGGATGCAAATTAAAATTTTTCCAGGCAGGAATTTCCACAGCTGGGCTTTCCAGTGGTTTTTCCCTCACAATATTTGCTTGTATCTTGGACCTTGTGTGCAATTTGAAATCTTCATTGGAATTTCTGAACATTCTCCCTTTTCTGTTCCCTGTTGATCCTTCCCGAAGAAAAATTCTACTCCTGTCAATCCTCTCCTTATTATGCAATTTTCTTATTTTTCCCATTGCTGAATTCACCTGTAATTTCCCCATTATCTGTTTTCCAAGAGGCTGCTTTGGGGTGTGTTGTTTTTTTGTTGTTTTTTTTTTTTTTTTGGGGGGGGGGGGTATTTTGGAGTTAATGACTCCCACCTGTGCCTTTCACGGCAGAAGGCAATAATTAAAGTGCACAATTTCAAGCATTTTCTTGACACAGCCGTTGCTTTCCCACTATTTCCCAGCTGTTTTCCCCCTCCACCACTGTTCTTCAAGCAATGAGTGTGACAGACATTAAATGTCACAGGGATCTGGAAATGACAGTGAAGGATTTGGGAATGAACCTACTCCAGGCCACTCCCTGCCACAGAGTTCAAACCAATTAAAACAAATTTGAAAAGGCCAAACACTAAATCTTCTTTTTTTTTTTCTTTTTCCCTTTCCACCTTTTATTTGGGTTTTAATCATCAAATGAATGTCTGGGATGTGTCTGCAGTCAAAGACGCTTGGTCTTTGGCATGATTCAATTAAAAAATTTAAATTAAATGCAATTAAAACCTCTCAATTTCTGGTGAAATCTGCTTGAATTCCCAAGTTCTGACACCAATAGAGGCATTCTCAGTAAATGAGGGGACGCAAAGCTTCTACTGAAATAAAAGCAAGGAAAATTTCTTGGAAAAAAACCATCCCAACACTGCTACAACATCCAGATTTAAACCTTAAGATTTAAAGGTTTAAATTTTAATTTAAACTTAAACCTCAGTTAAAAACCTTAATTTAAAACCTTAAAAATTCCTACGCAAACAGGTTTTAAGATTCTAGCAGAATTGTTTGGATTGGAAGAAACCTCTAAGAGCAATTTCAACCAGGAGATCCTACAGAAAATCCCCTAAAAAATTAATAGAAATTAATATTGTCAGACTTGAAGTGAAAGAGGATTAAAGAGGAGCAGCTCCTGCTTCTTCCAGGTTTGGAATAACATCCAACATTTCTCAAAGTCACCTCCAAGTCAAACTCAAACACATCCAACTGCAGGACAGAATGGAAATTTCCATCCATGGAAATTCCTAAAAACAAGGAATTATTTTAGTGGTTGGTGTTTATTTCTTTTATTAAGCTCTGCTGATTCCATTCCCCTAAAATAAGGAATTTTTTTTCTGTACTCAATGCCTTCTTTGGGGTAATTCAACCCAAAATTAGTATTTCTTTCTTATTTATTCTTATTTCTTATTCTTTATTTCTTATTTATTTTTATTTACAACTGAACAGGACCTGGGTGCTGGCACCTCCTTTCATGAGTTTTACACTCAGCACAGAACAGAAAAAAAAATCCTGTTTGTTTTAAATATCAAAAAAGGTGAAAAAAAAAAGTGCATATTTAAAGGTCAAAACTGCCTGTGCTCCCATTAAAACCAGCACTGAAAATCCCATTTTGTGTGTCTGGCTTTAGGAGTCAGGAGCATTTTTCCCTAAGAATTACTGCTTGATGGAGACGGAGACCCTCAGAAATTGCTCTTAATAAATGATCCACTTCAAAGCCTAATTGAATCTCCAAAACTACCCTGAATTAGTTCCCATTATTGGAATTATCCAATCGTTTCCTCTCGCTGTGCATTTGTTGGCACTGAACTTTGCTCCACGTGCAGGCAGCAGGGTCCTGCCAGTCTGGGAGTGAGGGAATTGGGTGAAAAATGAGGATCTGCATCCAAAGCAGCAAACAGAGAAAGGAAAATTCCAGCAGGAAGGATTCCCAGGAATTGCACAGGGAATTCCCAGGAAGAAAATTCATTCTTTTCCCGAATTCATATTTCATTGTTCATCTCATCATGAACATGGAATTCCAGACTGGTTGGGAGGAGCCTTAAAGCTGCCCCAGTTCACCATTCCATAATTCCATAATATCCCTACAGCAGAAACATTTAGAGGGATTTTAAACCAATTTTAAACATTTAGACGGATTTTTAAAAAAGAAACAGACAGCAAAAAGAAATCACCTTTGTCTGAATCCCCGAAAACGGCCAGTTATTTGTACAACAGAATAATATTTTTTTAGTGAGATTCCATAGTTTCACCTCACTGAATGAACTCCTGAGTCAAGGAGGGACAAAATGTCCCAGGAATAAAAGGAGCTTTTAACCTAAGAGTAAAGACAAAGTAATGTCCTAATAAATTAAAAATAAAACAATCAAGGAATACACTCCCGAGGTGATACCTGAGTGGGAACATTCATCTATTGCCACTAAAATGCTTTATAAACAAAACAAAACCCAATTAAGGATGTGATGCTCAAATTCTGGGAAGTTCTATCCAATTGTGTCCAGAACAGAGTTGAGGGATTATCCATAAAATTCGAATTAACCTCGGATCCAGGTCCTGCCTAACATAAAGGGCTGCTTTTATTTTATTTTGAGACCAAAGAATTGGATTAACAACACGAAGATTTATACTTTAGTGAGGAAGAAACACAAAATGAAATCCTGCCCAGGGAAATCCTGCAGGGTTTTGGCACCACAGAGTAGGATACAGAGAATTTGGGGGTACAGGCAGTAACTGGAACCATTTCCCAGCTCTGAAAACAGGTGAAAATTCCTTTGGGAGAGCTGCACCATTTGCCAGTTCCTCAATTTAAACAACAACAACCACAAAAAAAAAATGGAATTAAATAAGAATTTCCTGGATTTCACAGATCACTCAATAATTGGAATAAAGCAAACTCAGTCTCATTCCAGCACTGGAGAAGACACAATTCTGACGGATTTATTAAAAATTCCATTGCTGTTCTACATAAACAAGGATTTAATTTAGGAGGACAAGGCTTTTAGGGAAATTTCCTCTTTTGGGGGGATGTGAAGGTGGCAGCACCACCTGTCTGAGAGAGGATATCCCACAACAGAAGGGATAAAGGAGCTTTCCCAAATACCCAGATAGCAATATTTGGAGAAGGGAGGAAGGGGAGACACAGCTGCTGCTGTAGGAAAAAAAGAGAGAAAAAAACCTTATAAATAAAATGAGTTCACTGAAGAGACCTGGAGGATTTGAGCCTTCATGGAAGTCAATAATCTGTGGGAACAGGCACAGTGAGGATGGCAATGTTGAGAATCCTGGAATGGTTTGGGTTGGATGGGATTGAAGGTCCCTTGGCTTGGGCAGGGACATTTCCACTGTCCCAGGCTGCTCCAAACCCCAATGTCCAACCTGGCCTTGGACATTCCAGGGATCCAGGGGCAGCCACAGCTGCTCTGGGAATTCCAGCCCACCCAGGAATTCCTGCCCAATATCCCATCTAAACCCATCTTCCTGCAGCTTCCAGCCATTCCCTGTGTCCTGTCCCTCCATCCCTGTCCCCAGTCCCTCTCCAGCTCTCCTGGAGCCCCTTTGGGGGCTCGGAGCTCTCCCTGGATCCTTCTCCTCTCCAGGTGAGCACCCCCAGCTCTCCCAGCCTGGCTCCTGCAGCAGCTCCGTGGATTCCTCTGGAATCTCTCCAGCAGCTCCACGTCCTCTTGATGTTGGTCCCCATGGCTGGGGCAGCTCTGCAGGTGGGGTCTCACCTGAGAGGGGCAGAGGGACAGAGTCCCCCCTTTCCTGCTGCTGCTCCCTGGTGACATTCCTGACACGTTGAACATCACACACCAGGAGTGCAGGAATGAACAAAGTGGGATCTGTGGCTTTTGGAACTGCAGCCATCAATTTGCCAGCAATTATTTCCCTCCCTGACCCACAGTTCAAACAACACACACAGAAATGAGGGGATTTCTGCCTTCCCAGGGAGGTTCAAGCTTTAATTACAGTGACTAATCAGCCTGTGCAGGGTATCTCTGACACAACAAATTCACCAAAACCACAATTTTTACAGGAAAAAAATCCTCCAGGCAAAGCAGAAATGTGACTTGTCCAATCCTCCCTTCCCACTGCACTTTAACCCTCTCCAGCTTTTTTTCTTTTTTTTTTTTTTTTAAGAGCAGACCCAGCTTTTATTCCTTGGGAGTCATGTGGGCCAACAAAGGCTGGAGAGGCAGAGGTGGGAGGTGGAGTGCAGCTGACAGAACACCCTGGAACTGCTGCCAGAGCCTCCTCTTCCCTGGATTTATGGAGTACAACGAGATTTGTACTCACCTGCATTAAAAAAAGATCTTTAAATAGATAAATGAGTAATGGTATTTAAGATAAATGTTCTTTTATGTTCAGAGCTGCTGTTTTACTGTTTGCACTATGTTGTTATGGGGTGTTTTATCCAGGGCTTGAAGGGGCTCCAAAAAACCTGGAGAGGGATTTGGGACAAGGGATGGAGGGACAGGACACAGGGGATGGCTGCAAGCTGGAAAAGGGCGGATTTGGACGGGATATGGGGAAGGAATTCCTGGCTAGGAGGGTGGGGAGGGGCTGGGATGGAATTCCCAGAGAAGCTGTGGCTGCTCCTGGATCCCTGGGAGTGTCCAAGGTCAGGTTGGACACTGGCGTTTGGAGCAGCCTGGGATGGTGGAAGGTCCCTGCCCATGGTGGGGGGACTGGACAATCCCTAAAATCTCTGCCTATCCAATCCGCTCCATGAATTCCTTCAGGTCCCCACCCAAGTTCCCTGGAATTCCCACTGTCCCTCTGCTGCAAGCAGAAAACCACCCCTGGGATGAACATTTCCAGAATGTTCTGATCTCTTCCCACCCTCTAAAGCTTGTCCTAATAAACCCAAAACTTTCCAGCCTTACTCAGCAAAGGATTCAGGCTTGAGACCTCCCAGCCTGCCCAGGGAATGGAGCTCAGGTCCTCTCCATCCTCCCTGCAAAGCTCTTCCAAGGGCCCAAATCTTGATTATGTCCCTTGCTGCAGGTTTTGGAATTATTCCTTGCCCTAAATGGGAAGAAGTTCCCCTCTCCTGCAACTTCCATGGAACTAAGAGAAATCAACTGCCTGGAGAATAAATAATACCAAGTTTTAAATCTCCCCTGATGTTTTGCTATTTCTGCCTTTTTCTTTTCTGATTAAAATCTTTGCTACTTTGCTTCTTCCTGTCTGCCACACTTTTTTCACAGCAAAATTCTGTAGCACCTCCTAAAATTAACCTGTGAAAATGCAAATTATTTGCTCTGAGGGTGTTTCCTCAGGCTGCTCTGATGTTACATTTTCCATTCTGGACACAGAGGTTACAAATGAATATATTGCTCAGCCAGCCAAATGAAAAGATGTATTGCAAGAAGAAGCAAATTGTTGTTGCAACAGATTACAAAGCACAAAACAATTCTTTTTTAGTGCTGGAGGCAAAAATATCAATCCTCTCTGCTGGCCTAAAATCAAGATTTCAGTATTAATGCAGCTCATCTTTCAGCACAAGGCCAGTGGTGAAGTGCGATGTGCACACCAAGATCATCCCCGTGAAATTGGCTCAAAAAGCCCCGAAAATTAATTTGACAATTCTAATTGGGACGATGCAGCCAGATTAATGGATTCCAATTTGTGTTCTGCATGTTTGCTGCAGTAAACAAGCAGCAACAGGAGCGCTGCGATTGTGATTCCTTGCTGGAATGCCTCCGAGAGAGCAGCCGTGAATCATCGCAACAGTCATGCTCCTCAAAGGGAAAAATCAGCCATGAATGTGCTCAGATAATGGGGAACATCAATCCCTCCTGATTCCACGGCTTCCAGAAGTCCCCACAGCTCCCAGGTGGTCGCTGGGATCTGACACAGGAGCAGCTTCACCTGCCAGGTGTCTGCAGAGAGTCCCAAAATCCCACAGAGAACAGCAATGGGATGGTCACTCCTCCAAGAAAAGGAAATTCCCCACTCTGGGCATGATCAGCAGCCAATCTCCAAATTCCACATCCTTCCCCTCTTTGATCCCATCATAACTCCTAAATGATGGGAATCCAATATCCCACAGAAAATAACAATGGGATGGTCGCTCCTCCAAGAAAAGGAAATTCCCCACTCTGGGCATGATCAGCAGCCAATCTCCAAATTCTATATCCTTCCCCTCTTTGGTCCCACTACAATTCCCAAATTATGGGAACCCAAAATCCCACAGAGAACAGCAACGGGATAGTCATTCCTCCAAAAAAAGGAAATTCCCCACTCTGGTTATGATAGCAGTCAAGAGGAGGCAGAATTCTTCTAATTCCACATCCTTCCCCTCTTTGATCCCATCATAATTCCTAAATGATGGGAACCCAAAATCCCACAGAAAATAACAATGGGATGGTCACTCCTCCAAGAAAAGGAAATTCCCCACTCTGGGCATGATCAGCAGCCAATCTCCAAATTCCATAGCCTTCCCCTCTTTGGTCCCACTACAATTCCCAAATTATGGGAACCCAAAATCCCACAGAGAACAGCAATGGGATGGTCATTCCTCCAAGAAATGGAAATTCCCCACTCTGGGCATGATCAGCAGTCAAGAGGAGGCAGAAATATCTAAATTCCATATCCTTCCCCTCATTTTTCCCACCAGAGCCTGCTAATTATGGCTGGGTCCAAGAGAGCTTCCACAAACCTTTTTTCCATGGTTTTCACTGGAAAACAACAAACCAGATCCACTCAGTGCCCATAAATCCTGACCACATCATTCACCGAAGTCCCACAGGTACAAATAAATCATTTCTATCTGCAATATTATTAACTCCATTAGGGAGAAACTACTCAAATCCCAAAAAGAATTAATGGGATGACTGTGAACATCCATAATAAAGGAACTTGAAAATGAAACATTTTGTGGAAACTGCAGGTTCCCCTCGTGCTGTGCTGAGTTCAAAACTCACCCATAGGAACAGAAAAGAACCTTGGCCAATTTGTGCTGGAAGCAAAACAAAAATTTGGGATTTACGTTGGAAATTCCTGGGTTTCTGCCTGGTTTTTATCAGAGATCAACTGCTCTCAGCCACACGGCAACTCAAAATTGGGAGTGGCTGAATTTACAGTTCTTATTTCTACAACAAAACTGGAACAATTTTCACTTGCACTCTATCAGAACACTCCATGGATATTTTCAGCCATTAAAATTTAATGCATTAATTGAAGGAAATTGGAAATTGTTTTCCCAAACTCATAGAATCCACCTCTCCAAAATCCAAAACACTGTCAGGAATCACAGGTTTAGCCGTGGCGGCTCCATACAAAGACATTTTGAGAATGAAGAAATAAAATGATCCCACTGCACTGCTCCACAGAATTATCCACAGGGGGCTTATAAAGGGACCAAAACCCAATTAAAAACAGGAGATGAACCCAAACATTTTTGGGACTGCTCCTGCTTCAAACACAGTGCGGTGCCCTGGAATATTGGTTTGCCAGGAAAAAGAAAACCCAAAAAAACCCTACAAACACAGCCTGGGATAAGTTGGGACCTCAAAGCCCATCCTGTGCCTGCCCTGCCATGGCAGGGACAGCTCCCATTGTCCCAGGCTGCTCCAGCCTGGCCTTGGGCACTGCCAGGGATCCAGGGGCAGCCACAGCTGCTCTGGGAAATTCATTGCAGGGGCTCATCCCCCTCCCCGGGGACAATGTCTTCCCCAAATCCTGCCAACTTCAACCCCATTTAGCGTGGTGCCCTCTCTGTGCCATCCCTTCCCTGCTCCACCTCCTCAAACTCCTCTGGGGCTGCTCCTTCCCCACACCCAGAGCGACCACGGGTCCTGCTCCTGCTCCCCTGCACCAGCCCTGAACCCCAAATATCAAACCCTGCACCTGAGGGATCACCCAGCTCACTGCAGGGAAATCCCACGGGAGCCAAGAGCCACTTCCAGCCCTGCTGCTGTCCCCTGCCACTGCACACCAGTGCACACCAGTGCACACCAGTGCACACCAGGGCCACCAGGACATCACTGATGCCTTTTGGGGATTACCTAAAAACAGAGGCCAGACAAAAATTAAGAGAATAAAAAGTTATTTATATTATATAATGCAATATAAATATATTATTTGTTATATTTATTGAATCTATTTCTATTTCTGTTTCTGGTTCTATTTCTTGAAGGGCCTTCAGGTCCATTTTGGGCAGCCAAAGCCTCCCCCAGGGCCTACACCCAAAATGCACAAAGGGTCACGAGTTTCACACTTGGATAAGTTTGGTCCATTTGCATATTGGGGTTCATCTCCCAGTTACAGCTCCAGGTAATGAAGTCATTTACCCCGAGTTTGCTCCCCCCAGCTCACTTTTATTTAAATTTCTCATGGCCTGAGACAGCGAGGGGTCCTTGATTCCTTTGGAGAGGAACTGTTGTGTCTGACCAAAATGGGAGAGCAGCAGCTGACACTGGATAGGGAGTTTAGAGTTCTACACTGAAGAATTACACAAACATATGGAAAATAGAAAAGCCAAAATCCTAAGGCATCGCTTGGACAGCTCTGTCCCTTCCCCTGGGCACTCCCAGCCCACTGAAACATGAAATATTTCATGGAATGGAAGGGAAGAGGGTAACAGCCAGCACCTGGTGCTGCTGAAACCCCTGAAATTCAGAAACAGCCAGCACAGAAAATTCCTCCTGCCCTGTCCTCAGGAGACTCCAACTTGATGACCTGGAGATTAATCTTGTGCGGGGAACGTAAATCCAAGGATAGGGAGATCCACACGTGTCACACCAATCAAAACCACTTCAGCCAAGGATTAGAGCAGTGCAACGAGGCAAAATGCCTTTAAAAAGCTCAAACCAGGGCTTTAAAAATATTGAAAAATATGAAGATGCACCTCATAACTCTAAAAACTCAATGCAAGATTAGAAATGTGTCATTTTTCACCTCAGCTTGAGTGCAAATTCATCTGCTCCCTATGAAGCCCGGCCTGGTAAAAGCAGGATCAAAAATAGATGTTCCAGCTGATTAAATCCTCAGCTAAACAAATTGTCTCCAGGAAAATGCATTAGAGAGATGCGGGAGCAGCAGGACACTGGGATGGAATTGGAACCTTTGGATCATGTGTCTGGAACATTCCAAATTCCCTCGTTTATCAGGAGAAATTAGCACAACAGGGATACTCCAGGCACGGGAATTCAACGCTCACACCTGAAATGTGTGTGAGAAACCAGATGGGTTGGAAAGGAAATAAAAAAAACAGCATTAAAACCCCATGGGATTAGAATAAAGAAGGATTAAGATAAGAAAACAGCCCTCTTTTAGCTAAAATAAGTTATGATGATTGTCAACATTTGTTTGCAGGTATTAATATAAAAAAAAAATCATCTTAGAGTGGTAAAAGATAAAAGTATTACCAGGAATAATGGAATGAAATGCAGAATAGAAGTGTGGATTATCAAAAAAAAAAACAAAACCCTTCTAGACTGCTTTATTTACTAAATATGAATAGTCCTGATCATTTGGTGCATTAAAAATACATTTAAACACAGGGTAGATAATAAAAAATACAATAAATGAATATTGTGATGATAAATCCTTTAGTATTTAGCCAGGAATCCCAGACTTTGGGGTGAGGGGAAGGAAAACCAGAACAAGTAACTCTGAATTCCTTCAAAGATGTTCAATTCTCTGTTTGCATTACATCCATCCATCCTATTTAACAGAAATCCCAGGCTCTATGCAAATCTGATGGATCGTTTTCAAAAATCACTTTGTGGTGCTGAAAGGATGACTAAAATAAATAAATTAACAGATAAAGCAGCCTGAGAATGAAAGCAGGATCTCGTTCCTATGAGACCTGGGACAATTTTTCCATCCCCAAATGCTCTCCTGGAAAATACATTTGTGACCATTCCAGATCAGGAATGGCTGCATCAGGCACCTGTTTATTCCTTCTTCTCATCAACCTCCAATTTTTTAATTGTGGAATCAAGCCAAAAACCCTAAAACCAAATAGCACCCCCCAAAAAATGATATTTTTCAGCTCCGTAATTGAACCTTTGTCACAAAAACATGAATTAATCAAGATCCCACTTATTAAGCACTAAGAAGCTTTTAATCTTGGTTATTCCTTTCAGTTGAGTCATTACTAGAATATTTTCTTGCCTTCCTGAAATGATTAACAGTGGTGACCTTTTCAAAATCGGGCAGGATCGTCCCTGCATGCAAAATAAACCCACAAAAACTCAATTTCAAATACAGCCCCAACCCAATCTACCCAAAAAAAAAAAAAAAAAAAATCTCTGTTAACAATTAATTGAACACTCAGGAAGTCAAATAAAAAATGTGTGGTTGGCGGTGGTTTTGTTTTGAATTCATTTGTCCTCTTTAATATCCTGCTCGAGGCAGGAATTATTGGTGACAAAACCAGTCACAGCTTTCACATCAATTTAATTCAGAGCGTGGAGCTGCACAGGTCGATTTTGCACCACAAAATTCTCCCAGCCCAGCTCCCAGATCCACAGGAAATCCCTGAGGAAGAGCAGATCCTCAGAAAAACAAAAACGAAAAAAAAAAACCAACCCCATCAAAATAAACAAATCAATAAAATTATACCCCAAAGCCATCACTGGAGCAGCAAAAATCAAGGAAAAAGGGATTTAAAGATGTCTGCCCCAAAAAAAGGGCACTGAAGGGACAGCCCTGGAATTCTGAGTAATCACTGCTATTTTTTTGCTTTTTTAAAAATCAGCTGAGATTTTTGGAGCTGTTCTCCCTTGGTGCAGGAACATCCACTTAATTCTTACAAGCTACAGGATTCCCAAATGGGAGTATCAGAAAATTGGGGATCAGACTAGAATGGGAACTAAAGGGTTATTTGTCACTGGGAACATCAGGTAATGGGAACGTCAGGGAATTCCCTACACTGGGACCAGACTGGGATGGGAAATAAAGATTATTTGTCAATAGGAATATCAGATAATTCCCTGCTCTGGGATCAGACTGGGATGGGAAATAAAGGGTTATTTGTCAATAGGAACATCAGGTAATGGGAATATCAGAAAATTCCCTACATTGGGATCAGACTGGAAGGAGAAATAAAGGGTTTATTTGTCAATAGGAATATCAGAAAATTCCCTACATTGGGATCAGACTGGAAGGAGAAATAAAGGGTTATTTGTCGATGGGAACGTCAGGTAATGGGAACGTCAGGGAATTCCCTACTGGGAATGCACTGGAATGGGAAATAAAGAGTAATGTGTACAAGAGGAATATCAGATAATTCCCTGTCCTGAGATCAGACTGGAATGGGAACTAAAGGGTTATTTGTCAATGGGAACATCAGGGAATTCCCTACCCTGGGACCACACTGAAATGGGAACTAAAGGGTTATTCTCAAGCACAACAAACATTTTTCTGGAGATTTCTGCATTCCTGCAAATCCCAAATGTCTCAGAACTGCGCCTGCCTGGAAAGGTGACACGTGTCAGAATCCTCTGTTCTCCACGTCTCAGGAATTCTTGCTCTGCCTTTGAAATGCACAATTTCAATTCCACATCAAGAGATCCAGGATGAAAATGGGGCACTTGGAGCTGGGAAAAGCATCTGGATCCTTGGCTGCCGTTCCCAGGATTGAACATTAATATCCCTGCTTTCATTCCTGTCCCTCGTGGAGATTTCCTTTTATCTCTCCTATCTCTTTTTAACCTTTCTCTGTGGTAATTGTATTTGTTAATCTTGTTAATGAAGGCTGCGAGCTGGGGAACATTCTCCCCTTTGTTTTATCAGGCCTGGCAGAGGAAAGCATCAAAACCAACTCAGATATTTGGATTCAACAAAACCATTCCATGGGAGAGAAGCTCCCGAAATTTCCCTTCCGTGCTGGGATCCAAAACTTTTCTCCCCATAAATCCTGGAGTTTTAGGAATATAATCTTATGGAATTAGAATTACAGCTTCTGGGGAGAGATTTTAATATTGACTGCTAAAAAAAAAATCCATGCTAATTAAATTGTCCGTCTATCAGCCAAGAGCTGATGCCCTTCAAAGGTCCACAGGCTCCAACCCTTGAATTTGTTGTTTAGTTAAATGCTGGGTGTTAATTCTCTTTGTTTACAGCCAAAACCGCTGCATTTTCATCTATATGACAGAGTTCCTAAATTAGAGACCCTGAATTATTCATCAGCTATTTAGCCAAATGCTCTCCCCAAGCCCCCAGTCGTTTTAAACTGAACAAAACCACATTAAATATTCTGTTTTTCTCTCTAAACACCGCATTTTCTTCCCAGAGATTCCTCAAGGCCTCCCGACTTTTGCCTGGAGTGTTCCTCGGCTAAAAAGCACATTTAATAATCTGCTTCAGTTTCTTCTCTTCCTTTTTCTTGAACCCTGAATGGAAGTGAAAGCCAAACTGGAGCTCAGCTTGTGAAAATCAAAATTGCCAAATCAAATCCGGCCGACAGGGGCTGCTTTGCCTCGGGCAGTGCCATTCCCAGTTTGTGTCACTGCTTCCCAGTCCATTCCCAAAGCAGGGAACTGGGGTGTGACAATGGCTGCTCCCACTCATCCCCAAATCGCTGCTCCCCCAAGGAATCGAATCTTAACGAACCAGCCCCGGGTGTTAATTGCAATGGTTCCTTTGAAGCATTGAAATGATCTGAATTCCTTTCTCTTTGCCTTCCATTTAGAGAAATCAGAAATAAGCCAAGACCTGGTAAGGGAGAGCAATTTGTCCTGAGCAACTTGAAAATTGGATTTCTAACAATAAAATACAAATAAAAGCATTAAATAAATACAAAACCCAACCAAAAGACAACAAAATTCCCGAGATTTGAATCTCCAGCTTGACCTCGGCTGTCACCCCCAGTTCACACCAGTTCTGACTGTCCAGTCACTGGTTTTGCCGATTTTAATAACTCATAAATCCCATCTCTTTGAAATTTGTGAGTATTTCCCTCACATTGCCATGCACAAAACTCTAAATATTTAAAACATCAACCTCAAATATTTCTGAGCTTGCTTCCATCCTCATTATTTAGACCATTAATAAAGCAACTCTAATTATTGTACTTGATTATTTCCTGCTCCTTAAAATCCCAGAACCAGGAATGTTGGAAAAGACCTCTGAGATCAAGTCCCACCATCGATGTTCCTCTCCCACCTTCCAGCACGGAAGCAAATCCCATTTTTTTTCCATTTCATTGCACTTTCGAGATTTAAATAATAAGCAAAAATAAGTTAATTAATGGCCAAATTAATTAACAGTCTGGTCTGAAATGTGAGTGTGAATGGTATTTGGGTGTGAATGATGTCCAGTGGCAGAAGTGATGGGGATGAGTGATCCAGACTGGGATTGACAGGCATTCTCTGACAAATCCAATTTCTCATCAGCCCAGCCCACGAGAAGAATTCCTCATTTTTCCATCTGTTATTACACAATAGATCCATGAGCTTAACTCACAATATTTTTCCAGTTTTGCTTTGCGATTAAATCAATTTAAGTTCTTTTAATGAGTTTTAGCTGGTCTGAGCCCACCTCAAGCCCAGCTGGAGGCGATTCCGAGCTCTCCCTGTCAAAAGTTGTTAGTGTGGAAATGTGAATTCCCAACAATAGAAACAAACACCACAAAACAACCTCTCAGGAGGAATTTCCATCCCACAGACCCCTGACGTTTTTTTTTTCCTTCACCTTCCTTGGAGACCTGGTTCTTGTTGCCAAGGAATGAATCCCCGTGGTGTGGACTCCCCATGGAATTGTTCAAGGATGGACTGGATGAGCACCTTGGGACACTGGAGGGTATGCTGGGATACTGGGAAAGGATACTGGGGGGTGTCCCTGTCCACGGAACGAGCTTTAAGGTCCCCCCCAAACCCAAACCATTGCAGGATTCTGTAATTTACACAATTCAAACCCTTGAAATCCCAATCCAAAGCTTCAGGGCCATTCCCCAAACCTCCTGCTGCGTTCTGAACATGGCTGAGGATGATCCCCGCTCCTTTCGCCCCGGGCTGACCGAGTGAGGCATTTACAAGTTGCCACAACAGCTTTTTTTTTCCCTATAAAACAAGTGACAAGGCCAAGGCAAACAGGGATCATCGGCTCCAGCGGATCCCGACGGTGAAGCCGCAGCAGCTTCCTGGGAAAGGCTGTAAAAATAGAAAGGGCTGACATTTCAGGATTTTTCTCCTTCCTTCTGGAGGCAGCTTGGAAGTGCAGCAGAGCAGATTTCCATCAACCTCTGCTTGAAAAACCAAAGGCTGAAGTCTGGGTGGCTGGGGAAGGGGCTCTTGTTGGAGGCAGGGTGGGAGAAGAGAACCTCGTCTTTATAGCGATGAAAAAGCTGAAAAATGGGAGCAGCCGAGTCTGGATCCCAGACTGGAGCTTGCCAAAACACTGGAGTCCAGGAAGACCCTTCCAGATTGTTGGGGAAGATGAAACAGGAAAACCTTATAAATACGATTGCCTGGCAAAAGATTTTGAGTACATGGAAACTAAAAGTGAGATTGAAGTGAAAGCAATCTTTGAGATACCAAGCCTTAATTATGGAACAACTGGAAACAGGAGTATGGGCAGCTGAGAGTGATCCCCTCTGGACTGAACAATTCCCTCTGCTTGCAGACAGCTCCAAGGGTCAGAGCAGACCCTGCCAGCTCGGCAGAAGGGTCCACAGAGGAGTTTTTAGGGTTTAAAATGGAGCACAGCATGGTAATGCAATGATTCTCATAGGCTGTGTGTAAATGCTGTAGGATTTGTATCTTGTACTAGACTGGTCAGTGAAAATTAGAATATTCAGCAGAGAAGATTTCCTGTATTGTAACGGGAACTTCGCTCTCCTACCCTTCCTTTTATTCTTGCTCTTGCTGTCTCTTGCTCTCACTCTTGCTCTCTGGTGCCTGCTCTGAGCTGTGCCTGGCAGCTCCAAGCAGGGCCCTTGTACTCCCACCCTTTGCCATAAACCACAAATTCCCAGGCCTGGCTCCAGAGATCTCATCTCTGTCCATCCCCACCGTCCAGCCCCTGGATGCTCCTACACCAGACCAGGTTCGTGTGGAGTGAGGGCTGCTCACCACCCAGCTCTCATCCCATGTGCATCTCCCCCATCCTGTCCCATCTCCTCCCTCGTGCTCCTTCTCTGCCATTATCCCAACGGGATCACCTGGATCTCAGTCCCCACAGAACAGGATTGTTCCTCACGGATTCCTCTCCAAATTTATGGATATTTGTCTGCCAAATCTTAGTTGCATGACACTGGAGTTGTCTGAGGTTTTTGTGGGTTTTTTTTTGTGATGAGGACATAATTCCTCTTTTGTTCCCAGCTGTCTTTGAGAGGAAAACCAAATCCATAAATGCTGTCCCTGGCTCTGCCTCAGAAATCCATTTGCTGCTTTTATCCATCTCCTGTGGAGCTGAAGGAGGCTCCAGATGAAACTGATACCAAACGGTACCAAACCCGTAATTTATGAACACAATGTGACCTCTCCCTAAGTTTGTTTACAAATGGATCCGGGGGTTTAATCCTACAGGAAACTCCTGGGAAAGGGAACACTGAGCCCAGCAGCAGCTGGGAGGAGCTCAGTCCATGGGGGAGATGCCAGCAGGGCCATTTGTCCTCCTGTCCCAGCCCTGACCTCCAGCAGCCCCACAGAGCAGTCTGCTGAGTGGAGCCAGTCTGACAGTGCACATTTAAAAGAACACATTCCCTAAGGACAAGAGAAAGCTCTGGAAAACAGCCGGATGCTCAGCTCTTGCCATCATTAATTTATACGATCCCAGTTCTGTAATTGCCGTTTGCTTTCCAAACTTTCCTCCCTCAGTCAGACACTAAAGGAAAAATTCAAACATAAAATGCTGTCCAGCACTCCAAGATCCACCAGCAATTCCGGGATAAATTCCCACGTTTTTGGAGATAAGGCATGATGAGGAACACGAGTTTCTCGTGCTGTGAATTTTCCTTATTTTCCCCAAATTCTAGGATGTATGAACAGCACCAGACCTCCATTTATTTGCCCTTCTCCCTTTTTCTCTCTTTGCCTTGTCCCATGCTGCTTGTCAACCCCTTCCCAAAATTCCACATTTCATATTTGCTGTTTCCCATTCTTTCTCCACCATCCTCAGAAAAAAACAGAGGATCAAAGAATCCCCAGAGAAGCAAGAGGACTGTTTATCCAAGCAGGATAAAATCACAGGATGCCCTGAGCAGCAAGGGAGCCACAGGGATCACCCAGAACCCCAGAATTCCAGCCTGTCCCAGAGAGCGCTGTCCACATTCCCAAGCTTTGCTGCATAAACAACTGCAATCAATAAAGCATCATTTTATTTCTTTTGCTGCTTCAAAGGACAGAAACCTGAAAATTCCTTGGAACCTACAAGGTATGGATGCCTTTGAATGTTGCCGAGTTCCCTTAAACCTCATTTTTGTGGAATGGGCTCCAAAATACACCGGGATCAGCCTCTCCAGTTAGCTCAGGAATAATGAATCCAATAACATGGAAAAGCTAATTTTCTGTTATTGTTAGGGAAGGCAACTTTCACCAAATGAAGCTGTCCATCACTCTGCAGTTTCTACCTGCAGGGTTCATGAAAGATTTTGGAAACAGAGCTGCAGCACGAAACATTTTAAGAATATACAGAAAATCCTAAGGGAAAAAAAATGGGAGAAAAGAAGGCTCAGGAGGATCTTCTGGCTCTTGCACAACTCCCTGACAGGAGCAGGTCGGGTTCTGCTCCCAGGGAACAGGACAGGAGGAGAGGGAATGGCCTCAAGTTGATCTTTAGGTTGGATATCCTAATTTTTTTCGTGGAAAGGCTGTGATCCATTGGAAAAGGCGTGGAGACAGCCTGGAGCAAGCTGAGATGGTGGAAGGTGTCCCTGCCCACACCAGGGGGGTGGGATGGGATGATTTTAAAGTCCTTCTCATCCCAAACCATCCTAGTTTTATGATTCCACCATCCCCTGATCCCTGCGGAACCCCTGAGGCGACGCTGGACAATCCAAGTAAAACAATGGGATTATTCAGAACCGGAAAAGCGAAAAAAGGACAAAAAAACCCCCCCCAAACCAACAAAAAAGAATCAAGGAACGTGGAGCTCTGCAGTGAATCCACCCCACAGTGCCTAAATGATGATAAACCAGGAATGTGTCTGTCTGCCACAATCTGTCCTGGCAACCAAGAGGAGCCCGGGAAGAGCCAAGCGCACATCCCAAAAGCACAGCCCAAACGTGGGAAGTGTACATCCCAAAAAACACACAGCCCAAAAATGTGGGGATGCTGCCACGAGGGAAGCTCCACACATCAACACTTTCAACAAAGCCAAATCCAGCAGGAAAACCTCCTTGGGAAAACCTTTTTGCCACTGAAAATTTCACTTCAGTTGAGCTCATGCGTGAGGGTTGGAGGCCAGGGATCCTCTGGGAATGTTTATTGCTCCGAGATTTGGACACTGCAAACAATAAAAAACTTATTTTGAGGAATTAAAACATATTTGAATGAATTAAAAGCAATTTAAAGGTATTAAAACTCCAGAAGTACTTTCCCTGAGAAGGAATCTGCTCCCTTCCTCTCTCCCCTTCGCAGGGAATGGCTGAATCCATCAAACTCCAATTACTAATCCAAGGACCTGGTGTCTTTTGCTGGAATTTTGAACAGCTGGGCACTATTTTAACACCATCTTTTCCCACATATGTGGCTGGGGGATGAAGGAAGTTGCTCCTTTCTGTTTTCCATGGAATCAGCCAGGGCTGGGAGCCAATTCTCCTGGGGAGAGCAGATGTAGGGATGGCACAGCTGGTTCTGTGGTTGCTGTGTGGGCTCGTTTGTCTCCTCCTCACCTCCGTGTCCTCCGCAATCCCTCCTCCGAGCGCTGAGGAATTCTCTTCGGAGATGGAGACAGATGGGAGAACACACTCAGCTGAGAGCAAGTGAGGAACCTTCTGGTTTTCCCCACATCCTTCCCCCTACCCCCTTCAGTTTGTTTCTCCTGGAACTTTCCGTGGAGAATTGAGCAACACGACGTGTCCAATTCCAGCCCCAGCCTGGAAGAGGAACTGCAGGAAGCAGGGAAATCATCCTGCTTTTTTTTTTTTTTCCAAACTGGGAAAAGAAGCTCGAAATCACATCAACAGAGGGTGAGAAACACAAGCAGAGAAGCTCATCAAAGCACAGCCAAGGGTGTTTCCAACACTGGGATATGGGAATGCACCCTGCTAAATATGGAGAGGAGTGGAAACGGCTCCAACAGCTCATCCCGAAAAATCCCGGAATCACCGAGGTTGGAAAAGACTTCTGAGATCACCCAGCAGGAGTGACAGACACTGGGCTTGTCTCCAAGGGGGGAGCAGCTCCTCCAGGCTAGATCCTGGGAGGGGATTTGGGAGGGTCAGGAGAGATTGGATTTGGGATCCTGGAATGCCAGCACTGGGAAGAGCCACCTCGGCAGAGTGGGACATGCAGGGGTGGGACAGGGAGCCACGAGGAGCACCTGAGCTCCTCCATCAGCACCAAACCACACAGAAATTCATGGATATGTGCAATTCCATCAGCACCAAACCACACAGAAATTCATGGATCTGAGCAACTCCATCAGCACAAACCACACAGAAATTCATGGATATGTGCAATTCCATCAGCACCAAACCACACAGAAATTCATGGATCTGAGCAATTCCATCAGCACAAACCACACAGAAATTCATGGATCTGTGCAACTCCACCTGCATCAAACCACACAGAAATTCATGGATCTGAGCAATTCCATCAGCACCAAACCACACAGAAATTCATGGATCTGAGCAACTCCACCTGCACCAAACCACACAGAAATTCATGGATCTGAGCAATTCCATCAGCACAAACCACACAGAAATTCATGGATCTGAGCAATTCCATCAGCACCAAACCACACAGAAATTCATGGATCTGTGCAACTCCACCTGCATCAAACCACACAGAAATTCATGGATCTGAGCAATTCCATCAGCACCAAACCACACAGAAATTCATGGATCTGAGCAATTCCTTCAGCACCAAACCACACAGAAATTCATGGATCTGAGCAATTCCATCAGCACCAAACCACACAGAAATTCATGGATCTGAGCGACTCCACCTGCACCAAACCACACAGAAATTCATGGATCTGAGCAACTCCACCTGCACCAAACCACAGAGAAATTCAGGGATCTGAGCAACTCCATCAGCACAAACCACACAGAAATTCATGGATCTGAGCAATTCCATCAGCACAAACCACACAGAAATTCATGGATCTGAGCGACTCCATCAGCACCAAACCACACAGAAATTCATGGATCTGAGCAATTCCATCAGCACAAACCACACAGAAATTCATGGATCTGAGCAACTCCATCAGCACCAAACCACACAGAAATTCATGGATCTGAGCGACTCCACCTGCACCAAACCACACAGAAATTCATGGATCTGAGCAACTCCACCTGCACCAAACCACAGAGAAATTCAGGGATCTGAGCAACTCCACCTGCACCAAACCACACAGAAATTCATGGATATGTGCAATTCCATCAGCACCAAACCACACAGAAATTCATGGATCTGAGCAATTCCTTCAGCACCAAACCACACAGAAATTCATGGATCTGAGCAATTCCATCAGCACCAAACCACACAGAAATTCATGGATCTGAGCGACTCCACCTGCACCAAACCACACAGAAATTCATGGATCTGAGCAACTCCACCTGCACCAAACCACAGAGAAATTCAGGGATCTGAGCAACTCCACCTGCACCAAACCACAGAGAAATTCAGGGATCTGAGCAACTCCATCAGCACAAACCACACAGAAATTCATGGATCTGAGCAATTCCATCAGCACAAACCACACAGAAATTCATGGATCTGAGCGACTCCATCAGCACCAAACCACACAGAAATTCATGGATCTGAGCAACTCCATCAGCACCAAACCACACAGAAATTCATGGATCTGAGCGACTCCACCTGCACCAAACCACACAGAAATTCATGGATCTGAGCAATTCCATCAGCACCAAACCACACAGAAATTCATGGATCTGAGCAATTCCATCAGCACCAAACCACACAGAAATTCATGGATCTGAGCAATTCCATCAGCACCAAACCACACAGAAATTCATGGATCTGAGCAACTCCACCTGCACCAAACCACACAGAAATTCATGGATCTGAGCAACTCCACCTGCACCAAACCACACAGAAATTCAGGGATATGAGTGATTCCATCAGCACCAAACCACACAGAAATTCATGGATCTGAGCAATTCCATCAGCACCAAACCACACAGAAATTCATGGATCTGAGCAATTCCATCAGCACCAAACCACACAGAAATTCATGGATCTGAGCAATTCCATCAGCACCAAACCACACAGAAATTCAGGGATGTGAGTGATTCCATCAGCACCAAACCACACAGAGAAAATCATGGATTTTACCAATTCCACCAGCCCCAAGACTCTGGAGAATTTAATGTATTTTATCAATTCCATCAGCACCCAACCACTGTAGAAATTCATGGATCTTAAAAATTCTACCTGCACCAGACCTCTGGAGACATTAATGGATCCTATCCATTCCACCAGCAGCAAACTTCTAGAGAAATTCATGGATTTTTATCAACTCCACCTGCAGCAAAACTATGGCCAAATAAATGGATTTTATCAACTCCACCAGCTCCCAACCTCTGGAGAAATTAATGGATTTTATCAACTCCAGCAGCACCAAACCACATAGAAATCCATGGATTTTACCAATTCCACCAGCTCCAAACCTCTGGACAAATTAATGGATTTTATCAACTCCAGCAGCACCAAACCACCAGAAAAGTTCATGGATTTTATCATTTCCCATTCTCCTCAGTAATTCCAAGTAAATACTCCCCAAAATTCCATCTTTCTGGAGCACCATTACATTGAGTTCTTTCACATTTTGCACTGTGATCACAAAACAGACCCTAACACAATAATTCCATCATTTTCCGTTCGCCTCCATGAAATTTTGCAGCTTCCAAGAATTCAAGAGCTCCGTTGTTACTCACCAGGCATGGAAAAATCTCAACTGGATTTTGCCATCTTATTTAACTCCCTGAATTCCATCCTGAGAGATTTTTGTGCCATAAAAACAGAGGATGTTTAAAAAAAAATAATGATGGATATATGAAATAAAATTATTTATATTTGATATTATAAAAGCAAATTGCTGTCTGTGTTTTAGCTGCATTGAGGGATAACCAAGAGAAAAAGCAAAGCAAAATTTCCTAAGATTTAATTTCTGTTCTATCCCGTATTTTCTTCATCCACGAGGTAACAGGTGATTATTAAATGAATAAAACTAGATGTGAATTCATCTGGGAAAAATCCACAAAAATCTTAATTAAGAAAAGACAATCAACACCATATTGTAGAAACCCCTTCCTTAAAAGCTCGGCAAAGTCTGAATAAATAAAAATTGAATAAATTATTTAGGTTCCAGAAATATTCCCAAAAATTCCAGGATGGTCTGGGTTCACAGGGATTTTAAATCTCATCCCATTCCCATGGGCAGGGACACCTCCCACTCTCCCAGACTGCTCCAAGCCTGTCCAGCCTGGCCTTGAGGAGCTGTTTAAAATTTTGAGGCTAAATCCAGCAAAACAAAGGAATCTGTGTTATAAATTGCAGAATGCACTTGGAAAAAAATCTGAAATTTTTGGATCTTCCAAGACATTGGTGTGAAGCACCTCGCTATGGGGGTAAAATGGAGGACTTAAAGTTCTTGCTTGGCAAAAATAAGATGGAAGAAGATATTTATTAAAATTATTCCTTTGGAATCCTCAAGGTATGGATGGGGTGAGGGAGAGCAGACTGTGGGATGTGGAATGGGAATGTGCTGGGATTTGGCTGGCAGGAGAAATTGCTGAGGATCATCTCCAGGAGGTGCCGCTCCCTCTCCAGTCACTCCGAAGGAAAACTCCAAATATCTAAAATTTCCACGGCTTCTTCTTGCCTTGTTTCCCACAAAATCCCCCCAAAACACACCGAGGGATACGATGGGAATTACCAAAAGAAGAAGGAGCACGTGGAATTCTGTGATCTCCTCAGAGAGGGAAAACTGCCCCATGCAAGGCAGGAATGAGCCTGGTGGATTCTGCTGGAGGCAAATCCCAAAGCTCCAGAGGTTCTGTGCTGTTCTTTGATGGGAATGAGGCATTTGGAGATGGGATCCAGGCTTTGGAGCAAGCAGGGAGGTCACTGTGGTGACATGGGGCTGGTGGCCAGTGGGAACAGCCTTTCCCTGAGGAAAAGAATCCTTTGGATCATGGAAACACTTAAATCATGGCCTCATTCTTAAAAAAAATACCCCTCAACATTTGCTTTCCTTTTTTGTTTTTGTTTTTTTTTTTTACCAGGATACAGGAGCAGCCTGCGGTGACACAGATTCCATCAGCAGCAGCAGGAGAAGGAAACTGCCATGTATTGCCAGAAAAGCAGGAAAATGCCCGGAAAAGTCCATGATTTCAAAGAGAAAGAGGAATGAGGGAAGGCAGAAAACTGGAAATAAGGAAAAGGAGCAGAGGATTCCTCAAACAATGGCAAATTCAAACAAATTCCTCAATCAATTTGGTGAAAATGCTGATTTACCAGCCCCAGAGTGAGGAAGATCCTTGGTTAGGAGGGTGGAAAAGTTACAGATCCCATAAAATCCAGCATGGATTCATTCCCTGCCCATTTATTCCCCAGGAAATTCCTTCCTTTCCCTTCCCTGCTCCATGTCCTGCATCCCAATCCCAAAATTCCTCAGCACATCCAGGGGCTCAGCTGGACCCCACAGCACACATGGAACACCCTGCAAGGAAATGCTGAAGCACAGGGAAATATTTACAATTTAAATATTGAAATTTAATTTAAGCTGGGTTTGGTGTGTGGTTTGTGTTGAGGGTTTGCTCACAATCAAACATTCCTGGAAGCTTTTAAGAGTGATTTTCTTAATTTCTACATTTTTTTCTTATCTAAGCTTAAACCAATTCCAAATCACCTGATATTAAAAATTTCTAAGAACTGAGTTGAAAATCTCTTTTTTTTTTTCCCCCATTTAGAGGGATCTCACCTCCTTTAGAAGTTGATCCAAGTTCCATCTCCAAATGAAACACTGGAATTCTTTTTTCACCAAACAGCACAGATGCTGAGTCTGGTCCCATCCCACTCCCCTAATTCCCAGCTGGACCACATTTCCCTCATTTCCCTGGATAGGCTGCTGGGATCAGATGAGCTCCATGACAGATGTTCCAGGGAATTAATGTGAATAACCCCAAACACCAGTGATTCCAAGCAATTAAAATCCCCAAGAACACTCTGGAGCTGCTACAGCTCATAACCAGCTCGAGGTTGTTATTACTGCTTGGATTTGAATTAAAAAACAAAAAAAAAAAACCAAAACAAAAAAACCCCAAAACCACCAACAACAGCAACAAACCACCACCAAAAAAAAAAAAAAAAAAAAAAAAAAAAAAAAAAAAAAAAAATCTGCAGGACTCCAGAATTTTAAAGTAATGGATATATAGCTGTGTGAGGAGGAATTTAAAAAATTCACATTACTCAAAGTTTTCTGGTTCAATTCCCACACTCAACTGGTGCATATTTTGGGATTTAAAGGTGGATCCTGCAAGGCACATCCAGAGAAAATTTAGGGAATGAACCGGTGAGATCCTTATGGATTTTCCTGCATTTTCTCCTTTGCTGTTTATGGTTTAAGCAGGATAAGTGACCCTCAGAGGCAGCCCCAAATCAGCTGGAATGGCACCCAAAGCAACTGTTTGGAGTTAGGGATTTGTGGGGAGGGAAAAGAAACCTCTCAGCCAGGGTTCCCTTGGAAAAAAAGGCAGAAAGGAGGGAGATTTGTAGCCAGCAAAAATTGTCTCAAAGCCTTTTCCAGGATTTAACACCAAGAGTGCCCTGCTGGAATCACCCTGAGCTGAGAGAGAGGAGAAATAAAGGTGCCCTGAATGCTCTGAGATGAATTCATGGGCTCTGAGATGAATTCATGGGCTCAGAAATGAATTCATGGGCTCTGAAATGTGTTCTGAGATGAATTCATGGACTCTGAGATGAATTCCTGAGTTCAGAAATGAGTCCTGAAATGAATTGATGGGTTCTGAAATGAATTCACAGGCTCTGAAATTAATTAATGGGTCCTGAAATGAATTTACAGGCTATGGAATGAATTCCTGGGCTCTGAAAGGTGTTCTGAGATGAATTCATGGACTCTGAGATGAATTCCTGAGTTCAGAAATGAATTCATGGGTTCTGGGATGATTTTCTAGGCTCAGTCATGAATTCCTGGGTTCAGAAATGATTTTCTGGGCTCTGAATGAATTCCTTGGCTCAGTCATGAATTCCTGGGTTCAGAAATGAATTCATGGGTTCTGGAATTATTTTCTAGGCTCAGTCATGAATTCCTGGGTTCAGAAATGAATTTCTGGGCTCTGAAATGAATTCCTGGGCTCAGTCATGAATTCCTGGGTTCTGAAATGAATCTCCATGGGTTCTGGGATGAATTCCTGGGCTCTGTCTGAATTCCTGAGTTCTGAAATTATTCCATCGGTTCTAAAATAAACTAATGGGCTACGACATAAATTCACAGGTCACGGAATGAACTCCTGCGCTCTGCAATGAAATCCCAAGCTCTCCCACACAACCACACCGCGCCTGGGAAAGTTGCCGGCTGCTGCCTTTGTTCCCGGGAATAAAGGGCTGGATTTCTCCCGGAGAGCTCAGCGAGGCCCCGCATTCACCATCCCCCGGCTGCTTTTCCCCTCCATCCACGGCCGGGAGAAGCCAGGAGCGAGCCGCGCTCCTTCTGCCCGGCTCAAACCACGCTCCACTGGTTTTAAACGCAGTTTAAACCCAGTTTAAACCCGGCAGAGCTTACCATGTGTGTGCCACCGTGAAGCGACGGCGCTGGCGGATGCTTTTATTCACCAGCAACTTTCTGAAAAAGCAGGGAGAGTTCCTGGGCGAGCTGCGAGGAGAAATCTTTGGCGACGTGGGTCTGTTCCCGGGAAGCTTGGGCAGCTCCAGCTCCAGGTGCATCTGCTCCTTGAAAGTCCTGATGTAAACCTCGGCCTCGGGAGTGGCGAGTTCCCGGGAATGCTCCCTGGCCGTCATCGCCGCGGCTCTGGGCGAGCTGCGAGCGCTCAGCGCTGGCCGCGGGAGCGCATCATCCACCGAAGGCGAATCCCTCCCGGAGCAGCAGCAGCAGCATCCGCGGGAGGAGGATCCGGCAGCGCTGCCACAAAACCCCGGCTCTGATCGCTTTTTTCTTTTTTTTTTTTTTTTTTTTACCTTGGGAAGATGCTCCCGGTGTTGTCGTGGCCGCTCATGAAAATTTCATCACGCTCCGCTCTCCAGCATCCCGGGAGAAATGAGAATTTCAGGAATGAGCTCCGGGAATCGCGCAGCCCCGCTCGGCTCGGGGATTGCAGGAGAGGTTTGTTTTGTTTGGTTATTATTGTTGTTTTTTTTTCATTGAGAATTAGTTTTTGGCCGCACGTCGGTGGCTCCACCCGCACCGCGCTCATTGGTTCGGGGTTCTTTTGACACCCGCGCTCTGTCCTGCCCTGCGGGGAACGTGCGGCATTCCCAGGAAATTTTAAGGACCTGTCCAACATCCCGATATTGCTGCCGGGTACTTCCCGGCTCTGGGAGGGATGGGAGAGCGGTAAGAGTGGGTAAAAAGGCTAAGAGGGAACAAAAACAAAGGCAAGGAATTCTGTTGTGCGGGAACAAAGCATGCAGGAATTCCTGCTCCGTGGAAAGGCTCCACCGTCCCGGGATGCAGAGCCAAAGGGTCAAACCTCCGCCAAGTCAAAGGATGGGGGAGCTGGCAGCTCCCTGCGAACTTAATTCCAATATTTTTTAGAGCCTATGTACTTAAAACAGAAAAAAAAAACCAAAAAAAAAAACCAAAAAAACCACAACCAAACAGGAATTTTATCCCTGGATATAAACACCATGAAAGCAAGTTCTGCTTTTCCAAGGATAAAAAGCAACATTCAGGTAAGGAAGTTAAAGACAAGGAGCTGATTGTAACGGCACAATAAATCCCTAAGGAAGGGATTTATTTATTTTTTTTAACTGATCTATTTATTTATATATTTAAACTGATCAAAATTAGGTGACCAAAAATGCAAATACAAGAAATGTTTTTAAAGGAGGAGGAGACAGGGAGAGCGTGGTGAGGAAAGTGCTCTGGTTGAACAGTGCAGGCATCAATTCCACAACAAATCCCTGTCCATCCCAGTGGGTTTTCCCTCATCCCTGTCCATCCCAGTGAGTTTTCCCTCATCCCTGTCCATCCCAGTGGGTTTTCCCTCATCCCTGTCCATCCCAGTGGGTTTTCCCTCATCCCTGTCCATCCCAGTGGGTTTCCCCTCATCCCTGTCCATCCCAGTGGGTTTTTTATCATCCCTGTCCATCCCAGTGGGTTTTTTATCATCCCTGTCCATCCCAGTGGGTTTTTTATCATCCCTGTCCATCCCAGTGGATTTTCCCTCATCCCTGTCCATCCCAGTGGGTTTTTTATCATCCCTGTCCATCCCAGTGGATTTTCCCTCATCCCTGTCCATCCCAGTGGGTTTTTTATCATCCCTGTCCATCCCAGTGGATTTTCCCTCATCCCTGTCCATCCCAGTGGGTTTTCCATCATCCCTGTCCATTTCCATATAAAAATGGAATTCCAAACAGACACACAAAATGAAATTCCCAATAGAAATAAAAAATGCAATTCCAAACAGAAATAAAAGTGAACCTTCTAACTCTAATGGGATATTGGAGGGGGTTTGTGAGGATACATATGGTACTAGAGAAATTTCCAAGCCTTTTCCAAAAGCTTTTCAAAGGGCAGGGAGAACAGAGGGAAATCATTTTAGCAGCAGTGTGTTCATTAAGGAAGTGCTTAATTTGGCCATCCATTAATTAATAATGAACTGGCAGCCCCACAACCTGGACAAGGTCCTGTGCTGAGATGAGCAGGGAAATTCCAGGGAATGGAGCTGATGAGGAGGGAGAGGAGGCAGAGGGAGGAAGAAAGGTTCCATTTCCTTGGAAAAGCAGAGAGGGAATACAAAGTGCCACCCATCCTGGGAGGGCACGAGATTCTCCAAGCTGAGCTTGCTTGGAGGATTTTGAGGGCTCATCCTGAGCACAAGAGATTTTTCCGACACCTTCCAGGTCCTGGCGGAAATGGATCCACACTTCCCTGATAAAATTCCCTGGGAAAGGTCCCAGCACAGCTCTCCTGGAATTCCAGCTCCCACCCCTCACGCTGCCAAGTTCTGGAGTTCCACACACACAGGACCCTGCAGCCAACACCTCTGAATTCTCCATGGATTTACAGCTCGGAATTCTGGCCAGACACGCTGCTTCACTCCAGGAGGAGCAGAGAGGAGGTGAGAACCAGACACTGGAGCTAACTGGGAGGAAAGCTGGGATCTGAAAATCCCGGCAGGAATTCCCTGTGTTTGAGCACCCAGGGAATCAGAGCTTCAGGGGAGGGTTCATGGAATCATGGAATGGTTTGGGTGGGAAGGGAACTTGAAGTCCATCCTGTTCCACCCCTGCCATGGCAAGGACATCTCCACTGTCCCAGGCTGCTCCAAGCCCTGTCCAGCCTGGCTTTGGGCACTGCCAGGGATCCAGGGGCAGCCAATTCTCTGAGAATTCCATCCCAGCCCCTCCCCATCCTGCCAGCCAGCAATTGCTTCCCAGTATCCCATCTAAATCCATCTTCCTGCAGCTTCCAGCCATTCCCTGTGTCCTGTCCCTCCATCCCTGTCCCCAGTCCCTCTCCAGCTCTCCTGGAGCCCCTTTGGGGGCTCGGAGCTCTCCCTGGATCCTTCTCCTGCCCAGGTGAGCACCCCCAGCTCTCCCAGCCTGGCTCCTGCAGCAGCTCCGTGGATTCCTCTGGAATCTCTCCAGCAGCTCCACGTCCTCCTGATGCTGTTCCCCAGGGCTGGGGCAGCTCTGCAGGTGGGGCCTCACCTGAGAGGGACAGAACCCAGCCCAGTCTCACCCATCATCACTCCCAATCCTCCCAGGGTTGTTTTTCCATGTTTCATTCCAAGCCTGGGCTGACCCTGGGAGCGCAGGGCCAGGTTTACAAATGAAAACGATTCCCAGGCAAATCCCTGCTCCCCGAAGAGCCCAGGAACAGCCCGGACTGCACTGATCTGTCCATCAGCACAGATTATTGTCTGCAGCCCAAGAGAACAACTCCATCAGGAGGGACCACAAACATGAAGGAACAGTTGAGGAGGCGGAAAAGATGATTGAAGGAAAGTGCCTGGCAGGAAAATGAGACTACTTGGAAGAAAAAGGACAATTAAGGAAACTTTCAGAAGTTTAAGTGCACTTGGGTGAGACTCCATCCCCACTTCCCAATTCGCTGAAGAGTCTGCAAGTGCTGAAAGTTTAAATATATTTGATTAAAATAACTGATAGGGTGGGAAACAACATTTCCAAGCCTGCAACTCCTCATCAAAAGCTGATCTGGAGTGTGCTGAGAGCAATTGCTAAGCAACAAGAACACATCTTTTTTTTTTTCTTTAGCAGCACCATTGTTTACCTGTTCCCAAGTCCTAATGGCCAGGATGGAATAAAACACCAAGGAAAAGGCAATTGTGAAGTGTCCTACACGCTCCAGTAGCAAAGGAAAAGCTTTTAGTTGACTTTTCACAGCACTCTCAGCCAGGGGCAGAGTAATGGGAAATTTCTTCCTCAGAGCACATTTAGATAAAAACAGTCAGGAATTCCCCTCCTTTATTCCACTCACTGTTCCATCCATCCCAAGGGCATCCCAAAAAGATTCCACCAACCCCACAGCAAATTAATTAGAGAAAATATTTTCAAGGCACTGTGCTTTGCTGGTGCTACTTGGGCTTCTACTTCCAAGCAAGGAAACCCAGGGGAAAAAAATATTTTTAATGAAGTAAAGAAGTCTCCTTTCCAGAAATCCTGGCTGATAGAATTCCCTCCTTAACAGGAAAAATAAAATCTTTATTAAACTTCCTAACAATCTGAAATTCAAGAATTTTTTTCGTAAAATAAAAATCCCAGATCCCCCCGTGTGTTTTAACTGATGTTCAGTAATTTGTTATTTAATCCATGGAATATCCACGAGCTCCTGGAGCAACAGGGGCTGTTCCTTCCTTGGTTCTGGAATTACTTGGAAGGTCCCTCACACACAGCAGGATTTCCTTGGCTTAAATCAGGCCCAGGATTGGAAAGGTCAGGACAGATGGACAATTCCAGAACATTTATTGCAGCTGAGGATGCACAAGGGAAGGAATCAACCCCTTAAAATCCTTTTTAGACTAAAATTAGACCACATTTGATGGGGAAAAAAAATTCCTGGGCCAGGACATGATGGAATTTCACAGCACTGTCCCCGCTTAACGTGGATTTCTGCCAAATGCATTGGGAAAGGATCCACCATGGATTTCCAGGAGAGAAATTCCAGGAGCCAAGCAGCCCCATTAGCTCTGGGAGAGATGAACACGAGCCTGAAGAGGAGGCAGGGAAATCAGCCAAAGCACATTCCCAGCAGGAAATAAAAGGAGAAGAGGAATGTCTGCGCTTGGGAAAGGGTGGGAAAATGAGATTTGGAGGAAAAGGAAACCACAACAACACTTTCTTGGATTAAACCAACACAGTGATTGGAGAGAAAAAAAAAAAAAAAAGAGGGAATGAGGACCAAGAGAGTGGAGAATATGGGAATTGTAATTTGTCCTGGGAAATAACTGAGTTACAGAGGCAGCAGCAGAGCACAGGATGGATGTGCAGTGGGAATGTCACAGCACTGCCAGGGATGTGATCCTGAGCTCAGCCCCTGAGGCAGCAGCTGGAGCTGCCAGGATGAGCCAGCACCAGGAATAATAAATCAGAGCAACCCCGGGAACGGGCGACAGGCAGAGACAAAGAAAAAAAAAATCAAAGAGAGAAATATCTGGAGCAAGATAAAGAAAACATCAAGGAACTGGAAGTTGGAGAAGGGAAGCAGCCAGGAAAAGAGAAGCCAGGGAATGGGGCTGGAATGTAGAAGTGGATGAAAATGTCAGGCAAGGCTTGGAGTGCAAGCAGGGGCTGCGAGGAAAGAGAGGAGGAGTGCCAGGGACGTGGAGAGGAGAGCTGGGAGCAGCACCCTGGAAAGCTGGAGAAGATTCCCAGGAAATCCAGGGCTGGAGGGAAGGATGTGTTTGTGGCACGGGACTGGAACCTTGGCAGGGATGGAGCAGCTCTGGAGACACAAGAGGAAAAGAGAAAAAGGGAAAAGGCAGGAGAGGAGCAGGGAAGGGCCCCACGTGAGAGGAAATGATTTAAATCATAATTAATTTTTTCCCTTCCGTCGCAGCCAGGAGATGCCCTGAGTCCATCCCAGGCGACTGCCCCGAATTCCATCAGGGACAGACCAGGCCTAGTTAATCCACTCCATCCTAATCCCAGTTTTACTTCAGCTCCCTCCATCTGCTGCTAGGCCGGACCTAAGGTGCAACTTGAAATTTTAAGCATCCCACCCAGCTCTGGGGGGTTAAAACGGGGATTTCACCCGAAGAACAGGAATTCACCGTTGGAATCTGAGCTGCTCTGGGTCAGCCACATCGCCCTGCAAGGCAGGAAAGCAAAGCTCCCCCTCCAGAACCACTCCAGGGGTTACCAGGAACAAAGAGAAATACTTGGGAGCATCGTCCCTTGACTGTGAAGAGATGCTGGTGACATTTCCCAGGGATAATGGGAATGTCCCTGGATCCCTGGAAGCGCCCAAGGCCAGCTTGGATGGAACTTGGAGCAACCTGGGATTGTGGAAGTTCTCCCTGCCCATGGCATGAGATAAGAAGATCTTTAAAATCCCTTACAAACCAAACTATTCTGGAATTCTAAAATAAATAAAATAAAATAAAATAAAATACAATAAAATAAAATAAAATAAAGTAAAATAAAATAAAATAAAGTAAAATAAAACAAAATAAAATAAAATAAAGTAAAAAGAAGTAAAATAAAATTAAATTAAAAGTAAAATAAAATAAAGTAAAATGAAATAATGTAAAATAAAATAAAGTAAAAGGAAGTAAAATAAAATAAAATAAAATAAAATAAAGTAAAAGAAAAGAAAAGAAAAGAAAGTAAAATAAAATAAAAGAAAGTAAAATAAAGTAAAATGAAATAAAATAAAGTAAAATGAAATAATATAAAATGAAAAAAATAAAATAAAATGAAATAATTCTAATATAATAAAGTTAATATAATTCTAATATAATAAAAACACCTCCAACCCTCCCTTAACCACCTCTTTTTAACTGAACAAATCCCAGGAATAAATCTTTCCAGCCCAAAAAGCAGAAAGTTTCACAGCGTTCAATTTGTAAGGCAAAAAAAAAAAAAAAAAACAACCAAAAAAACCCCAAAATCCCCAAAATAACACACCTGCCTTTGCACCTGCTGCCTCACAGGCTGAGCTTCGAAAAGATGGATCCAGGAAAGAAAACTGCAAATTGCAGCTTTGGGGATTTTCCTTGTCCTTCCCTGAAAGTTTCCTGCTGGAATTAGGAATCCATCCCGAATTTCAGCTTTGCACGACGAAGCCGCCGCGTCAGAGATGTAGAAATGATTTAACAGCAATCCTGCGTCTCTTAGATCGGTGCTGGGACGTGAGGTGCTTTATGCTGAATGGTTTAAAGGTATCCAGGCTGCACGGGCATTCCTGCAGGTTTAGGGGATGCTGGAATTTTTTTTGGGGGGGGGGGGGATTTTTGGTTGGGAAAGCAGCCAAAAACTGAATTAAACAAAAAATGAACCAACCAAAAACTGAACAAAATCAACCAAAAATTGAACAAAACCAACCAAAACCTGAATTAAGACAGCCAAAAATTGAATTAAAGCAGCCAAAAACTGAATCAAAACAACCAAAAACTGAACAAAACCAACCAAAAACTGAACTAAACCAACCTAAAACCTGATTTAAACCAACCTAAACCTGAACTGAACCAGCCAAAAACTGATCTGAACAAAACCAAAAAACTGAATTAAACCAACCTAAACCTGAATTAAACCAACCTAAACCTGAATTAAACCAACCTAAACCTGAATTGAACCAACCTAAACCTGAATTAAACCAACCTAAAACCTGAATTAAACCAACCTAAACCTGAACTGAACCAGCCAAAAACTGATCTGAACAAAACCAAAAAACTGAATTAAACCAACCTAAACCTGAATTAAACCAACCTAAACCTGAATTAAACCAGCCAAAAACTGAATTGAACCAGCCAAAAACTGAATTAAACCAAGCTAAACCTGAATTAAACCAACCTAAAACCTGAATTAAACCAGCCAAAAACTGATCTGAAAAAACAAAAAACTGAATTAAAGCAACCTAAATGTGAATTAAACCAACCTAAACCTGAATTGAACCAGCCAAAAACTGAACTAAACCAACCTAAACCTGAATTAAACCAACCAAAAACTGAACCAGCCAAAAACTGATCTGAAATAAACAAAAACTGAATTAAACCAACCTAAAACCTGAATTAAACCAACCAAAAACTGATCTAAAATAACCAAAAAACTGAACAAAGCCAATCAAAAACTGAATTGAACCAACCTAAACCTAAATTAAACCAACATAAAACAGAATTAAACCAACTGAAAACTGAACAAAACCAACCAAAAACTGAATTGAACCAACTTAAAAATGAATTAAACCAACTAAAACCTGAATTAAACCAACATAAAACTGAATTAAACCAACTTAAAACTGAATTGAACCAACTAAAACCTGAATTAAACCAGAAGTTTTCCAGCATTAAAACACCCAGAATCTCAACAAGGCCAAGAAAACCCAGAATAATTTCCAGATCCATCCCAAAAAAAAAAAAAAAAAAAAAAATCAATTCTACCTTCAGGAAATATTGCCTGGGAGCTGGGAGTGCTTGGATCTCATCTGCTCAATTCATGAATTTTTTCATATTAAATCCCCCATAAAACACAATTTATTTACAAAAAAAAAAATAGAATTTTGCACCACGCTTTGATGCCCTTTATCCTTACAGCTATTTCTGCTGTTCCCTTCCTATTTGTCCTAAATTTTGGATTTGGAACTGGATTTTTTCCTATTAAATCCCTCATAAACCACAATTTATTTACCAAAAAAATACAATTTCATACCACGCTGCGATGCCCTAGTAACTGGGAATAAATTGATATTTATAAATTCATTATAAATTTATATCATTTTGATTATCAAATTATATAAGCCACCAGGGCATGATGTAAGAAGGGAATTTGCTTAGCAACTTGGGATTTTTCCTGATTTATTCCCAGAGAACACTGCAATGCCTTCTATATATCCAGAGTGAGTAATCCCATATGTCAGAGCAATCTGTGTTAATTGTGATTATTTCCTCATTTCACAGCTACAGATTATAATTTAATTTGAGGATATTTGTAATATAACCAAAACAATTCTGTTTATTCCTCAATCAAATTCTGAATAAAAACAATGAAAAAAATCGAACAAAACCAGTCAAATTCTGAGTAAAACAAATCAAATTCTGAATAAAATCAATGAAAAATGGAACAAAACCAACCAAAAACTGAACACACCCAACCAAAACTGAACAAAACCAACCCAAACCTAAACAAAACCAATCAAATTCTGAATAAAACCAATGAAAAACGCAACAAAACCAAGCAAAAACTCAAGAAAACCAACCCAAAATGGAATAAAACCAATCAAATTCTGAATAAAACCAACCCAAAACAGAATAAAACCAATGAAATTTGGAATAAAACCAGTGAAATTTGGAATAAAACCAATCAAATTCTGAATAAAACCAATCAAATTCTGAATAAAATCAACCCAAAACAGAATAAAACCAACCCAAACCTAAACCAATCCAATTCTGAATAAAACCAATCCAATTCTGAATAAAACCAATCGAATTCTGAGTAAAACCAATCCAATTTGGAATAAAACCAATCGGATTCGGAATAAAACCAACCCAAACCTACACCAATCAAATTCTGAATAAAACCAATCGGATTCGGAATTAAACCAATCCAATTCTGAATAAAATCAATCCAATTCTGAATAAAACCAACCCAAACCTAAACCAATCAAATTCAGAATAAAACCAATCGAATTCTGAATAAAACCAACCCAAAACAGAATAAAACCAACCCAAACCTAAACCAATCCAATTCTGAATAAAACCAATCAAATTCTGAATAAAAACCAATCCAATTCTGAATAAAACCAATCCAATTCGGAATAAAACCAATCGGATTCAGAATAAAACCAATCAAATTTGGAAAAAAACCAATCGGATTTGGAATGAAACCAATCTAATTCTAAATAAAACCAATCCAATTCGGAATAAAACAAATCCAATTATGAATAAATCCCATAAAATTCGGAAAAAGCCAATCGAATTCGGAATCAAACCAATCGAATTCTGAACAAAGCTGATCAGATTTGGAATAAAACCCATAAAATTCGGAATAAAGCCAATCGAATTCGGAATCAAACCAATCGAATTCTGAACAAAGCTGATCAGATTCGGAATAAAACCCATAAAATTCGGAATAAAGCCAATCGAATTCGGAATCAAACCAATCCAATTCTGAACAAAGCTGATCAGATTTGGAATAAAACCCATAAAATTCGGAATAAAGCCAATCGAATTCGGAATCAAACCAATCCAATTCTGAACAAAGCTGATGAGATTCGGAATAAAACCCATAAAATTCGGAAAAAGCCAATCGAATTCGGAATCAAACCAATCCTACTGGGAATAAAAGCAGCGCGGGGTGGAAGCGTGGACGAGGTTGGGTTGGGAGGGCCCTCAAAGCTCGGCCTAACCCTTAATCCCAGCCCAGATCCGCGGCATCGATGTCCCGGACCGGCTGAGACTGGACCAAACTGGGGTTTTGTTCTTCCCTGGACACCAGTTACCGTGAACCAGAAAATTCGCTCAGCTTTGGGTCCGATTCAGCTTTTCCATCAATTCTGTTTCCATAAATTTCATCTCTTTTTCTTTTCCAGCGAGGGTGAAGTTTGAAGAAAATATTTCAGGAGCTTCGTTTTCTTCTGCTGATTAACAGTGACTCATTTCTTCCCTTCCACTCACATCTTTTTGCACTCAGGATTGAGGTGTGTAATTAAAATTGAATCATTAAAAGCTTTTTTTGTTTGGTTTTTTTTGGGTTTTTTTTTTTTAATCTCCTGCAGCTCCAAATTTACAGGCTCATCCTTAATAAAATTATTGGGATCAGCTTGCAGCTCACACAAAAAGGGGATGTTCTTTGGAGTACTTAGGAGTAAAATTCAATGGATTCAATAAACAAGAAGGAATTAACAAAATAAAAGTTGTGGACCAAAAGAAAATAAAAGTGATTTTGAAATAACTGTAATTTTAATTCCTGACCTATGATTAATCCGTTTTAAAATTCCTCTGGGTAACTACACCTCGTATTAATCATAGTTCTTTTATTTAGGCCTCCAAGAAAACATTAAAAATGAATTTTTTGAAGATTCAAGAGCGTCAGAAACTGATGGCACCAGCCAAAAATCTAAATTTAGGCAGACAAAACATTTCTCTGGGTGTTTAAATAACAGCAGAGTTAAATCAGAGAGAGCAAAATTCCCTTTTTTTCCCTCTTTTTTTTTGGGATAGGATGGCATTTGGGATGACACAGCAGCAGTGACCTTGGGGTATTTGGGCTGCCCATGTTTTGGGGTTTGTTTTGGGTTTTTGTTTTTTTTTTGTTTTGTTTTGTTTTGTTTTATATAAAGGATTTTTGGGGTTTATTTTGGTAGAAGATCTCCAGGATTTGGGGCAGGATGTCAGATGTGACCCCTCCCACCCCAAATGCCAGGGTTTGGGATTATTGCTCCGACTGAGCCTGGATTCCACATGGGAATTCCACATGATCCCATCCCAACCATACCAGGAGATGGGAAATTCCCTGTGGGATCACTACAAAATATTGGGAATGATCCCATCCCAACCCTGCCAGGAGATGGGAAATTCCCTGTGGGATCACTACAAAATATTGGGAATGATCCCATCCCAACCCTGCCAGGAGATGGGAAATTCCCTGTGGGATCACTACAAAATATTGGGAATGATCCCATCCCAACCATACCAGGAATGTCAGATATTCCCTATGGGAACACTTCCTAATTTTGGGAATAACCCCATCCCAAAAAAGGCAGGAATGTCAGATATTCCCTATGGGAACACTTCCTAATTTTGGGAATAACCCCATCCCAAAAAAGGCTATTCCCTGTGGGAACACATCACAAGGAGAGGAAACACCACATTTTAAGGAATTCGTTTCCCTAAATCCTCCATGGCTGTTTTCTCCTCCAGGTTTCTGTGAGGATTAAAATGGCAACAACGAGAAATCCAAGGAATTTCCCATTCCCACAAAAACCAAGGCCCCGCTTCCCACTTCGGGCATTTCAAACAGATTTAAGATGGAATTTTTATGATCCACCTGCAGACAATCCAGGAGCTCTCATCTCCCACCAACATTCCCAGTTTTTCCCACTGTTTGGAAGGATCCCAGCTCTACAAGATCCCACCAAATCCCAAATCCATTCCCAGGAAAAAGGCCAGGAATTATTTCCACCGACTGAAAATCCTTCGTGGCCGTTCCAGGATTGCTCCAAGACTTTTCTGGTATTGTTGGGAAATTCAGAAAAATCCCAGGAATTCTGAGTTTCAGGATGAAGTTTCCACCGATATTTCCCAGGAACAGCAAGGAGGAACTAAAAGCTCTTTTCCCTATTCATTATGGGATGTTCTGAGGAACACCACTGACCTTTTCCAGGGTAAGGAAATGCCCCCTGGAAATGTGGAGCAGGCTTTTGAAATCCAGGAAGAAAGTTCAATCAGAATAATTGATCCCGCTCATTAGCACAAAAACTGATGGGATTTACGGAAATTATCCGTATTTTGAACCTGGTGATGTCCATCCTGTGATTTAAATAATTTTAATTATCAGTATAAAAATTAAAATTAGGTTTTCTATTTTTCACGCCACATGGGAAGCCAACTTGGATATTTTTTTTTTCTTATTCCAAGCTTGCAGCGCATTCCTTCAGTTCTTATCTCCTGGAATTTGAAATTATCTAAGAAATTAAACTCCAATTTCTCAGGGTAATATCACAAGGTCTGGAACAACATTGAACAAAACAAAAGAACATTAAAAATAAAAACCTAAAACGCATTTCTACAAAATATCACGTCCTTCTGAGTTTCTGGGATTCATCCTACAATTCCTGTTAGAGATTCCCAAATATTTCCTTCATTCATGGATATGGCAGGAGCATTGTCCTGGTTTCCCAGGCTGATTCCAGCTTTGTTATCCTTAATTCTCCATGCAAATCCCACCCCTTTATCATCCGAATTTTCCTTATCTACCCCTCCATTAATCCCCCCTTATCTGGCCCTCAATTAATTCCCATTTTATCAATCCCTCAAATAATTCCAGTTTCATTAACCCTCCAGTAAATTCCTATTTTATCAGTCCCTCAATTAATTCCCATTTTATCAATCTCCCGATTATTTCCAATTTATCCATCTCCCAATTAATTCCCGTTTTATCAATCTCCCAATTATTTCCCATTGTATCAATCCCTCTATTAATTCCCATTTCATCAATCCCTCTAATAATTCCTGTTCTATCAATCTCCCAGTTAATTCTAATTTTATCAATCTCCCAATTAATTCCTGTTTTATCAATCCACCAATTAATTCCCATTGTATTCATCTCCCAATTAATTCCAATTTTATCAATCTCCCAGTTAATTCCTATTTTATCAATTTCCCGATTATTTCCAATTTATCAATCACCCAATTAATTCCCATTGTATTCATCTCCCAATTAATTCCAATTTATCAATCACCCAATTAATTCCCGTTTTATCAATCCCCCAATTAATTCCTATTTTATCAATCCCTCTATTAATTCCCATTTGTCTCCCAATTAATTCCAATTTTCTCGATCCCTCTATTAATTCCCATTTTCTCATTCCCTCTATTAATTCCCATTGTATCAATCCCCAGTTAATTCCCATTTTCTCAGTCCCTCAATTAATTCCCATTTTCTCCATCCCCCAATTAATTCCCAACATTTTCCCAGGGAGGACGAGGCAGCTCTGGCTGAAACCAGAATTCCTGAGGAAGTTTTGGAGTAACTCAGTGCCCAAAACGATCCCAAATTTCGGTTTGATTTCGATTTTCACGCCGTTTTTAATTTGCTGCCCACCACCACCACCTGGAGAAGAACTCGAGTACTACAGGAGTAGACAGAGTAAATTTATCCCAATTCCAGAAAGGTTTCCAGGAGGATGTGGGGAATATTTTCCTTCCACATTCTCATCTCCAGGCTCCACAATAAAATGATTCCACAAGAAAAAAAAAAAGTGATAATAAAGCAGCAAATCTGTATTTTAATGAAGTATTTATTGCCATATCCTAAATATTTACCAGTCTCTCTGATTCCTAAAAAACTGCATTCCAACATTTAATATTAACCAGCTCAATTCCTCATGGAATTCTTAGAGCCTTGATTTCCTCACCCTTTGGGATTCACCATAAATCCCACTTTTGTTTCAACATCAAAATTTGCTGCAAACCCTTCAAAATATCCAAATATCCCCCACACCCCTGAGGGAAATGTGGAGGAATGGTGAGAACGAGCAACCAGATACTAAATCTAACCCAGGAGCAAAAAGAAAAAAAAAAATTGGGAAAAAACTCTTTTGGACGCTGCAAGAGTAGCTACAAATTTATTCCTCATACCCTCGCTCTTCCCTCCTGCCTGGATTTTTATCCCAAAGCAGAGTTAGAAAATATGGAGCAGGACTGGGGGAATATTTGAACAACTCAGATGAAAATAGGGACCAAAAGTTGTGGAAAAGAAGCTTGGAAGTTTTCTCTTCCCAGCTTGTCACCTGGAGATCTCTAAGCCATGTATGTCCCTCCTGCCTTGAAGGATCCATAAAATCTGTTTTGTGGGAAAATTCCCTTCCTTTTCCACACAAAGTATCATTCTGGTTTGGAATTGCTGCTTTGGGATCAACCTCCCTTCTTTCTTTGGCTGTCTCCAGAAATACCTTTCATGTTTTATCAACTATTCTTTTCCTTTAAATCGATTAATTTGGGGTTTTGGATCACTAATAAGCACCGAGCTTGCAGCTCTGTTGGATTTCCATCCCAAATCCATTATCTTCTCCAACCTTAACAGTCCATGATTCCATGGATTCCTGAGTCACTGGGAATTCCACAGGGAAGAGCTGCCTGGAATGGGGTAGAGCTCAGTGCTAACCTGGTCCAGAACCCCTTAATGACTAAAATTCAAGAAAAATTGGGAATGTTCAGCCCAGTTTTGGTAGGATCAGCTGATATAAGTGCTCAGGGTGGTGAGGACTTCAATGAATAAAAGCAGAATTTAAACCCAGTTTTTTTAGGATGAGCCCACGTAAGTGGTCAGGGAAGCGAGGATTAGAACTGAAATAAAAAATGGGAATGGTTAGGAGTGAAATAAAAAAATGGGAAATTAAGCTCAGTTTTTGTAGGATCAGCCCATGTAACAGGATAAGGAGGTGAGGATTAGGACTGAAATAAAAAATGGGAATGTTCAGCCCAATTTTTGCAAGATCAGCCAATGTAACTGGCCAGGGAAGTGAGGATTAGAACTGAAATAAAAAATTGGAATTTTAAGCCCAGTTTTTGTACGAACTGCCTATGTAAGTGGTCAGGGAAGCGAGGATTAGGACAGAAATAAAAAAATGGGAATTTTAAGCCCAGTTTTTGTAGGATCAGCCAATGTACCTGGACAGGGAGGTGAGGATTAGGACTGAAATAAAAAATGGGAACTTTAAGCCCAGTTTTTGTAGGATGAGCCCATGCAAGTGGTCCGGGAAGGGAGGAGGACGCAGAAAGAGGAGCTGGGACAGCGCTGTATCCCAGTCACAGCAGCAACTCCCAGTTCCTCTGGAAAACTGGGAATTTTACAGCACTACAGAAACAGCAAGAAGCCGAGCAGAGCTTCCAGGGCTCCCTGTGACCGTCCCAGGAAAATGCCGGGATTCTGCTGGGCTGGGAGAGAGGCGCAGCGATGCCCTCTTGTGTTCCAAGGGATAAATCCAGGAGAAATCCACGGCAATTCCTTGAGTTTCTCCCAAACCATGGACAGAGGCGCATTCCAAGCTCACAGCAAATCCATCCTTCCAAGGCCACCCCTGGAATCCAAATTCCTGCCCCACAAAAGGGAACGTTCACACACAAAGGTGAACCAATCCTTTTATTGCCCAAATTCCCGATCCATCTAAAATTAGGGAACTCGTTTGGTTGCATTTATCCCAGCAATTAATCACAAAACCTGGACAAAAGCTTCTGTCTCAGCTATTCCAGGGCAGTTTAGAAATCCTACTTTCAGCAGGAAAACTCACTCCAAAGGACTTTAATAAATGGATTTGGGAACATCCTCTAGAGCTGTTCAAATGGAAAGCGCTGAGCTTGACAGAAACCCAGATTCCAGCTTGGAATAATGATGGGAACACAAAGCAGCAAACGGAGCCAAGGGAGGAAAGTTTAGAATCTAAAACCGATCCTAAACCCAAGTGAAAGCACAGAATTTAAGGTGCAATTAATAAAACCTCAATATTCCCATGAGAAACAGGACACACATCTGTATTTTGCCATAAAATCCATTTTCCACAGCCAAGGCTCTGCCTTCCTCTCCTCTCCTCTCCTCTCCTCTCCTCTCCTCTCCTCTCCTCTCCTCTCCTCTCCTCTCCTCTCCTCTCCTCTCCTCTCCTCTCCTCTCCTCTCCTCTCCTCTCCTTCTGGATTAATTCCCTTGTTTTGGCACTTCACCCCAGTTCCAGTTTTGGATCTCACCTCAGAGCAACCCCCTTGTACTCAGCTCTCTGACAGTTTCTTTGGGATTTATCCCAAGTTTTTGGGATCCTCTACAGTTGAGCAAATGCAGAGAGTGCTGAGTGTAACAGAAACCCAGATTCCATCTTGGAGGATGAGCCAGCAAACGGAGCTGAGGGTGGAGCATTTATAAACTAGAACCTAAAAGCGACTCTAAACCCAAAGTTGAGAGCACAGAATTTAAGGTCACACTAACATCACCACAGTACTCCCACAAAAAGCAGGGTACACATCCTTCTTCTGCCATAAAAGCCAACTCCAGCACAGGAAAACTGTCCTCTCCCCCTGGATAAATTCCCTTGTTTTGGCACTTCACCCCAGTTCTTATTTTGGAATTCACCTCAGAGCAGCCCCCTTGTACTCAGCTCTCTGATGTTTTCCTGGGGATTTATCTCAAGTTTAACTTTAAATCCCAGTGGGGTTTTTCCAAGCTTTTTTCCTCACACAGGGATGGGAAACATGCAGAGAGTCAAAGGCTTTTCCTCAACCCTCTGTGGGAGATCCTGAACCCGTGTGGGTGCGAAGCCAGGAACACAAATCCTCTGGTTGAGACCAGAATCGGAAATTTTGGGAGAGGTTTTTAACAAAGCACAATTTCAAAATATATCTAAAACCAATATATTTTATAAACTTCTTTATAATCCACTATACAACAACCGACAGAGTTCGATCAACCACATGAACACATACAAGATTATTCGATGTGCATTTAGAATAAATAAATAAAAAAAAAAAAAAAAAAAAGGAAAAATCCCAATGTGAAAGCCGAAAACGGGCAAACGAATTAATGAATTTGGGATGGAATGAGACTCACCAGTCGTGGTAGGCGGTGATGGCGATGCTGGGAGGTGGCAGCAGGGGCAGGGTGGTGGGTCTGCACACCGTGTCCCTCTCAGGGGTCCTGGCCCTCTCCGTCTGCCGCTGGGCCAGCGGGGGCAGCTGCAGATTGCCCGAGCAGCACCTGCGGCCCCTCCACAGGTCAATGCCCAGGGCGTGGCTGGAAGTGCTGTAGGATTTGCTGAGCCCGCATTCCAGGTAATCCAGGGAGTTCTGTGAACGGAGAAATTCTTAAATTTATGAGAACAAAGGATTTCTGTAAACTCGGGAATTCCTAAATTCTGCGAACAAAGGATTTCTGCAAACTGGGAAATTCCTAAATTCTGCAAACAAAGGATTTCTGTAAGCTCTGAAATTCCTAAATTCTGCAAACAAAGGATTTCTGTAAGCTCTGAAATTCCTAAATTCCTATGTACAAAGGATTTCTGTAAACTCGGGAATTCCTAAACTCTGCAAACAAAGGATTTCTGTAAGATCTGAAATTCCTAAATTCTGCAAACAAAGGATTTCTGTAAGCTCTGAAATTCCTAAATTCTGCAAACAAAGGATTTCTGTAAGCTCTGAAATTCCTAAATTCCTATGTACAAAGGATTTCTGTAAACTCGGGAATTCCTAAACTCTGCAAACAAAGGATTTCTGTAAGATCTGAAATTCCTAAATTCTGCGAACAAAGGATTTCTGTAAGCTCTGAAATTCCTAAATTCTGCAAACAATGGATTTCTGTAAACTCGGGAATTCCTATATTCCTATGAACAAAGGATTTCTGCAAATTCACTAAATTCCTGCAAACAAAGGATTTCTGTAAGCTCTGAAATTCCTAAATTCTGCAAAGGATTTCTGTAAACTTGGAAATTCCTAAATTCTTCAAACAAAGGATTTCTGTAAACTCGGAAATTCTTAAATTTCTACAAACAAATTATTTCCTCCATGCAGGTAAAACACACTTGATCCTCCAGCCAGAACTAGCCAAGGAAAAGAGAATGTCACAACTCCAGAACTAAATCCCACAAACAAAGGATGTCCTTCATGCCGGTAAAACTCAATTCTTGAGCCAGAATTATCCCAGCAGATGAGAATGCCACAACTCCAGAACGGAATTCTGCAAACAAATTATTTCCTTCATGAGGATAAAACTCAATTCTCCAGCCAGATCTATCCCAGGAGGTGAAAATTCCACAAGTCCAGAACTAAATTCTACAAACAAAGGATTTCTGCAAACTCAGAAGTTCTTAAATTTCTGCAAACAAAGGATTTCTTCCATGCAGGTAAAACGCACTCGATCCTCCAGCCAGAACTAGCCCAGGAAAAGAGAATGTCACAACTCCAGAACTGAATTCTACAAATTATTTCCTCCATGAGGATAAACCACACTCGATTCTCCAGCCAGAACTAGCCCAGGAAAAGAGAACTCAACATCTCCAGAATTAAATTCTACAAACAAAGGATGTCCTTCATGAGGATAAAACTCAATTCTCCAGCCAGAATTATCCCAGGAGATGAGAATGCCACAACTCCACAACTGAATTCTGCAAACTTATTATTTATAATAATAATAACAACCCTATAATATAACTTATTATATATAGAAAAAATTATTACTTCCATGAAGGTAAAACTCAATTCTACAGCAGAACTGTCCCAGGAGGTGAAAATTACGTAACTCCAGAAATAAATTCTACAAAGGATGTCCTCCATGAGGGTAAAACTCAATTCTCCAACCAGAACTATCCCAGGAAAAGAGAACTCAACAACTCCAGAACTAAATCCTACAAACAAATTATCTCCTCCATGAGGATAAAACTCAGTTCTCCAGCCACAAGTGTCCCAGGAGATGAGAACTCCACAAGTCCAGAACTGAATTCTACAAATTCTTTCCTCCATGAGGATAAACCACCCTCGATTCTCCAGCCAGAACTACCCCACAACTCCAGAACTAAATTCTACAATCAAATTATTTCCTCCATGAGGGTAAAACTCAATTCCCCAGCCACAGCTATCCCAGGAGATGAAAACTCCACAATTCCAGACCTTGGCACAGCCTGATTGCTCTGCTTTTTATTTTATCATCACCAATGCACTTGAAAATTGCCACAGGGGTGAGTGGAGTTCCATTATCAGTCATCAATTTCAGAAAAAGCCTCCAAGGTCATCAGGCCAATGGAGCTGAGCAAAACTTGGGATAAGAGTGGGGAACAACATTTATTTATATACTGGAGAAGTGCTCCAGGATACCCAAACCCTTATTTTCCACTCTTTTCCTGCACATTCCAAGGGATTTCCCATTTTCTGGGAGCCCTAGGACAAACCAGCCAATTAAGGCTCCAGGCCATCATTCCAAACAGAGACAATTCCCCAGGGAATGGGATCTGGATTTTAATTATTAGGGAATTATGATGATTATCAGGGTAATAATGAAATAAAAAATTCATCACCACAGCAGGTGCTGAGCTGCTGAAACACTGAGACATTTGCACATAAAAAAGGTGGGATCCAGAGCAAATATTCCATAAATATTATTCCATTCCCTGCTCCCTGCCCACATTACACTGACCAAAGACCAGCAGAGCAAAAATAAAAAACCTGAATAAAACTCTCCAAACCTTTCCCAGGTGTTGAGTTGTTAATTTTTTTTTATGTCCTGCTCTTATTTTTTGCTTCTTACCTAAAACTCCTCCAAGATCATCCACCAGCAATCAAAGCCAAACCAGTTTATATTTACCAAAAAAAGACAAAAATCAACTTTTTAGTTCATTTTCACAAGGTTAAAAAAAAAATGAAAAGGAAAGAAAAATAAGGGAAAATAAACCTTCAGCAGGAGCTCACCTCATCTGCAGTCACTGTCATGACACTTCTGCTTTTCTTCATTATTGAGATTCAAGTGCAGCCCAGGATCAAAAACTTCTGGTAAACAGAATTTCTTCAGAGGGGCAACCTGAAAGGGAAAAAAAAAAAGCAGTTATATATTTTTATTTATGAACACATATTAATTATATATTTATATAACCATATTTAAATCTATAGTATAATAATTATCCAGAGAAACTTCTGAGAATCAGGGCACTGATCACCAATTTCAACCAGCACCACCTCCACATTCTCCACTAAACCTCAATCCACACATTCTTTGGGAGAAAAATTAAAAGAAATGAGAGTTTCAGATTATTTCCCAAATTTTGCTGAACTCCAGGACCAGGCTGGACAGCAGGAAATGGGATGTGCAGGGATGGAGCAGGCTGACTGGAAGATCTTTTCTGTGGAAATCTAAACTCTCTCACACCACAACTTTGAAAATATTTATTAATTTGTCAACATTAATTTAAGCAGAATACAAATAATGATAAAATCCAGCTTTTGTTCTGTGAGAATTGCAGTTCTGAGGCCTGAAGAAAACCCAACACTTCCTTTAGTCATGACTAAATCACCATTAAAATCTGACTCATTCTTTCCTGTGCCTTCCCAGAAAAATCTGACACCTGGGATGAACATTTAAGGGGAGAATAAACCACAGGAAAACACTCCAAAGAGGCTTCCTGGGAATTTTTTCCTCATTTACATTTTCTCATTGATGCAGACTTTTATTTTACATTTCCAGCACCCAAATCCTCCAAAAAAACCTCTGTATCCCAGAGGATTGGTTGGGTCTGGGATCAGGGAATGCTGAACAGCAGCAAAGCTTTGCATTTGTTAATAAATTGTGAAGAAAAATTAGTGCTGCAGTTGGGGCTGATCCATTTTCCTGGAATATATCCCACATGGAATATGAATTTTCTTTTTACACCAAGCCTCCACCTGAAGAGTTTTCTGTGTCCGTGACCATGTGCTTCAAAACTGATGGGAAAACACCCCAGAAATTCCAGAGGGATCCAGCCAGGGGATGAATTCAAGGGTTCCCAAGAAGCAGCTGCCAGTGAGGATAAAATTCCATGGATGGATTGCTTTTCCTGATTTTCCTACACACTGGTTTAGAAAGAGCTGCCCAGCTCATCCAGTGTGAAATCCACTATTTACAGAAATTCCTAAAACACATCCTCACGGGCAAGTTTGGAATGTGAGACCCACATTCCATCATGGGTTTTCCCACATATTTGGGGTTCTCCATGGGCAGGGTTAAAGCTCCAGGGTCATGTGAGGAGAAGACTGATCCCCTCATCCCCAAAAATCCCCCTCTCCCACAAATCCCAGCCAAGGCTAGCTCACAATCCCATTTTTCTATTGTTTATCCAGCTCCTTTCAGTCTCCAAACCCAAATTCCTCCCACTTTTCAACAAGGCAGGACACAAATGCAGAGTGAAAAACCAAAACAAATCTGAAATTCCAATAACAGCACGTCCTGCAGTCCCACACCTGCTTCTCCCTCACTTCCACCACATCACCGGTGAGGATTTCTCCTCCCAACAAAATGCTGATCCTGAAAATTCTCCGACATAAACCCCAGGCTCCCGGACCGTGAATTACTGGAGAAGCTTTTCTAAACAAAGGGATGAAGAAGATCATCTGATCCCACAGGGAATTACATCATTTCTGAGCTGGAATTCAAACTGGATTCTCCTTAAAATCCATGAGAACTTCACAGGGAGAGACACTGACTCAGGGTGACAGCCGCCAAAAAAAAAGTGACAATCTCAGGTCTGACTCTCCCAGGAGGAACAGATGGGCTCCTGCTTCACATAAAATCATGGAATGCTGGGGGTTGTGAAGGGAGATTTAAACTCATCCCATGGGCGGGGACACCTCCCACTATCCCAGGGTGCTCCAGCCTGGCCTGGGACAATTCCAGGGATGCAGGGGCAGCCACAGCTTCTGGGGGCAATGAGAAAGGAGGGAAAGGCAGGAACGCTCCCAGCTACAGACACTCCAACACCTGCCTGGCCAACTCATTCCAATCCCTCACCACCTTCCAAGGAAAATTTGTTTTCCAGTATCCAAGCTGAACCTCCTATGGGGCCACTCCCTCTGCTCCTGTCCCTGTTCCCTGGAGCAGATCCCAAATCCCCCCGGCTGTCCCCTCCTGTCAGGGACTTGTGCAGAGCCACAAGGTCCCCCCTGAGCCTCCTTTTCTCCATCTGAGCCCTTTCCCAGCTCCCTCAGGGATTCTCCATCCCCTTCCCAGCTCCCTCAGGGATTCTCCATCCCTTTCCTATCTCCCTTAGGAATTCTCCAGCCCCTTCCCAGCTCCCTTAGGAATTCTCCAGCCCTTTCCTATCTCCCTTAGGAATTCTCCAGCCCTTTCCTATCTCCCTTAGGAATTCTCCAGCCCTTTCCCAGCTCCCTCAGGGATTCTCCATCCCTTTCCCATCTCCCTCAGGGATTCTCCAGCCCTCCTTGGACACATCCCTAAGAATTTCCCCTTTTTATGACTTATTTGCTGAGGAAAATGTTGTTCTTTTCTGTGACCTTTTCCCGTTTCTTGTGAGCAGCAACAGCTCAAGTGCTCTGCAGAGCTTCTGGCAGCTCCGAGAAATTCCCTCCTCCTCAGAAAACCCAAGCTGTTCTCATTTCCAGCAAAAGCTGGGAAGATTTCACAGAGCTCTGCAAAACATAAGCAAGGGCATCTATTAGCATCCGTGGCTGGAACTCGGGAAAAGCGACTCAGAAAAGAGGGATTTCATGGAATCATGGAAGGGTCTGGGTTGGGAGGAACCTTAGAGCTCATGCAGTTCTAACTCCTGCCATGGGGCACCTTCCTCTCTCCCAGGCTGCTCCCAGCCCCCATGTCCAGCCTGGCCTTGGACACTTCCAAAGACCCAGGGGCAGCCACAGCTCTTTGGGAATTCCATCCCAGCTTCTCCCCACCCTCACAGGGAGGAATTTCTTCCCAATATCCCATTCATCCCAACCCTCTGGAAGCCATTCCCTGTGTCCTGTCCCTCCATCCCTTCCCTCCCAGTCCCTCTCCATGTTTCCTGCAGCTCCTTCAGGTCCTGCCAGGCCACACTGAGCTCACCCCAAAGCTTCTCCTGTCCAGGTGAACATTCCCAGCTCTCCCAGCTTTTCCTCCCAGCAGAGCTGCTCCATCCCCCTGATGATCCTGAAGATAAAATCCCATGGATGCACGGGATGAAACCTGATTTTCCTACCCAGTGCTTAAAAACCAGCTCCCAGCTCAACCAGTGTGAACCCCACTATTTACAGAAATTCCTAAAGCACATCTTCATGGGCAAATTTGGGATTTCCAGCCTTTGGATTCCTTCCAACAGCTCCACATCCCTCTTCTGCTGGATTCCATGAGCTGGATTCTTCCTTAGAGCTGTCACAGCCTTTATTTCCAGCACTGCCATTCTCAATCTTCAAGAGCTTTGCTACGTGACACCAGCAGTATCATCCAGCTGCAGAAGGGATTTTCCAACTCTGGCCTCTCCCGAGGCTCTGGAGAAGGGATTTTCCAACTCTGGCCTCTCCCGAGGCTCTGGAGAAGGGATTTTCCAACTCTGGCCTCTCCTGAGGCTCTGGAGAAGGGATTTTCCAACTCTGGCCTCTCCCGAGGCTCTGGAGAAGGGATTTTCCAACTCTGGCCTCTCCCGAGGCTCTGGAGAAGGGATTTTCCAACTCTGGCCTCTCCCAAGGCTCTGGAGAAGGGATTTTCCCACTTTGGTCTCTCCCAAGGCTCTGGAGAAGGGATTTTCCCAGTGTGGCTTCCCCCAAGACTGCCCTGAGCTTTGTCCTAATTGCCAAGGCTGAGTTTAAACCCCAAATTTCCTGGTTTAATCCACTAGGCATCGGGATAAAATCACAAACTGATCTCCAAGACTAAATCCAACCAATTTTCCTACCAGTAAAAAAAAAAAATAAAAATGTTAAAGGCAGGATGATCTTTGGAGATGCCTGAGAAAATTCCAACCAAGTTAGGCGCACAAAAAACCACCTTTAATTAATTAATATTAAAATAATAATAATTATTATTATTAAAACTGTGTCTCAGCTATAATTAGGAGGTTCCTTCCCAGGACTCCTCTTCCTCTGGAGTCAGTCCAAGCATTAAAGCTGGGAACACTCCAGTCAGTCTGTCCCAGAAATTCCAGGAATTCCTGGATTTCCAACAGAGGGGACAACCACGTTGTCATTTCCCTTCATTTCTTTCAGTTCCAATAAAAAAAAATTCCACATTTTGCTGCCCTTAGGCCTGACATGCCCTGCAGAATTCCCATGGAACACAATTTTCAAATTTTCACCATTTTTTGGGTGAAATTTTCACAGATAACTTTTCCTGGAATTTTCACTGGCCTTGTCTTTATAGGAAAATTCCAGACAAATATTCCCAGCTTGAGCACAAAAAGATTTCTATTTTCCTGATTATGGCAGGGATTTTTTAATCTTAGCTCTTTTTAAAAAGCTCATCTCCCATTGTGCAAAAATGAAGTTAAAAATCAGCTCTGACAGCTCTGAAGGATTCGGTTCAAGTGTTCCCCACATCAGGATTTCCAAGGTAATTACAGGGAAAAATGAGGCAGACGATTAAAAGATGAAATTTCTCTCTTTTTCTTTCCCTGAGCAAATTATTTGCAGAGCCTCCCACTCCTCAGAGCAGCTGAGCAGCTCTCAGAGATCAGAATTATTATTATTATTATTTATCATTTTTATTATTCTTCATTATAGATTTTAATTTTTTTGTTTTATTTCTATTTTTGTTTGTATTTCTATTTCTTTATTATTATTCATTATTTTAATTATTGTTTTTATTATTATTAAACCGATTTAAAACTACACCAAACCCCAGAAAATTCAGCCACATGGATTTTCCCCCTGTAAATTTTTAGGCTGATTTTTTTTTTTCTAAATTAGACTTGATGTTCCCCCTGTGTTTTTATTTGGAAAGAAACATTATCCCCAAGCTTTTCTGGGCTTCCCAGAAAACAGGAATACTGCAGATCCATGGGAATTATTATGGGATAAACACTGGGGAAATAAAGCAGCCCTTGGCTCCTGTCCCTCATTTACTCCTCCCTTCCTAAACTCTCCCACAGGTTGAGTTTTAGAATCTTTTCTCCAAAAGAAAAGGTTTTTAAATCCTCAAATTTCTTTCCTCCAAGAGTTTTTCTGGGAAGAGCCAAATCGCCTGAAAAGAAGGAATATTTTCTTTTTTTTTTTTTTTTTTCTTTTTAATTTTATTTTAGAGCCAAGCAGCAAAGCAACACAGCGACCCCAAGAAATCAGAACAGAACTGAGGGGGAACAAAGAGAGCACCCTCATCCTCCAGAAGTCTTGGAAAATCGAGATATTTCAAACCTCACCCATTTTTCCTGTTGGAAAAACCACTACGAATAATGGGCAAAGCTGAAATCCAAAATTAGTGCAGCAACTTCATTTATAGGCTTTTAAATCCTTTTTTTTTCTTTAGGTTTTCCAAGCTCAAAGCCCTTTGGGAACTCCACAAGAACATCAGAATTCCATCAAGGAGTTCCAGGTTGAAACTTCAAAGTCCTTAAAGCCAAAATTCCGTGTCTGCAGAGCCAAAAATTGCCCCCCAACCCCCACTTTTTTTGGCTTTTAAATCCACTTTTGTTTGTTGTTGTTTTTTTTAATAGAACCAAGGGAAAGCTGAGACCTGTAAAGGAAGGGGCTTGGAGTAAGGTGGGGGAAAAAAAAAAAAAAAAAAAGAGCTTTAAGGTTTCTTCCAACCCAGATAATTCCAAGATTTACATCCAGAAAATGGGAGGTGAGGATGGGAAAAGGCCTCTCCAGGATGGAGCATCCTGGATTTTTGTCCAAGATTATCCTGCTTTTCTCACATCCCACATTCCCAAAAGCAATCATGGAAAACCAGCTAAAAACCAGTTCCAGTGCCTGAGGGAAATCTCGTTCCACCACTTCCAGATCAATTATCCAATTAGCTTTTCTGGCCACAGGCACAGGAAAAATCCAAATAAAAAAGGAAAATGAGGATTTGTGTCTCAACGAATTCCTGCTGCTGTTTTAAATCCTGCCTTCTGTGTTCTCTCCTTCTCAGGAAAAGGATTCTGGAGCAGAGAAATTGCATTTTCCTCAATATTCATCCAAAAGTGCAAAGCCTGACTTTGGGAATATTCAACAAGACATGACAGCACTTGTGGTCAACTCCAAATCTGATTTATCCCAGTTTTTTTCCCCCATGTTAGCAATATCCAGAATGAAATTTCTGTCTGCTCATCCAATAAATAAAAGGAAATTAAGATTAAAGAAAAAGCATTTGGCATTCTGAAAATGCTCCCATGTTTTCCACCAGCCACATCCATATTTTATTTCACATATTTGAAGTGGCATCTTGGACAGCACTAATTTATAACAGGAGCTTAAAGGGAAAAAAAACCTGATTTAGAAGGACATTTCAGCTTTTTTATTCCAGGATTTTTCCTCAGAGCCAAAGCAGATGTTCCTGTTTCCTTAGACTGTGGTTGTTTTCTTTCCTTCCAGATCTGATATTTTGCAAATATTTGCATTATTTTTGATGCCAGGCTGAATGATCAGCATTTTTGTTTTAATGAAAAAATGGTTTAGCTCATTCTGCAATTTTCTCCCAAACAAAGTCAGGTGAAAGTGGCAATTCCAGCATTTTCTCCCAGTAATTTCTTTCCCAGTTATCAAAACCTCCTTTAATTACGTGGAGTGATCCTTGCACTGCCTCTTGCAGAACATTCTGGGAAGTTTTTATCCAATTCCATCACTTCAAAGGCTGCAATTAATGAGGAGAGCCCTGCTCCCAAAATTCTCATCTCCCAGGGGTCAGCTCTGTGTCAGGGTCCTTGTGTGTGACACCATTAAAAAAAAAAAAATCTGCCTCTTCTGGTCAAATAATTCCATGCTGAGGTTGTGCAGAGGGAATTGAAAAAGTGGAAATTCTGAAATACTGGGATGTAGGAGCGTGCCAGGATGTTCCAAGAGGAATCCCAACCTGGATCCATCCAGCCTCACCAGGAAAAAGCACAAATCTGGGGAATGACAGCGACTGAAAGCGGAAAAAGCTGCCAGAGGATGGAATTCCATGGAATATTGGGAAGGAATTCTTGGCTGGGAGGGTGGGGAGGGCCTGGAATAGAATTCCCAGAGCAGCTGTGGCTGCCCCTGGATCCCTGGAAGTGCCCAAGGCCAGGCTGGAGCAGTTTGGGATAGGGAGGATTTGAGGATTTTTAATTTCCCTTCCAAACCAAACCAGCCTGGAATTCTGGGATTTTGGAGGCCTTGAGGCATAAACCATTTCAAAGTAATCCAGGATATTTTTCCACCCAGATTTGAGGCTACTTGGAAAGAACAATATCCTCAAAAACACCCAAGTATTTTATGTAAATATTGGGCAATCAATGCTGCAAATATAAAAAATACAACCCAAAATTTCTCCAAGTCACAGGAACGACCCAACACCACGGGTTTTCTTATTTTATTCTTAGGATGTGTTTTCCTTGGACAAAAAAAAATAAAAAATATGCAGATTAAGAGGATGCACAACTCCCAAATCCTGAAATCCCCCCCCCCACAAAAAGAGCAAAAAGAGAGGAGTTTTTCAGCTCTCATTTTTCAGGATTATTTTCACTGGAAAGCAAAAGCTTGTATTCCTGGAGGAAAAACCAGCAGGATTTAACCATGTCATGGATTATTTGGGGATTATTTCCCAATTTTTCCAGGATCACCAGACATGCAGAGAGACAAGAGGGATGGGACGAGCTGGTTTTCCTGCTCAGGGTTTTGGGAGAGCTTTGTCCATGCCTATCCCAGAGTTTGCTGGGAACGGGCAGAGTGGTGAGCAGGGAAAGGGAAGCTCCAGCTCTCCCTCCGTGGGCTCCAGGATCCCTTCCCCCAGAGCTGACTCACTCAGATCATAAATTCCAACCTCACTTCCCAGTTACTATAACAACTTCATGGATTTCTTCTGGTTATTAATTACATTCAGCCCTAATCTGCTGCTCCAGATCAGGCACTCCAGGAGAGCTCCCCTCTTCCCATCTCCCTTCCAAAGGTTTTTCAGCTCACACCCACATTCAGGTTCTCCCCTCATGAATCTGCTTCCAGGGAGATAAGGAAATGCTGATATCCCTCCCTTTGAAAACTCAGAATAGAAGGAAATGGGTTTTTTCCTCAAAACAAACAAGATGCCCAAAATAAAACTGCAAAATCTGGGCCCTCAGCAAATGTGGAGCAGGGACCAGCTTGGGATGTAATTCAGCCCAGCACAGAGGGAATGAGCCCTCTGGAAGCAAAGCTGGGAGCCCGAGCAAAGGAGCGGCTGCAATCTGATCTCTTGGGGCTGCACTGCACATCCTCGGGGTCTGAGCAGGAACCTCTGCTGCTGGAAAAGGCAGCAGACTCCAGGCTAATCCCAAACTCCCGAGGTGTTGGAGTGAGCACAATGAGCCCCTTTTATTTTCCTCTGGATCAGCTTTGGAGCTGGAGAGCTGAAGTGACACTTCTACCCACACGAACAGAGGGAATTTCCTTTCCTTTTTCCCTTTTCTCCTTTCCTTTTCATTTTCCTTTCCTTTTTCCTTTTCCTCCTTTCATTTTCCTTCCCTTTTTCCTTCCCCTTTCCGTTCCGTTCCATTCCGTTCCCTTCCCTTCCCTTTTCCCATCTCCCATGGCATGGGGAAAATGGAAAAGTTTCCTCAGCCTGGAGAGCAGGGAAGGGGAACAGGGAAAGAGGGAATTTCCTGCTCCATTCCCACATGGATCACACACCACTGACCCCACAGAATCTCAGAATTTCAGACTGGTTTAGGTCGGGAAGAACCTTAAATCCCATCCCATTCCACTATTCCAGGCTGCTCCCAGCCCTGTCCAACCTGGCCTTGGACATTTCCAGGGATGGGGCAGCCAAAGATTCTCTGGAAAGCCTCAACTTTACCCTCAGTAAGGAATTTTTCCCTCTCACCACATCCCTCCCACCTGACTTCCCTCGGCTTGGGAACAGCCTGTGCCTCCTCACAAACGACTGCAGGTCTCTCATGGAAGCTCTGGCAGATTCCCAGAGAACTTCTAAATGAAAATCCCAATATCACTTGATCCATTTATTTTTAGAAATGTGTCTCCTGCTGACTTCAAATACCAGCCCAAACCATGGAAAGCACGGGGTGCAAAGGAGAACCCGAACTTCCCGCAGCTGGAAGGGCTGGGGGCTGGAGCATTCCTGCTCTTTTCTCCACTGAATTCCCAGGATTTAGAGGAATGCAGAGCTGAACTCATCTGCAGAGCCACCAAAACACGGGATCATTTTAAACCCACGGCCAGATGGAGAACACCCCTTTCCCCTTCCTCTGCAGGAAAAGGGAAGAGGATCTGAGCCCACAGAATTCCAGCTGGGAAAGAAGCCCTCTCCAGATATTTTATCCTTTAAAAACTCCTGGAAATGACGATTCGATTCTATTTCCAGCGTGAAAACCCGCGCTGCTCTAGTCACCGAGTCACAGATAAACACAGGGGGAACATTTTTGTGCTGCCTCCAATTTTTTCCATCTCAAATGACAAATTTCCATTAATTTTATCCCTCTGATTAAAGGGCAGTTGTTACACACCTACAAATACCCTTTAAAAACCCAAGAGTGCAACCACAACCTCAAAAATAATTAATGGAAGCGTGGATCTGAAATCCAAACCAAAGCAGCTGCAGGATTCCCAGCATCCATCCAGGCTTGTCCCCTAGGGCACAATATCAATAATAAAAACCAAAATAGCTTCGATTTCCTAGAAAAATAAAGAAAAATCTGGTTTATCCAAGCAAAAATGTAGGAACTGCTGTATGGGGAAGCAAATGGCCAGCACCAAACTGGTGTTGGATCCTTGAGACAGCACAGAATGGACCAAAAGAGGAATAATTCAACAACTCTGATGATTAAAATGGGAAAAGGAACAGCCAGGAATAGCCAAGAATATTCCAACTTGATCATACAGTGAATCAGGTGAAGGGAAAAGGGAATTTTGGGGGATTGGCTGCCGTTCCATGAGAGGATTTGGGAAGATTTCTCCTGCTTGTCCCTGTTTTATAAACAACCCCAAAAATGCTGCCTCAATTTCTCCAGCAAAATCCACACCAGGAACACCTCAGGTCATGGAAAAAACCCAATATTTCATCCAGGAAAAGTCACCAAAGCTTCTTAAAAGTCAGGAAGAGTCTGCTCAGAGCTAAATCATTATTTTTTAATCATAAAGCTTCTCTGGTTTTCCATGAATCTAAATAAATCCCTTATCCTGCACGTAGGAAATTCTTCCTGAATTTTCCTACACAGTCCTGACTCAAGGAATTAATTACAATTATTTTATATGACAGGAGTCTTGCACTAAATATTTTTATGCTAAGAGCGGGTGATTAAAAACAAGGAAAGATTTACAAAAAAAGTATTTATCTACTTCCTTTCAGTGCCTGTGACTAGACTCTTTTTCCCCCTTTTTTTTTTTTTTAAATAACTGGATTTCTGGGAATATGGCTCCAGAAGGAAATGAAGAATGAGGTGAAATAAATGTTTATTTTTATATTTCTGCCTGACTTTATTTGAACATTGCCTTGTTCTTGCTTTTCTGGAAAAAAGGCATGGAAAATTTTCCATTTTCTAATGGAATTGATTCATCAGTGAGCATGAGCAGCTGGGAAAAAAATCCCACAATGTTTCCCATGGCTCCTGCAGGAATAAGGAAAATTGGGAAAAACACAGGCCCAGAACTGGACACACACAATTAACACATCAAACAGTGGAAGCACAGGCAGAGATTTCATGGATTCATTGGGAAAGTGCAGGGAAAGGGGCTTGGGATAGGAATTTTGGGATGAATTCCAGAAAGGAAATGCAGAATTGAGAACTGAATGCAAGAGGAAAGAAAGAAGGGAAAGAAAAAACCACACAAAAACTACGCAGGAATATTCCCTTCTCCCAGCCTGGGAAGAACCAGTGGGAAAAGGCATCCCAACAATTTTTTGGGATGATTAATAAAAATTAGGACACTTTTCCTGAAGTTTGCCACCAGGAGCCTCTTTTGGAATTGTCTCAGACAAGAGCCTGCCATGGAATCTTTGGGATCAGAGGATGCTGCTCCCCCCGTGGAACCCCAGATCTGCTCCTCCTGCCCTGGAACCCCGTCCTGGAGAGGCCTCTCCCCAAGGATCACCTGGGATAAACCTCCTGCTCTTCCCAGGATCCCAGAAGATCCACACTGAGTTTTCCAGAGGGAAGAGCAGAACCTCTGGAAGGAGGAGTGTGGGAATCCAAACTCCCCAAGAATATTCCACATCCTGCTCTGCTCTCCCTGCCATCAGCCCTGAGATCCTGGAGAAGGGAGCAACAACCTGGGACAAGCTCCCTGCTCTTCCCAGGATCCCAAAAAAATCCACAGAGTTTTCCAGAGGGAAGAGCAGCACCTCTGGAAGAACTGCTGTGGTTCCAAGCTCTCCAGGAACATCCCACACCCTGCTCTGTTCCTGCCCAAGCTGGTGGAACTGGGAACTCAAGCACCAGCAGCCATTCCCAGCTGGAACATGGAGAATCCTGTGCAGTTCCAGCGACACTTTTGCAATGTTAAATTTAATTCCAGGCAGGAGTGGGTTTAGCCCCAGCACCTCAGGCCCTGGGAGATTCCTGAGCAGCATTCCTGAGCAGGCTGTGGATCCCAAGAATCTGCTTTTCCTTGAGCAGAAGCCCATCAAACAGAGCAGCCTTGCCCTGAAGCTTTCCGTGCGTCTCGCTCTCATTCCCTCCTCAGGAGCTCTTGTGCTGCTGGATCATTTCCTGCTTCCCACTTGAGCTGCTGCTTTCAGAAATGGTGACTCCTGAGGATTCATCCTTTTGGATTCCTCTCTTTCCAAAGCTCCTGCTCCCACTGTTTATAACACCCTTGGATGTGCCCCTGTTGCCAACAGCTCTTCTCCAGATTTATCCCCCACATATCCCAAGCAATCCCTAGATTCTAAATCTCTAAAATTCATCTAAAAAGTTTTTATTTTTTTATTTAATCCCTAAATCTCTAGATTTTCTGTGCTGTTTATTCCCGTGGCTTCCTCAAGCAATTGCTGAATTACAAAGCATGAATGGGACAAAAATCAATGGCAAGAATTTATTTTTCTATCTGAGCACAGTGCTAATCCTTCCCCAAAGCTCAGGAGGGATTTATCCTGGGTGCCCATCCTGCAGGCAGCAAATATTCAATCCAGATCCATGGGAGTGACTCAGAAGCTGAGCTTTGTTTAGCAACAACGAGGTTACAGAAGGTTTTCTTCCATCAAGGGAAATTTCTCCCTTGTTTTTCTTTGCGTTTCAGATTTTAGGCACCAAAGCTGATTCTTGCACATCGGTGAGAAAACTCCAACAAGTCTCAGATTCCCTCGAAGCTCCAGGCAGTGCCTCTATTTGCCTTAGCTCCCTTGGATGTGCCAGAGGCACCTGAGCTCACAGAGCAGCCCAGGCCGAAACAAAACTGAAAATCTGGGGGTGATTTACTTAAGCAAAGGGTCAACTTCTTGTTTCCAGGTTCAGAACCACTGAAATAAAAGCACAGCATCCGAAAGAACCCCAAGGAGCAAATCCTCTGGTAGCTCCACTCAGCTTCCCTGTGTCCAAAACACCCAGGGACTGTGGTCCCTAGAGCAGGTGGAGATTCCCTCTGGATTCAGCTCAGGTGAATTCTCTGGGTTATAAACCCCCCCTGGCACCAGTTTATTTGCTGTTCCCTCTCTGCTGTGCCTCCCTGGCTCTCAGGAGTCTCCAAGGCTGGATTGTTTCCTTGGATCTGTTTTAGCTGACCTCTTTTCCCCTCTTCTCTCTTCTTCCACCTTTCCTTGTAGCACAGCGAGCTCTGCCCGTTGTCCCACAAAATCTGCCTTGAACAGTGATTAAAAACCCCATCCTTTTACTGCCAGCAATCCCTGTCCTACCTCCTGCATGCTGGGAAGGCTTGGATAAGGAAGGGAGCAGCACCTGGAGAAGGGTTTTGTGTGTTCTCTGTGGTCCCCGAGCTGCTCCCCAACACCTCCTGCACGGCAGGCAAAGCCCGTGCCAGCATCAGCAGCTGCTCCCACCAAAACCAGGTCAAACGTGGGGTATTATCCCCCAGCAAATTAATTAAGAGAGCAAACGAAGCTGAGTTAACTCTTTAACAGCTCAGTGGAACGTTCCCAACAGATGTCTGCAAAGGAATATTCCAAATATTCCTCACACACGCCGTCCATGGGAGCAGAGCCCAGCTCTTCCACAGAACACAAAAGCACTGGGGAGGATTTTCCATCCCCTTCCAAGGCACTCTGAGAAACAAAGGGGACATCAGTCCCCCAGACTGCTCTGATGTCACCACAAATTCATCTGATTTAGGCCCTGAAACACTGGCATTGCCTCACTTCCCCTGCAGCCCACAGGACAACGGGAACGCTGCGATATTCCTTGGGAATTCCAGCAGGAAAAGCTGAGGTGAAAATCCCAGCAGGGAATCCCAGAAGCACAGCAGGTTTTAATGGAAAGCTGGGGTTGAACTCCAGCTCATCTCCAACCCAAAAGGGGTTTTGCCCACTTGGCTCCAGCCCCCACAGTTTATAAAGACCAAAATTCAGCATTTTTCTGGTGTTCAGCCCTGAAGGCACTAAGTTTCACAATTTTACCCCAAATAAACAACTTTTTTCTCTAATTTTGCTCTATAAAATCTGTCACTCTATGCGATAGCTTTGCTCCACAACTGTCCCAATTCCCAACCTGTATTTTCAGCACCACCAAGATTGTCCTTAACTTCTCCCAGAATCTGCCTTGGTTCCACTTCATTCCAGTCAGTAAAAATATCCACAACCCTCTTTGCTTGGCTTCCAGAGAGGAGAGAAATTCAGGAAAGGAAAAGAATCCCACAACCCACACACAAAACCCCACATGGACAGACAGAAAAGGGAGAAACAAAAAACAAAACAAAAACAAAAACAAATTTCTCGATTTTCCTCTCCTGAGTTATTTATAATCAAAGTGTATCCTTAAGTGGCCAAACATGAGGAAAAGCTGAACTCAGGGTGCACAAAATGATATTTTTAAGCACCTGAATAAACCCAGATTTAATCCAGCCCCATCCTCTAATCTATTTTCTCATCCCTGCCAGCAGTGGCAGATGCTGCAGCACAAAGGGCAGGAATTCCACAGGAGGCAGCTGTGGAATAATGTGATCTCCCAGGAAGTTCCCTCTTATCTCTCAGACTGCTTGAAAATACAAAGGATAAACCATTTTATCTTTCCTTTATTGTTCTCTAAAAACCATATTTTTCCATTTGCAAAGTTTCTCAGACTTCTGGAGACTTCTGTGATTGACAGGAATTATTTTGCCAAGTTTTGTGCTTCAAGAACACTCTGGGCTTGGTCTAATTAGACATCTAATGGGAAATTAGGTAAAAAATTCGAAGGCTGGGATTTTTTAATTAAGCTGCATAATCAGGAGAAAAGTTCTTAATTTACTTTCTCTGTACCATTCATCAAACTGTAAGATTCTAACCTGAATAATGGATTTATCCTTGAATTATTTGGGATATGAAGGGCTCAGAGATGAATGGAACACTCAGAGATGTAACAGGAAGCACAGCCTGGCTTTCCCTGCATGTTTTAGCAGTCACAGGATGGTATCAATTTGTTTTGTTTTGTTTGGGTTTTTTTTGCAGAAATAATTTTGTAGCTGAGAGCTGTTTCCATAATTAAAGAAATTCAGCTGAAATTCACCTACCCCAGCTCAAGCATCCCCGTGCATCGCCTGAAACCAAAACACTGCAGCAGCAAGGAGCCCAAAGTGAGGCTGACAAATTATTTTCATTCTCTAAACTGAGACAAAATGGGAGGAAAAAAAACCCAGAGCATGAGTAATAACATCAGGTTAAAATCCTTTTCCTCCAAAGCAATATTTCATATAAATATCCACTCATCTGTTTGCAACAGGCATCAAGTTTAAGGGAGTTTGTTCACCTCATTATTTTTCCTACACTTTCCCAATGTTGTTTGGTCTGTTTTTTGGTTTTTTTTTTTTCATCTGCCAAGGCTGTATTTATCCCACTGCCGTAATTATCCAATTTTCTTTGCTGAGGGAACCATATAAAGATTGAAAATGGGAAAGACAGGCACTTAATTTAAAGGAATAAAGGTGTTTCCAAGCACTGTTTTGTCACTGTTTTTCCCAAACGTTTAAAACTTCCCACGCTTCTTCAGGGACAGCTCCACGTGGATCATTCCAAGGAAAGGATGTTTGGATAAAGCAAACCATCCCAATTAAAAACTGCCATTCTAAGCAGGATTTCCCAGCTCTATCTGTGGCTATCCATTTCAAATATGGAAATTCCAGGGATTTGATTGGAATGACTTTTTAAAGGAGTCTTGTGTTCCCAGAGACGATTACTCAGCTAATCTGGGTTAAGCTTTCTGATGGATAAATCAGGATTTGAATGCTGAATAAGGAGAGGTTTCCATGTGATGTGGGAAAAGCTGGGAAGTAAATACAGAAGTGATGGAGAAAAAAATCTGAATATGTTTTTGGAAAAAAACAGCCAAAAAGGCTCAATATCGTCCTTTGCTTCAGCTTCACATTTAAGCATTGCACTAAAAATTATTTCCAGGAATCTAAAACGTCCAAAAACAAGAATAAAGTACGATACAACTGTACCTGGAGCACTCGAGCAGGCACAAGGAAACATTAAAATAGATGAGATGACAAGAGAACCAGAGAATTCCAATGAATAATGTGCCAGGAAAAGCACTTGTTGTGCTAACAAGCTTTTATTCCAGATGATTTATAGATCACAGATCTGTTCATAACCTTTTTAACCACCAGCTCTCTGTCTACAGCTGATAATGAGGGACACTACAAATGAGCATCTCTCTCATAGTGGCCTAAACAAGTTCCCTTTTCCACTGGATTTATGACCTGCAAATGCAATTATTCAGCTTGTTCACTGCTGCTTCTTATGGACACCAGGATTCCAGAAGAGAAAAATAAAAGGCATTGTATGGATTCTGCTGGGAAGGGTCTCAGACAAGAGAGATGTAGCAGGACTTCTCTCTTTAGTTGAGGATCTCTTGGGATGTTTCCTGCAGCAACAGATGCTGAGCATCACACAAAAGAACTCTTCCCAGCCCCAGATATCACAGCAAATACCTCGTTCCTCACCAGAACTGATTTACAACTCATCAACCTCTACCTGAGCAGGGATAAAAGGCTCCTCTTTGTCGAGCCACGCCAAGGGAACAACTCCCAGATCCTCTCTGAACTCGTAACTCCCACCAAGCTCCAAACTGGGAAAAGGAGGCTCAGGAAAAACAAACTGACTCAAAGCACATGGCAGGGAAATGATGCAGAGGAAATGTCTCCGGCAGAGGAGCATCGGGAGCGCTCATCCCACTCGGAGTTCCGCGGATCCGGGCTGCAGATCGCTCCCCAGGTTTTTGGGATGGGCATGGGGTGTCTGGGAAGGGGAATCCGGCAGGGCAGCCCCCATCCCACAGTGCTGGGAAGGAGCAAATGCCGGGAATGCGGTTCTGGGGAACACGGCGCTGCCACACGGCAGCCTCAGCGCGGCCAGGAGAAAATGAGCGATTCCAACAGGAATCCGAGGCAGCAAGAATAGAGGGAGAAATAGAAGGGAAATAAACATATACACAGAATATCCGGGAGGTGCAGCGAGCGCAGAAATAAAGTAATTTCAAAAAACAATTAAAGTGCACATCCACTCTGTGGCAAACCGCAACCCTCGTTTGTTGGGGTTTTTTCTTATCTCTTAAGGCCGTGGGACCCCACGACAAAACTTAACTAGGGCCAGGCAAACACCCCATAAGTGACTCGGTCCTTGGGCACCATCGGCCCCGGGCACGGAGCAGGGACAGGGATTCTCTCAGGGCAGGGTCCCCTCACAGCCCGGGGCCATCACAGCCCGGGGCACGGAGCAGGGACAGGGATTCTCTCAGGGCAGGGTCCCCTCACAGCCCGGTGCCATCTCAGCCCCGGGCACAGAGCAGGGACAGGGATTCCCTGAGGGCAGGGTCCCCTCACAGCCCGGTGCCATCTCAGCCCCGGGCACGGAGCAGGGACAGGGATTCTCTCAGGGCAGGGTCCCCTCACAGCCCGGGGCCATCACAGCCCGGGGCACGGAGCAGGGACAGGGATTCTCTCAGGGCAGGGTCCCCTCACAGCCCGGTGCCATCTCAGCCCCGGGCACGGAGCAGGGACAGGGATTCCCTGAGGGCAGGGTCCCCTCACAGCCCGGGGCCATCACAGCCCCGGGCACGGAGCAGGGACAGGGATTCCCTGAGGGCAGGGTCCCCTCACAGCCCGGTGCCATCTCAGCCCCGGGCACGGAGCAGGGACAGGGATTCTCTCAGGGCAGGGTCCCCTCACAGCCCGGTGCCATCACAGCCCCGGGCACGGAGCAGGGACAGGGATTCTCTTCAGGGCAGGGTCCCCTCACAGCCCGGTGCCATCACAGCCCGGGGCACGGAGCAGGGACAGGGATTCTCTCAGGGCAGGGTCCCCTCACAGCCCGGTGCCATCACAGCCCCGGGCACGGAGCAGGGACAGGGATTCCCTGAGGGCAGGGTCCCCTCACAGCCCGGTGCCATCTCAGCCCCAGCCCCGGGCGGCGGCCGCGGCCCCACGGGCGGGCAGCTCTTACCTCTGGCGGCGGCTCCGGGGGCTCCCCGCGGGTTCTCCTCCGGCTCTCCTCAGGCTCCCCGCAGGTTCTCCTCCGGTTCTCCTCAGGCTACCGCAGCCCCTCAGCGCTCCATGGCCCCGGCGCTGGCGGCGGAGCGGCGGGCGCGCTTCCCCAGCGCTGCGGAGCGAGCGGGGCCGGCCCCGCGGGGCGCGCCGGGGGCTCGGCCGGGCTGGGCTGGGCTGGGCTGGGCTCGGCTCCTCGCCTGCCTTCCCTTCGCTCCCCGCTCCTCTCCTTGCCTTGCTTTGCCTTTCCTTCCTTCGCTTTCCCTTTCCGCCCCTTCCTTTCCCTCTCCTTCCCTCCCCTCTCCGCTCTGCCCCTTCCTTCCCTTCCCTCCGCGCCCGGCTCCGCTCTCCCCTCCCGGTTCCGTCCGTCCCGCCCCGCTCCGTCCGTCCCTCCCCCGCCGCAGCCCCGGCCCCGGGTCCCCCCCGGCCGCCTTTGAGCCAGGGCGAGCTCCGGCAGCGGCTCTGCAGCAAATCCAGCCAAATTGCAGCCTGGATGGGGCTGGCATCAACCTGGGCTAGTGCGTGGCATCCTTGCCCTCGGTGGGGGTGGGATGAGGGGAGCGCCGAGGTGCCTCCCAACCCAGACCAGTCTGGGATGCCGAGGTATCAAACACAAATTTATCGATATCGTTGCATCCATAGGGGCAGAGCAGGAGAGAACTGGTGGTGGTTTGAGAACTCTCCCCAGGGAACATTCATGCCTGGAGCAGAGGACACTCCACACCCAGGAGGAGCAGCAGGTACAAACCACGGGGCACAGCTGGGCCAGGCAGGGCTGGGATTTTGCAGAGGAATTCTTCCCTGTGAGGGAGGTGAGGCCCTGGCGAACAAGAGCTGCTCACCTCAAAAATGTAATGCCATATGTCCCACCTGTGGGAGCTGCTGCCTGGTCACACCAGCAGATAAAGGGTAAGTCTCTTTATATGGGTTGTCACTTCTGTTTCATCCTGAACACGAGATCTTTGGGTGTTTGATGTCCTCATCAAAGGCCGCGTTTCTGGAGTAGTAACATCAAGACTTGGTTCACGTGGTAAAACATGAATTTTCTGGTCTTTAGGGCTGAGGAGCGACATTTAAAAGGCTTAAAGAACCCACCCTAATTCCCCAAAACCTCAGAGTCCAGCAGGGAAAAATAAAATCTATTCATTATAAAACCTTTTAAATGAAGAGTTAAACTGGTTCTTTGTGGATGACACACAGTCCCTTGATTTTTTCCAGGGGTTCATGACTGCAACCTCTGAAAAGTGAACAGAAGGCTGCTGTGTTGGGATTCTTGCTCAAGTCCCATCCCATGGCCCAATATCCCACAGACCCACAGGCCAGACCACAGCAGATCTTGATAAACCACTTTTTATGCAATAAAACAACAATATCGAATGAAAGTTTTGTGCCACATAATCATACAGAGGAGAAAAGATTGTCTGTCCAGCTCAGTAAAGTTAAGAGTTAATAATTAATGGAGAGATTTCTATAACATACAGGAGTTTCTTTTTAAAATACAAAAGTAGTTATCAATCAAATTTCAAATTTTCTTTCTTTTAGAAAATTTAAACTGCAGTGAGGAGAACCAAGGTGAGTTTTTGTCCCTCTCTGCTGCCTTGAACACAGATCACGTGTGAGGAATCTGGTCCAGAGTTTGGTGTGCAAAGGTGTTAAACTCTGTGAAACTCCACAGAGAAGTCACTTCTGCAATCCTCCTCTGGATTCTAGGTGCAAACCCCATTTTTTTAGGCTCAGGCAAATCTTTGGAATATTTAGGAGTTGTCTTTTATCTGTAAACACTGAACAACATAAATTAGGGCAGGATGCAGAATTCCCAAATGGCTGAAAGAAACTCTGCTCTTCCAGCCGACAAGGCCAGGGAAATTCAGACCCTGCTCTTGGTCATTCCCAGCCCTCAGGCAATACATCCAAGCTTTTCAACTCCCTGGAAACAGGAGACATCAGCAATCCTGGTTCAGGCAGCGATTTTCCAGAGGCTGGGAAGAGCCTCACCCTGCTGAGAAGGACGGGGCTGTTCCTGTTTGCAGCTGGCAGCAGCAGCTTCCAGGGTTCCTCCTCTCTTCCCTGACATCCTCCTGGGATGCTGGGAGGGAATGCTGAGAGCAGGAGCATGAAAGGAAGGGACTTCTCAGAGCTCCTGCTGCCATCGGGTCGTGGGCTCGTGTCACTTTTCTGTCCCTCCCTCCGAGTCTGCCAAGCCAGCTCCAAGAAGTCATTCCTGGCCCTGGAATTCCAGAGGCCCCAAGCACTCCTGATCCACACCAAAGTGAATCCTCAGAGCTGCAGCCACCAAATGCCACTCGCAGGCACTGATTTGTCACTATCGAGAAGCTCTGACCATCCCAAAAGGATTGCATATCCATAAATCCTGCTGAGATCCTTGGGAAAAGGTCACTTCCCAGTGCCCAGCCCTGTGCACTCCTGCCTTTGTCCTTCCCACGGCCGGCTCTGAGCTCTCAGACACGCAGCAGGCACACACAGGAGCTCTGAGATCCTGTTTCAAGTCATCTTTAAGGTTCTTTTCAATCCGAACCGTTCTGTGACTGTGAAATCCTGGAGGTTTTTGGTTATCCAGTTTCTCTTCCTGGCCAAATCCCCCATTCCTGGGAGAGTCCTGAGGGAGCTGCCCCAGGCCACCTCCAGGAGTATCTCTGTGACAGCACAGCTTGGGCCAAAAATGGGATGGATGAAGGAATTCTGCAGGAGTCAGAGCAGGACAGCTCCCTCAGCAGGCGGGAGGGAGGCACCTCCTCTCTCTTCCCAACTTTTAGCTTGGGATTCCGCTGCCCTCCACACAGGAATTCCCAGGATGATGCACAACGAGGCTGAGGCTGCTCCCTGAAGGGGAATATCCCTTTCTCCGTGTTCCTCCCATGGCAAGGTCCCCAAACCAGGCAGGGGATGAATATCTGGGGGTGAATGCTCGTGTTCCAGAGTTCTGGAGTGCCAGGAGGCAGGGAATGGCTTCCAGAGGCAGGGATGGAAGGGATATTGGGAAGGAATTCCTGGCTGCGAGGGTGGGCAGGCCCTGGCACAGGGTGCCCCAGAGCAGCCCCTGGCTCCCTGGAAGTGCCCCAGGCCAGGCTTGGAGCACCCTGGGATAGTGAAAGGTGTCTCTGTCCATGGCAGAGTTTGGAATTAAAGGGTTAAGGTCCCTCCCAACCCAAACCATTCCATGATTTAAGTTCCAACACCATAGAGATGATGCACAGGAATCACTTCAGACAGTAACTTGGGAAGATTTTTGGGATTCATTGTTGACTCCCACCAGCCCAGGTGATGATTTTCTTGATTTCCCTGTGACTTGTGACCATTTCTGTCCCATTGTGGTGCGAGATTCCCACATTCCCAGTCCTGCAGCCAAAAAGCTGCGGGGTGAGAGGAAGAGTATTCCTGATATTCCTGACCCCTTCCTTAGAGCTGGGCAGTGGAGGCATGGTCCAGCTTTGCTTCTGAAAGTAGAACTGCCTCAGGATCAAGCCTCAGCATGTGGGTCCTGTGGAGATTTGTTCTCTCTACTAGAAAAAAATGAAATGAAAGCAATGTTTGTGGGAGAGAGGCTGGGGGAAAAGTCCAACTTCCTAAAATAGGAAAACTGTTGCACTCATTTCTTTTTTTTTTTCTCCCGAGGAGACTAAGAGGGGAAAAAAATAAGCTGGCAGATGTCTGTGGTTGTGCTGAATGCACTCAGATCCTTGGGTGATAAATGTGGCAGGAGAGCTGGAACAGAATATAACAGGATAAATGGATTCAGTGAGGTCCTGTCAAAGGATCCATTTCCCATTAAAGCAAGAAGGGAGCAGCAGGAAATGTTTGGAATGAGAATGGCTGATATAAACAGAAGGAGGTCCTGGTTCCTGTGCCCTCCAGCACCCCCAAGGCAGCCTCAGAACCTCCAATGAGACCATTTTGGGGTATTTTACACAATTTTCTGGGTTTATTCTGGAGTTGGTGCTCTCCCCCCTCCAAAATCTCTCTTTTCAGGGAGGATCAGGAGATTCTTGGAGCTGCGCACACCAAGAAAAGCCATCCAGGGACTTCCCACAGGATTTTTTTTCCCCTCTGTGCCCTCAGCTCATCAAACCCAAATGTGTTTGTCATCCTCTCTCCTGTTCCATAAAGATCTTGGTGCCAGGAAAAGGGATTCAGATGAGAACTGAGGGAGGCTGAGGATTGTTGGGAGATTGACAGGACAGAATGGAAATGGGAAGGAAACCAATACCCTGGATACTGTAAGAGATCCGTGAATTAATTAATTAATTGGGCAGAATTAATGAATGTTTGTGCTCCCTTCTGTGTCCTTCCAGCTGAAGGATCTGAAGAAGCTCATGGATATCAAACAGATGGGAATTAAATGGGATATAACAGATGCTGGGATGAGGCAATGGAATTTCCCCTGCCCATTTCTACCAGGAGTAGAAGAATTGAAGATTTTGACATCAAGAGGGAGAGAGAAGATGAGCAAGGGGAGGAAGAGGTGCAGGGCAGACATTCCATCCCTCCTTTGCTTCCTGGAGCTTTATTAGAGATATATTTGGGAGAAGTGCCTGGAGCAGCAGCTGTGCAGAGTAGGATGTGCTTCCTACCACTCCAAAAATCCCTTTGGGAGGCATTGATGAGGTTTTTCCCTCTCAGGAGTGACTCAGGAGGCTGCTGTGGATTCCCAAATCCTGCATGGAAATGGATAACCCAGCAATCCAGGCAGCTTCCCTCCAACAGTGTGGCTTCCCTAAAAAAAAGACCAACCAGCTTTCCTAGGAAAAGGGCAGGAGCTTATGGAGCTTTTTACCACTTTGAAAATGCTGGGCAGTTTTTAAAGGCAGACACTTCTCTGGAGCAACGCCAGGGCTGCAGTGGAGCCACTGGAATTTCTCATCCATAAAGCAGCAGGCAGGTGCAGGAGATGGGAAGCAGGAAGGATTTGTCATAGTCCCAAAACAATGAGGGTAATCCCATGGATGATTTCTCCTTGTGAAACAAACCTGGAAACCCAAATATTTTGGTTAAAGGCAACAACAAGGAACATTGCAGCACTTCCTGGGATGTGAATTTTCTCTGTAGCCTGGGCCTTAGGAGGGAGGATGGGCTTGAGTCCTTAGTCATGGCAGAACTGGGAAATGCTGGATGCTCTGGAAAAAAACATGGAATAGAGCAGAAAAAGTATCAGCAGGAAGGTGGATTATGTTGTGCCTGCTTTGGAAAAAACTGGATGTTCCCACTTCCTCAGCTTTCCTGGCAGCCCCAAAGGTGCCACCAAGGGATCAGGTGTGTTGGTTTAGCAGAAAGGACAGGAAAAGATGGATTTTCCAGGCAAAGAATTGAAAAAGGAAGAAGCTTCTGTCAGTTTTCTCCTGTGCTGCAGCTTCCCTGGATCAGCACAAGCTCCTCACTCCTCTTCCTCCCCCTCACACCAGCCTGGCAGACACGGAGCTGATTCATCCCACCGAGTTCTTTGGGAGCATCCCAATCCCTGGGAGGGTCCTGGAGGAGTTGTGGGTCAGGTCTGAGATGTCCTGGGGAATATTTTCCTCTCTGCTGCCAGCCCTGAACCCACAGCTTGTCCCCAGCCCAGTTTATCCAACTGGAGGAGGATTTGTGTCTGGAAGTTGATGAATTCTGGGGGAAAAAAAAGCCACTGACAAGAGTATTCATCCTGCAAAACAGCCAAGGCTGGAAGGTCCTTGGATTTGATGAAGGAAGCAGCTAAAATTTTGCCTAAATAAACACAAGTAATACATGAACAGATAGAAGAAGTCCTGACACTAAATATTGAATTCCTTATGGAATAGGATGCTGGGATGGTTTGGGCTGGGAGGGACCTCAGGGATTATCCAGTCCCCTCTCCATGGACAGGACACCTTCCACTATCCCATGTTGCTCCAGCCTGGCCTTGGACACTTCAGAGGGAGAGTCTGGGAAGTGCCCAGGGAAGGGATTTTCCTCTCTGCAAAGAGCTCAGTTAATTAACATCAGCTCCCTAAAACCACACCAAAGCAGTGGCCATAAAGATTTTAGCCCCTAATCCTGGGATTGGTTTTTTTGAAGTGGGAAAAAGGATCTCAAATTGGCAGGAAAGGTTCCACTGTCTTTTTGCCTAAAAAAAAGCCAAAAAAACCAAACCACATAGCTGATTTTTAAACCAACAAAAAAACCTTTCTGTGTTTTAGCCTGGCAACCCTGGCTTGTATTTCAGGGTGCTGTCACCACTGAAACAGTCTGGGCAGGTGACACAAAGCAGAACTTGCAGGGAAATAATCTTCAGATCTCCTGAATTTCCATCTGTGCAGTTTTAACTTTCCTATTTCAGCCGGAGAGGCCACTGAGCTTGAGGGGTTCAGAGCAATCTCTCCCAGCTCCAGACAGGGAATTGGATTGGAGTCCTCACAAGGAGGAGGGCAGGGCTCCTGCTCCAACATCTATTTCCAAATCCAGCTGACGGGAAAAGGAGTAAAAAGCTCCCACAGTTATAAAATCACAGAATTCTGGAATCATTAATCTTGGAAAAGTCCTCTGAGACCATCAAGTCCAATTATTCCCCAGCACAGCCAAGGCCACCATTGCCACATATCCCCAAGTGCCACATCCACTTTTTAAAATCCCTCTAGGGATGAGGACTCCACCCCTGCCCTGGGAAGCTGTGCCAGGGCTGGAAAACCTTTTCCATGAAGAAATTTTCCATAATATCCAAGCTAAAATTTCCCTGGAGTAACTTAAAGCCCTTTCCTCATCCTGTCCCTGTTCCCTGGGAGCAGATCCCAAACCTCCCCGGCTGTCCCCCCCGTCAGGGACTTGTGCAGAGCCACAAGGGCCCCCCTGATCCCCCTTTTCTCCATCTGAGCCCCTTCCCAGCTCCCTCAGCCTCTCCTGGAGCTCCAGTCCCTTCTCCAGCTCCATCTGCTGCTCCAGATCCTTCCCAGCTCCTAAGCAGCAACCTAAAACAATCTTTTTACTTTCAGAGCACATTCAAAATGCTGTAGAAAACAAAAGGAAACCCAACACCCTGCACTTCAGCTGGAGCTGTTGGAAGGAATCTCTCTGGAACCATCCCTGCTCCAGGCAGAAGTTGTTTCCAGGGTGTGGGGATGGTTCAGGGGGCAGAAATGGGGAGCAGGGCTGAGTCCATCCCTGTCCCTGCCGGTCCCAGTGCTGAGGAGGGAGGTGGTTCTCTCCCAGCTGGAGTTCTCCTGACCACTGGGCTGGAGATCTCCTGATGATCCTGCTAGAGTTGTGATGATCCAGCTGGAGTTCTCCTGATGATCCAGTGGAAGTTTTCCTCACCACCCAGCTGGAGTTTTCCTGACCATTCAGCAGAAGTTCTCCGTATGATCCAGCTGCAGTTTTCTGACGATCCAGCTAAGTTTTCTGACAATCCATCTGGAGTTTTCCTGACCACCCAGCTGGAGCAGAGGGATTCCAAGCTGTTCCTGCAAACAGCAGCCGGTCTCCAACGAGCTTCTGACATTCAGCAGGCACAAGATCAAACAATTATTTCCCTGCCAGATCTTTAATCATCGTTGGAGGCTCGAGATGAGGCTCCGAGTGCTCCTTTGCAGCCTGAGCTGGGTCTCCTGCCCACCTGTGTATCCTGGATGGATTTGGGAGATTTAACAGAGAGCTGTTCCTTGGCTTTCCCATCCCATCCATTCACAGAGTTATAAAATCCGATTCACAGAATTCTAAAATCCCACCGTGGTTTGGATTTGGGTGGAGATTAAAGCCCATCTCATTCCACCCAAGTGAACACCTTTCCCCAGCCCAGGATGCTCCTTCTCTTTTGCCAAGTGCTGGATCCATATGGAAATTGCTTTCTTTGCTGGGAAAGCTCTGGGGAAGTAGCACCAGCTAGGTTTGTGTTTGTCACCCATCCCCAACTCTCCTCTTGGACCTCAAGGTATAAATGGCTGCTTTTGAAGGAATTTTAAGGGATAGGAAATGAGCTTCATTTGCGTCCCAAAAGGGCCCATCCAGATGAGACATTTAATTAGCTCTGAAGTGCTCTGCCCTGACCTTTATCTCTCACAAACCCCCAGACCTTGCTGCCCACCCCCAGCCCGGGCTGTCCCTTCCTCCATCCCTGGTTTTTCCATCCATCCATCATCCATCCATCCATCATCCATCATCCATCCATCCATCATCCATCCATCATCCATCCATCCATCCATCCATCCATCCATCCATCCATCATCCATCCATCATCCATCCATCCATCCATCCATCCATCATCCATCATCCATCCATCCATCATCCATCCATCCATCTATCATCCATCCATCATCCATCCATCCATCATCCATCCATCCATCATCCATCCATCCATCCATCATCCATCCATCCATCATCCATCCATCCATCCATCCATCATCCATCCATCATCCATCCATCATCCATCATCCATCCATCCATCCATCATCCATCCATCCATCATCCATCATCCATCATCCATCCATCCATCATCCATCCATCCATCCATCATCCATCCATCCATCTATCATCCATCCATCATCCATCCATCATCCATCCATCCATCCATCATCCATCCATCATCCATCCATCATCCATCCATCCATCATCCATCCATCCATCATCCATCCATCATCCATCCATCCATCCATCCATCATCCATCCATCATCCATCATCCATCCATCCATCATCCATCCATCATCCATCCATCATCCATCATCCATCCATCATCCATCCATCCATCCATCCATCATCCATCCATCATCCATCATCCATCCATCCATCATCCATCCATCCATCATCCATCCATCATCCATCCATCCATCCATCCATCCATCCATCCATCCATCCATCCATCCATCATCCATCCATCCATCCATCATCCATCCATCCATCCATCCGTCCATCCATCCATCATCCATCCATCCATCCATCATCCATCCATCCATCATCCATCCATCCATCCATCCATCCATCATCCATCCATCATCCATCCATCCATCTCCTCCCAGCAGGCTGCCGCGTTATTCCCGTTATTCCCGGGGAGAGTTCTCAGTGCCAGCCCGGCTCTGCTCACAGCTCTGGCACGAGCACGCTGTGTTCATTAACGAGAGGCCCCCACAGACAATTCCCGGCTTTTGTTTGGGATCGTTAGCGAGCACAATGGCACCTGCCAAACCCGCCCGGTTTTCCAGCCACAAGGATGCTGTGACTTTCCGGTTTGGCTCTTCCTGAAAGGATTTTGGGGTTTTTTTGGGTTCTTTTGGTGTTGCTGGGGCTGTGTGCCAGCGCTGCAGTGTCCTTGTCAACAGCAGGACCTGGGCACTGGGACAAGTGCTGAAATCCCAGTGTTTTACTGGGAAAAACCTGGATGCACACCCTAAACTGATTTAATTCAAACATTGAGGCAAGTTGCTTTCCCAGCAGAGGGAAGACTGGAGGAATGGAATCCTTCCTCTTGCAGAAATTCCCACCAGAAACCTGCATTGTAATTCCCTTTTCTCCAACAGGGAACACAAAATCTGGAATATCCACAACAAAATCATGGCCTGGGTAAGGATTTGAAGGATGCATTGATCCCTTCTGTGCTTTTAGATCAGGGAATCATGGAATGGCCTGGGTTGGAAGGGACCTTAAAGATGATCAAGTTCTAAATCCCTGGCAAGGGAAGTTTTTGCTGCTTCAAATATCAATCCTAGATTAAAAAAAAAAAAGGGGGGGGGGGAATTTAACTGATTTACCTGTAGCTGCAAATGACATGGAAAAGGGAAAATGACACATTTGATTCATTTTCTTACATAAAAGAGCTGCACTCCTGAATGCTCTTCAGAATGAATCTGCAGGATCTTAATTTGTACTTCAGAAGCTGCACACGGTTCCTAAAATTGCTTCCTTCAAACTGAAAAGACCTTTCCTGCTGAGTGAGAGGCCATGGCCAAAAATCCCATTTCTCTGCAAAATGCTCAAATTCCCTGGGAACTGGCACAGGAACATTTCTGGAGAAGCAGTAACATTTTCCCTGTGAAGGAAACAGAAACTGTGCTGGGTCACTGCTGCGGCTGCTCTTGGGATGCTCCCAAATGCAATTCCATAGGTTTTGCCTCCCCATACCCAGAGAAGTGAATCCCTTTGGATCTGCCAGGCACTGAGCCAGGAGTGGAGGAGACCCCTCAGAGCAGAGCTGGAGGTGAAGATCACCACTTGAAACCCATTTTTCCCCCATGCCATGACCCTGTTCCCCACTTTCTCCCTGTTTCTGGTTCCTTTCCCAGCTCTCCTGCCAAGGGACTGGAGCACAGATTCCCTGCTCCAGACATTTTCAAGGACAGCTCCTGGAACAAAGCCCCTTCCAGCCCTCCCAGGGTGACACCTGTGTCCCTTGCAGGGACTGCTCTGGAATGAGTGAGTGGGAGCTTCTTGTGGCTCCCACAAAAATTTCCTTACCTTCCAAAATCCCCAGTCACTGCACATTCCCGTCCCTATGTCAGCCAGGAATAAACCAAGGAGTTTTTCCTCCTGTGGCTGCTAACACAGCGATCCCTCACGGCCTGGGAAAGGCTCAGCTGAGGGAAAAAATAATGATGGAAAATAACTGGCCTCAGCTCCCCGTTTTCCCCAGCTCCCAGTTCTCCCTCCCCGAGGCAGCTGCTGCCTGAGGGAGCGGCCGGAGCTGTAACCGGAGCCAGAGGCAGCAGATGGAGCATTCAGGATATGCAGATTTTGGCTTTCTGTGGGAGCACGGAGAGGTGAGGAGCAGGATCGAATGTCCCTCCCATCAGGATGGAAATGCCAGCTTCAGGAATTATTTGTGGAGCTGTGGCCTGCCCTGTGCTCTGGGTCAGGACCTGGATTTGCAGCATCCTCGGGAACACTGGGATTGCAGATGTGGACAGGAACAGATCCAGTCCCTTGATTCTTCACTGATCACACCCAAAATCTTCTCTTTTTGCTGAAGCAGCTCCGATTTGCTGCATTTCCTGCAGGATTTTTGCAGAGGAGATCCATTGGTTTTCCTGAGGAGCACCACCTGCTCTGGCCATTAGGAAAATCATGGGATGGCAGTGGGAAGACAGGCTGGGCTCCCAAAGGAGGTGAAACCTGGGAATCTGCCAGTGTCCATTGAAGAGAGACTTCTTGCACACCTCTTAATTCCTGAATTTTCCCATGTTCCCTGGAAAATCCTCCCTGGTCCCTCAGCTGATCATTCCCATGGTTAAGCTCCCCCTGTTTGTATGGAATTACTGGGAAAGGCTAAAATCAATATCAGCTTTTTGTTTCTGGAGAAAGATGATCTTCAAACACAACCAAATCATTTTTCTGAACACTTCCGTGAAGGGATCATTCCATTCTCCAGAGAACTGGGCTCTCCTGTCCCCTCCCAACAGCAGGAAGTAAATCCTAAGCCCAGCATCCATCCCAGCTTTAGCCTGGAATGCCACAGGACCCTGCAGGTTTACCTCCAATCACACTGACAAGTTTTAGTTCCTAACAAAACAGGTTTTAGTTCCTCACCCCACACAATATTTTGGAAACCAGAACATCAGATCTGTGTCACATGCAGCATCGAAGAGCCCCATAAGAGCCAGGCCAGCAGCTTAACAAAATCCAGCAGTGGGGTTTTGTGTTAAGCTGGGTTTAAATTGACTCTTGCTTTGGTTTCTAATGTTGGTTTTGCCCTTTTGGTTTTGTCTCTCTGAAGTTTGACAGAAATTTATTCTTTGGAATACACAATGAATTCATCCTCCTTCACTCCTCAAAATAGTTCTCTGAAAAGGCAGGTGTAGAAAAATACTTGTGAACTATGAAAGAAAAAACAATAAAAAATAGCTTTGGCTTGCAAATGTGAGTGGGTTTGTTTTCCTGCTTCTCCCAGAAAACCCAGACCTGATTTCCTCCCACCTGGGGCTTCCAGGCAGGGCTGTAGAGGCAAAGTGACTTCCCCAAGGCCGTACAGACAGGTTAGATCCCCCAAAACCAAAAAAGCAGGATCCAATTCCTGTCTTTTCTCCCATGGAATCTTAGGAAAGAGCTTGGGAAGAGATGTCAGTGTAAAACTGCACCTTTTGGAATCTTGTGTTCAACAATAAAATGTGGGTATTTTTCTTTAAATGCATCGTTTTATCCAATTAATGGAGACACAGGAATTTGGATCCTCTTCCTGCAGTACCCTGAGCCTTTCACTCCTTGATCCATTCCTTCCAACCACATCCAGCCTGACTCGATGTCACAGATCATTCCCAAGGAAATGGCACATTCCAGCTTTTCTCCCACAGAACTATTCCAGGCCATGGATCAGCTCTCTCACCCTTGGGAGCTCCAGGTGAAGCCTAAAACCAGAACAAGCCGGATAAACCAAGAGAGGGGAAACAGGGGAATGCATCAACACCCGGAAAAACTCCAGGAACGTGGAATTTTGGGGTGATTCTGTCACTTTTTCTCTGTGGCCTCCTGCCCTTTGGCTGCAGCCACCCGGAACTGTGGAACATAGGGAACGGTGGCTTTGGGCTTGCCCTGGATAAACTCCTTGACATTTGTTGGGATGTGCTGGAGAACCACCCCCTCCGTGAGCAGATCTGTGCTTTGGAGCTGACACATCCCCCTGGAGCTTTCTGCCAGGAAAATGTCCCTCTGTCCCTTTTCCAGGGATGTTATCCCCAGGTAATACAAGCTCCTCTCAGCACTGCCTGGGAAAGCTTCACCCAAAGGCTCCGAGAATCCCTCTGAGGAAATCAGGGACAGAGCCCTGCTGGGCTGGGAGCCAGGGAACACCAGGAATGCCCCACTCCCAACTTCCCAAGCACCACTGGAGAAGGCACCTAAAAGCACGGAATGTTCCCCTAGGAAGCAGCTCTCCAAACAACTCCTTGGATTTGTTTTCCGTCGGCAAAGGCCGCTGGATCGGGAATTGCTGCTGACTGTGGCGTATCTGAGGTCACACTGAGCTGTGCTTTCTCCATCCTGGGTGCTCCTGGAGAAGCTGCTGCTCTGGAAGTGGCTGCTGGAGCACGCCGAGTCACATTCCGAGTCCTGGGGGGTTGGAAATGTGGAATCGATCCCGAAAACATCTCCTGGCTCTTCTTTTTCCGAGGGTTTGGTGATGCTGATGTCTTCCAGCACCACCTCTGCCTCCAGGAGAAGTGGCTCACATGACATTGGCTCGGGGTGCTTGGCAAAGAGATGATCCAGAGTTTCAGGCTGGAAGAAAAGAGGGATTTTAATGCTCATTTATTATGGAACAGCTTTAATTTGCTCTCCAGGAATTATGGATCACAGCATCCGACACCAAAGGTCATCCCCAGGAGCCTGGAGTTCTGCCACATTGAGTTCACACATCGTTTTGTTAAGAATTTAGAGTTGAAAATTCTCTAGGACAAAATTTCCTCGACAGATTTAATCATTGCCACATCAGCTGAAGGAACTTTCCCTGCTAGGATTGGGTTATCTGGGTCAAGTTCAGCCTTTCCAGAGGATTTCTGGAGCATTCCCACCTGAGTAGCAGCTGCCTGTTTGAACTGAGTGAAACAGCTCTCCTTGGGAGAAATGCAGGATTTACTGCTCCCTAATAAATGCAGATGTAAATCATCCACCAGGATGAAGTGACAGCAGCACGAGAGCTCCAGAGGAAAATTCTCTTGTATTTCCTAATGAATTCAGGACAAAACAGATAAACCCAGTTTTTTTGTGGATTAACAAACCATCTTTTACAGCAGGGAAGCTGCCAAAATAATGAGGAAAATGTCAAAATACTCAGAGCAGTGGGAAATTAGAGCAAACACTAAAACTCTTGTGCTCTACTCAGTCCAGACTCGCTGTTGATGACACCTGGGCCCTGAATTTGGGATTCTTCTCCCACAAATCCATCACCTTCCCACATCAAATGAACAGGGAGCTTCGAAACGATGAAAATAACTTTATTTCCCTCCTCATGCACGTGGTTTATCCCTAATGGAGATGTTTGCATCTCTTCCCCTCTCCATGGACACCACAGCAAACACAGATCAAACCCCTCCCAGCCAAGGCCAGGGCTATTTTGGCAAAGACCACCATCTGTCACCTATTAAAAACAGGCAGATATTTATCACATCCAATGAATATTCCAGAGGCCTGGGAAAAGGGAACCTCTGGATGGAGCCAGAGGGGTGAAAGGGGCTGGATTTCCACTGGAGACAGAGCTGGAATTGCCCTGGGTGGAGGAAGCAGCAGCCCCAGGGAAATACAAACCTGCTGGAAATTAACTCCCTGTGCCCACGAGCAGTTCTTGGGGTTGGGAACATCCTCCCAGAGCAGCTTCTTCATCCTGAAATGTCAGGGAAATGCTGGAGCTGGTGCAGGGAAAGAATCTCTGCCATTTTATTTATCCACAGCTCTATGGCCATGAAATAATCATGGGAAGGATGATAAATGCCCCAAATTTAATCCAAAACATAAAGAAGGGGAGCTCCAGGTGGCAGTTTAGGGAAATATAAAGGGAACAGTCTGTGCTGAATGACCACAACCCCCAGGGCCTAAAGGGGCTCCAGGAGAGCTGGAGAGGGATTTGGGATAAGAGATGGAGGAACAGGACACAGGGAATGGCTTCAGGCTGGAAAAGGGGGATTTAGATGGGATGTGGGGAAGGAATTCCTGGCTGGGAGGGTGGGGAGGCCCTGGGATGGAATTCCCAGAGCAGCTGGGGCTGCCCCTGGATCCCTGGGAGTGTCCCAGGCCAGGCTGGAGCAGCCTGGGACAGTGGGAGGTGGCCCTGGATGGGACTGAAGGTCCCTCCCAACCCAAACCAGTCTGGGATTGTGTGACACCAGTTCAGCAGAGTGGCACCAGTGCAGCTGCAGCACCTGGACTTTTGGGGAACAAGGAAAAAGGAAAAGGAACAAGGAACAAGGAAAAAGGAAAAAAGGAACAGGAAAAAAGAACAAGGAACAAGGAAAAAGAAACAAGGAACAAGGAAAAAGGAACAAGGAACAAGGAAAAAGGAGCAAGGAACAAGGGAAAAGGAGCAAGGAACAAGGAAGGTACCTTTGGTATGAAACCAGCAACGCTCCCAGCACCAAAACTGAGGTGGAAAAAACAATTGGCAGAACCACATGGAGGCTGCCACTATTCCCAATTTCAAATCCCCCTGGAAATAAAGGAGTTCAGCTATTAATGCAGCAAAATTATTTGTCTGGGAGCAAATAGTTGGCAAGGGGGAAATAGCAAACAGTAAAAAGCACAGCTTAGATGGGGAAATAACCTTGAGCAACAGTTTTATTGCACATGGACAAACCTTTCCCCTGGGAACAAACAGACAAAAAGGAATTATTTTAAATAGGAGTTTAATCCCTCGCTCAGCTCAGCCCACAAAGAGTTTTCAAATTAAAGCTGAAGTCTGTTCAGTCTGTTTGTAGGTACATTACAGTGACTTTATTACTACTTTTTTTTTATTTTTCTTTTTCAGCTAAAACAGATTTTTCACTTAAAGGTCACTTTTACTTCATAAAAAACAGGGGAAAGACCCTGTCAGTCACCTTTGGCAAACTGATCCGTGGCTCTGGCTTTGCCAACTCCTCCAGCAAACACAGGGTAGAGGCTGAACTGGTACTTCTCAATCAGGATAAAGTGATCTGGAAAGGGGAAATCAGCCTTTGCAATCCACTGTTACCCAATTTTTAAACAGTCCCTCCACAGAGCCTCTGGGCACAGATCAGAGCTCAGACTAGCCCAGAGAGGGCAATAATGGATCCATCTTTTATAGATCCCTACTTCAAAATCCCAAGATTCCAGCTATTGATCCAGCATTATTCTGTCATGGAATTAACTCCTTATGGAGCTACTGTGATGATTTCTAGGAGTGAAGTCAAAATGCAGAGGAAATGCAGACATTAATTTGAATAATCAGCTGGTGTGTTCAACATTGCAGAACTAATCTTACTGTATTTCCACAAAATGAACCCACTCCAGAGCTTAAAGCAATTATTAATCCAACAGGCAATCCTCTAATGAGCATCGAAATTTGATTTATTGGTCAATAAAAGTGATTAGAAACTGGGAAGAGAAAAAAGGGCTCAGAGCTCAGAAATTCCACATTTTCTGTTCCACACCAACGAATAGCATGAATTATATTTTCAAGCACACACTCACCATAAATGAAATATTTCCTGAGATTTGGAGGAACTCGCAGCCATTTCATCTGCTCGCCTTTGTTCAGGTTCTTCCACTCAATCACAAAGGATTTTATCCCAGGGATTTGGGGGGAGAGAGTCCAAACCACAAGCACACAGGTGCTGTTCACCAGGTAAGCACTGAGGGATTGCACAGCATCCACTGGGAAAACAGGGAGAACACCTGGGATCCACATCCCATCAACTGCTGAAGTTTCACCCCTCATCACTTTAATTACCTTTTGTGTAATAAACCCACATCAGCAGAGAGATTTTTTTCTTCAAGACACCAAAATTTGGTTTACACTAAACCAGTCCCAAGCACTCAAGAGATCAAGTTTCTTACAGATATCAAATGTCCCAATTCTCACCTGCAATTCCTTAATTATCTTTAACCACAAAATGAAAAACTCCCAAATTCTTGAGAATAAATTCAGCAGAGTGCAGCCAAATCCAGGAATTGCTGCTGAGGAAGTTGAGCAGGAATTGCTGTTCAGGAAGTCTGAGGACTCTATACCCTGGCAGCCCAAACCACGACCACATTTCATTTTGGAAACAACAGAACATTCCCCAGCAGGAATGTTGGGCGTTCCCAAATCCAAGGGGATGAAAGAACAGGATTCTCCAGCAGGATTTTATTTTTCTTTGATTACTTACTTTATATTTTATTAGTGAAGACAGCCCAGTGACAACTTTTTTCCCAACCCAAAAATCACAGGATTTTCATGATGGAAATCTGTTTCCCAACAGCTCTGTTGGTGCTGAATGTATCCCCATAAAACATTCCCTATTCTAACAGAGGGAATTTTATCCCAAAGAAAGCTTTCCCCATGAACATCACCAGGATTCCTGCATTTCCCACATCCCACTCACTGCTGCTCCTACCTGTGCTCATTTGCTGGGATAGAGTTAAATTAGAATTAACTGCAGAAATTCCAACTGAATTCATGGCTAAAATGGTGACGGTGTGGGTTGGCTCAATCCATGGAAAAGTCCAGCTGGTGCCACGATCCACAGATTCCTCCCAGGAGGTGTTCCCTGGGGTCTGGTGCTTTATGATGTACCTGCTCACGCTGCACAACGAGTGATCCTCCATCAGGGGCTGCAGCAATTCATTCATGAATGGGCATTAATTCCTGAATTCCTTCCCACCCCCTAATTCCCAGAGCAAAAGTTGTTTGGGCAGCTCAAATGTTAAGGAAACCCAATAAAGATATTCTGGCTCCTGTCTTTTTAGCCAAGGAGTGGAGTCCTTTCAAAGGCTTCACTTCCCTCTCTGACAGCTGACTCTCATTCCCTCTCTTCCCAGCAAAGGGAAGTGAAGGACAAGGAAAGCCAAAGTTTCAGATTCCCACAGCAATTCCCTGTTTTACACATTTTTCAGGACAGCACATGAGCAAACAGGAATGGGAACTGATGAACTTTTTCCTGTTCTGCATTATTATTTTAAGGTGAAGAAGGCAAAACCATCTCCCATTATTATCCCAGAATTCCCACCAGGATTCACCTCTTGCCTCTAGGATGAGCCAAGCAATTGTCAGGAACACAGAAAAAGGCAAATCCCAATTCCCACAAGCCTCATGTGCCTGTCAGATTCCCCTTCTGGCAATTCCACCTGCTTTTAGGATCAAAGCTGCTCCCACCTTCCACAGGAGTGTCACATTCCTCTGCTTCCTTGCTGCATCCTCAGAAACGATTCTCCAAAATTCCGGGCCTCGCAAGGGAGCTGCAAAACAACAGTTTGGGAAGGACAGGGACACCTGAGCGTGGCAAATGCCAGCCCTCAGGGTGTCCCTGGGAGCACAGACCTCTGATGTCCTGAACCAGGGTTTGGGCTGCTCTGCTCCAGTCACTCCAGTATCCAGATCCATCCAATTCCCTGCAGCGCACCTGGACCACATATTCCACACAAAGCTGCTCCACTTTGATCACAGCCCAGCTGCCTGCAGGGTTTGGGACTTCATAAAGCTGGGAGAGAAGGCAAAAAACTCAGAGTGAGAATAAAGGGATGTTCAGGCAGCTCTAAGGGTCAAAATTCCAGAGAATGAATCCAGTGAGGAAGTAGGATTGTGAGGAATATTCCTTTGTGGACGCTGCAAACGTTTTTGCCTGTGTTTTCTCTGTGGATAAATGCCATAAAAACCATCTCCACTGTACAGGACAGCAGTGCAATGATCCCTGCTCCAGCCCAGATGGAGCAGACAGTACCTGGGAGGGGTTAGCTGCACCACCCCATTAGTGCCTTGTCTTCATTTTCTTCTGCTTTCACTCAAAGTCACAGTTAAAAACACGAAGGAGACAAATTTCTCCTTTGGGCTTGGTTGTTTATTAAATCTTATCTAAAGTACAGAGTTCTGCAGCATTTCCAGCTACCAGCTAAAAGTGAGCAAAATGGAGCTGAATCGAGCTGGTCACGAGGTCTTTTAAAGCTATTCAGTGCAATAGGGAATTAACACCTCTATTACTTATACTTTTGACCCAATAACCAGACCCCTGTGACCTGCAGTGCAGCACTGACTGTCCAACCAAAAATCTCCTTCCTGAGACTAGGAAGGAGAAGGAAGAAGGAACAAGAAAAGGAAGGTGGGGCAATGCCCAAGAACTTCCACCTTGTCCCATACTCATTCCTATATTCTAAAAACCCCAAATTCCAAACCCTTCACCATGTGACATTACACACTTCTATTCCAACGACACACCTGTGATTTTAACTCCATCACTCAATTTTGGAAGCCTTCTCCAAGGCCTCAGGTCAAAAGCAGGGTTCTCCTGGGGGTCAGAAAGCACAGAAAGTTCCAAACTCCCAGACTTCAGGGTTCCAGCGAGGTTTACCTGCCATGGAATGTCCTCCCTGCTCCCTGAATTCCAGCGGATCTGGAATGTCAGGTCCCTGCTGGCAAAGACAGGCTTGGTCCAGCTCACGTTCAGCAGCCCCCAGGAATTCCTGGTCAGTTCTGCTCCCACGTCAGAAGGGGGGAGAGGCTTCACTGGAAAATGGAAAAATTTCAAAAACGACTGCAATGTCTGTGCTGACACTTCCCATGAAATCAAACCATGGAAGGCTTTTCCTTGTCCTGAGGGACCCCCCTAACACACCTCTGCTATTCCAAAGCAAGCAGGACTCAAGCACAGAATCCATGGGAATGTTTCCATGGATTTCATTCTCATTTAAAGCACAACAGATTATTCTGCTGCTGGCACTTGCTACCTGCCCTGGGATAAAGAGCAAAAGACAGAGCCTGGCAATAAATTGGGAGGGTTAGGTTGGATATTTGGGAAAATTTCTCCACGGAAAGGGTGGTCAGGCATTGGAAGGCTGCCCAGGGCAGTGCTGGCTCCCCACTCCTGCAGGGATTTAAAATCCCTGGGGATGTGGCACTTGGGGACACAGTCAGTGGTGGCCTTGGCAACTGGGAATGGTTGGACTCCATGGACTCCAGGACTTTTCCAATTTTAGCAATTCCATCATTCCATTATTTCCATGGGGTCACCCCTGCAGAAAGCAGCAGCTCCTGGAAAGGCTGGGGCAGATATTGTGCAGTGATTAATGGAAATTGGTTTATTTTATTAATTGGAAATTCTCCCCCAAATCCAGCTTCTCCAGAACAGGAATCGCCCAAAACCCTTGTTTGTTAATCAAGCCAAATTGAAATAAAGTTCTTTTGGATAATCAGATGTGAATGAGGAGAAAACAACAACAACAACAACAACAACAACAACAAAATAAATTATTTCTTCATTTTGGATGGTGCTACAAGGGGTTTGTCTTGCTTTACTACAATACAGAGCACCCTGCACCCAGGATAAATCACTGTCACCACATAATAAATGTATTTTATAGTTATAGAACTCAAATTTATTTCAAAACTATATAACTCTAATTTATTTCATAATTATACAACTCAAATTTATTTTGTGTAACACCTCTGGGGTCCAGCTGCCTTGTTTGCTCTCACCCATGTTCAGTTTGTTTCCCAAAATACCCAGTGAACTCTGTCACAGAGCAGGTAAGAAAGAGGTGATTTGCACATTTTGGAATTTTTTTTAGACACTCAAACACTGCTCCTGCCTCTTGTTTTTATCCAAATTTAAACACAAATTTAATTCTGTGCTCTGGGTGTCACAAAACTCTGCACCAGCATGGAAGAGCAGGGACAGTCCCCATGATTTCAAATGGATTTAGAAGTGTGTAAATAATACACTGTACTGGAGTGCAAACTTAATTAATTAAAGACAAATCAGTCTGAAAAATTAAGTAACCAAAACCTTAGAAATGAGCTTTATTTCGCAATAGAACACTTGAATTTTCTGTAGAGGGAATAACAGGCAGAACTGGATCCTTCATTTAAAATCTGTTCCTGCATGGAAATAACATTTAATCCATTTTTTTTAAAAAAAGTAATATCAAAACTCTCATATTTTTATTTAAAACCTGTGGAAAAATTCTTTCCCTACACCATTTAAAATCCAGGGGCACAAGGAAAAAGAGATTCATGGATCTTGACCTACCCACATCTGCTGGAATGACACAGGTTGGGGAGGATTCCAGTGTTCCCAGGAAATGTTTAAACTCTATCCACAGGGTATATCCAGATAAAAGGAAAATGGGCTGGAATGTGCATTCATAGGAATGATTCCTCTGCAAATGGCATTCTTTCACCTCTGAGTTTGGAGACAGGCTTGGAAAGTCAGAGCAATAAATTTGGTTCCTTAAAAGATGAAAAAAAAACAAATCACATTCAGTTGATACATTGCAAGTGTAAGTCAGGAGGGAATTAAAAGGAATGGGGGCACTGGAAATACCCTGGGATTTTGGGGATCTTTTGGATTTTGAACTTGAATCTGCACTGAATGGATCCTAACATTTCACTCCTGGGATTTTGGGGATCTTTTGGATCTTGAACTTGAATCTGCACTGAATGGATAAAAACATTTCACACCTCAAAGCTCTGGCTCAGGGAAAAGCAGGACAAACAACCAAAAGCAAGAGAAGGCAGCTCCAAATCCTCATAAATTGTGGGATTTTAGGGATTTTAGGGATTGGCAACAAACACAGCAAGGCAAGTCTGACAAGAATTGATTCCAGTTAAGAATGACTTCCAAAATCCCAAGTGGCAACCAGGGGGAAGCTGCCACAGAGACGCAGTGAGGTCTCCAGGAGATGGAAATCCCATAAAAACATCAACTCCGGATTAAAAATCCCACTCCAGATATCACACCTGGCAACAGAAGAGAGGAGCCCTGGATCCTGGATCAAATGGAACCAGACAAATTCTTGGAGTGGGAATTTTTCAGCTTTCTCCTCTGTGAGGAGTGGGTCCAGAGGGGATGTGAGTTACTCAGCTGAAGCACCAGGGTTACACTGGGTTGAAATTTCCTCTTCCTGTGGCCAGGATTAAAGCAGTGCCTGGTGCTCTGGAGGTTGGGATTGGAGCATTCCCTGCTCCCACAGGATAATCCCTTTGGAGCTGTTTCTCCTGGCAGCACTGCCTGCAGAGGAAGATGTAGAAACAACCCAAGCAAAACAAAACCCCAGAGCCAGAGCATCACACACAGCACAGCAGTGCTGCACTCCAGCTCCAAAAGGGAACAGCAGCAGGAATTTCACTGCATTCTCCTCTTTTAGGTCTTACCCTGAACAGACAACCACAAAAATCAGAACAAAAACAAGGATCAGCAGCATCTGGGAAGGATTTGCAGGCAGTGCTAATGGCACAGTCTGATCTAGCAGGAGCACGAACAAATCTCCACATTATCACCTCCTACTAGAAAATCACATTTTTAGCTAAACTTGAACAGTGAGAAAGTGGGAATAAAAGCCATGATGAGCAGCATGGGGCTCACTCCCAGCTCCCTGCCCAGCAGTGCACTCATTATACTCATATTTGTGAAGGCAGATTAAACAAAAGCTACCTCAGCCCTCAGGCATTAATCCTGCCCCAAAAGCCTCCACTTTAACTTTCCAGCGTTCCAGTTGTTCCTTTAGTCCACAAAACCCAGGGAAATATTCACCTGGGCACCAGGAACATTCAAAACTCCACCAAAGGATTAGGGCCTCAGAGCTGATTGAAGCTGTGTGCCAAAATTTCTGCACCTCCAGCCCAGCAGAGCAGTGAAATTCTGGGTTTTTTTGCCTCAGGAAGAGTTGTCTGTCTGTCTGTCTGTCTGAGAGGTTCTAGGAAACCCTCAAGCTCAACACATCAAGGATGGAATGGGATGAGCTTTGAGGTCCCTCCCATCCCAAACCAGTCTGGGATTCTGGGATTCTGGGAATTGCTGCAGCCCAAGCTGCTGCCTCCACAAAGCAATATTCCCTTCACCAGCTAAGGTTTGGATCTCTAAGCAAGATTTTTTTTTTTTTTTTACAGCTTGAAATGAATTTGTTTCATCCTCTCCTTCCACCTGTGTATACACAGAACAAAAAGATCCAGAATTACAGAAGGATCAAGGACTGAGTGAGCCCTCAGGAGGTCTCAAGTCCCATCTCAGACTCGGAGCAGTTAAATTGAGATCAGGTGGAGCTGGCAGGATCTGAGAGGCTCCAAGATCAGGAATTCCCACTGGGAATGGGCTTTTCCCTTGTTTCCTTACAGCCTGGAGACAGGAGCAACTGCAGGAAGTTTTTAACTGATCTAAGACATCTTCTGGAAGAGAAATGGCTCCCAAACAGGTTGAAAAATGCTGAAAAACCTTCTTCTTCTTCTTCATAATAGTAATAATAATAATAATAATAATAATAATAATAATAATAATAATAATAACAATATCATCTATTACATATTCAGGTATCTCTAGTTCCCTTCCTATACACAGAATAAAGGATCTGTTAATTCTCTAATTACATTTCTTCAGAACGCTTTGATAATATATTTATATATTATAGAATAGTTATTATAAATATTAAAATAAATTTCCTAGATTATGATAGAATATATAAATTATATCTATAATAACAAGTTATTATAATATATTAACATTATTATAATATATTATATGTAATATTATAATACAAAATATATAATATAATATAATATAATGTAATGTAATGAAATGTAATATAATGTAATGTAATGTAATGTAATATAATATAATATAATATAATATAATATAATATAATGTAATATATATTATAATATATTATATTATGCTATGCTATAATTATATCTATTAAAAGATAAATATTATATAAATGATAACTATAATAAAATATTCTATATAATAATAGTATATTATAAAGTCTTAGCACATCCATTTCAGTCCTGAGCTGAGCAGTGCTCTGAGTTCTGCCCTCCTGCTGCATTCTCACATTATAATATTACATATAATTATGTATATAATTGTAATAGATTTCAATAATATTCTGAGCAATGCTTTCCAAACATAAGAAGAGAATTAAAATCCATCCATACCTGTAATATCTTAGCTGCAAACTCCCCAGGAGCAAGGTGGTTGGGTTTGCAGACCACCTGCAAGTCATTTTACTCAAGTATCCATCAGTCTCACAGGAGATATTAAAATCCATGTCTAATTCCAAGAGATGAAAAACTTAATTAATAAGATACAAGGGCTGCTACAACGATGACAAAAACAAAAACAAAACAAAACAATCAAAAAATTCTAAAAAAATAAAACAAACGAAACAAAAAAAAAAAGTCAAAATCACCAAAAAAACCCTCAAAAAAAAAAAGCAAAAAAAAAAAAGCAATAAAGGGATTTAAAATGGAAATATTCCATCCTTGAATATGAAACTATGAAAATACCCCAAAAGGAGAATGGAAAATCCTCTGGGTCTTACCTACTACATAGAATTCAGCATATCTGTGGTGACATTCCCTGCTTTGGTGACAACAGTACAAGGTGTTAGAGAAGAAATTTCCTCTAGCTTGGGTTGCTTTCAAGTTGAAAAGAGTAACTTTGCTTACACGATTGTTCACAAGGGAATATTGGCTGGCTGGGATTTCTTCTGCTAAATTCAGCCACCAAACCACCTCCTGGGCCTCTACAGGCTCAGTTCTGTTTTTATAGATGCACAGAAATGAAATGTTGGAGCCAGCACTGGTCAGGGTCTTGGTAGGGAAGTACAGGACTTGAGCTGCATAAAAAGGGGAAAAAAAAAAAAATCCATTGAGATTTGAAATTGAAGCAAAGAAAATAAAAATCTAGAGGTATAATGATAGAAATAAAAAATAATTTAAAGCTTTTAAAATATTGTTGTTGTTATTACAGCAGCAGAAATGAGCCTTGGATTGTCTCACTCCATGCCTAAAGTTTTTCAGTTCTGATTAAAATAATAATAATTGTTATCTTTAATAATAATCTTTAATATCCCCAGGGTACACAAAAGGAAAAAGGGGGGGAATCCATTGAAATTGGAAATGGAACCAAAAATCATTTAAAAATTGTCAATGGAAAAAAATATGTAAAAAATATAATAGGGTTGAGCTTTTTATTATTATCATTATTATCCATTTGTATTTCTAACATTCCTACTTCTTAATCACTACAAACAGCAGCAGAAATGAGCTTTGGATTGTCTCACTCCATGCCTAAAGTTTTTCAGTTCTGATTAAAATAATAATTATTATTATCTTTAATAATAATCTTTGATATCCCCAGGCTACACAAAAGCAAAAAGTGCAGGGGAAATCCATTGAAATTGGAAATGAAACCAAAAAAAAAAAACATTTAAAAATCTGTCAATGGAAAAAAAAAGTAAAAAATATAATAGGGTTGGGATTAATATTATTATTATTATTATTATTATTATTATTATTATTATTATTATTATTATTATCCAGTTGTATTTCTAACTTTCCTACTTCTTAATCAGTACAAACAGCAGCAGAAATGAGCCTTGGATTGGCTCACTCCACACCTGAAGTTTCTACATTCTGATTCCAATAATCTTTCATATCCCAGGCAAATCTGAATGAACGGAGCACAAAATCCCTGGAGGGTGCAGTGCAAGCAACACAGAGCAGCACAAGGGGAACAAAATAAAATGAATCCATCTTTCAGGAACAGGAGTTGCTGTTCCTCCTCCTCAAGTCAGCAGTCCCAAAAACTGGTTTTACACTGCAATTAGCACCAAACTGGAGCAGTGGTCCAATCCAACCCAGGCTCCAAGACAGAATTTTCCAAGGATTTCAAGAAGTTTAAACTCAGCCCTCATCACTCAGGGATTCAGGGAAGATGCAGGTGGAGCTGGAATGGAGCTGTTTGCAAAGAACACCCCAAAACCAGCATTAAATCTTCTAAGGGTCAGGTTTGCTTCCCCCACTGAGGAACCAGGCAGAGATTTTGAGGATTTCCCCCAGATTTTCCTTTCTCAGGCAATAAAGAAGATCTAGGCTCTGTTGTTTGAGGTTTTATTAGGAAAAAAAAGCTCTTTTTTCCAAGGTTTAGTTCCTTCTTTGGTGCAGGTACCTATATAAAAGGAAAAGCACAAGAGTTCAGAGAATTCCTCTGGCAGCACAGACCAAAATATTCCCAGGGAATTCTGAGCAGAGCATGGAAGAATACAACAAAATAATCAGAAAGTCAGTTTTGCACAGGGCTCAGCATTACAAACCAGGCTGGACTGTACAAAAAGTACATTGGATTTTGCTCTGGGCCTTTAGTTCAACTACAAAAGCAAAACCAGAACTGAGAAAAAGCATCATGAGAAAAATCTTGAATTGAGGAGAGGTTCAGTGCTTCCAACTGGAACTGGAAATGGAAAAGATCTGAGGAAAAAGAGGAAAAGATCTGAGGAGTAGATGGAAAGCTGTGATGGAAAAGCTCTGAGGAAAAAGAAGAAAAGCTCTGAGGAATAGATGGAAAGCTGTGATGGAAAAGAGGAAAAGCTCTGAGGAAAAAGAGGAAAAGCTCTGAGGAAAAAGAGGAAAAGCTCTGAGGAGAAGAGGAAAAGCTCTGAGGAGAAGCTCTGAGGAAAAAGAAGAAAAGCTCTGAGGAAAAAGAGGAAAAGCTCTGAGAAATAGATGGAAAGCTGTGATGGAAAAGAGGAAAAGCTCTGAGGAAAAAGAGGAAAAGGTCTGAGGAAAAAGAGGAAAAGGTCTGAGGAAAAAGAGGAAAAGCTCTGAGGAATAGAGGGAAAGCTGTGATGGAAAAGAGGAAAAGCTCTGAGGAAAAGTTTTTTGTGGCTCTGAACAGGTGCTGCTAAGGGAGTGACAGCCACAGAGGTGTTCTCCAAAATTCCTAATGCCAGCTCTCCAAGACCAAATCCAAAAAAACAACTGGAAAATTGTTGGAACCCTGGAAGCTGGGAGTTTGGAACCTTCTGTGCTGACAGGCACTGACCCCCAGGAGAACACTGCATTTGACCTGGGGCCATGGAGAAGGCTTCCAGAATTGAATTAGGATCACAAGTGTGTGGTTAGAAGTGTGCAATATCACATGGTGAAGGGTTTGGAGCTTGAGGTTTTAGAATATAGTGATAGGTATAAAGCAAGGTGGAGGTTTTAGGACAGAGGTTTCTTTTTTTCTTCACCTTCTTCTTCATCTGGGTGATTTTGTGATTGTATAGAAAATGCTGCACTGCAGGTCATGGGTGTTTGGGGCAAAAATAAAATTAATTTAGATGTTAGCTCTTAACTGGACTGTTTACTTTTAAAAGACCTTGTAACAATGAGATACAACACAATTTCTTCATTTTTATCTTGTTAGCTACAAGTGCCGTGGCACTCACTCACATAGGTAAGAATTAACAAACATCTGAGTCCAAACACAAAATTCCATCTCTCATGCATTTAATCCCAACTCTGGCAGGAGAGAAAAAAAGAAGATAAAAAGTCATAGAAAATCAGCTTTATTCCAAAATCCTGCAGGTGTCCTACCTCCCAAAGTGAGGTTGTAGGGTGAGCTCCAGTCACTCCAGAAGCCTGGACCATGGAGATTCCTGCTCCTCACTTGCACTGAGGATGGAGAGTCCAGCAGGGCATTGTCTATGGTCACTGAGCTTTCCAGAGCAACCTGAAGCACCTGTTGGATGATCCAAACCCATTATTGTTGGAAAATGAAACAGGAAGAGACAGAGGGAATATCAATAAATTGTATGGAGTCAGAATTCCTTGCATTCCCTCTCATGCCTTCTCTTTAGACTCAGTTTTTGGAGTGCTGAGAAAATCAATTTGTTCTTTAAGAGACAGGAGATAACATCCTCATATTCCACACCAGGATTTTCTTTGCTTTTAGGCAGCAAGCTGGGTAAAAAATATTTCTTCTTTAAATTTACTGTCAATTTGAGAGTGGCAGAAGGATAACTCTCTGGAAAATGAGTTGTTTCATTATGGGTTGCTAATTAACAGCTGCTCGTTATTCCAGAACCACTTGCATGGTAGGAACAGAAAAAAAAAAAAAAACCTATTTATACTAAAACTTATAAATATGAAACATAAATGAGTTATAGAACATCTAGAATGTTGAAAGAAAATGAGTCTAGACTTCACAGAAACCAGGATTTCACCCAAGGACAAAAATGGGAGTTTGTTTGTGAGAGGCAGCAGGAGATGGGGCTTCTCTCAGTGTGGTCAGATGTAAAATAAGCCCAGCTTTTCCAGGAGAGAGCAGCGAGCTAAGCCCAGCTTTTCCAGGAGACAGCAGCGAGCTGAGCCCAGCTTTTCCAGGAGACAGCAGCGAGCTGAGCCCAGCTTTTCCAGGAGACAGCAGCGAGCTGAGCCCAGCTTTTCCAGGAAAGAGCAGCGAGCTAAGCCCAGCTTTTCCAGGAGACAGCAGCGAGCTAAGCCCAGCTTTTCCAGGAAAGAGCAGCGAGCTAAGCCCAGCTCCGCCACAGCAGCCACACTCTCAATCCAAGGCCAAGGAGAGTGGTGGGAATCAGGGATTTGGGATCCTCAGCTGGGATTTGGGATCCTCACCTGGCTGTCCCCATGTCCTGGAGGGGCAGAGATCCTCACTTGGTGCTGCAGAGGGAAGGGCAGCAGTGCAGGGCTGGACCAGCAGAGCTTCACCTGGCCCCTCTCAGCCAGCTCCAGGTGCAGCTTCACAGGGGCTTCAGGCTTCACTGCACGCAAATTAATCAACAATTGACCCCAACCTCACTGCCCCAGCCTGCAGCGTTTCACTGAGTCACAGTTCAGCCTTTACATTCAGCTCTCTTAAACTCACAAGGGTGCTCTACTGCATGGCAGTGATGGTGTGCAATATCCCTGGAAAAGTCACCCTGGTGCTCTTACAGTTATCAGGAAATGCTGTTTCTTTCCCTTAAATCTGCAGGAATTTTTTCCCTCTGGCCACAGCTTTTCCCAGTAGCCAAGTCCTGGCTTACCTGCCTTGCTGGAAAGAGGGAATGAGGAAGAGAGGGATGGGAATGCTGAGAAAATCAATTTGCTCCTTAAAGTGTACGCATTTCCTAAATATTCCCATCCTTCACAGGGCTTACAGCTGTGAAAGGAGAGTTATGTGAGGGCAAAGTAAAAATGGAGAGTTTGGATATTCCCATGGGGATAAAGAGAGCTCTGGAGTGGGGAATGGATGGAAAATCCTCAGGATTCCATTCCTTGGACAATGACCAGGAATCAAGGCCCTGCTTTTCCCTGGTTCTGAGATCTTGGCTGGCCTTGTCCTCATTCACAGCTGAGTTTTTCCCATGGAACAGTAAAATCCTGCTCCAAACCACGTGCAGAAGCTGAAGGGAAAACATTCCCAAAAATCCTGGGCAGTGGGCAAATGTTGCCTTTAAATTCCATCTGCACTGGTGTCCCATTTAAGTGCCTTACTGAAATGTCACTCAGTCATATCAAATATCTCTGATTATTTTCAGTATAAATCCACCACACCAAATCAGATTTTATTTAATTATTTGTATCAAAAATCTCTTAATATTTTCAGTATAAATCCACCACACCAAATCAGATTTAATTTCTACTTCTAGACAATCTCAAACCAATTAACTTCATGAAGGCCAGCAGGGAGTGATTGGGGAGGAGGCAAACAAAAGTCAGTGGCTTTTCCATCACATTTCCCTGAATCAGATCCCACAGATAATGATGCTTGTGATGCCACCTGCCCCACTATCAGCAAATAAAATCCACATGGCACAAGCACTCAAAAGTTTTATGTTCAAAATAGTTTTAATTGAGCTAAATCTTGGCAGAACATATATTAATATTGTGCATTTTTAAAACATGCTTCACTAAGCAGAGCTAACTTGTGTAATTTTTAAATACTGGCAGACTCCTGATTAAATTTTTAATTTCTTCCTGCAGCATCATTTCAGCAGGATGAAAAATGCCACCTCTCATCTTCCAAACAAGCCCACCCAGAGATTTTAACTGGTTCTGTCTGCAGAGCACACAGTTAGGAGGAAGTCTATAAAATTCCTAAGTCTTTAAGTTAATAAGATGTTCATAAAACTTTAATTTTTTTTCCCCTGCAGCTGACAGCTCCTGCCTTTATGAAATCTGCCCAAATCTGCAATAACTGGGCACCTTGGATAGCACCACATATCAAATTCATCATGTCAGGAGAGCTGGAGCTTGATCAAACACACAGAAATGTTTTCCAGCTTGGGGTTGCATGGGTGAGGAAGAAAAGATCAGGATCAGAGAGCTGCTTGGGAAAATGGGTGGGATTCTTTGCTAAGCAACTTTGGGAACAGCTTTTTAAATTTTAATTTAAGTCCTCAGCAACAAGCTCCACCATTTGTGCACAGAGAGGTCCTGATGAGAAAGGAAAAAATGAGAAAGAGCCAATTTACTGAAAGCCTGGGCTCTGCTCAGTGTGGTTTGCACTGGAGCCCAGACAGGGATTAGGGAGCTTTCCTGCCCTGTCTGTGCCCCCTTTCCTAGCAGGGCCATCCTGGGCTGTTTTTGATGTCCCATCTGGGTCACCAGAGCTGTTACCTGGAAAGGCTGAGCTGGAACAGAGACCAGACAGAGCAAAAGGAATAAAACAGGAATTTTTTTTAAAGGAAACAACTTGGGCAGTGCCAGAGCCCGGCTGGGGCTGCACCCAAATCAAATCCAAGATGGATCCTGGTCAGGAGTTTTACACTTTTATAAGTTTTGGTTCATCCTGGGGTCAATTATCCAACCACAGCCCCAGGCTATGAAGTCTCATTCCCTTTCCTTTTGCTGTTGTTTATGATTTTTGGGTGCAGGTTGTCCTTGATTTTCTATCTGAAAAGGAATTGTTTTGTCACTGCCCTGTGAAGAGAACTCACCAACACCCAATGTGAAGTTTCAGAGTTACACACCAAGCAGCAGAGAATCTGCAAACTATAAAAACTAAAAGCCAGATCATCCCTGGACAGGGGGCTCAGCCATGCTCACCTATGTCCGTGGGCTGCAGGGCCAGCAGAGGGGAGCCCAGGGCTGTGGCACCTGCCACCACCTGCAGCCACAGCAGGTAGGTGTGGTTGAGGCTCGGGGAGGCCACCAGGCACTCACAGACCTGGTCCCCACAGTCACACGGAGCCACCCTCACCGTGCCCTGCACAGAGCTCGTGGATGCAGCTCCCAGGGACACCTCTGATCTGCAGCAGAGGGAAAACAAACCAGGAAACAACAGATTGTATTTTTTTTTTCTGTATCTCAAGAGGTTCGGCCATCTAGATATGGTTTATTGATCAAAAAATTCAATTGATTCATGAAGAAAATAATAGTTGTAAGCAATTGGTTTAACTTTGCTGCTTCTCCCTTTTTAAATGGTTTTCAAGTCATGAACACAATTCCATTAAAGCCTTCCCAGATTTTTTTTAGGCACACAGTGCTATTTTACCTTCCCATGGCAGTTCCCTGCCATCCCAAAGGAGATGAATTTCTAATTCCCATCCGTGAGGCACTGAAATAGCACCAAAACAATTTAATTCTCCCTCCAGCTCCTGCTACAGTTGAGCATTACAGGGAATATTGCAATTATGGAGTGGGTTGGGCTGGGAGGGATCTTCAGTCCCATCCCATTCCATCCCCTGCCATGGACAGGGACATTTTCCACTGTCCCAGCTGCTCCAAGCTCCAGCCTTGGACACTCCAGGGATCCAGGGACAGCCACAGCTTCTCTGGGAATTCTATTGCAGGGCCTCCCCACCCTCCCAGGGAACAATTCCTTCTCAAAACCCCATCTCAATCTTTGGGACCAGCAGTTCCCAAAGGGTTCTTCATTCTCATCTCTACTCTTCAGGCTCTTCCAGAAACCCACATTTGTGGAATTCTGCAAGTATCCAGTGACTCAGGGCTCCCCAAGGTTGGGAATTTAATAGTGCAAATAATTAGTGGCCAAATTTCTCCCAGCAGGAAAGCCAAGACAAACCCTGACAGTTCAATCACCTCCGATTCTTTCCTGATTTTCATGTTTCATCCTCACCCAAAACAAAAAACAAACAAACAAAAAAAAAAAAAAAAAAAAAAAAACCAAAACAAATAAATAAAAAAAAAAAGCTCCTGTTTGGAATTTTGGAATTGTTCTGAAGTGATTTTGGAATTCTTTCTGGAATTGTTCTGAAGTGATTTTGGAATTCTTTCTGTCCAGTAAAGGTTTTGTTTTACTAATTCAGAGAAAGAAATGGAAATTCATGGCATAAGGGCCTTCCTGCACATTTTTCCAGTGGTTTTATAGCTGGCAGGAGTCACTGGAGCACTCGGATTCAGGGAGGGCAGAGATGTCTGCACTAGGGGAGAGGGAAGGATGAGATTTGCTGCTTTATTTTTATGTTTTTGGGTTTAGCCCGTTTGTTATCTGCTCCATTTATCTGAGAGCAGAGCACTGGGCATGATTCACCAGCTCCATTTCCATCCCCTGCCCTGCTCAGAGAGGAACTGAGGAGAATTATGGAGGATGGGCAGAGCTGAGGCTGGGACTGCAGGAAACCTCTCCTGGATCATCCCAGCCCCACTCCCCTCATCCCTCACTGATCCTTCTGCCTCCACCTCGGGGCTGGGATACTCTGAGGCTGGAAAAACTTGGAATTTCAGCAGCACTGCCCTCCCAGCTCCTGTGCTCTGCAGGAACAGCCCCAAGCAGCTCCACACCAAGGTATGGTTTACATTTATTAATGCTCCAGACAGTCAATCCTGACATTCCTAAAATAATTCTCACCAGGACTCGCAGACTTTAGGACACAGGAATTATGCTGATGGTATCTGGCAGACATAGAGCTCTAAAATTACTTGGAATAATTTTGTTTTTCTAGATGTGGCTCCACTGTTTTCTTCTGAATTTCCTTTCAAAGATTTCGCAGAATTTTCTTTGAAGCTTCCCTGCCTTCTCCTGTTGTTCACAGATTTTACTGGTCTCCAAAAGCCACAATCAATCCATAAAAATGTAATTTTTTCTTCAAACCACGTCTTTGATCTGTTCTACCTTGAAAGCAGTTACCACCACACCAGCCCCTCATCATTCCTAATAATTATTTCAATTTTTAACCATCCAAATGAACTTGTTGGCACCAAAAAAAGCAGTGTAAAGGGAGAAAAATGCTAAAGAACTCCTCTGCTGACTTATTAACCCTCACAAGCTGAGGAGAGGCCAGTGGCTCCTCCACCCAAATCCTGTCACAGAGAGTTCTTTTAGCCAACACCTTGGAAAAAACCATTTAGGAAGTCCTAAATGTTTTATATTTATATTCAGGCCCCTTCAGAAGATGATGCTTCTCCTGCTAAATTCATCTGTGGCCCCGTGGAGAATTCAGAGACTTTCAGTTAGGTGCTGCAAAATGTCCTGGCTGAATTTCAATCCTGTTCTTGCAATTGAAAAGAAAAAAAAAAGAAATACAACTTCTTTTAGGAAGAATTACCTGAATTTTCAGGAAAGCTCCATCCCAACCAGGTGGTTGTGAAATAGGGTCACAACTGTCACATTATTCCTACATCCTTTCCAAGCACTGCCTTTATTGGGGATGGATGGAGAAAAGCTGTCTGGGGCTTCCAGAATTTTTCCATAAATGTTTTCCAGTGTTTTTGACCAATGATGGCTCTAGAAAAATCTTTATTTGAAGAAGCTGCCCCATTAAACTCAGCAGATCTGCTGAGCTCATCAGTCTCTAATGAGAAGTTGATTTTCTCTGGCTGGAGAGGCTCAAAGCACAGCTGATGCACTTGAGACAAACTGCATGGTTTATCCTTTAAAAACAAGGGAATTTAGTTCCAGAACTGGAGGACAGCCTCCCAGGAACATCAAATAAATCAAAATAAGAGTGCAGCCTCATGAGCTCAAAGGGCAAATGATAATCATTGCTCAAAATGAACCTGGGAGCACTCACCTAGGAGATCCCTAATGCTAAAGATTGCAGCTTGTGGATTTAGCCATGGGTTTTACAGCATTCCTGGGACCAGACAGCTGGAAAGATGCTTGACAGATAATTAACCCAACTTGCCTAACGAAGCTTTGGAATAACCCTTTCTCATCTTTTCTATTCTTTTGGAATAACTTTTGCAAAGCCCCATCCTCTCCCACAGCACAGAACAGAACATTCCATTCCTGATATTTCCAAGCAGGAAAACTGTGGATGTGGTAAATGTGGATGTGGAGACTTCCTTAATGCTGGGGGAAAAAAAAAAAAAGCTGTGAGAGATCCAAGCTTTTCTGTTGTAGATTCTCCTGGATCATTATTTTTGTGCATTGCCCTGTATGTGAGATTCCTGGCTGGGTCTCCAGACTCCCAGGGAGAAACACATGCCAGGAATGCATATTTTTAAAACTGGGAATGTTTTCAAGGTATTTTGGCTCAGGAATGAAATGTTAAGGTATCAGAGAGCCAACAGGGAAAGCTGTCACCTTCCCAAAGGCTGAAACGTTTGTGCTTGCTGCTCCCCCAGAACATTGGGACCCTACAAGGAAAATATTCCTATGGAATGTGGGGAGGGAAACAAGTTCTCCAAGGTTCTGCTTTGTTTCTCATCTTTGCAGCAAAGAGGAATCAAACAGAGACTCTGATGAGGCCACAGGGCCTGCTCTCCTAAATTGCATGGCACTCACTGAATTCCCTTGCTAACACAAGGAACCTCTTCTGCCCAGCTGGGGCTCCAACCTCCTGGCATCCCAAAAAATTGCAATATAAAGACTTCTGCTCTGGGATCACTGGGAAAGCTTTTCTTGTTCAGCTGAGCCTGGATGGAGCAGAGCAAAGCCAGAGCTGCTTCCCCCACAAACACCCATGGAATAGTATTTCAGGAATCAGAGTCATGAGGAGCACTGGAAATGGGAACCCACCTCACCAAAATGGGATGGAAATATTGTGTCAGCTAAACAACCATATTTATTCCTCAATAACACACTTGGTTTCTACTCTGACTTCAGGGATGATTTGTGCCAAATGATATCTGGCTGCTCAGGAAGTCCTCCCCTACAGGTTCAGCTAACTCAGCTACTTCACTTTATTCTGTTTCGGAAGGAAATGAAGTCTGGGTGTTCATAGCAATCCTTCAAATCTATCAATAATCCAAAAAAAAAAAAGCAGGGTGGTTTCATGGAATCAAACAGATCTTTTCATGACCCATGTCTACATCCCACAGCCAGGATGATTCCATCTCTCAGCATTCCAGAGAATATTCACCACAGTGACAATGAGATGAGAGCAGCATTTGCCATGGTATCACATGTTAAGTACTTCAAGAGAGACAACATTATGGTCAAAAACAAATAAAAAACAGAACCAAGACTTTAAAATTAAGAAATTCTAACAACAAAGATACTGTAAGAAGTTAATGCTGATTTCATTAAAGTATTTTAAGAAGCATGGGAAGGACAGAAAAGGGGGACTTTCCATTCCAACCATTTTTCATTCAAAAAACCCACAAACTTTGCATATTATCCAGGATTACTTTCAGACAGGACAAAGTTAAATCTGCAAAGCTAAAGCTCCCACCATGCTGGAAGCTGGAATGTTGACGTTTTAGGAAATGTTTTCAGTTTTCCACACAAATTGAACAGAGCCTGTACTTACCCAGAGTATAAAAGATTCACCTTCAGGTCAGCTCTCAGGTCCAGCTTCAAAAGCTGCAGGTTACAAACCAACAGGTCCAGCTTGCCTCTAATCCAACATTCCATGTTCAAGCTCCAATCTGGACAAAAGAAAGGGATCTCACATTTCTGAGCTGCATTAAAACAAAATAAAATACCTGGAGGGAACTCACAAAGAAAGGACAAGGAACAGATATTCCTGAAAGTGAGGCTGCACCACAAATGGGAAAATATTGATGAATAATCTGAGCTGGGCACTTTAAACACCTCCAAGACTCATAATCCATGTGGTTCTGCACTGCCATGATTAAAGAAGGAATATTTTTTACCTGGATTTAAGGGCAAGGCTGCAGGGTGAAGAAAAATGAAGCTGGTGGTGGTTGCTGTGTCCTGGGAAGTGACACAGCCTCAGCTGGGGATGTGTGGAATGAAATTCTACCTTCCTGAGGTCAATGAGATTCCTGGCAGCAGGATGCCAGCTCCGTGCTCCTCAGAGACAGGAGGAGGAAAAAGAAACTTGGGGAAAAAAAACCCTAATCCATGTACAGATATTTACTGCATATTTATTATCTAAAGCCTCATAATTCATGAAGAAATGATGCCATTTGCTCTCCATCTCCCCTGCCTGCTGCTGGAGTTTGAAGCCCACATCCACCAAAAATATTTAAAATATTCCTCACAGTGTCTAAACTCCTTTGAAGATCTGGGTTTGAAGATCTGGGTTTATGCCTCTTATGCAGTGCTCCATATTTTATTCACAATTCCCCAGCAAAGACAGCCAACCTTTTTTTTCTTTTGAAACTGTGCTGTACAATTCTTCCCTCTTCCACCACATTCTGGGGAAGAATTTTTCCACATTGAAAAAGGATTTTACCACCCTGAGGAAGGATTTTACCACATTGAAAAAAATTTTGCCACACTGTGTTGCCTGCCCAGGATAAAAGTGAATCCCCATTAATCCAACCCACCCCTCTCCCCCCAAACAACAAAAAATCCTAAATATTTTTGGAAGAATGAACTCCTTGTGCCCTTAAGTGCTAAACCCACCTATTTGCTGAGGAGCAGAGAGATTTATTTCTGAAGGAATAAACTTCCTTGCCTGCATGCTTGCTCTGTACAAAGAACAATCAATGTTGCTGGCACTCCAAAGACAACACAGAAAATTTTCTTCATTCATGAAAGGCTTGATTTTGGATGCTCCAAGTTGTCCCCTCAGACCAGACCAGCTCCCAGAAAAGAAAGGGCTCAAAAAGGTCTCATTCAGCAGCACACAGGGCAGTGTGAAATTCCTGGCAGGAACTGGATGGACCATGCAATGGGCAGCTGCCATCTGAAGGAAGTCTGCAAATATAAAGGGAAAAGTATTGGAAATAAAAGGAAAAGTTCATCTTTGTAAACAATTAAAAGGGAGTGGTTGATGTGGTACAGAAATCCATTCATTAGGTAAAAATCAGGTTGTTTCCAGGGGTTGTTCCCTGAGGTAAAGACAAAATTACTAAAAACATCCCCTCTAGGTAAAGACAAAATTACTAACTACATCCTCTCTGAATGGCATCACAGGTGAACGATTCCAGCCTTTTACCCCAGCCTCACTGCACCTCAACTTCTGTTTTCTCAATCTCTGGAAAAAAGTCAAGGCCAAGATTGTAGGCAAAGCATCTCTTTGGGATAAATTTGCTTTTATTCACCAAAACTGCAGTGAATCCTAAAGTGAAGTGAATCCTAAACTGGGTATGAGTCTCCAGCAGTGGTGGAACAGATCCCCTCCAGTTCTTTTAAAACAGCTCCATTTCAATAAAAATATAATCCTGTTGTAAATATAAAGCACAGTCCCACTGTAACTCTTAAAGGAAAAAAGGACAATATTATTGTGGGTGCAACTGCACAACCCCAGGGCATTATCTGGGAAGTGAGAGGCAGGAAAATGATCATTCTTTTTTCCATCAGACTTAAAATAAAACCACTCTGAGCTCATTTGTTGATATCATAGCTTGAATTGTTCTCACAAGGGTTTAGAGAAGGATGAGCAGGAAACAACTTCCTGCAAAACTGTGAATTTAAAGATTAAAGGCACAGGGGCATGGGTGCATTTTGCTCAGGAAGGGCAGAAATTTTAATCAGTTCACGAAATAGAAACTAATTGATGCTCTATGCCTTGCAAGAGCCAAAATAAGAAATACAAGAATATCTCTGGCACTGTTTGATAAATAGAAATTCACAACTCTCTAGCACAGAGTTAAATAATAACATGGGTTATTATGTAACGTGAGTTAAATAATATCAAAATATGAAATGAGAGCTCTAAAAAAAAAAAGCCTTTTAAAACAGAAGATGCAGAGTATTACTCTGCAGAGGGTTTTGCTTTCTCTCCACACAGATTTGGAGCTGCCAGACTCCTGCAGGCTTCTGCTCTTCCCTCCTCTCCCACTAAACAGTTTGTGTCTCTGTAAATCCCAGCTTCATTAGGCCTCCAGCAGGAGGAGTGGAGCAAACAAACTCTCAGGACATAATCCATGATTTAAAAAGGCACAGAAAAAGTGACACAGAGCAGGACAGAGAACCAGCACAGTCCCCAGCTCATCTCTTTTTCTAAGGAACCTCCCCCTCGTGTGCCACAGATCATCTCAAGGGATTAATTAAATCTTTTTAAGTCAAAAACATGCTCAGCCCCTCTCTTCAGAAATGGAAAGAAATGAAACTCAAATGACCTGGAGGAAGGTCTGAGCTGCAGTTCTGTCCCAGAGCAGCAGCTTGGCTGGGTGAGCAGGGCCATCAGATGGTGACAAACTGCTCTGAAACCCCAGGAAACCTCCCTGGAGCAGCCAGGTTTTCCAATTAAAGCCACTCAATATGTTCAGGTCACCAAAGGGACTCGAAAGAATTTCAACAATGAAGTGTTTGATACTGAGTGGATAGAATACATACAGTGCAAGATAAAAAGGTGTTCATGCATATAAAAGGTACCTAAATCTAATGATTTATTCATCTCTTTGATTCATATTTTGTAAAGATGACACAAATTTTCAAAAGAACTCCACTGGATTACAGGGTTTGCTTTCTCCCTGAGCACCATCATCAAAACCCTTTAAATAGTTCTTATTTAAATTTTAAAAAAAGAGAAAAAAGAAAGGCAAATACCAGCTGTCCTTGCAGAGCAGATGCCAATATTGTCAGAGGCATTTCCCAGTTAATTAATCCAGCATTTGGAGTGAGCTGAGCACTCTTTGGCAGCCCTGTGTCCATGGGAGCAGGAATGGCAGCATCCCCCAGGAGCACAGGTTCTTTCCTTGCACTTTTGGGTGACAAAACCAACTCCCCACAAATTTTTTTATCTCATCAAATCTGTCCAGGGCATTTATTTGCATGTGTCCTGACTCAACACATATTTTTTAGTGATGTTTCCTGATCTGAGAAGTTATCCCAAACTGGATTTTGGGAAATTTTTAAGTGACTTACCCATCAGCACAAACATGGTTGGGATGATTTGCCAACACATCTTGTTTTGTAGAGCTGACCTGAAAAACACAGAGAAAATTAATGGAGGGCTTATGATTGTCAGTCTATTATTTCATTTTGGTGTATTTCAGTTCATTTGATGCTCACACCTTTGTAAGCAGAACCATGGAAAACCAGAATGGTTTGAGAAGGAGCTTAAAAATCATCTAGCTTCAACACTCTGGGATGGGGAGAGACACTTCTCCCTACACCAGGAAAGGAAGAACAGGCCAGAAAGGGAGGAAAAATCAGAATTTTCCAAGTGCAGCATACACAGAAGTGCTCATCCATTTCAACAGTGAAGACTTCACTAAACTTTACAGCAACATTTCATTATTGCTCCTTCATTTCAGATACTTTGCTCTTTTTTATTTTCATCCAACAGTTACATAAATGTTGCTAAAATCTAAACATATTTTCACACTCAAAGCTCCACAGAGGAGAGTTTGGCTGCTGTTGTAGTCGAGAACCGAGTGCTGAGTAAAATCCACAGCTCAGTGCCAGGGTGAGAAATTCGAGTTAGGGAATCCCTCCAAAGGTTCCCATTCCTGAAATATTTCTGAGAAAAGTTTCCTTGAGAACATCCCTGGAGCCAAGAGAGGCAGTGCCAAGGTTATGTAATGCACTGCCCTTGCAGTTAGGGGCTGCATGTCCTGGAAAATAGATTTATTTCTATATTCCACAGTGACCCAGCTGCCCAGGGGAGTCACATTTCCCAGATCCTTGTCTCCCTGCCTGCTCTGCCACAAATTCAGCTGAATTTCTGCAGCACTGTGCTCTGCAGGATCAGTCAATCCCATCCACTTTTCTCCCCATCCACCAGCTGCTTTTTCAGCTCCATTTTCAGCAATCAAAGAGGGAATCTTGGATTTTCCCAGCCCCTGTTTCAGGGAACAATTTGGCTCTCAGCACAGCTGGTAGGTGACCCACCTTACCTTTTCCTTTTCCATTAGTTTGTTCCTATCAGAGAGCCATGAGAATTGTGGAGCCATCAGGTCATTTCACAAAGATACAGGCAGGAATTATTTCCAAATAATTGAAATTACTTAGATGTTCCCTAATTTCAGAATAAAAAGTACCATTTAAAGGAGTTTATTTGACATAAATGTACATTATTCACACTATTAAATGGTTTAATGAGAAAAACAGGTGCAACAAAAATTCCCTGTCCATCCTTCAACCACTTCCCAGCAGGAAACTGGCAGAGATCACTTCCAAAAAAACTGGACATCCATTTCCAAAATTTATAAAGTTATCCCTAGGTCCTGGGTGTTAGAGTTTCCCCCATGAGATACCTGTTTACACTGAGAAGAAAACAACCACAGAGCCACAGAACCACACAGAGAAGGAAAATGATAATTTGTATGTAGTTTAGTGAAGAGAAAGGCTTTTTAATTTCCTGATGGAAGCAGGAAAAAAAAAATTCAGGGAGAATTTCTCCCTGGAAAGGGTGGTCAGGATTGGAAGGGGCTGCCCAGGAGGTGTCCAAAGAACTCCTGGGGGTGACACTCAGTGCTCTGGGCTGGGGACAAGGTTGGACTTTTCCAACCTTAATAATTTGGGGATTCTGCCAGATAGAGCAGTCAGAGATTCTGATGTCAGCACTAATTTAATATTTAGAGCAGAAGGCAAAACCACTTTTGAGCCCAGCTTGGAATCTCCTGTCACATCCACCTAGGCTGGTTTTACTGAGGTGTTTTTCCAGTCCCAGCTCCAACAGCATTCCTGACCAAACCCCAGTGTTTGTACCCCGTGCTGGACATGACCAAAAAGCCCTGCAAGCTGCATGGCCACAGAACCAGCCCCTTTTCTGTTCAAAGTCCAGCCTTCTTTGTGTAAACTTTGCAGAATTTGGTACAAAGAGATATCTACAGATAAATCCCAGGACAGAGCAAATGCACAGCTGGAGCAGATGGGATTCCCCAAAATCTTTCAATGAGAACAGTGAACTTGCCACAATTCCTTACTCCATTGTAAGAAAGAACACAGGTTTTACAGGAATATTTATAGGGAATAGGAAGCTAAATAAAGAGAATTATCAGAACTTGTAAGCTTTGTCTTGGAGAGAATAAATTAACACAGCCAGGACAAATTGGTTTATTTGTGGCTGGGGAAGTATCTGCACAAAAGGAAGGAAATTGGATCATTTTGAACAAATATATCTTAAGTTATTCTGAAATTGAGGTCCTTTTGAACAAATACATCCTAAATTATTCTGGAAACACTAAGTGCTGCTGTGCACAATAAATGTTCTGATTTCTTATGTAAAAAGTATATTCCTCTCCATATCAACCACAGAATCACAGAATAGCTCAGCAAGAAGACTTGGGATTAAAACCAAAACACAACAGATATGACAGGGAAGGAGGAGACCAATGAAATAAGGTCATTTTTATTTACAGGACAGGTGAGAAATCACAGAATTCCCTGGCTTATCATGATGCATGGGAAACAGGTTCAGCACAACCTGAAATGAGCAGGACCCACAAACACCTGGGCATGGAAAACTGAATAAACCATCCCTGACTTTGAACTACAGCTGGTTTTAAATATTAACAATCTCTAGAAAGCATAAAAAAATATTTTAGTAATAATGCCTATGCACAGCATCTTCTGACCTGCTCTTTAAGGGGTTTCCAGTCCTGTTGGTCTGAGCATGGAATTCCATTTGCCACTGAGTTATATTAAAAATCATTCAATAAAGAGTTCTGAGTAAGTGGTACACACAAAACAGAAATGAGTACGGCCCACACTGAATGATTTTGCTAATACTAAAGCTTTAATAAAGGCAAGTTGTGCAGAAGCACAGCTACAAATCCAACTCTAAAACCTGCTGGTGGAGCCTCTCCCCCAAGACTCGACAGCAGAACGTCCCGAACTCTGAAGAGTTTCTGCAGATCGTGGAATTTCTCTTGTTTGTGGTGAAATCGCTCCTCATTCATGCCGTGGGTCTCTCCTTCCTTACGTGCAGAGCTCCTGGGATTCCCTGGCACTTACAGGTTAAATTCACGTTATGGGAACGCTTGGAAGTTAAGGGCTCTCCGTGTATTCATTATAAACTCCATCTATAAATGCTGTACCATTCAACTTTCCCAAGTTCTCTTCTAATCACAGCTCCCGCAGCATCGGGGACTCACAGGGCACATTCACCGAGATTTCCTTTTGAATCTCAGGGAATATAAGGAGGGAAAGGGCTGATTCGGGTACCCTGAATCCGCCTGGTTCTGCGAGCGGGATGCGGAACCGGCCGCGGGCCGACTTCAGGGGGGTGGTTCGGGAACTTAGCGGGGGGAAAGCAGATAAAAAGGGGGATAAAAAGTAAATTCACCAACCTGCTTCTCCTTGCTCTCGGGGTTCCGACTGGCGGTTGAAGCAATGCTGACACAGCGTTCCGATGGCGAGCCCCGGACGGGCGATTCCCTCAGCCCGGCTCCCCCCTCGGCCCGGCTCTCTTCAGCCCGGCTCCCCCCTCAGCCCGGCTCCCCCCTCGGCCCGGCTCCCCCTCAGCCCGGCTCCCCCCTCGGCCCGGCTCCCCCTCAGCCCGGCTCCCCTCAGCCCCGAGCCTTCAGCCCAGCTCCCCTCAGCCCGCCCCGGTTTTCTCCAGCCCCGATCCCTCCAACCCCAGCCCGGTTCCCTCAGCTTTTCCCGGTTCCCCTCAGCTCCGGCCCTTCCACCGCCCCGCCCCGGCCCAGCGCCCCGCCCGTCCCGGCCCCTCACACGGGATAGCGGAAAAGGGTTTGGAAAGGGCTGGGAGAAGTGGGATTCTCACACGGGATAGCGGGGAAGGAGCTGGGAAGGGTTTGTAGCATCGGGATCCTCACACGGGATAGCGGGAAGGGTTTGGAGCACCGGGAGAGGCTGAGGGAACTGGGCAAGGGCTGAAGAATTCCTGAGGGAGCTGGGAAGGGGCTGGAGAATCCCTGAGGGAGCTGGGAAAGGGATGGAGAATCCCTGAGGGAGGTGAGAAGGGGCTCAGATGGAGAAAAGGAGGCTCAGGGGGGACCTTGTGGCTCTGCACAAGTCCCTGACAGGAGGGGACAGCCGGGGGTGTTTGGAATTTCAAGGAATTTCAAGCAAGGATTGAATCCTGCTAGGAAAAGGTGGACCTTTAATTTTGCTTGTGCTTATCTTTTTGCACAAGGCACCAAAAACATAGAACCAGTGAACCAGAGCCTGGGAAGTCCCAGCCAGGCCCAGCTGAGAGTTTTATACAATGTTTTTTCTCTTCAGCAATATTATTTTAAAAGAAATGCAAACCCGATATCTCTGCTTCATGAGTATGAAGACAAATATTTCTGTTTCCCTGTTGCAAGCTCTTCTCAAGTAACCAGGCTGCAACTATCTTTTGGGTGGTGTAAACCAAACTTCTCCCATGAGCAAACCCACTGGTTGGCTTCAATTTATTTATTGACTTTCTGTAATTCACAATCCATTTCCTCAAAGCAGCATCAGCCAATTTTGCTCCTTATTAAAATAACCCTCTCTCAATTGATAAATTCTATTTTTAAAGTATTTCCTGATTCTAATGTGGCAGTTTGGGAAATGTGACTAAACACAACTCGTGTCTGAGGTTAGGAAGCCACTGAAGCTTTCGTATCCCAGACTTTCACAGCATAAGCAAAAGCTGTCAAAAGCTGCCACTAGAAAATCTTTTTATTTAGAATATCTTGAGACAAGCATTTGACAGAATTTTCTTTCACCTCCCCATGTGCCACTGCTGTTCAGCCAACCAGGGGGGAAAAAAATCCCCTGCAAAGCCTCCACTAGTGCATATTTATTTATTTTTGAAGATTTTTCCCCCCTCCCATAATAACTAAAACTTCCTTGAGTTTAATCCTCTTTAGGAAGACAGAAGACAGGTAATTCCTCCTTTCAGAGTTCTTTGATGTGTGTTCTATTGTTTCATACTGATCATCCTTTTTGTAAACTTCAGTTCCAATTTATTCTGTCTTTTTTCTAGCTCTCCTGGAGCCTCCTAAGGCTGATGTGGCTCTCCACAGCAGGACTGGAAAAACCAGGTGGGAGTCAGGGAACAGGGACAGGAGGCTCAGGTTGGACACCAGCAGGAATTTCCCCATGGAAAGGGTGGTCAGGCACTGGAGCTGCCCAGGGAGGTTTGGAGTGCCCGTCCCTGGAGGTGTCCCAGGAACTCCTGGATGTGGCACTGAGTGCTCTGGGCTGGGGACAAGCTGGGGATCAGGACTCGCTGACCTTGGAGGGCTTTTCCAAATTAAATGATTCTGGGTTGCTATTGCTTTATTGACATCCTGTTGCTCAAATATTTTCATCCCTGTTCTGTTGTTTCTCTTTGTGTCTGAATCACCTCACCAAGTTTCTGTCTTGCCAGTGCCATTTTGACTCCAGGATTTTCAGTTTCTCCGTGCTTTATTCACTAGGATATGAAAAACCAGAATCCAGGATGCTCTGCAGCCTCAGCACAGCATCCCCTGGGCTCAGGGCCTCCTCTTCTGTGGAATTAGAAGAACTTTTGGAGAGGCTTTTATTAAAAATACAAACAAGGAAATGTTTTTTTTTTTTTAATCTCTCAGCCTCTGTGTTTCACCTCCGGTTTTCTCCCTCAAACCATTATAAAAATAACAAGGGGGCAGGAAGCCTTTCAACAAGTTTTGTGTTGAAAAACAACAAAATACCATAAAATACCAAGCCCCAAGTGGTTCTGCAAAGCACACGAGAAGATTTCAGTGACCTATGTGCATGTTTTGAATCTAAGTGTGAGCAAGAAACACAGAACTGTTCTCCAACAGAGCAGAATTTCAGCCTTGAGGGTTTATTTATTGTAAAAATGTGACATTAAAGTAATTCCTCCCACCACTTATGCTGGATACAGTCACAGAGCCTCTGTGTGGCAGATCATAATAATTCCCTGATCTCTTAGAAATAAACATTCCTAATCCCCGGGTCAATAATCTCCTGCCTGGTTTTACATCCATATAGATTATCTGAGGAGGATCAGAGGTGCCAGGCTGGGTTTGGAAGGATCTTAAATTCCATGCAGTGCCACCCCTGCCATGGCAGGGCCACCTCCCAACTGTCCCAGGCTGCTCCAAGCTGGCCTTGGACACCTGCAGGGATCCAGAGGCAGCCACAGCAAATCTGGGAATTCTATTCCAGGGCTCCCCCCCTCCCAGCCTGGAATTCCTTCACAATATCCAATCCAAACCTCCTTTCTTTCAATGTGAAGCCGTTCCCTCTTTTCCTGTCCCTCCATCCCTTATCCAAACTGTTCATCTTTTAGGCAAAGAACACCAGGAGTTTACACCCCAGCAAACACAGGGAAGTTTCCAAAATGAAAAATATGAGCACAGAAACCATAAACGCCTTGATACTCACAAGATAAAACTCTTCATTTATGCAAATCTGTAATTATTTTATCATCAAAGCATGGTTTGAGAGGCAGAACTGACACCAGGCCACGAGGGGCAGAGCCACAGCAGCTGCTCATGGACAGGGAAGGAGGAAAAAAGGGAGGAAAACCAAGTGGCACCAAACTCTCTTGGCTTCCCAAGGGAAGTTCAGCTGAACCAGTGGAATAGGAAGGATGAGCAGATAAAAAAAAAAATAATATGTTAAGAAATATTAACAGTTAAGCTCTATTAAGAATAAGTTTTTGAGGGAGGCAGAAGGGAATGATCTACAGCAAATTCCCCAGCAGGAATTTCCATCCCTTCTTTTGGCTGCAGGAAAGGTCCCAGGTAATTAGTGCTGTCACCATTAGTGCAGCTTATTTCCCAAGTGCCACGGTGTCATTTGGCAAGAAGAGGATCCTGAGTGGTTCAAGGGGGAATCTGCAGCAAAATATACAAGTTTGGCAAAAAAAAAAAAAAAAAAAAAAAAAAAAAAAAAGATAAAAAAAAGCAGCAGCAGGCTGTGCAGTTAAACTTTCATTTTTGACAGGCTGGATGTGTTTGAAATGTCTATTTAGTGGGCTTTTAAATAAAACCACTGTTACTATAGTAACATTTACATCAGAGGTCGTGCTCACGCTGCCTCTGAGGTACAGAAAACCAATCTGCTCTGCTCACCTTTGTGCTTCACACCGATATTTTACACGGCAGACCTGTTTTCTAATAAATAATTCCATTTTTTTTCCCTGAGTATTTTCCTTCTCAGCTTGAAAATGAAGATATATCTGAGCTGGTTGGCTTTGCAGTGACTAAGCCCTGCGTGTGGGAACAGCACTCGTGGTGCCAGGGAGAACAAGGATTGCACAAAAAGGAAACTGCAGCGTGGGGAAATCCATGCTGGATCCTGGAATTGTCCAAGGCCAGGTTGGACTCCTGGAACAACCTGGGATAGTGGGAGGTGTCCCTGCCATGGGAATGAGATGGGCTTTAAGGTCCTTTCAAAGCCAAACCATTCCAGGACTCTACAATTCCATCTAATAAGACAAATTTTGCTTTTCTACTCCTCCATGAGGTTTTCCTGGTCCAGCTCTGCTTTCACTCAAGAGCACCAGAATAATTACACAGCAAAACATGTAAAAAAACTCTCTTTGGATGAGGAAATGAGACCACCCAGAGCTCTCAATTCCCCTAAAAAGTCTTTTTAATCATGCATGTTCTTACCAGGAATTAGAAGCTGGAAAATAAGGAGTATAATAATAAAGAGATAAAAGATAAAGATAAAAAATAAAGAGCATAACAGGAAGAGTGAAGGAACCTTTGAGCCACCAGACTCCTCTCCAACAGCCTGACTTGATTTTCCTTCCATTCTTCTTCCTGCTGTGCATCATTTCAAATCAGATTTTAGTGCAAAACCTGCGTGGATGGGACTGAGGGACAACCCAAACACTGCTGGCCATGTAAAGCCAGCTCTGCTGATGTCACACCCGTGAAAAAAGCCAGGATTTACTTTAGATTCCAAAGCATTGTTTGGTCTGTTATCCCCGAGGTCCCTGCCAGGATGACACACTCAGCTCCATCTCAGTAAACACCTCGACTCTTTCCCTCAGGGGGTGCTGGTGGGAATCTATTTCCAGCAGCACTTCAGAAAAGCTGGCACCAATCTGGGTTCTCAAGTGGGATCTCAAACAGAGACCAGGAATTCACAGCACAGAGCTGGCAGAGAGAGAAATGCTGCCAAAAAAAAAAAAAAGGTATTTTTAATAAACGCCTTCATTAAAAAAAAAATAAAATAAAAAATCTAGGCTTTTTATCAATTGAAATGTTTCTAAATCTGTCCAAAATTCAGTTTGTGATAGTCACAGACTCAGAAAAAAAATATCAAATGGGTGGTTTAATCCAAATGGAGGCTACTTTTGTGGTTTTGGTTATGGAAAGAGGATTTTACTTAAATGTTTCTATTTCAGTGATGAGTTTCATCCCACATAAATAGAAACCCCATCTACTCATGCCCACAGTAAATGAAAATCATGGAAGAGTTGGAAGGGGCCTTAAAGTTGTTTTTTTTTTTTCCTAAATGCCACAATTTTTTCATCAGAGCTGGGGAAGTTTGAAAATAGTTACAAGGATCCTCCCCCACCTTGTCCCACCATTCCAAAAGAGAAAAAATAAATCCTAAATAAGAGACATCCTCACACATCTTTCATCCCAAAAGAGAAAAAATAAATCCTAAATAAGAGACATCCTCACACATCTTTCATCCCAAAAGAGAAAAAATAAATCCTAAATAAGAGACATCCTCACACATCTTTCATCCCAAAAGAGAAAAAACAAATCCTAAATAAGAGATAGCACACATCTTTCATCCCAAAAGAGAACAAACAGATCCTAAATGAGAGAAAACCTCACACATCTTTCATGGCTCTTTTCAGCTGCATTAAAAATGGGAGCAGCAATGCATGGGACAACCATTCCTAGATTTATTTTTTTTTCCCCTCCCTGAAAAATGGGAGCAGCACTGCCTGGGACAGCCATTCTCATTTTATTTTATTTTTTTTTTCAATCAAAACAGGAACAGCAATGCCTGGGACAGCTATTCCCAGATTTTTTGGCAGAAAAATGGGAGCAGCACTGCCTGGGGCAACCATTCCCACATATATATGTGTGTGTGTATATATATATATATATTTTTTTTTTTTTCCCCCAGTAAAAAAATGGGAGCAGCCCTGTCTGGGACAGCCATTCCCAAATCTTATCTGATTATTCAGTGCAGGCAGGTTTTCCCTTCAGAAAGGTCACATTTCTTTAATTTATTTCTTTAATTCCATCCCATCGCTGGCTGCAGGACATCTGAGCACCCCTGATTATCCCAGTTCAACATCAGCTCTTTCCCTCCACATCACCACTCCAATTTCTTTGTACATGGGTTAATCAGAGAGAAAATGGACTATTTTACTTGATTAATAATGCTAATTTCAAAAGGTTTTTGTTTTGGGCCAGGAGTTTTGAGGTTTAAATGGGACCAAAGCAGCCTAAATCCTGCTGCCACACTCAGTCTCCAAATAAAAACATAGCCCTAAGGAATGACCTATTACTGCCATTTAAAAGTCAGCTACTCTTCATTTAATGAGATTACTAAAAGTGCTACAGGAAATCAGCTGCTGACTGACCCTCAAAATGAGTTTACCTCATTACCTGCCCATTACAGAGCAGAAAATACAATTATTGCAGGAACTTGGAGCACTTCACACAAAACTCAACAGTTAAGGGCAATAAAAACACTTGTTTTTTAGAAAATTGGTTTTGCCCCTTTGATTTACTTAAAATTCTGCCAAGAATCCAAAAGTTTGGGATTTTGTGGAGATGCTCCCTCCAAATTGACTTTATTTCTGTTTAAATTCTCCCCATCACTAAAGGAGAAGGGAACAGTGCTGTCATTCCCTGACACTTCCATCACTTGTCAGAAGCATCACTGCACAGACAAGAAGATGAGACTAAAATTAACTTAACTGGGCCATTTTTCACACCAAATCAGAGGCCACCCTTTAAAAATACCTCACAGCCCACAGAGCTTGAGAAACCATCTCAAAACATCACACAGTAAAACAAAACATTTCTTTTCAAAAATTAGTAACTGTGATGAGGGGTTTGTATTTCGTAAAAAAAATTGTTAAAAACCTTCCAAAAATGACAAATCAACCCCTGCAAAAGAGCAGAGAGAGACCTGTGATCATCTTCAGGTGTCCAAAGGGAGGCAAAGAATCCCAATCCTAACTGAGGGTTAGGCTGGATCCTAATTAACTTTCCACATTTCTCACTTCTGAGACTCCCAGACAAAGGCTGGGCATTTGGAAATTGGAATAAAAATATGTAACAATGTAAATTCCCCACTTTCCACCAGGGAATTTCCACCAGTTTGGTTGTGAGCAGGCAAAGAGCTAAAAAAAAATATATATATTAGGGGTTCACATCCCAACAGCTGGGCTGATTTTAAATTCCTCTTGTAATCATTTCACAGAAGTCTTACCTGAATGCAAAACTGCAAAAGGAATCTTATTTCTTACAATCCAGAACTATTCTATAGGAAGAAATAATTTATTTTTTTTAAGTAATGGATGAATATGCAGAATATTTCTTACAATCTAAAACTATTCTATAGGAAGTAAAAATTCCATTTAAAAAAACAAGCACTGGATGAATATTCAGAATATTTCTTACAATCTAGAACTATTCTATAGGAAGTAATAATTCCATTTAAAAAACAAGCACTGGATGAATATTCAGAATATCTCTCACAATCTAGAACTGTTCTATAGGAAGTAATAATTCCATTTAAAAAAACAAGCACTGGATGAATATTCAGAATATTTCTTACAATCTAGAACTATTCTATAGGAAGTAATAATTCCATTTAAAATACGGAATGGGGAATAAACACCTGTAATCCATTTTTATTATAACCCAGAAAGAGCTGAACCAAACCTCAAAATAAAGGGCAAAAGCAAAGTGATAAGATAAATACAGAGCAGGCCTTTGGAGAAAATGTCTCCAGCTGATCTTTAAAATCTGATCCCAATTCAGCAGCCAATGCTTCCTTACCCAAATTTTTAGAGGGAAAATTTGATCAGGTTTTCCCTGGAAAACCCTACAGGAGGAATTGGTCATGTGTTTGCAGGGGCTACTGAAACAAGTCAGTGGCTCAGTAATACCTGGTGAGCACCCAGCTTAATGAGAGAGTGTCCATCCTTTATGAGACCCAGAAACAATCCCTGCAGAGCAAACACGGAGGATCTGAAAAATCCTGCTGGTTTAGGAATGGAGAGCGGGGTCAGGGAGCTGACTGTGGGGTCAGGGAGCTGACTGTGGGGTCAGGGAGCTCCCCGCGGGGTGATCTCTCTGTCACCCCCTCACCCCGCGGGGTGATCTCTCTGTCACCCCCTCACCCCGCGGGGTGATCTCTCAGTCACCCCCTCACCCCGCGGGGTGATCTCTCAGTCACCCCCTCACCCCGCGGGGTGATCTCTCAGTCACCCCCTCACCCCGCGGGGTGATCTCTCTGTCACCCCCTCACCCCGCGGGGTGATCTCTCTGTCACCCCCTCACCCCGCGGGGTGATCTCTCTGTCACCCCCTCACCCCGCGGGGTGATCTCTCTGTCACCCCCTCACCCCGCGGGGTGATCTCTCTGTCACCCCCTCACCCCGCGGGGTGATCTCTCTGTCACCCCCTCACCCCGCGGGGTGATCTCTCTGTCACCCCCTCACCCCGCGGGGTGATCTCTCTGTCACCCCCTCACCCCGCGGGGTGATCTCTCTGTCACCCCCTCACTGGGGGGTCAGGGAGAACTCCATTTTCCCAAGCTCTGGGGAGATCAGAATTCCCCATTTGATATTTCCATCACATGAATACCAGAAGTGACCTGGAAGAGGAGGAGAGGAGAGCTCTGGTGCCCTCTGCATCCCTGCCCTGCTGACAGATCTTACTCCAGACTCCTGGGAAGAAAGGGATGTGGAAAAGCTCCAGCACTGCCTTGCATCCCAGCTTTTTTGAAAACCTCCCAGATCCACCATGTACACGAGAGATAATTGATGATCCTTTACCTTCCCAACACATTCTACATTAATTCCTCCTCCGTGGCTCCTGGAATTTTCCATTCCATCAGCAGGAAAGCAGCACTGGACACGTTTCACCTGCCCTCTCACACCTGCCTGTTGTCACCTCTTGACAGTTAAGACAGACAAATCTTTAAGCATCAGATATATTTATTAGATAATTCCAAAAGTCAGTTTTAGTAGGCAACTTGGAAAGAGAAGCAGGATATATTTGAATGCCTGTGTTTTAACAGTTCATCATCTCGGGGATATGGCAATCACAGGAGATAAAAACTCTTTACAAAAGGCACAAAGGCTGCAGTGTGTCCCCAATGGCAGCAAATGGGATTTGTTGGCAAGGAAGCTTTGGAAAATGCACATTTCCAGCTGATTCTGGAACACTGATCTTGCCATGTAGGTGCATTCCCAAAAAAATCAGAGTTGTGTGGAAATTAAGGCACTTTGGCTACACAGTTTTCACTTCCACATGGGAAAACCATTCCAGAGAAAGCACAGGAAATTCCCACTGGAGGGACGGGACAGAATTCCCAGTATAGACCATCAGAGCTTAGTGGGAGTGAAGCTCTGGAGAAAAAAAAACCCACTGAAATATTATTTTTTACCATATTTGATAACAAAGTAAATTTACTTTACAGAGGTTAAGGGAGATCACCACGATTTCAACACAATTTTAAACATTAAATGTAAAGCACATGAGAAAACTGCATGAAATTCACATTAGGGATTAGTGCACGTAGCTACTTCCAAATAACAATAATAATAAAAATAATAATAATAATAAAGAAGTATTGACCTTCTCCACTCAACACCCATGAGGTACTGCAGCAGAGCCCACAAGGAATGATTTATTTTAGGGAAAAATTCTTTCTCAGCTGGTTTTCCTCCCCAAAACTCCATCAGTAATTGAGTGGTTTTGTAGATTTCTATTGCAGCCTTTGGTACATAAATGGAATAAAAATCTTCCCAGAATCCAACTCCCAATCCAAGAGGAGTTAAATGGAATTGTTAGCAATGGCATTCAGGATTTATCATCAGGCACTGACTGTTTTACCTCATCATTGAGTGAAAAATGTCACTGTACAGGGGAAAAAAGGATTCTTCTTTAAAATCAAAGCAGGATTTAAACATGGAAATGATGTTTCATCTGAAAATTTTGGTTTATCATTAAAACAAGGAATTTCCCCAGTACCAATAATTTGTTATTCCCAGGATTTTTGTTAAGTTTATCCTGCTATGTCTTGGACGGAGCATTAACATGCAGAAAAATTCTGTCAATAAAATTAATTTCTTAATATTAAGTTAATTTCTCTTTTAGCAGGAGACAACCTGGAACCCCTCCAATATAAAATACAGGTACTCAAGTGTTCCTTCTCACACAGCTGAAGTTTCCATTGAGAACATGGAATTAACCTTCCTGGAACTCCACATTTCCATATCCCATGCCTGGGGACCACAAAATAATTTCTGTCCCCATTTCAGAGTGCTCAGGTAATTAATTACTGACCACTGCCATTATTAAAGTAATAAAATTCTATTTTCTTAAGTGTGATTATGTGAACGTTTACTAGGATAATGCTGTTTAAAAATATAGTGTTTTAAAGGAATAACAACATTCTTCCAGACCAAAAAAAAAAAAATAAAATAGGAGTTGAAGTGTGATTTAAAAGCAAGGAGGAAATAAGAAATCCTACCTAGAACACTCAATTCCTTGCAATTCACACCCATAAAAATACAGGGTTGAACATTAAATTGTGATTTTAACTGTCCTGAGGGTAGATTCTCCTCTTGTGAACCTTCACAGAAGTCATGTCAGATGAATTAAAGTGTATTATTCCACAAATACAGCCACAATTTTTAAATTGAAAAGGGACAGAAAATATCTTTGTGGGGAGAAAATGATCCTTAAACAAAATAAACCAAAAAAAAATGGAAGGGTTTTTAACCAGGGTGATTTTCTTTTGCTTTAATTAGGCAGTAAGAATTGACATCACTTATGTTTGGTTTTATATCATCAAGAAAAATTACAATTTTTCCTCAAATTACAATTAATGAGGTGTAAATGGAATCCTGACTCATCCTAATTAAAGCAGAAAGATTGATCAAGTTGAACAATCCAAATCAGCATAATCTTCATATTATTCTTTAATTATATGGTTAAAAACCCAACAGCAATAGTGACCAATGGCTCAATGCAATTAAACCAAAAATTATTGCAAGTATAGTGAAAAGTGGGTAAAACTGCTTATGTTTTATAAGCTTCTTCAAGGATAAATTCATAATAATTCCAGATTTTAGTGTCTACTTCAAGCCAACCACCAGCACTGTCCCTTTGGCTGAAGTGCATTTAAAAAAAACCCAAATTATTAAGTGATAATGTAAAGCCACGTGGATAACAGACCACACACATTAGAATATCTTCACACACACACAGAGCAGGGGGGAAAAAGGTGTAAAATATTCAGAATTACCAGCACCACAGCGAGCTCCTACCACTGCTCCCAGCTAAAGTCATCTCCTCTGCCAAACACAAGGAAAAAGCCTAAAATAGTAAGGAAAATGACTGCATTGCCAGCCAGCACCAGGCCACAGGCTCCCCATTTGATCTGAAATGCAAGAAATGGAACAGTCAAAGCAGTTCTTGGAAAAGAATGCTCAGGGCAGTTATTTCTAGGCATTAGATTAGCTAAAATACTACCAAAAAAAATCAAAATACTACAGGAAGATGCTAAAAGCAGAACAGGCAAGCAATGAATAATTTAATTTATGTGACTAATTATTCAATTAGTATCACTAATAAACCTTCAGCCAAGCTACTGCTAGGATTTAGAAGAAAATGATGACTTGCCTTACAAATCATTAAAACACACCTAAATCAGAGAGAAATCTGGTGAAATTAGTGCTCTCCTTCCATTGCCATGCATGGAACAAAACCATAAGAGCTCCTTTTAAATAAGTAACAGGCATAGAAAACGTGATTTAAGAGTAAACAGGTTTGTTTTGTTTTTTAAATAAGCTGCACAAGTAATTTACTTAAATAAGCAACATTTTAAAATACATGACTGAGAGTTCCCTCTCGTGGTCACTGTGCTGCTGCCAGGCCACAACTCCAAAACAAAAATCTCAGGGGGATTTATTACAAATAAATTCAGAGGAAGTTCACCAAATTTAAAGGACTGAAAGTGAAGGGGAAAACCAACAGGACTCAGTAAAACATCACTGGGTGGTTGGGACATGGGACAAGGGGAATTCTTTGTCTCCCACACAAATGTGACCAGAATTTCCTCAGGCTTTGAGGGAACAAAGCTTGGGAAATGCTTTGAGAGCCACGAGGGCAGCTCTAGAAGCTTGGCCTTTGATCTTTTAACTCCTAACACTCCCCAGTCCCCGAGTTTGCAGCATCCTAAATGGAGAATTCAGACATTCCAAAAGAAAAATAAGGAAGCTGGAGCAAGAAGTGATGCAGAGTCATGAGACAGGGAGGCATGAGGTGGAGATATTATCTTGTGTTGGACCAGGGAAAAAAGGGGGGAAAAGGAGAAAAAAAAAACCAGCTAAAACCTTTTCAGTCATGTGAGCTCTCTTTCTTTCAGATTAAAAAGTCAAATTTCAGTGGGTTATTTCCACCTGCAGACAGTACAAGAATGAAATGAAAGCAGGATTGAAGATGACGTCCAGTAAGTGGTGCCTGAGAATAAAAATTAGCAGGGACTTACTGCTTCCACCCGTGCAAGGATGATTGGAAACCCAAAGGCAGAGACAACAATTCCTGTGGTGAAGAAATAGGCCAGCTCCCTGCAGGCACTGCTGGCTGCATCACTGTCATCACCCACTCTCTTGGCAATGAAGTGGGGAATGGGGCAGATGAAGTAAAATATCAACACAAACAGAGGCCAGTACACACTGAAGAGTGGGGAAAAAAAAGAAATGCAGCATCAGTTAAAAACTGGTATTTCAATCAGGAAGTTGGTGCAATACCCCTAATTCTGCTTTTGGGCTTCAGAAATGGATGGATCAGAAGATTCCACCCAAAATGGGGCGATTCCACCTCGTTCTCCCTGCACTGAGAGAGCAGCAGCCACCCTCTCACACGAGCAAGTGCTAATTTATTTTATTTTTTGCATTCGGTTTTGACTTATTTTGCTGATTCAGCTCTGACCACGGAGGAAGCAGGAAATGCACTGGAGCCGGTCTGGAGCAGCTTTCCCAAATTCCAGGGATAAAGCAGGCACACCCCCGCATCTCATCTGTGTGTCAGAGCTCTCAGGAACCTCCTCGGAGTTTTTAAAGTGTTACAGACACGGAATCACGGAATTCCAGAACAGTTTGGGCTAGAAGGGAAGCCAAAGCTCATCCAGCTCCAGCCCAGCCACGGGTGGGGACATCCCACATGGAAACTTGGAAGAGAATTATTAAAAAAAAAATAAAAAAAAAAAAAAAAAAAAAAAAAATTAAGGAAAATGTTTGTGCGAGATTAAAAACACCACTTCAGCGAGGTGACACCGCTTTTCCTGAGGCAGCACAGAGCTGCTTTCGCTCTATTTTATGTTAATGGAAATACAAATACCGCCTAAGGAAGTGATGGTTAATCACAACAAACTGCCACGTGCAAGCGGGAGGAGCCAAAGAGCTCCGCCAAATGACAGAAACGCCTCAATTAATGGATTTTCAACAAGAGAAACCTTGCGAAGGGCGCCGGCCCGCTCACCCGTAGTACTCCAGGGCGCAGCCCAGCATGAGGAACGTCAGCCCGATGGCTCCGCTGAAGGACAGGGCCACGAGAGCTGCAACAGCACAGGGCGGCCGGTGAGGCGGGGCCGGCTACCGCCTTCCCCCGGTGCCCGGGATCCCTCCCCGCCACTCCCGGCCGCCGTCCCCCGCGCTGAGGCGCTGCCCGGGCCGCGCTCCCTCACAGGCAGCCCCCGCTACCTTTCACGCCCGCCATGTCCGGGCTCCGTCGGTGCCGCGTGACTTCCGCCTTCTGGCCCCGCCCCTTTTCGTCGCGTCACGTGACCGAGCCTTTAAAAGGAAGGGCGGGGGGGGGGCGGGAGCGGTTTTTCCCCTGAGGGGACGGCCCAAGGGTGGGGTTTAACGCGCGTGAATCACCGATAAACGGGTTTATTTTCGTGTGTAACCCGCGTACGAGTGTACCGAATATACATAGTAAATTCACATCTGGGCGTGAGAAAACGTGTATTGGATTTGGATCCAAAAACGCGGCTTTAAGGCGCTGCTGTTTTGTGGGTACTCCTGAAAACTACTGTTTTCACCCCAAAAAATGGAGCGGGGCCCCACTTAGCGAGAGCAGGGTCACCTTGGGACCTGCATCATCCACCCTTCTGCTAAGCCACACTAAAAAAAGGTACAGCGTTTGTGGTTTTTGAAGCCGTGTTTTTCAAACCTTGAATTTTTGAAGTGACACTTCGGAGTTCCCAGAGAAGCCACAATGGCCTTTTTACCCCAGAACAGCCTTATTAATTCAGCGATGGCTTTTTTTTGCCCCAAGAACGCTCTTTTTGTCCCAAGAAGAACCTTTTTTGCCCCAAAACCCAACCTTTTTGATGTAATACCAGCATTTTTATCCTTCTACAGGGAGATTTTGCATGAGCTTTTCTTCAGACACCTCCCTCCTCAGCTCTTCTCTTAATACATTCCCTGATCCAATTTTTCTCCATCTTCCAATATCTAAAATTATTTTGAACCACAGGGTTTATTAAAACAGGCTTAATCCACTAAATGCTTTAAATTTTTTCTTTTAAAAATTTGGGTTTGCTGGCTGTGGGTCTCTGAAGGCAGTAGCCTAAGAACAGCAATGCCAAGTTTTAATAATTCCCAAATAATTTGGGATTAGCACCTGGAATGCCAACCTGTGGATAATGACAAAACTGACCCACCCCTCACACAAGATGTAGGACTTGAACCTCGTGGTCACAAGTACAAAAGATACCTGAATATGTTAATTTGAGCTTTTTAATGTATATACAAATGTTTTAGACCAGTCACAATTTCATCGAGTATATACCGTATTTACAAAAATTACAATAATTTAGTCAAACAGTAAACCTGGACATCGACAACCTCTGTCACTACCAGATATGACAAGAATTATTATTTTTTTTTTAGTTAACTATTTTGATATACATACATCCTAATACTTTCATGCATCCATAAAAACATTAGGGATGGAAGTAATCAAAGCTTAAGTGGGGTAGAGGGGTTTGGGGTTTTTTTTTTGGTAAAGTTTAATGATGGATTTGTATTTTGTGATTGGATGTGTATCCAGAGTTATGTGCTGTGACAGACTCGATACAAAGCTAATGAGGTTTTCATCATTTAAAAAAAGCACGTTATAGTAATGAGATCCTTTTTATTATATAGGCATAGGTCACAATATCTACAAATGTGAATGAGAAACAATAAACCAACAAATCACAGGAACATGATTCACATTCCAGTTATCTCTTTAAATAAGACAAGCACATACTGGATCAAAACATTAATAAATAACATCCAGTTTGTTACTATTATCTTAAGGTCTTGTATATAAAAGGAGACCTATGTGTTGGTTTCACATTTTCAGTTAATGGCAGTAAATAATGGACCAGAACAACAAAAGGATGTTTTATACAGAAAGCCGTGTACTTGGACACACTGTCTTTGCAGTAATAGCTTTGCCACTTGAAAATGCAAGTGCAACAAGTAGTGGATTGTCTTGAAAAACCACCAGCCTTAAAGACTCACATCCGATGGCATCCTGTTCCTGAGGCAGTGAATACACATTATTATTTCCTGCCCTTCTTCTGAGTATCCCTCAAATACAGATAGGTGTTGATAAATGAACTGCTACCTTTAGTTACTCTACAAAAGGATGCCAGAATTTGGGGTGAAGTTTGAATTTCAATTGGCTTTTGAACTAGGAAAGCTGTTTTTGGCTTCAGCAACAGAGAGATTTCCTTGTGATGTTATTGCTTTGGTCCAATATAAACTTTAAAGATAATCAATTTGCACTGGAGCGACCTCAGAAATCAGACCTGGTCTGTGGATGTCTGTGTGACAGCTCGTGCACCATGATCTGAAAAATGAAGTTGCAACAGGTTTCAGCCTGCCAAGAGCCTTGGCCAAGTGCTCTGGAGCTGATAAAGGCATAAAGGTGATACAAGTGGGCTGGAAAAAGTTCTGAATCCTCAGGAGGGGAAGCGTTACCTAGAAACTGGGAAGTTTCTAAACCTTTCCAGCAGAAATTTTAAGTTGTTGGCATTTCTTTGATGGTTTCAAGCTGCTGATAACCACGGGAAATGCAGCACGTGCTCATTCCTCACCTGGACAAGGTGAACTCACCCTTCCTCCAAAACTGCTGCTTAACAAACCAACAAGGGGCTGTTGGATCAGAGCACGTTCTGAGGAATTCTGCCTGCACGTTTCACTGCAGGACTGCGAGCTGAAGCACAGCATTAATGCAAAAAGCAGCAGGCAGCTGCAACAGCGACCCAACCCAGGATTCAGCTTTGGCTCTATTCAGCCTGACTACACTAGATGAGCAATTAAGCAGCAAATGGTGAATGTTAGGAGTGTGCCTAAACCACAGCTGAGCACTTCAATTGGATAATTCCATCCAAACCCAGAGGGGAAAAAAAATGTACACCGAAGTTTGGGCTTCACCAGCAGCTGTTGAACTCAACTGAAGCATTGCCATATCACACCTCAAAAAAAAAAAAAAAAAAAAAAGGAAATTCACCAGCTATGTTTTGTTGGAGACAGACCAATTCCAGCTTTTCCCAGTATGTGTTCTCTCTTGTCCCACTGGAATCCAAAATAAAATAGAAAAGTTACCAGAAGCTGTAACCCTGTGGCTCTGGTAAGGTGAGCCTGGTGGCCAGAGTTCCTCTGAGCTCAGAATTCTGGAGACAAGTGTTAGCAAACCTTTCTCGTGTTCTTCACAATAAGTATTAGGCTCTTAGTTTTCTGAAACTTCTGAATTTCGAGCCAGAGTTTGGTTGATCTGTGACATTTGTGACAAGAGACTATACAAGCACTAGCAGGGGTCTGGAGTGGAGGCTGAGAAAGTACCTAATACAAGGGTTTTTGTCCTTGGTTTTCAAATTCTGACCAGGCATCGTTTAGCTCCATAAATATCATCTTTGCATATTGTTCATATGGCTGCCCAGTAGCCTGAAATAAAAACAGAGAGAAAAGAGGGGTATCAGAGCTCCTAAAACCAGCCCCAAGAGCTGGCACGCGAGCAGATTCCCAAGCAGTTCCATGAATTTTCACTTTTTCCTTGACAAAAATAAGCTACTCTGGAGGGCTGCTTTCCTTAAGAATTTCTTGGCTTTGCTGCTCCTCAGAGCTGACAACCCCCAGAGTGGGATAAATCACTGTCCCATGGGCACATTGAATGCAACCTTCTAAATAATAAATATAACCTTGGCAGTGGGAGAGGAATTTCACCTGCACAGAAGGGGAAGAGCTGCCACCTGACACAGTTCCTGGATGAAATCAGAATCCCTGCAAACCTCCTGCAGCCCACGTCCTCCCAAGCCCAGAGACTTCAGCACCTCCATTCCTTGCCAAGTGGAAGATTCCTCGTGCCCATGGGGTGTCCCAGATGGAGCTGTTGCTCCCTGGTCAGCGAGAGGCACCAGCCAGAGCACAAGCCATGATGGTTCCATTGCAGAGGATTGATTTGGATCTCCTTTAGCAGCAACTGTTGTCCAGCAGCAGCACGGCTGAGAGTCAAAGGGAGGGTGACAAAAGCTCTGAATTTCTGCTGCTTGAAGCAGCAGGTTCCAGGCACAGTCTTGGGGCTGGGAGTGGTTTCACAGAACCCCTGACTGGTTTGGGTTAGGGGGGACCCCAAAGACTACATGATCCCATAGGCAGGGACACCTTCCACTATCCCAGATTGTTCCAACCTGGCCTGAACATTTCCAGGGATGAGTTTAGACTTCTCAACGTTCAAAAAAACCAGCAAAAATCTTCAGCTCCCACTTTCCACAGAGCTGATTACAGCAATAAATCCAGTGATCCCATTGAACACTTCATAATCCCACAGACCTGACTGCAGCAATAAATCCAGCGATCCCATTGAACACTTTATAATCCCACAGACCTGACTGCAGCAATAAATCCAGCGATCCCATTGAACACTTTATAATCCCACAGACCTGACTGCAGCAATAAATCCAGCGATCCCATTGAACACTTTATAATCCCACAGACCTGACTGCAGCAATAAATCCAGCGATCCCATTGAACACTTTATAATCCCACAGACCTGACTGCAGCAATAAATCCAGTGATCCCATTGAACACTTTATAATCCCACAGACCTGACTGCAGCAATAAATCCAGCGATCCCATTGAACACTTTATAATCCCACAGACCTGACTGCAGCAATAAATCCAGTGATCCCATTGAACACTTCATAATCCCACAGACCTGACTGCAGCAATAAATCCAGCGATCCCATTGAACACTTTATAATCCCACAGACCTGACTGCAGCAATAAATCCAGCGATCCCATTGAACACTTTATAATCCCCCCGAGGTGGGGGCAGCCCAGCCTTACCTTGTCGGGGTGGACGACGAGCACAGCCCTCCTGTACACCTTCTTCACCTGCTCTGGAGTCACCAGGTCTGCCATACTCACAGGCTTCCACTTGGTCTCCCCTGCCCACAGCACCGTGTGCATGGTGGACAGCAGTGCCCTGATGTTCCTCTCCTTCCCTTCAATCCACTCCAGGACCTACAGAAAGGAGGGTAAGTCTCCAGTTATGCCTCACAAAGTTTCTTCGTTTGAATAGCTGTGACCCCCAAGGAGAATCTTAAATTTCTTTCCATGCTTTAGAAAACCTTTGTCTACTTGTAATTAATTTTTATATCACTGCTTGGAAGTTAAGACTTTGAGCAACATCCCTGCTAAAAACATTGGCTTAGTAATGCTTGATGGAATAATCAAAAGACAAATTAAGTGTTTAACTGTCTGCTTCTGTAGCAAGGTTAATTGCACACCTAAACTAAGCTCAGCTAAGCTAAAATATAAATGTGAAAACCAAAGCATAAATAGATTTTACAATTCCAGGCTGAGCTGTCCCAGTGAAATAAAAATGCATCAGAGCAAAGTGAATTATATTGGGAAGGCCAAATCAGCTGGGAGCTTCAGTGACTCGACAGCTTTTGTGGGGATAAAAATGGGAGCTGGGAAAACTCCTGCCCACTCCATGGCCTGACCTCTGTCCAGCTCTTGTGGCTGATGGTGGTGTTCAGCGTGGTTGCTGTCACTTCCCAAAGGTTAAAACCTTTCCACAAGGCTAAAACCAGGAAATTTTGAGAGCAACAATCTGTTTTCTAGAACTTGGCTTTTGCTGCAGCTTCTCCTCTGAGTTCTCTCTCCTTCTGCAATTCCATTTTGTGGTCTCGTATATCACATACAGAGCAGGACAGGCTGAATTCCCTTCCCTTTCATAGGAGATCTGCAGTTTGGCAATTTATTGAGGAGAGATGAGAGAATTCCAAAGCGGGCGGGATTAACGAGGCAGAGGATTAGTTCAATTAGCTGTGCCTGCTAATCAGGGCTGGAGTGCTGTGGAAGAGCAGCAGCCCAGACAGTGACACTGAGCAAGCCATTGTTGATGTGGCCTGGCTGAGGACAGAAATGTCACCTTGGAGTTTTAAATCTGTTTGTTGAGGGCATTCAATGACTGGGAAAATATCACCAAGAATTTTGCTTACTTTTAGTTTTTCAGGGTCCATCTCCTTTGCCATTTCTTCTTTTCTCATCTCAGCTATTGTTTTGGGGCCCTTCTTGTCCTTGTGAGCATTAAAACCTTGGCCAGATAATAAATCTTCGAAATCTGCAGACACTTTTGGCTTGGAATCTTGAAAACCAAAAAGATTTGAAATTATTATCATAGCAAGGGTGCATTCAACACTGGATTTCTAAGGTACATCCTATGGTTAATCACATCAGCAGTCTCCCAGCGCTAAGGAACCTGAAGGTTCTCATGAAAATGTTACTTAAGGTTACTTTTAAGTTGTTATTATTATAGAACACCAGAACGATTTGTGTTGGAAGGTTTATCCAGTTCCAGCCCCCTGCCACGGGCAAGGACACATCCCACTATCCCAGGATGCTCCAAGCCCCGTCCTGCCTGGCCTTGGACGCTTCCAGGATTATTTTGGAAGCTCACTCGGAATACAGAACTTCCTAAATAGCACAGTTTAACGTCTAGAACAGGATAAAGCACCAAATAATCGTCACGACTGACTTCTTTAGCCCTACCCTACAAACCAAAGACATCCAAAGGGCCCCCCACCCTTTTCCTGCCGAAGCCCGAGGCTCTTACCAACACTCGCGGCTCCTTTGCCCCGCTCCGCCTGCGCCCCCTGCGAGAAGCTCACGTTGTAGTTGGGTTTGTTCTGGGGGGAGGCGTGGGGCACGCCGGGCTGCCCTTTGGGCTGCGTCCCCTGCCAGCCGTAGCCCGTGCCCTGCTGCCACCCGCTGCCACCGGCCATGGGCTGCTGCGGCTTCTGCGGGGACGGGGGGAACGGGGGGCCCATGCCCGTCGGTGTGGTGGGCTTGCTGGCGAACGAGGGGCCACCTATGGAGACAGCCACGGGAGGGAGTCAGCGCGGGGATTGACACAGGGAATTCATCCCACCGAAGCACGTTTTAAAACCTTTTATTCCATTTTCATTCCAGTCTCGTATGAATGGTGAGACAATACAGATGTTGTAATTCGCTCCATTACAGTCACCCCTCGTGAGTTCTATTGCAATACATTTTTCATTGTTCTATTTCTCCAAAGTATCTAGTCTTATTTACAAGGCCATGCTTTAAAAGTTTTTTTTCTAACACCATTTCTCTCTCAACAATAGCTATCCTATTCCATAGCATTTCTAAATCAGTGTTTATCTCCAAGTTTACATAGAAATACATACTGTCTTCTGTCAAGCCCTGAAAACTCTCTACAAATCCATTTCCCAGGATTCCTTTTTCAGCTCTGCCACACATTTTTTTGCAGCATGGCTTTTGCCCCGAGGTTTCTCTGTGAGCTGTTTATAGGACAGCACCTGGCTTTGAGGGTTTGAGGAACTGGAAATTCCTTGGAAAGCTGGATGTAGCTAACAAGGGGCCACAGCTCTGTGTGGATGCTGGATGATTAAAGCCGGGAGGGACCTTAAAGCTCATCCAGTGCCATTCCACTTCCCACTAGCCCAGGTTGCTCAGATCCCCATCCAGCCTGGCCTTGAGCATTCCAGGGATGAGGAAGCTCTCTGGGCAGCCCGTGCCAGTGCCAGCACCCAGCTGGTGTTGTTAAAATCGTGTCTCCTCATGCTGTTCTGATTAAAACCATCCACAGAGATGTGTCCCAGCACCTCACTGCTTTAGGGGATGCTCCTCTGGCTCTGGTTGTGTTTGTGGGAGGTACCAGTGTCAATGTTTTATTATTTCTCACTCTCAGCTCCCATCTTGGAAATGTGTCATGGAAACTGGATGAAGTGCTTTCAATTTAGTCACGACCAACAAAAATATGCTTAAATGTCCTGGGGATACCAAGCCATTTGTTTTTAAACTCCACCACTCTCCTACAGGGTGCGTATTTCAGAAGGACCTCGGTGGCTCTGGCCTTGGGCTTGGCAGCCTTTTTATTTTGCTCCTGCAGAGCAGCCTGAAATCCAGCAGAGGGAACTGGGAAACCTAATTCCAGACCCATGCTGGGACTGACGCAAAGGGGAAAACAAACATCACACCAAACCACAAGGGCTCTCAAAGAGCTGAGGGCAGCAACAAAGGCAAGAAAAATCTATTTATCACACTCAGATAATGCTGGGCTTTAGGGAAAGCTTCAACAATTTCTCAAACTGCCTTTTAAACTTTGGAATTGAGGGTTTGCTGATTGTTTTATGACATAAACAAGGGGGAAAGGCTTTTCTGAAGCAGTCAAGCTTTGTAGCCTTGCAAAACCCCACCTTTAGATAATACTAAAAATTAGAGGCAGAGCAATTCCACAGCTTTTCTCACAAAGCAGAAAAATGAGTCAAGTCTAGAAGGAAGCAATTCCTTAAGAACCCCAACAGCTTTGCAGAGCCAAATTCTCCTCCCAGGCCTGTAGCAGCACTTGAACACAGAGCATCCTCAGCCAGAGCGTGTTTGGACTTTTCAGAGGTTGTGCTTTGCAATCCATGGAACCTGCTGAGCTCCCTGCACGTTGCCAGCACGTTTTTAGGCTGGGGATCAGGAAAAGCATGGATTTGTGAGAGTTTCCAGAGAATCAGGCAGAAGGGAAAGCCTGGCAGCAGCACTGGCATGCAGGTGGGTTTAGAGGCCCCACACATACCAGGCTGCTCAGCCTAATTCTCTGAAAGAATGCTGGTAATTGATTATTTTCCTTTTTTTAAATAAGGGTTACAAACCTGCTAAACTCGCTCCAAGACTTCCCAGATCAGCAAATGGATCCAGTGTTTGGGGTTTAGCCTGATGAGTGGGAGTGCTGTGGAGGGATCCTGTAGGACTGGTGGCAGCAGACTTACTTCCCATTCCTAGACCACCTTAAAAAGAAAAAAAAAATAAATAAAAATATGTATATTTAAGAAAAAAAGAACATTTTTCTTCCTGTTTGATCTGAGTGCTCTTCCCCAGTGCTCAGCACATATAAGAAGACTGCTATTAAAATTGAGTGTACCACTGTCAGGTTCCTGAGCAGCCTCAGACTTGTGGCACTCCCACTCCCAATTAGCAACAGCAACAGGAGTGTTCCCAGACTGTCTGCACTGCCAGAGGAATTGTGACACATGGATATATTTTAAGAACTATAAGCCTTCAGGAAACAACTTTGGGAGGCCATACACACTCTCCCAAGATTAGAAAGAGTCGTGCAATCATTCGGTGGCATCCTGGGAATGCACAGCACTTCCCAGGTTTTTCCCAGGGCTTTACATGGAATTAAACAACCTCTGGAACCCTCACCTCATCTGTCCTGCTCTGGGCTCTTAAGGAGACAAACCCATATTTTTTATTTATTTTAACATGGAAATCTTTAGAGGGAAGCTATTCTTTGCAGTCACTGGCAGCATTTTCCCTCTGCCTCTCCTCTCTCAGAGTTCCTTAAGGTTTGGGGTTGGGTTTTTTTTATTGTTTTTTTTTTTTTTTTTTTTGCTAACCACCCTGAATTTTATGACACATACCTGCTTTGTTGGGCCAGTCCCAACCACTGGAAACATCGGGTTGGATGGAAACAGTTGGAGTGCTTGAAGCTGAAGAGAATGATTGGTATCAGTATCTCAAAGCAGCCCAGCAAAACCAGCATAGCCCAGTGCCCACCAGGAGCCACTGGGACTCTACAAAGTCTAAGAACCTCACATGGGAGGTGGCCCTGCCCATGGCAGGGGGCTGGAACTCGATGATCTATAAGATCCCTTCCAACTTTCCAGGGAGATCCTCCCAAGGAGCACGTGTTAGATGATGAGGCACAAACAACTCCATGACTGAATGTGCTTAATGTTTAATGTTACACGTTAAAATTTGGGCTGAGAAGGAGGAATTGAGGGAACTTTTAAACAAATAGAAGAGAATTCCTTCTCTTCAGTCAAATTCACCTGTGAATTTGGTTAGGAATAGTACTGGAGCTAAAGAAAGTTGGTGCCTGCAACTGAAATCACTAAAGGATGTGTGTTTTCTCTAAATATGGCTGTGTTTAGTGCAATTAATGGTAGTTTGGTTCAAAGCAGACCTCATAACCACAGGAATATGTGGGCAGACATTCTTCATGGCCTCTTTTTTATTTATATAACTAGCCTATTAATTAAGTCTAAGACCTGAGCAAAACTCAGCTCATCCTACCACACTTCAGATGCTGAATATACTTCAAGTCCAGAGAGAAAAAGCTCTTTCCTTTTTCGTGGGGATTCTGTGGTTTAGAGTCATTTTATATGAAGCATCAGTTTGTGCTTAATGGTTCCATTTCTATTTCAAAGCAACATTTCACATTTATTTAAACACCCTGGAAGAGCCTCCCCTTTCTTACCCATGTGAAAGGGATCATTGTGCACAGTTGGTGAAGGGCTTCTTGTGGCTTGAAGGAAAGGATCCCCTGGGCCAGCTGATGAGCCAAGGAAGGAGCCCAGGAGGTCTGGACCAGTTTGCTTGGGGCTACTTCCAAATGGATCAAAGGCAGTGGCTGTGAAAATATATTTGAGAGAACAAAATCGTTCACTTGCACCAGGAATGTGCTTGAGGGGAAGGGAATGCTGTGGGGAGAGGAAAGCTGGGAGCAGATAGGAGACAGCCTGAGACTGTGGGGGAGCAACTGGAGTGCATCAATATCCCAAATTCTGAGTACCTAAAGAGCCCCAAAACTTGGTCATGGCAACAAACCGACCCCATTTCTCTTTTCCTGAGAGAGGCTGGATTTAGAGCCAGGCAAAGTGAGTATTCAGGCACTTGAGATAGAGTTTTAACTGCCAGTAGAGGGTGGAAGACAGTCTGGAGCTTGGAGTTACTGCCCTGGTGCAATTCCTGCCATTCCTGCTTCCTCTCAAGATGATTTCAGGCTGGCAAAGGTTATCCATGTTGGGGATAAAAGGACTTTTAGAAACTGCTTTAGAAAATAATGGATATCTTTGTTATGATATCACTTGTTACAAAAATCCGGTTCTTCTCAACCTCCATTTTTGATCATTTTGTTCAGTCTTCTCTCTTTCATGTAAAACCCCAACAAACTCAGCCAAAAGAAACTCCTGTGAAGTCACTCAGATTGTTGTCAACAAATGTGAGGCTAAAAGCATCCTGGAAGGTGCAATCCCCAGAAGCTCAGCACTGTGGAAATGATGCTTCTCACTACTTATGTTACTCACTCACTACTCGTCACTCATTTCCCAAGCTCTCATCCTTGTTTTCCTGGCTTGGGACAATTGAGCTCTGTGATTCTGGCTCTGCAGAGCTCATAAATCCCTAAATCTTTTCCTGATCTGTTGCTGCACCTCTTGTGTGATGTGTCTCCCCTGGGTGAGAGCTCTCAGACTGAGCCTACAACAGCCACAGCAACAGAAACCTTTTCCAGGCACAAGTGACCAATTTCTTCCACTAAAACTTGCATTCTTCTCTTTTCTCTTTGCACTTGCTCTGCTTTATCTTTCAAAAGATCCCTGTCCCAAATATCTACCCAACCACTCCTGCAACCTGGTCTTGGAAGAATCAGAAATTCTCTATTTCCTAGTCCAAGATCACTCTCACAGCTCCAAACCCCCTAAGTTAAAACAGAAATTCAACTCATAGTTCTGTCGGTCTACCTCAACCCCCAGAGGATTTTTTTTTAAACTCATGTGCACAACCGGACACATAACGAGAGCAAACCCGAGGATCTCCAGTGGTTGTTGGTGTGAGGAGCCTCCAGCAGGGACTGTTTTGGTGAGGATGCACCAGCTCGGAGCAGAGGAGCTGGTTGTCCTCTTGGGATCCCCCACACCAAAGGGGTGTAGCCAAGAGCAGATCCCCCAGAGAGATCCTCCAAACCCAAATCCCCCCTCTCGACAAAGCCACCATTACCTTCTCCTACCCTCGGTGACGGCGACGGCGACGCCGAAGCCGCCGAGCGCCGCGGGGTCGAGTGCACGGATCCAGGTCCCCCCACGTGGAAAACCTCCTCAGCAGCAGCTGCACCGGGGCTCTGGGAGACCCCAAACAAATCATTCAGCAGGTCAGAGTTAGAGGGGGCAGCGCTGGGCTGTGAGGGAAAGCTCTTGCTCATGGGGCTGCCATCCAGGCCCAGCAGGTCCACGTCTTCAGGGGGAGGTGCTGCTGGAGGCTCTTGCTGCTTTTTGCTGTGTTTGGGTGTCCCGTGGGGCTTGTCACCGCTGGCATTACTGTGCTGACTGGAAAGGGACAAGAGTTCGTCATCTGACTGTTCGCTTTCCTCATGCACCAACGCTGCTCGATCCTCTGAGGTGGGGTGAGAGCTACTTTTGTCAGATTTCTGATCTAAATGATGATTGAAAATAAAATTAGGCAGCTGTTAGTTCGGTCATCGCAAAGGTCCCGTGAAAATCAGCTTAAAAGCAGAACAGAAAGCTGAGAATAGCACAGCAGCATGTGGATAAAATGATTTTGCTTTTTAAAATAAAAGCTGGCAAATTTCTTCCCCAAAAGGGTTTTGCAGCCCTGGCACAGCTGGGGTCCCCATCCATGGAGGATGTGGCACCTGGGGACATGGTCAGTGGTGGCCTTGGCAGTGCTGGGGAATGGTTGGACTTGATGACCTTAAAGATCTTTTCCAACCTAAATGATTCCGTGATTCCCTTGCCAAAACCTAAATTCTCTCATCAAGGCTTATTTATTTCAAGCTGTAGCACAGAGGAGGCCTCGGGTGAAGGTTCACCCTAGAAATGTGTCAATAATGGTCCCACAGAGCACAGTTTGAGGAGGATGTTGTAGGAAAGGAATTCCCACTGCATTTCAACATCAGGGTGTGATCAGCTCTAATGGCAAAGCCGTGCTGCAGTGGGATCCTTCAGCACCACTCCGTGCTCCAGGCAGGGGAACAGGAATTGTTTGTGTTCTTTGGAGCAGATTTGACTCTGGAGACCAAACCTTGCCTACCTTGCCAGCTGAGAGAGGAGAAGAATGCGCTCTGCCCAACGTTCCTGATGTTATCCTGGGGGGAATCCGTGGCACCTCTCCCTGCAGCACAGAGCACCAGAGAGGGGGAATCAAACAAAACCCAGCTCAGCATGAAGAAATCATGGAAAGGGAATAAATCAATGCAGCCCTTACCTGCCAAAGCAAGAGTGTCCTGGTGCTCCTGGTGGGAGGAGAAGAGAATGGAGGGATTGATGTCTTTTGTGGTGAAGTTCTCCCATGGGGGAGTCAATTCAGTTTGTCTGTCTGCAGACTGTATTTCTATGTCCAGTATAACATGAAAGAGCTGAGGATATTTGTCTGGAGAGTCACAGGCATCCAGCTCAGGCCTAAAGGGGACAAGAGTGGTCCAGTTGAAAAGGGAAGAATATTTCTGGAAAGCTATAAAAAATAGCTTTCAGTATATTCAGGCTTTTCATATTTCATCTGTGGCTGTTCTCCCTCAGCCTTCACCAGGCTTTTATGCATCAGGTTTGATTAATGTTCAGCATCAAACACTCACTTGGTGAATTTGAGAGTGGTTGTTCCCAGGCCTATGAATCCAGTATGAAACTGAATTTGGAATATTTGTGTGTTGGTCATCTGAAAGGAAACAAAAAAAAAAAGAAGAGAGAACCAGACTGAACAAGGGCTTAAATACAGGAGTTAGTTAAGTCTACCTTAATCTTATAGCTGCTGCATAACTGAATTTATTCTGCTTGTTCTGCAGGCAATAAATCCTTCTCAATATTCCCAAATAGTCCCAATATTTCCATCTGCCTTCAACCCTGCTGCTGCAGCCTCTGTACAGCAGAAAACCTTCAGGAATAGGCTGCTCTCCCTGCTTCTCTTTATTTCTGGGATCTACTTATCAGTTTTGCAATTAAATGAAACTCTTCCCACTCAATACATTGGAGCAACAGGTTTGTGTCCCCAAAAATTATAAAACCATTTCACTTGGAGTAGAGGCCTCAGGGAAGTGTCATCTACATATCAAAGAACACAAATAATGAGTGGAGAGGAGCAAAATATTCACTGCCCACTCTGCAACGTGAATATTCCAGTTTCAAATAGATCCTCAAGGAAATGATGGGAATTCCCTGTTTAGGCAGCTCTTTGTTCCCCACATGCCTCCAAAGTGAAACCAGCTCCTACTTTGGCTTGGAGGCGTCCCCCGATGGTCGATCTCATGTGGTAGACAGAGACAACAACATCTCCATGGACAGTGGCTCCCAGGGGGATCAGGACCTTCCCTTCCTGCACACGGTATTCTCTTGGAGGGGAAGAGGAGGAAAGCCAGGGTTAAGCTCCCTTCTGCCACATCAAAGCTCTCACCTCCTTCAGGCCAAGCAAGGAAAAGCATTCAGTACTGTGCTTGGTTAAAATAAAAATATTCCACAGGGGGAACCAACAGAGCACTGGATCATCTCTAGGAAGGTATCCTGCTTCCTGCCAGCCTCAGATCCTGGTGTCTGTGCACTTATCCCATTCCTGAAACCTCACATCCTGGGTCCCATTCCTGAAAACCTCAGATCCTGATGTCTGTGCAGTTATCCCATTCCTGAAAACCTCAGATCCAGATGTCTGTGCACTTATCCCATTCCTGACCTCAGACCCTGATGTCTGTGCAGTTATCCCACTCCTGAAAACCTCAGACCTTGATGTCTGTGCACTTATCCCACTCCTGAAAACTTCACATCCTGGGTCCCATTCGTGAAAACCTCAGACCCTGATGTCTGTGCAGTTATCCCATTCCTGCCAGCCTCACATCCTGGTGTCTGTGCACTTATCCCATTCCTGAAAACCTCAGATCCTGGTGTCTGTGCACTTATCCCATTCCTGAAAACCTCAGATCCTGGTGTCTGTGCAGTTATCCCATTCCTGCCAGCCTCACATCCTGGTGTCTGTACACTTATCCCATTCCTGAAAACCTCAGATCCTGGTGTCTGTGCAGTTATCCCATTCCTGCCAGCCTCACATCCTGGTGTCTGTGCACTTATCCCATTCCTGAAAACCTCAGATCCTGGTGTCTGTGCACTTATCCCATTCCTGCCAGCCTCACATCCTGGTGTCTGTGCAGTTATCCCATTCCTGAAAACCTCACATCCTGGGTCCCATTCCTGAAAACCTCAGATCCTGGTGTCTGTGCAGTTATCCCATTCCTGCCAGCCTCACATCCTGGTGTCTGTGCACTTATCCCATTCCTGAAAACCTCAGATCCTGGTGTCTGTGCACTTATCCCATTCCTGCCAGCCTCACATCCTGGTGTCTGTGCACTTATCCCATTCCTGCCAGCCTCACATCCTGGTGTCTGTGCAGTTATCCCATTCCTGAAAACCTCACATCCTGGGTCCCATTCCTGAAAACCTCAGATCCTGGTGTCTGTGCACTTATCCCATTCCTGCCAGCCTCACATCCTGGTGTCTGTGCACTTATCCCACTCCTGAAAACCTCAAACTCCCTCTGGTTATTTATTTCCACCCCAGGCACTAACTCTCAGTGAATATCTTCGTTTATCAGCATCCAGGCAGTGCCTGCAGCTCAGGCATTGCACAGCAAAGTGCAAGTGGCTGCCTCCATCTCCCGAGGAAGGCAGGGGCTGCCAGGAACTCACTTCATCCTCTCGTACTCCTGGGAGGTGCTGAGGATCCGGGTCTCCCCGCTGAGGATGTCGCAGAAGGGCCGGCAGCCGTTGCGCTGCTTGTTGAAGCAGGGCACGGGGCTGAGGGTGACTGACTTGATCGTGAGTGGTTTGCAGTGGGGGATGACAGGTTTGTCTGCTATTAGGTCACAGATGTATCCTATGTACCTGCAGGCAGAGAAAACCAAGGCTGGAATCTCCATTTCTTTCAGTTCATACTTAAAATCTGCCTGGAAATGCAGTGGTGGTGCTGTTCTTTGAGAGGCCCAGGACTGGAGTTTCCATGTGCTCCAACATCCCTGCAGTTGGCACAGAAATTCACTTCCAGCTCTGGTTCTGGGAGGATGCAGCTGGCACAGGAGAGGGATTCACCAAGGCCCTGTTAACCACAGGTTCAGCAGGGCATGCTTGGGTAGGGAGGACCTTGATCAGTCATCCGATCCCAGCCTCTGCGGTGAGCAGAGACATCTCAAATAATGCAATAATTCAGGTTGGAAGGACCTTTAGCAATTATCTAATCCCAGCCTCCGCAGTGAGCAGACATCTCAAAAAATGGAATAATTCAGGCTGGAAGATGTGCTCAGAGCAGGAGCAGCTCCACAGCTCTGTCAGAACTTGATTTTGTGCTGGGGGTGATATCCCACCGAGGATCTCCAAGGGAGGAAATCCCACAGCTGCTCTGGGGAAGCTCTCCCAGCACCCCATCCCCACTCATTTGTGAGGAACACTGTGGGTGTGGACACCTGGCTGAGCCAAAGCACACCTGACAGGTCTTTGGGCAGCTTGGAGCACCAGGAGCGGAGCTCCCAGTGCTGAGGCAGGATACTGTACCTCCTGTGAGATGGCCACAGTACAATTCCAGGTCTCTTTGTGTTCAGCAGCTGCACGGCAGGGCCAGGATGAGAGAAGAGGTGACAGAAGCAGAACATTGCACTGACCAGAACTGCTGAGGCTGCACGGCCGTCCTGGCAATGAAAGGGGCACAGAGGAAAAGTGTGAGTGTCACAAAGATCCTTTAAATTTCAACTCTCCACTCCTCTTGAAATCACAAAATATGATTTATCCAGAAAGACTAGGGTTGAGATCACAAAATAATGAGGAATTTTGAGTTCTGTGTCATTTGTTCAACACTCAGTACTTCAGTGAACAATCAAAGCAAAGATAAAACCCAGGGAGCAGCCAAAGCTGAGGGTGGCTTACACTTTTTGGAAAGCCCACAAGAACATTTTGGCTGCAAATGTTGGTGTTTTGTGGCTGCTCCCCAGCTGTAATTTTATAATTATTTCAAATATAGGCCTGGAAGGGACCACAAGGGTCAGAGTGAACCCATCCTACAGCTGCAGGCAGAAACTTATTTTTATTATTATTATTATAGAAATTTATCTTGAAAAAGGATAAACAAAAAATCCAGCCCCAGTCTCCCTCACCCAAACACCTCCACAGCTCTGAGCTTACAGATTGCTCCTGATGAGCTTTTCTTAAGGTGATTATGGGGCAAAGTTTGCTGAGTCACATTGATAGATCAATGATACAGAAAGAGCAGGAGAAAATCAATGTATTCCCAGTGCCCTGTGTTCCTGATATACACCTCCCACTATCCCAGGTTGCTCCAAACCCCTTTGAACACTTCCAGGGATGGGGAATCCACAGCTCCTCAAGGCCTCACCACTCTTGCTCCTTGCAATTGGTTTTTTTCAGGCACCTTTTAGGCATTCCAGCCATTTTCTGTAGGATTTTCTGTACTGGAGCTGATGCAGACCCCAAGAACCTGCTGACATGAACAGGCTGTTTGCTTTTTTTTCAAGTTTAGTCCCTGCCAGTTGTTTCTGACAAAATCTCTCAGGTTCATCTAAACTAAGTGGGTTTCTGAATCCTTGTTAGAAAGTGTTGGAAAGGACTCCCTGTCCTTCATCACATTATCTTGATATCCACTGCTCAAAGGACAGGAAAGGAATTGGATTTTTGAGTTGGATTTCCAGGAGTGGAGGCATCAAGTGCATCCTTCTCTCTATTTGAAGGGAATTTACATCCCAGAGCCTCTGGCTGTGCTGTGCAAGGCAGAAATGCCAGTCTCACAGGGGAGCTCTGTGCAATTTGGGATCAGCCATTCCCTCCATTCCTCCCAGGTTCTGCTGATCAGGGCTGACAGCCTCCTGGTTTAATTTAGGCTCCAGCAGCAAAGCAGAACTCTGCTTTTGGGCACTGCTGTCAACGTGAAAGGTTGGATGGAGTGAATGAGGAGTGATCCAGGATCACAGCACCCTCACGCAGCCCAGCATTGCTGAATAATCCCTTTGGGATTTCCCAGAGCAGAGGCAGCTGGGCTCCTTCAGCCAGGCCTGACCACTCCTGATGGCAAGAGACTTCAACAATCTCCATTCCACACTTCCACAGAATTCCCAGCTCTGTGTTTTCTGCCCAGTTTCCAGCCCCCTTCAGTCTAAAGCCTGTGTTTTCTCCTGTGACTTAGATTAAAATGCAAATCACAGAATCACAGAATGGTCCGTGTTGGGAGGAACCTTAAACCCTATCCAGTGCCACCTGGGATCTTCCACTGTCCCAGGCTGCTCCAAGTCCCATCCAGCCTGGCCTTGGGCACTTCCAGGGGCAGCCACAGCTGCTCTGGGCACCCTGGGCAAGCTGACAACTCCTGGGTGAAATTCAAACCTTTCTCCTAGAGAATGATTTTGACCTCTCTTGCTTTGCAATCCTCATTCAATGATTCTCTTCCAGCTGAGCTTTGGGTGATGATGTCCCTTCCTTTGGGTCCATCCCTTTATCCCATCCCTTTATCCCATCCCATCCCATCCCATCCCATCCCATCCCATCCCATCCCATCCCTTTATCCCATCCCTTTATCCCATCCCATCCCTCCTCTTTCAGGAATTGTCCCCACCCTGGCACACAGACTGCAGACACTCCATGAGCAGTGTGAGCCCCAGGCAGGCTGCAGTGGGGTGCACTCACCATGCAGTGGATGACACAGACGTTTTTGGGGTTCTGCTGCAGCCAGTTGTGCATGTTCTTGCAGACAGCGTAGAGGTTGTGCAGGCTGGGCGCCTGCCGGACGGGCCAGCTACACTCAGACACCTGCAGGGATGGCACCAGCCACAAAAACAGCTTTGTAGGAGCACCAAACAAACCCTGCTCTGCAAATTCTCCCTGCCAAGAAACCTACTTGTCCTTTAGAACCCAGAGTTACGTTCTGGAAACCTCCTCCTCCTCCTCCTCCTCTCCTCGCGTGTAAATCCATGCCGTGCCTCCCATGAGTTATGAGGAGGCAGACAAAAATTCAAACGTTCAATGAAATAACATCAGGCTGATGTGTTGTTCCTGACTGTACATTTTTCAAAATTTACATTTCACGTCAGATTATCTGGAGGGGCTCTCTTAGAATGTTCACGTTGATTTCCAAAGCCTTTGTACAACGTGTCCCTAAAACTCTGATTTGCACAGGGCACTGAGCATCTGTTGTTCTGACTCGTTCTGTGGCACAGGATTTCCAAGCCCTATGTGACAGATATTAACTGATGAAAGGGAAAGTTAAAAAAAAATAAAAATCCTATCTGAGTAAGTATGTTAATGCATGAGCAGAAAAATGAATGACTCCTTAGAGCTGAAACCCCACAAATCCTAAAGGATGTCTGGTTCCTATTCCTCAGTGTGCTGGTTCTGAGCCAGTCCTTGCACTCCCAAGCAGCACATCAAATAGCCCTTGACAGACATCTCCCTTTCATCTGCTTTTAATTGAAATAGCTTTTTTTAAAAAGATTTCTGGCCAGAAGAAATTTGAAGGAGAACTGTCCTGAGGCTTGTCCTCAGCTAAAGAACTGGTTTTCTCCCTCTCATTCTCTCTCTCTCTCTCTCAGCTGACATTTGGCTGCTGCTTAATGGGAACGGGGAAGGAAGGAGATGATTTGCCCAGATGTTCTTAAACAGCCACATGATCCCCAGAACTGTTTCATCTCTCAGAGGAAGGAAATGCTCCAGGCTTTCTAAAGCTTGCACTTAAGATTCTGTCTGACACCTGCACAACATCTTGGAGCAGAAGCAGACTCCCAGATTCCAACCAGAGTCCACATCAGGCTGTGTCGTGCCCCACAAGGATCCCAAAGGCTCCCATGGGATGCAGGACCAGGCCAAGCTGGCAAATCCTCTTTTTGTCTCACAGCAGATTAGGTATTTGTCTGATTTCTTTTTAGATCTGTGAAAGTTTTGGTCTCCAGAATATGCTGCTGTGAGCAAATGTGGCTTTGTGTTGTAGAAGCCACTGAAGGAATGGCACAGTGCTCCAAGTTTGGAGAGCAGGGAGTGACCATTCCCTGTTTACCCTCTCCACCTTCTCCTGTCTCCAGAGTTTGTTTCATTCCTTCTGTTGTACATCCTTGGTTTTCCCTGTTAGAATTCCTGCAGTGACCCTTCCACAGACAATCTGAGCACACCTCCCTGCCAAGCATTTGGAAAAGCCATTATCACTTCTCTAGTAAATAATACACATTTCCCACCAGTCCATAATTACATATTTACATTGCCTCTAATTACACATCTGCCTGATGGTTTGCAATTAGGATATTAAATGTGTGCTTGGTGTTTCTACCAAGCAGAACCTCACCAGCACTCAGCACAGACAACCTTAGAGAAAAACAACTGGAATTCTGCAGCTCTGGGATTAAACACTCTGCACTTGTTTGATTTTAGCAGCAGGGCAGCAGCTGCCAGGAATGTGACCCATGATGGGGCTTTGAAGTTTGGGTTTGTTCAGTGTTAGATTGGAGTTCTGTGTTTTGGAACTGCTCTCAGGCCAAAAGGGGCCTGAGATGGGAGCTCTGCTCTGCTGTCCCTTGGGGACACGGAGGGGACAAGAGAGCCAGCTCTGCTCAGAGTCACACACTGACTGGAGTGGAAGGGACCTTAAAAATCATCTTGTCCACACCCTGCCACCTTCCACTTCCCCAGGGTGCTCCCAGCTCTCTCCTTGGACACTTCCAGGTTTGGGGCAGCCAGAGCTTCTCTGGAAAAAGCTTTCCCAGTGCCTCACCACCCTCCCAGTCCCCTCTCCTCCTCAGCACTGGGGCCTTGGTGGCCACTGAGCCACACTTGGAAATGGCCCAGCAGGACATGAATTCACCTCCCTCCTGTGCCACCATGCAGCACAGTGACCTACTTTGGTCTTAGGAGCAGAAAGTTTTAAAGAAAGCAGGAATTCAAAAGCTTTTCCTATCCAAGAACAAGTGTGCAGCTCAGCTGATACCCTCATCCCAGCAGAAAACTCACTGGGATTTCACCTCCTTGAGAGCCCTTCAGTATTTTTTGCAAGATAATCCTGGTAACTATTTCATGTATTGGGTTGTTCACACTTCTTTCTCATGAAAAATACTTGGAATCTGGACTTTCCAAGCCATAAACTGAAAACACAATATTTTATTTAAAGAAAATTTTATTTTCTTCCTGTGTGAGTCAAGGCAGTGGTTCCAAAGCACCGAGCTGTCCTTTGAGAGTGACATTAAATGTCACTTGTTGAGGTGTTGGGTAGGGTGGGAGGTAATTCCAGGGATTCAGGAATAATGGCCACAGCAATAGATCTTTAATGATGAGCTTTCAGAAGTAGATAAATTTTTCTCCACCCACAAACAGCATCAGTGATGTACCAAAATCAATCAAGACTGAAGATTCAGAGATCTTAATATCTCTTAATTAGGGTTCCCTGTTCATTTACTCATATTTTTGAAGTCTGGTTTCTGATGGCCACAGAGAAATTTGCTTCAAGTGTCAATGAGTGGTTTCTGGTGATCAGAATCACTGAAGATAAATTCATCTACACCTCAAATTAAAACTAAATTAACCTTAGATTAGATTCATTTACCCTGACTGAGGGTTAAACCTGGCAATTGCTGCTGCCTTTTGGGTTGAAGGCACCAAAAAGTTAGAAATGAAAATAAAAAAGCCACTTGTGGGAAAGGGAAAGAACAGGAAGTTTTCAGAAAGATTAAATCTAATCTTGCATTTCAGCAGCAGCATTTCATAGAGATTTCCTCTAAAAGCCATTAATGAAGCAGAGCCTTGCAGTGCTCCCTGATGCTGCTCTGGTTTTAGAGAGGGAAACTGGGCCAGGCAGTGCAGGTGGCTTTTTAAAGCCACAAGAGCCAAAATGCCCCTCAGATCCCATTTCCACCCCGTGCTTTGCCTGCTTGATTAAAGCCCAACTGCAAGAAAATCATCTCCCTTCTTCTATGGGTAATTTCTTCCAAAGGCTTTTCATTTTATTCTTTCCCTGCAGCAGCTCCAACACTCTGTAGGAGCAGCTGTAAAACTCTGTAAAAATTCTTATGCCTTTCACTCTCCCAGGCTCCTCACATGAACACTATCCCTGAATTTCCAGCTCTTTCGTCCTTGTGGTCCCAGCTAAAATTCCTAAACCCACCCCAGCAGCTCTAATTCCCAAATCACCCTAAATTCTGGCTACAACAGGAGCTGCTGGCCCTTTCCCTGAGGAATTTCCCCCCCATGGAAGGCACTCACCCTGTTGTGGAACTTGGCACTGCGATAATATTTGGGTGACAAGTTGAACACGGTGTAGTGGTCGGGATGTCTGGAATCCAGGAATGTCCTGACATCCTCAATGTGGTTCCTGAATCCCAGCTCCACTCCTTCAGCAGGAAAAGACATCACTGGCAAAGCAAGGAGAGGCCAGGATGAGTGGGGGTGGATGGAGTTGTGGATGCTGCGATATTATGGGTTGGATTTCTCCATGGAGCAGTGCTTACCTATGATCCTTGAGGTAATGTAGGAAATATCCAGCTCTCCCTTGGTGTAACTAAGAGACAAAGCAGGAAACAGAATTTAGCAGCACGTTAGGGTTGTTTTCCCAGAAAAATCTATTTATCACTCAAGGGAAAAATCAACTTCAAATGAATTCTTAAGATGCAGACAGTGACCCAGCCTCCCCCTCTCCACGTGCAATTAACTGCATGCAAAAACCTGCAAGAAAAGTCCCTTTTCCCTTTTGTCATTAATTTTTAGTGCCAGTTTTCAGGAGAAATCTCCAGCAGTTTGCACTTTGCAGATCTCTCATAGCCTCTGGGGTCTTGCATTAAATTTCTTTAATTTCTTGTAGCCCCCTATCCCTTGGAGCTGGGCACAGGGGATGACACCAGGAGGGTCCCCAAAGCAAAGTCACCTCAGCCCTTCTTCCATTCCAAGGTGGATTTAGGGATGGGAACAGCAAGCACAGCAAAGAGAGGCATCAACACCAGCAAAAAAAAATCAATATAAATAAATAAATATTAGAATTTTATCTAATAAATACAAATAAATATAATAAATGTATCTAATATAATTATGTATGTATAATTATATATCATTATATGTCTACAAAATTAACATAAATATAAAAATATTTTTATATAAAATAAATATAAATAAAATAAATAAAGTTGTGGTTCACTAGAAGGATCCCACAGGGAATCCTCCAGGAATTGGAGACCACTTTCAGAGGCATTTTCCACATTTCAGGGTGCTGATGCTCACTGTGAAGCTTACATTGCTTTATTTTGGTTTTCCTTGCTTCCTTGATGCCAAACCCCAATGATGAGACAGAACCAGAGAAATTATTTGGGATTTTTCCCTCCTTCCTCAAGAAGGAATTATTATTCCTCCATATTTCATAAGTTATTTCATTTAAAAAAAAAGGTAAATAAAAAAATGAATGCAACGTTAAAACATAACCCATCTTTACAAGACCCAAACTTAAAAAATACAAACAATCCACAAAACAGAAACAAAAAAATTAATCCCACTTCCTTCTAAAACAAAAACCATCCCAAAAAACCCCAAAAATTATTCAAAAAACATTATTGCAAATTAAAATGAAATTTTTAAAAAGCATTAAAAAAGAAAAATTTCAGCATAGTATCAACAAACTATAGCCATGCCAATCTATTATGAAAAAAATTGCAAATCCCAAATAAGTACCCCTAACACACAACATAATTAAAAATTAAAACAAGCAATAAAAAGAGTAGTTTAAACTCTCCATACTTCAAGTAACTATTAAAAGACACCTTCAATAATTACAATTTAATACCTTTTAACTGCAAATATATCACCATAACAATCTTAACAAATACACAATTCGTGTTGCAAATAAATAAATAAATATAAACTCTCACCAAATTAATAAAGTCTGGTACTAAAAGTCCACATAAAAATCTCACATTAAATCAATTAGCAAAAAAAAATTAATCCCTGGGAGCTGTGCTCTGCAGCTGTTGGAAAAGATAAGGATTTGACAGGAAGGTCTTACAGATATTTGTGTATAGTAGAAAGATTTTTAAATGTAGAATTTGAAGAAGAAATAGAAATTTTAATATAGAAGAATTACTGAGCTGGTTTTACTGGATAACTAAGAAAATTAAAGGTTTGTTAGTGTGCGAGTTGGAAGGGGCTTTTATGACTTTGAACATAGGATAAATTTACCTCAAACAAAAAATATTTATATTAAGCAAAAATATTTTTACAGGCTAACAAGAAAGCCAATGTTGCAAGTAGAGACAAGATTTCAGAATTTTTTTACTGCAAGAAAACTGAAAACCAACTTTTAGCTTGAACTGTGACATGGTAACATTTAGTGATTGGAGAACAGTGACACGAATAGGGCGATGTTATGATAGTAACAGTGAAAGTATTGATTGGTTGTTACGTTTTAAGACGCTCTGCAGTGAAAAATATTTCATGTATTGTAACCAGAACTAGATCTGGCTTTAGACAAACCCACAGCTGTGCCTAAAAAAGCTGTGGCTGGGCTCTTGTTAAGCACGACCTGGGAATTGCTGCATCCTTTGGATACAATAAACAGAATTTAAAGAGCAGCCTGGAGTTTTGGCTCCAGCGTGCGGCTCCTGGCGTTTCCAGGTGCACTGTACCTGGCAACAGACTGCATGACCTTGGAGGAGGTGTCCTTCAGGGTGTCCTTCAGGTTGTCCTTCAGGTTGCTGAAGAGCCTCCCAGCTCCTCCTTTGACCATGTCCAGCAGGCCTCCCCCGTAGCTGGACTCCATGTCTGGTGACGAGGCACCTTCAGCACAACGAAAACAAAACTACCTTCACCCCTCTGGAACAAAAAAAACCCAACGATGCTGCTCTGTCCACGTCAAACGCAGCCCCGGGAGGGCTCCGAGCACGAGGAAAAGTGGTTTTCCTCCTCAAAGCTGTGGTTTTTCCAGGGATGAGGGCTGGGCTCACAGCTCTCATGTAGGGTCAACGTTCGGTCTCAGCACAGCGAGGACAACGCGGTAAAAGATTTAAACTGGGGATTGGAACTGGGTGAACTGGAATCGGCCAGGTGTGCCCAGGTGGCTAAGAGGCCACAGGCACCTGGGATGTGGCAGGAATTGTGTGGCAGCAGGAGCAGGGAAGGGATTCTCCCCATGCTGGGCTCTGGGGATGCCACACCTCGAGGGCTGTGTCCAGTTCTGGGCTCCTCTGGGAAGGACATGGAGGAGCTGGAGCGTGTCCTGGGAAGGGAAAAGGGCTGGGAAGGGTCTGGAGAACCAGGAGGAGCTGGGAAGGGGCTCAGATGGAGAAAAGGAAGCTCGGGGGGATCCTTGTAGCTCTGCACAGCTCCCTGACAGGAGGGGACAGCCGGGGGGATTTGGGATCTGCTCCAGGGAACAGGGACAGGAGCAGAGGGAACGGCCTCAGGCTGGGCCAGGGGAGACTCAGGTTGGACAGCAGCAGGAATTTCCCCATGGAAAGGGTGCTCAGGGATTGGGACTGCCCAGGGAGTGCCCATCCCTGGAGGTGCCCAGCACAGCTTGGACTCAATGGCCTGAAAGGGCTTTTCCAACCTCATTAATTCTGGCATTCTGTGATCTTTAAGGTCCCTTCCAACCAAAGCCATTCCATGGTTCTAAGCTCCCTCACCTCCAACCCAGCCCAACCTGGCTGATTTGTTTATCACAACCAACAACCAACTCCTCAGGAATGAGGAAAAGAGAGATGTCCCTACCCCTGGGACATCCCTCACAGGGGCCCCTTCAGGGCAACCCTCCCAGCTGACTGAAGGCTGTCCAACCCAAACCACTCCACAATTCCATGATAAAATGATCATTTAACTGCAAATGAACCCCCAGCCCCTCTCTCAGGCAGCCTCAGCCATGGTGAGCTATCCATAAGTCTTGAAACTGGAGATTCTCTTTGGAAAGTGATGCTTCTCTGATCCACAAGAACCTGATCCAGGTCCTAGGCTGGTAAAATTAGAGGCCACCTCTCCTCTACACCCTGCCAACTTCAGAACAGAAGATGTCTCCTCAAGGCAGAAGAATATTTATTTTGCCAAACTTCCTGTGAATATGATTTTTAAAAAAATAAATAAAAAAGGAAAGGAAACAAAATCAAAGCAGTTTGTTGGTTTCCAAGCATGGAATCAGTGTTTGATCTCCCCTCAAAAAGTTTGTTTCCATGTTATTCTGTGCTGGAAGAGCCAGGGATGGAAGGAGGAGATGTTTTAGTTCTGCAGGTCAGCTTCTAAAGGAAAGGAAGGCAGAAAAATGGTGGCTTGGAACAGGGAAAAGGGGACAAAGGATCAGAGGTTCAACAGCACTGGGCAGATTCTTACAGCTGGAAATGCTGAAGGAGAGAAACAGAAGGGCTCAGAGTATGGAAAACTTTAAACCTTTAGAAATAAGTCTAAAGATTTTAAAAGTGGAAAGAAGAGAAACAGAGTGAGACTTTCACTGTGTTTCTAAGAGAAGCATCAGGAATCAATTCCAAGTTTCCTGTGTCCTCTAAAGCAGAGAATCAGAAAGCATGACTGAGGAAGAAATGGCTTCCACTGCCAGAGGGCAAGGATAGAAGGGGTTTTGGGAAGGAATTGTTCCCTGGGAGGGTGGGGAGGCCCTGGAATAGAATTCCCAGGGAAGCTGTAGTTGCCCCTGGATCCCTGGAAGTGTCCAAGGCCAGGCTGGACCATTCTGTGTTCAGAACAAACCTCCAGCAGCCACTAATCCCAGAATGTCAGGATCCCAGAATCACAAGATCACAGAATCCCAGAATACCATAATCACAGGATCCCAGAATCTCAGAATCCCAGAATCCCAGGTCCCAGAATCTCAGAATCCCAGAATCCCAGAATCCTAGGATCCCAGAATCCCAGAATCTCAGAATACCATAATCACAGGATCCCAGAATCCTAGAATCTCAGAATCCCAGGATCCCAGAATCTCAGAATACCATAATCCCAGGATCCCAGAATCCCAAAATCTCAGAATCCCAGAAATCCAGGATCCCAGAATCTCAGAATCCCAGGATCACAGAACCACCAGGTTGGAAGAAACCTCCAAGACCATGGAGTTCAACCCAACCCAACACCTCAACTAAACCCAGAGCCACATCCAAGCCTTTTTTAAACACATCCAGGGATGGTGACTCCACCCCCTGCCTGGGCAGACAATTCCAGTAGTTGATCACTCTTGCCATAAAAAACATTTTCCTAATACCCAACCTCAATTTCCCTTGGTGCAGCTCGAGGCTGTGTCCTCTGGTTCTGTCAGTTGTCACCAGGGAGAAGAGACCAAGCCCCACCTGAGTACACCCACCCTGCAGGAAGCTGTAGAGAGTGATAAGGAAATAGCAAATACAGCCACAACCTGCTGCACCTCCTTCCAAAACTGAAGCAGTCCCGGTGGGAGCATTCCTGCCATGGGCCACCCTCAGCAGTGAGATTTCAGCTGAAGGAGCCCCTGCTGACAGCACCAGCCTGGTGTTGAATAGGATGGGAGCTGGACAGTGTGGAAATCTTAATTAGAGTGCTAATTTGGCAGAGGATCAGGAGAAGGATATGCAGGAGAACTTCTCTTCCCAAGGCAGAAAAAGCTTTGGAAGAGAACAGTGAACCAGGGCAGCCCAGTGGGATGCGCTCAGTACGGGAGGGTGGCAAAACCATCAATGTTTGGATTAGCCAGGTCAGAAACTCATTCCTACACAGGAAAAGTGAAAGAAGCCACAAATCCTGAAGGGAAATACCCCCTCCTGCTGTCCCCTGCAGTGCCACCAGCAGTGTTTGTGCTTATTCTCAAAAACAACGACGTTTAAACCAATCCTGCTTTAAATTTGGGGGTTTGGAGGCAGAAATGGGTGAATGGAACAGGCGTGACCTCGAGTGATGGGGACATTGCAGCACCAGAGGTCTCCCAGAGTGCCCACTGGGTCACACCCTGCCACCAGCTGAGGGAGGTGATCCCAGTGAGGAATTCCAGATTTGGAAGCTTTCCCTGCAAAATCCTCGCTGTTGGAGGCGTGGGGAGATCCCTGAGCAGCCCCCCCAGACCAGCCACAAACCCTCCCAACCACAGGGCCTGAATTGTCTTCTCCAGAGAGCCCAGGGGGAAAGCAGCCGACATTTAAAAAGGCATTTAAGACTCTGTCGGTCTGGATTTTTATGCTGATGAAGCAACTCTGAGCCTGAGAGAGGGGAGGTGAAAGGAAGACGCCTGAAAATTGAAGCTCAGCAGAGAAGTGCTGCCTTTCCCAGCTTGCTTAGCAGGAGTGAAAAGATCCTTTTTGCCTGGAAAGGGCAGACAAAAAGCAGACATGAAACCATAGGAAAGGAAGCAGGTTTCCCTCAGTCTGCCCAGATTTTGTGTAACAGCATCTTCAATGTCAAATGAGGTTTTTTAGGGGGTTTTTTTTCTGCTCAGGGAGCTGCTGCCTGTGCTTTTGGTAGGGGTGGAGTGAGGAAGGATCGAAATATTCCCTGTTCCTCATCATGGAATCACAGAATGGTTTGGGATCTGTAAGACCATCTCATTCCAGCTCCCTATTCCATGTAGAAAAGCATTAAAGCTTCATCTCCCACCTTCCCTCCAAAAAAGTGAGGTATGGGAGTATTAAATCCCCTCTGAATTCTCTTCCAATGGTACCACAAGAGCCTGGCACTACAATTCTTTTTTCCTCTGTTTGTGTCCCAAATTCCCCGTTCCTACATGGTTTTATCTGCTTGTTGTAGCCTTCTTCCTCTCCATAAAGTATTTTTTGGGGAAAAGAATGGGTTTTTGCTTGTTATAGCCCCTAAGACAAAGGTGGAGGATTTTTCTGCTCAGGGAGCTGCTGCCTGTGCTTTTGGTAGGGGTGGAGTGAGGAAGGATCGAAATATTCCCTGTTCCTCATCATGGAATCACAGAATGGTTTGGGATCTGCAAGACCAACTCATTCCAGATACCCATTGCATGTAGAAAAGCATTAAAGCTTCATCTCCCACCTTCCCAGAAAAAAAATAAACAAAAAAGAGCTTTGGGAGTATTAAATCCCCTCTGAATTCTCTTCCAATGGTACCACAAAAGCCTGGCACTACAGCGGGAAAAAAAATTGTTCATTCCTGTGTTTGTGCCCCAAATTCCCTGTTCCTAGATGGTTTTATCTGCTTGTTGCAGCCTTTTCCTCCCCACAAAGTATTTTTAGGGGAAAAGAAGGGGTTTTTGCTTGTTTTACCCCCTAAGACAAAGGTGGAGGCTTTCCCTGTGCCTGGGCAGAAATGGCCCTTTAAAAGTTCCCTGCACTGAAAGGAATCGAGCCGCTGTTGTTGTGGCTTCACCGACAAAGCCTGGATTGTTTTTAAGGAACACTCAGCAAAAATAAAAAGCTGCTTTTTGTGCCTCTCCCCCCCAGCAGCCAGCAGAGGAGCAGCTCAGCTCACGTTCCTCCCACACCCAGCTCTCCCAGCAAAGGCTGCCTCATGTGGGACGTGCTTTCCCACCAGGCTGCAGCCGGCAAAGCCAGCCTGCTCCAACTCCAGGATCACACTGATGGGATGGAAGTGTCTGGAGGGGAGGAGGAGCAGCCCTGGAGCAGGAATCCCTGCGTCAACAGGGGTTGGAGCATCCTTGGGAGGGATGATCATGGATGGAGGAGTGTTGGGTGCAGACCTACCCAGGCAGAGCAGAGAATTCACAGCCCTGGGTACCCCCAGCATTCCCAGCTCCTCCTGTTCCCCACGTTCCATCTTTCAGAGGGTTGCAAAGAGGGATTTAACCTTGCCTGTCCAGGGGAAGGGTGGCAGGAGCTCCTAAAAGCAAATCCCTGCCCCCAGTGATGATCAACAGTGGGGAGATCTGAGGGCTCCATCTGCCAGCTGGGCTTGGAGCAGCCTGGCATGGTGAAACGGGCTTTAAAATCCCTCCCAACCCAAAGCATCTCATTCTCTGCTTCTAATTATGTTTTAAGGGCACAAAATCACATCCTGATACTCAAACCTTCCTTCCAGCACTTATTTTTCATCTGGACAGCTGAGCTTTACCACGTTTAAGCCAAGACTAAAGCATCGATGCTGCTATAGGCACTGGCATCCTGTCTCGGATGAGACACAGCCCAAGTGTCACAATTACATCAACTTTTGAACTGAACAGTCACTGGGTGATGGTTTGGGAGAGGAATGACCCCCAGCAGAGACAACCGAAACAGTGATAAAGGTGCATTATAAGGGAAAACCTGCAGAAATTACTGGGGAAGTTCCTCAGACTCACACAGACCCTAAACACTGATTATTTTTTACCTCATTTTATTTGCTACCAGTCCCATCTGTCCCCTCCTCCTCCTCCACTGTCCCAGATTCCTGGTAGAGTTAGGCTCCCTACGAGGCTGAGCACAGATACCTTAAATTGTTCTTCCATAAAAATAAGCAGTAAAACATGTGCAGAGCAGACCTGCAGAAGGCTCTGCTCATCTGATAAAACCAGTTCTGGGACCCCCAAGCCCAGGTTTCACTCATCCTGACACTTCCACTGTCCCAGCCCCATGCTGGGACACTCCCAGGGATCCAGGGGCAGCCACAGCTTCTCTGGGAATTCTATTCCAAGACCTCCCCACCCTCCCAGGGGATAATTCCTTCCCAAAATCCCATCTATCCCTTCCCTCTGACATTCAGGATATTCCCCCTTCTCCTGGCCCTCATCCAAAGGGTGAAGCCAGACTGCTTCTCTTCTAAGCAGACAATCATGAGGCACAGAGACATCCCCATCATCAAGATATCTTCAGTAATTTATTCAACTGAACAGGGAGTTGTTGCTTCTGAGGTTTTTGTTTGGGCTTTTTGTTTTGGTTTTTTTTTGGCAACTTTCCAGCAATTCACTGGTACTGCCCCTTCCAGGTTTTTTGCCTGAAAGAGATTGAAAATGCCTCAAAAAAAAAAAAAAACAGGAAAAGTTTAGGTTGTATATTGGGAAAATTTCTTCCCCAAAAGTGTTGTCCAGCTCTGGCAGGAGACATCGCTGGAAGGATTTAAAAGGATTTTTAAGTGGATGTGCCACTTGGGGACATGAGGAGTGTTGGACTGGATGGTCTGAGAGGACTTTTCCAACCTGAGCAATTCCATAATTCTGTGCTTCTGTTGGGCAACAGAGAATCCCTGACCTGCTCTGGCAGCAAGCTTTGGGGTAGGGAAGCTCAAGAACCTCTTCTTGTGCTTTGCTAGGATAAAATTCCAGAACTAACATTGCCTGAGCCCAAGGCTTTTTATCCAAGGGTTCTTTTGAGGCTGCTTAAATGTGAACTTCAGGAAAGTTGAAGAATTAAGGTATTTCTGCTCTTGCTTGAGAAATGGAAACTGAGGGATGCAGCTTGTACCAAAACTGTGGAGAATTTCCACAAAGAAGGGGGTTTACTCCGATTTTTTTAGCAAACAGTAATACTGAGAGGGGAGGGAGGGAATTACCACCCAGCACCCACCAGACTTGTTTAATTTGTTAAAAATTTCAAAACTCATCCTGCGAGCTGAGCCACCAGCACAGAGCAGGAAATCTGGCTTTGAAGTTGATTGACATTCCCTGTGCTTCTCCTCCCTGTCAAAACAACTAAAAAAAGACAAGACTCCTGCCAGCACCAAATCATTCAAGGGTCCAAAACACACCAAGCAAACAAAGGAGTCATTAAACCCAACCTCCCCGTTTGAAAATGGGAACACAAGACAACATTGTCAGGCCAGGCCTTTGTCCCCGAGCCAGTGACATGGAGATGTCTCTCTTCTGACTCAGTGGAAAGGAATCACCGGAGCACAAGACATGATGTTTGCAAGTGTAGAACAGCTCAAGAAATCTCAATTTCACCACTTGTACTTTCTTTTGGGTGCTTTTCCTTCGTGGTTACCCCACTTGAGCCAGCACAGAGCACAAGCAAGTCGATGTCCCAAGTGTTGAAAAACTCTTTTCTATCTTATCTAGATTATAAACACCACAGAATAGCACAGAAAGGGTTTTTTTTTTTTTTATTTCATAACAACTATCCTTGCATCTTATTTCCTAGAACCTCTTCTTTCATTGCTCATCCAGCTGCTAAGAAAGCAGAATTGAATGCCACAGCAAAAACCCAAATAAATTGGCTTCTTCACTGCCTGCTTCTCATCTTGTGAGTGCTTGAAGCAACTTAAAAAGGAGGAGACAGAAGCAGCTCTGCGTGGATGCTCTTCTGGGAATATGGGTTTGGAACTCGGGGTGTTTTGTGTCCTGTGAGGTTCAGCTCAGGTCTCTCTTTGCAGCTCCCTTCATCCATTTCCAAACCTCCATGCCAAGGCCAGGCCATTTGCAGGAGGAGCTGGGTACCAGGAGCACAGAGACCCCCCTGGATGTGTGCTGGGATCCTGCAGCATTCCACAGAATTTCCCAGGACACAAATCTCCCATCCCTGTGCTTGGGATGGTCCAGAGGAATCTATGGAGCTGCTCCAGGACTGGAGCCAGGCTGGGAGAGCTGGGAATGCCCAGCCTGGAGAGGAGAAGGATCCAGGGAAAGCTGAGAGCCCCTGGCAGGGCCTGAAGGGGCTCCAGGAGAGCTGGACAGGGACTGGGGACAGGGATGGAGGGACAGGACACAGGGAATGGCTGGAAGCTGAAAGTGGGTGGGTTTAGGTGGGATTTTGGGAAGGAATTGCTCCCTGGGAGGATGGGCAGGTCTGGCACAGGGTGTGCAGAGCAGCTGGGGCTGCCCCTGGATCCCTGGCAGTGTCCCAGGCCAGGCTGGACGGGGCTTGGAGCAGCCTGGGACAGGGAAGTGTCCCTGCCCATGGACTGAACGAGCTTTAAGGTCCTTCCAACCCAAACCATTCCAGGATTCTATTCAGGAATAGCCTCAGAGATCCCCTTGAGCCCCTCTGTGCCAGCTCCCTGCCATCCATGAGCTCCTGCCTTCCAGCAGCAACCCTGTGCTTCTGATTCCTGGATTTTGCTTTTTTCTCTCTTTTCTCTTGTCACACTGAGCAACACCAGTTCAAAAAAAAAAAATATTAAGCCAATAATGAGAAGCACTTGGGAGTTGGAGCAAAGCTGCAAGCACTGATTCTTTTCCTTGCAAGAAGGTGTTTATGAGGCTGCAAATCTGCATGAGGAGATGCTTGAAGATCTAATACTTTGCATTAGTCTAAGGAAATTAATAGAAAAACCAAACAGGAGCCCAGTTCCTCAGCTCATGGGAGTTGGTGACAGCAAACACAGCCCCATTAGTGAAACCAGCAGCAATTTGCCCCAGAACTGCCAGTGCTTTGCCTTCAGCACAAATCCACCAATGTGGAATTGCTCACTAGTAACCCTCACACAAACATTCCACAGAGCAAAGGACATTTTCCTGTGCCCAGGTGTGGAGGAAATTCATTGTGTGGGAAAAGAAGAGAAAGGTTTGGTTGCTCAAGTTTTTAACTTCACTGGAAATGATCTTTACCTGCACCCAGAGATGTGGAGCAGGAGCAGGGCAGTGCCTGTCCCAATCCCCCAGTGCTGGGGACAGACTGGGGCTCCTCAGGACAAGGACATTGAGGGGCTGGTGCATATTCAGAGCTGGGAAGGGTTGGAGAACCAGGAGAGGCTGAGGGAGCTGGGAAGGGGCTGGAGAATCCCTGAGGGAGCTGGGAAGGGGCTGGAGAATTCCTGAGGGAGCTGGGAAGGGGCTCAGATGGAGAAAAGGAGGCTCAGGGGGGACCTTGTGGCTCTGCACAAGTCCCTGACAGGAGGGGACAGCCGGGGGGATTTGGGATCTGCTCCCAGGGAACAGGGACAGGAGGAGAGGGAACGGCCTCAGGCTGGGCCAGGGGAAGTTTGGATTGGATATTTGGGGAAAATTTCTTCCCAGAAATGGTTTTCCAACCCTGGCACAGCTGCCCAGGGCAGATTTAAAATCCCTGTGGATGTGGCACTTGGAGACTTGGGGCAGTGGTGGCCTTGGCAGTGCTGGGCATGGTTGGACTCGATGACCTGAGAGAATTTTTCCAGCATTAATAATTCCATGATTCTCTGTTCAGTTCCCCACAGCAATCACCCTGCCAGTCAGACAAACCAGTGCCCAGCGTCCCCCATCACTGGTGACACTGGGCTGTCCATCCAGGCTGTTCCACTCCTCAGCTGCAAACAGCAGCTGCTCTACCCCACAGGAAACCATCATTGAAAACCGGGGGGAAAAGGGGAAAAAAACAAACATAGGGGCAGGCAGACATCTGGGAAGGTCCAACAAGCTCGGATATAGCCAGGGCACCTCAAGGGTTTCACCTTCAGGGTCTGACACTGAACTTCACAGACAGGAGATTCCCCTGTCCCACCAAAACCCAGCAGCACATCCCTGGGATGGATTCTACCCCACCCTTCTCCTTCCTGTGGAATTCAGATCTCTTTTCCCAACTGAATTATTCCCAACCACTGCCCACCTTGGGAGTTTCAACTTTCGCATCACTGGGAGCAGCCTGAAATATTTACAATATGAATATTTTCTCTATTTTTAAAAAAAAAACAAAAAAACAAAAAAAACATGCACAGAAGGTGGGTGATTTTTTTTTCCTTGCTCCTATTAAGCCAAAATCCCAACCACCTTATTTTCTTGTCTGTGTCTTACACTGCTCCCTAATCCTTGTCCCCAATTATCCATCTGCAGCATGTGTGAAAGATAAATCATGTCCCCCAATTCAGGAGCACCTTCAATTACCAAATCACTCAGAATCACAAGCACACCTGAGGGGTGGATTTGGTTCTTTAAGATGTTGTAATTTCATAGTTGGCAAAGAAAAATGGCTTTGCAGTTAGCTGGGAGAAATTAGGAATTTAACAGCCTGAAGTGCTTGGATGAACAAGAGAGATACAAGTGTGGAGTTCAGGTTTGGAGCAGAGCATCACACTCAACACAGAAATTTTTTAAATTTTGTTTTGGGACAACCACCAAACAGTCCTCATTAAATAAAGAGGTTGTTAAATATATATATATATATATATATATATAGTATCCTATAAATAGAATTCAAGGGCCACATTAAGACCTGAAGTTTTTTTGCTGCTCAAGTACCAGATGTGTTGTTCAGAGCACCTGTAAAATTGAGGCAGTGAACTGCAAGAAGAAAACTCTGGCTGAGACAGATCCTTTAAAAATCAGCTCCCAAATCCCAGAGGCAGCCCTTGATCCAGCCCATGTGTTTGGGAAGAACCTCCTGGAAACTGATAGAGGCCATTAATACAATTTAATGCTCTGGGCTAGAATCAGAGTAGCTGCAGAGTGGAAATGGCTGAATATTGCAGAAAAACCTGTAATTAAAGGCATTGTCAGGCTGTCCACGAGCAGTTTTTGGGTTTTTTTGCTCAGCAAAAGCAGAAACCCAAATTGAGCTGCACTCAGATCATAGCCCAGGATGAGGCTGGAGAGGAGCCCCAGCACTTGCCCACACCTGCCTGGGTGCCAGCACCACCTCCCACGACAGCAATGCCTCTGGACCCTGCCCCTCCAGGAAATTCATCCAGATAATGGCCTTGATGATAGATATTAACCTGCCTGCAGCATCTCACCATCCCAGCAGCTGTGAGAACCCAAATCACTCAAACACAGCAGCCCACTGTGAGTAAGGAGCTGCTGGCACAGCCTGTGATTATGAACAATTGCAGCAGAGATGTTGGAGCAGCAGATTCAGAGACGTTTCTGAAGTTTGTGAGTAAAAAAAAAAAAATAAATCAGAGTTATAGAAAAACAAACACTGGCCTAAAAGAAAGCTTGGAAGCAAATTCAAACGGCAGAGGGGGAGAAGAAAACATGAGTGAAAGTGTTCAGGGAGGTTGGACAGGACTGAAGCAACCTGGGACAGTGGGAGGTGTCCCTGTCCATGGCAGGGGTGGCACTGGATGAGTTTTAAGGTCCCTCCAACACAAACAATTCTGGGATTTTATGGCTGTGGTTACATCAGAGAAAATGGGGGGGAAATCAAGGATAAAGTTTTCCTTGCCAAAGCCCAGCCGTGGCTCACTAAGGTTTTTTTTTTCTCAAAAAGAGGTTACCAGGTTAAAGAAAGATGCTGTATCTGAAGTGCTTGTGGGCTCTGGCCCAGCCCTGTCTTTCATGGAACAGCACAGGAGTTTTCATTGGGAATTACAGTGATGGAGTAAGGATTCAAACTGAAAGAGGGGAAATTTAGGTCAGATTTACTGAAGGAATTGTTCCCTGGGAGGGTGAGCAGGCCCTGGCACAGGGTGCCCAGAGAAGCTGAGGCTGCCCCTGGATCCCTGAAGATTTCCAAGACCAGGTTGCAGCAACCTGGGACAGTGGGAAGTGTCCCTGCCCGTGGCAGAGGATTGGAATGGGATGAGCTTTAAAGTCCTTTCCAACCCAAACCATCCCATGATTCCATGATTCCATGCTGCGAGGCCACCCTGCTATGACCCTGGACACAAACCAAACAGCCAGGGTGTTTCCCTTCAGCAGCCTGAGCTCCAGAAGTTCCCTGCAAAGGCTGTGGATGCTCCTGGAGATGGGCGCAGGTAAGGAACCAGAACCAGAGGGATCCCTTCAAAGCATGGCCATGCTCCATTCCTGGTTGTCCAGGCAAACTTGAACCTTTTGAGGTGAAGAGCTCTCTATCTCATTACCAGCCATAAAGACCATCTGGTCCCTTACTCCCTGATTAAAAAAAAAAAAAAATGGTGCAAGCAGCACATCATCCATCAGAATTAATCCAACTCACTTTGATGAGTGCCTTTTAGAGGAAAGGGGGAGGAAACAACAACAACAACAACCAAAAAAAAAAAAGAGAAAACAACAAAAAGAAAAAAAAAAACCTCAGGACAATTCTGAGAATTCATTCCGTCGGGGGCCAAAGATCCCCATCCATTTTCCCTCATGGAGCGGGGGGGAGGACCAAGGAGCGAGCACCGAGGACTCTGCGGCGCTGCTTGCCTTCATCCCAGCGCTGCCGGACAAAGGGCCGCTCTCATCCCCGGGGCTACCGAGCCCCTCCCGGGGAGTCGCCAGCCCCGACCCCTCCGTACCTGAGCTGTCCATGGTGCTGCCGTCGGCTCGGGGCTGCTGCTGCTGCTGCTGCCGCCCGGGGCTCCGGCCCGGCCCCGCGCCCGCCCCGCCGCGCTCAGCGCCGCTGTCCACGAGCTGCAAGGATTCATAGCCATCACTGCCCGGCTTTTTCCGGTAGCTCCCGAGCAGGCTCATGGGCGAGCCGGGAGGGCGAGCGGCTCCGGCGCCGCGGGAGGGAGGGAGGGATGGATGGGTGGGTGGGTGGATAGATGGATGGATGGATGGATGGGTGGATGGATGGGTGGGTGGATGGATGGAGGGAGGGCACGGAGCGCTCCGGCCGCCCCGAGGGGAGGGGAAGGGCGGGCCGGCAGCGTGGCCGCCCCCCCCCGCAGCCGCCGGAAGCGGGCGGGGAGGACGCGGAGCCCGGCAGGAGCATCGTGAGCCGGGGGGAGCTGCCCCAGCGCCGGCTGCTGCGATGGTAGCGCCGGACAAGTGTCGGTCCCGCACCGTTCCCTTCCCTGGGGTGCGATCCCCGCGTGCTGGCGCGGATCCCGCCCGTCCCGGCGTGTCGCCGGTGTCACCGCACGGAAAGGTGCGCTCCTCCCAAGGTCACCGCCTTCGCGGCTGGCGCGGCCCCGCGCTGCAGCCTGCGGGAGGAGCGGTGGCACAGCGCTTCTCCACCGAGCCCCCAAAATCCTGAGGAGCGTCCCTGGGCCGGTGGAACAGCCAGCTGGGTGTGGGCGGGGAACCGGAGGGATCCCGGCGGCTGGATCCTGCTGGGACGATGCGCCAGCATCCCAAGCCTTGGCTTGTGCCGCTGCCGCCTCTGGCTCCCAGCACTGCCACCGACTGCTAAAGCCGTTTTTGTTGTTGTCACCCGTCTATTTTTAGCTGTTCCCATGAAAACAGAGCCTGGACCAAGCCAGAGTGTGGCCCTGAACAAGTGATGAGCTGTGACTTGCTCAGATACGGTTTTCAGCCAGGGCTTGTACATCATAATTTCATTTTGCATGGAACAGAGGAACCAAGGGATGCTCCAAAGGAAATGAGCGCTATTAAACTCTTCTAAGTGGATTTCTTTCTAATTTAAGGAAATCTAAAGGCAAAAGGAAGCCCTAACGTGCCTTTGATCTCTCGCAGAAAGGAAAGTTCTCTGCTCAAAAAATAGCCCAGCTTTGTTTCTAAAGAATGACATCAATAAGCAAGGCCAGGCTGGACAGGGCTTGGAGCCACCTGGGATAGGGGAAGGTGTCCCTGCCAGGGCAAGGGGTGGCCCTGGATGAACTTTCAGATCCCTTCCAACCCAAATAATTCTGGGATTCTCTGATTCCAATCACTCGTGTAGCAGCACCCAAGCCTCTGGTTTTCACCTGGCTGAAATTTCCTGCTGAACACTCCGGGGCAGCAGACATCTGCTCCAGCCATACCTTGTCATGTGCTGTTGTTTATGTAACCCCTGAGACATGATGGCACGGAGCAGACAAGGTACATCTGTGACCCAGAATTTCCCCAGAAAAACCCCGGCAGGTTTACAAGCAGCAAACCAAAAAGGAGCTGACCTGACACGAGCAGCTCCACGTCAGCAGCAGGGACACCTTGAACTCCAGGCTGGGGTTGTGTTTTTCTACCCCTTCCATACTTTGGTCCGTGTGGAGCAATTCATGGATTGCAACACTGGCCAGCAGGGATGGGTCCCTCCCTCTTGGCACCCACAAGCAGCAAGTTAATAAAATTCAAAATAAACATATTTCCTGAGGCATTTTGGGTGTTCTGAGCAACCTGGGCTAGTGGGAGGTGTCCCTGCCCGTGGCAGAGAATTGGAACAGGATGGTTTTGGAGGTTCTTTCCAGCCCGAGGCATCCTAAGATTCCATGATCTTTACCAGGGATCACATCTCCTGGTCAGTCCAGGATAAAACAGTTCCTGTGCTCTGGGATAAAGATGGGAAATTTATGGGGGTGGAGATGAATTTTCATTAGTTTTGTTGCTCAGGTAAAACCCAAACACACCAAAACAGGTGGAGGAGGCACATGGAGGCTCTGTGACTTTTCCAGGAATTCTCAAACCCTCCTGCTCTGCAAGGGCAGAGCTGAGGAACCTGGCACAACACAAACCCTGCAGAGCCTAAAACCCTCACCTCTGGTGTCCACCCTGCATCCAGCAGCTCCAGAGGCTCCGCTCAGAAAAAATTCCTGCTCCTCAATCCAGCAGCCACTCCCCCACTGCTGAGCAGCCAAGGCCTGTCTGCCTCAGCTTTTTTTTTTTTTTTTTTTTGGGGGGGGGAATATTACTACTCCTTGTTGAATCTGTTATTAATTCCTTTCCTTGTCTGAGATTTTGGGGATCACAGAGGAATCACCACCCCAGCCCGAAGCTCCAGCCTGGAAAATGGGAGTTCTGCAAAGCACAAAGAGACAGAGCAGCCACTCCAGCAGGAAACGACCTCCAAGTCCCACCCTTGCTTGTACAAACACAAGGAGATGGGATTAGGGAATCCTGTGGGGTTCAGGTGAAGCTGCACTCATCCAGTGGGAAGTTTAGCTGGAAAATAATGTCAAATAATATTCCCCTCTCCCTTCCTTCTCCCTGAAAGTTGGACTAAAACAGGGCCATGTGGTTTCTCTGGTTTTTGGGGTTTTTTTTTGGGGGGGACCTACAATACAAAAAAATGCTATAACAAGAAAGCCCCCAGCCAAAATCAAATAATTTTCAATTGCACGTGACTTTCAAAAGTGAAAAGGAAGAGGTAGGGGAATGAGCCCCTCAGAAATATTCATTTATGGAGCAGTGGCTGGTGAAAGATTTGAGGTGCCCTGACTGAGGGCAAGGCTGGCAGGGACCACGAGGGCTGGGGAGGTGCTAAGGACAAGCTAAGGAGGATTTTGTGTTGCTCCAGCCTCAAGAGATACAAACTCTCCCCATTCTTGACCTTGGAAAAAATTGATTTTTCAACCTCTGGCTGTTTTTGTGTGTCTGGGTTGCAGCCTCTCCTGGGTAAAGTCTCTCTTTGCAGCTGTAATCAAGCCCCAACTGCCCTGATGTGCAATTCCATTTCCTGCACCTCTCCTCCCATCAGCTGCACAGCTCAGGTGAAATATTACACCCTGAATTCTTTGGGAGCATAATTAAACTGGGGAGTGTTGCTAGAATTGCAAATAGGGCTTGAAAATTAATGTCAAACCCGGAGCAATACCTTTAAAACTCCCCATCCCAAACATTTGTGCCAAAGTTTCTCCCCCGGGAGTGCTGAACTCGCCCTGCACGAAGGGAAGTTGTGGCCAAGCTCAGGTGTGGAGCCACAAAATCACAGGATCGTGGAATGGTCCAGGTTGGGAGGGACCTCAAAGTTCATCTCCCAGGGCAGGGATCACCTTTCCTGCCCTCTCACCTGAGCTCCAGTCACCCCTCGGGCAGGGACAGGAGCATCCATCCCCTGTGCTGCTCTGTGGCAGCAAAACGACCCCAGGATGGGGGTTCAGAGCCAGGAACTCCATCTCAAAGCAGCTCCCAGGCTTGTGCTGGGATAAAAAAGCGGGGCTTGGCCTGGAGTCAGGGATGGGCGTGAGGTTCCTCCCTCTGGAGGAGGGAATGATGCGTCCCTGTCCCTGCCTGGAACAAGGAGCTGCCCCAGCCTGCCCCTGCTGGTGGCTCCTCAGGCAGCAAAGCACATTCCCAGAGTGGGATGTGAAGTTCCAGGAGAAAACTGGGATGGTTTGTGGGGATCCAGCTGGAGAGAAGGGCATCAAATGATCCAACCCTTTCTCAACCCCCTCGACATCCAGGAACTTCCAAAGTGACCCCGCCTGTCTCGTTCATCTCTAACAAAAAGCAGAGGGGGTTCTGAGGTGGTTTAGGCTGGGTTTAAAAGTTAAACTCGATTTAACCTTCAGCAGATGAAGCCTTGAGCCATTGCTGCAGTGAAACCCAGCCCAGTTCTCAGGACCTGGAGCGTTCCCTCTGAGGATGGACACTTAGGATGACCTGGGATGTGACAATTATTCAACCCTCAATGTTTTTTCTCCCCATCCTTTCCTCCCTGTGAAAGCACACCCATTAACTGCACTGCTGTGTCAGCACATCTTTTATTTCTTGCCTTCCAGTCTTGTTAAAAAAGCTGTCAGGGATGATCCACAATTTACTCATCCTAGCCCAGGACTCGGTTTTGGAGTGTTCAAGGATTTGCCTGGCTCCTCTGCAACGCTGAGCTGCCTGCCAAGGGCTGTTGTAGCTGCTAAAAATGTTCGTGGTTCACAAAGAAAGAGGAGAAAGGGATGGGAAGTGGATCTACAAGAGGCCATTAAATAGGAAATGCTGGCTCAGGAAGTCCCCAGCCTGCAGAATGTTGGAAAATCAGAGGCTGCACAGCCATTCACCATCAGGAATTTTGGTAAAAATCAGATATTTTTGTGGCCTAGCTGCTGTTCATTCATCATTTCCCATTCACTATGAGGTAAGTGGTTAAATCCTGAGGAAAATCTGGGCACTGGGTGTTGTCTGCACTGGAAAAATGGCTGGTGAGGAAAACAAGGAGGAAAAATTATACAACCAAGTGTCATTGTGGGGTTGCATCAGCTGCAGCTGCTGAGCCCAGGGTCAGGCTCCAGCAGCAGAGAACTCGATGAAAATGTCAGGTCATGGCTCTCAGGTGGCTCTGACCATGGAGCCCTCAGGGAAATCAGGTTTTCCATGAAAACAGAGGGAATTCCCAGCTGGGGGCTGCCACCCCCTGCCATCCCTTCACCTCAGGGTGGATGGGGTGAAGGTTTCCTGAGGGGGAACGAGGTGTTCCCACTCCAAGCCTTGCTGGGATGGATTATCCTGGGGGGATATTTAAGAGAGGCCCAGGGCAGGAAGATACAGAAGGATCTGGTAGCACAGGAAAGTTGGCCAGAAACAACACAACCCCATCAATGTGGTTCTAGCTGCTGCCAGAATTTAGGGTTTTTACCTAAAACCAGCAGGGAAAATGACGTTATTAAAGCTTCTTTACTCTGTCTGATATAAAATATTTTAAAACTGTATTTATCTCAGCTTGTGGTGACTTACAGGTCCTGCATCACCCCTGAGTGAGGCAGTTTGGGTTCAGGTTTAGAAATGATCATTTCCAAAGGGCTCATCTCCAACAGACTCCACAGGGCTGCTCTGCTCTCTCCCTGATCCTGGTTTTAACCCACGTGGTGCTCTGAGGCTTGGGATGTCGTTCAAGGGACAGACATCCAGTTTGGTGTGGGAATAAATTTCAACTGGCACAGGGTGTCCAGAGCAGCTGTGGCTGCCCCTGGATCCCTGGAAATGTCCCAGGCCAGGCTGGAGCAGCCTGGGACAGTGGAAGGTGTCCTTGGAAGGTGGCACTGGATGGGATTTAAGCCCTCCCCAACCCAAAGCATTCCAGAATTCCATGGCTTTGGATGAAAATCCAGCAGGGCCGGAGCCAGCAGTCTGGGGACATCCTTGGGCAGGGATCAGGCTGGGATTGTCCCTCACCCTTCCCTGGTGTCCATTTCCCCTCCAGCACTGCCTGCATCAGCCTGGGGTGGGTTCCTCGGTGTCACCCAGCTGGGAATGCTCTCCTGGGATGGCACAAATCCATGGAAAACTCCTTGGACACGGAGCTGGAGAGCGCTGACTCAGCTCTGAACCACATGGCTCTGAAATAATTCACCCTGTGCTCCCAGCCTGGGAACTCTGTGGGGATTAAAAACCTTCCCAAAGCTGGCAGGGTGGGAAAGGAATGCCAGGAGGGAATGGGAGGTGCAGCCCACCCTTCACAGGCAGCACAGAAACTTCTGCTGGCAGAGAGCACGTTGCTCTTCCTGCAAAGTTTTCCTTGAAAACTCTTACTTGGAAATGGAATTCCAATGGTTTTTAGGATGCTTTCTTTTTTGCTTCCAATCATGGTCTGGGGAAGGGAATAAATTTTCCTGCATGGCAAAAGTCACACTTCAGAGGATTTGGAGCAAATCCTGCCCCTGGTCTGTCTTCCTGGATGATTTTGCTCTGCACCCCCAATTTCTCCATCTCTCCCTTTCCTAGCCTTAATTCAGGGATCTAAAGGATACAAATTCCCATCCTGTTACTTCTGTCTGCTGAAGATGAAGAGTTATTCGAGAGAAAGAAATCCATATGTTGTTTGTGTCCATCAAACAGGGCCTCATCCGATTTTGGGACTGTAAGAGCTCATAAAATACTGTCTCTAGTTCAGTATAACAATATTTAAAATTGTAATAAAATACTAAACCTCTTCTAAAAAAATTAACCTCATAGAAATATTAATGGAAATCATTAATTATTTACAATTTCATATAAATTATAAACTCCTATTTATGGCATTTTAATTGGAGAGTTTCCCACAGCTGCTTTATGCACCCCTGAAGAAGCATGTGTAAACCAATTTTTATGGGAATTACAGCATCTCTGCCTGCTAGATCCACAAAATTCTGGAATTTCCAGGCCATGTTCCCAAAAATCTGGGAGCTGTGGGATCCCTTGGGCAGCTCTTGTGGTTTCCAGCATCTCTGGAGCATCCCCATGTCCCTGGAGCTCTGGCAGAGTTGGATCGACTCTGACCTCAGAGGGCTTTTCCCACCTGGATGATTTTGGGATTCCAGGAGAGGAGCAGCCACCCCTTTGAATCCAGGTGCTTGCTATGGATGAGTTGCATCCTTTGCCACATCCCTCTTGTGCTGACAATCCTAATTCCCATCCCAAGAGGAATTCCAGCCCCTGAGCAGAGCTGGTTGTGCTAAAACACAACCCCAAGCGCCCCAAATCCCAATTCCCATCCCAAAACCTGCGTGACACCTCTGCCTTCCAACCTCTCCACCCTACAACCCTTCCAACTTTCTCCATGATCTTTACCAGGGTTCACATCTCCTGGTCAGTCCAAAACAATTCCCGTGCTCTGGGATAAAGACGGGAAATCTGGGGGGGTGGAGATGAATCCAACCCTTTCTCCACCCTATCGACTCCTTTTCCCCAGCGCTTTTTTTCCAGCCATCTTTTCCCAGCAAAGCAGGAGGGATTGGAGCAATCGCTGCCCCAAAAGTGCGGCTCCGAGGGCGGGGGTGCAGCGGGAGGCCGGGCTTAGGCTGCAGCCGGGATTACTTAGGTCAGCAATTCAACACTGGCGCTCACGCTGCCGGCAAAGCCCGGCTCAAGGACAAATCCTGCTCCTCCTTAAGGGCTGCAGCCACCCCAAAATGCTGCATCCCTGGCCGGGAGCGTTCCCGGGATGGCGAACAAGGCGGCTGGGATAAATTTAGAGGTACCGGTGTTGCCGTCACGCCGCCTGTGCCGCCAGGATCGCTCCGAGCGCTGCTTTTATGGGATTTATTTTGATTTTTTTATTATTTTTTTTTTCTGTCTCTCTCTCCTCAGGGAAGGCTATGACTAAGAGAAATCCACGGCTGGAGGGATAGAAGAAGATGGATTCCCTGGTCCAGCTGTGGAGGGAGAATAAAGTGGCGAGTTTGCAGACCTGGGGGTTCGCCCAAAACATTGCTCACCCTCCTCCTCCTCTCTCCTCCTTCCTCCTCCTCTCTCCTCCTTCCTCCTCCTCTCTCCTCCTTCCTCCTCCTCTCCCTGCCGGTATCCAAAACAAGACTATGATAATGACAGGCACAAATACAACAGCCGGACTGAAATTATGGGCTGTTTTCCAGCCGGGGGAGGGAAGATAAAAACCTACCTGGAGCCGTGGGGAGCCCCGGCAGCGCCGTCCCCTCCCGGAGCGGCCGCCTGGAGCCCAGGCAGCGATGTCTGCATTTACCTACGGCCCTTCCGCTCTCTTTCTTTTTTTTTTTTTTTTTTTTTTTTTGGCCCCAAATAGGAATTTTAAAGGGAATGCAGCCCTGCGTTTGCCATAGCGGAGAGGGGGGGGTTGAAGGTCAGCTTCCCGCTGGATTGGCAGGGAAAGGCTGGGATCAGCATTGGATGGCAGCGTTCGTGCGCTGACATCTCCTCCAACCAATCCCCCTCCTGCGGCAGCTCCGGCTCCGGCCGCAGAGAAGCGACACTTATTATTTTAAGCCGGAAAATCCCCTTCTTCTCTCATTCAATACGCCCGCAGAGAGCAGCCCTAAAAGCACGACCCCCAATTCTGGGGGTGCAACAAGAGGTGTCCGCGCTCCTGTCGGGGTTATCCAACACTCCATGCCCAGGTGCACATTCCCAAATCGCAGCTCCTCACCTTCCCTGCCAGGCCGAGCAGCTTTTAGGTTCCATCCCTTCCCTCAGCCCTATTACATAACCACGGAAAACAGCGAATTCTCTTCACGCCGGGATGCGAGCTCAAATTTATCCCCAATTACTCAGCACAAACGGGCCGTAAACAACACCAACCTCCCCTCCAAAAAAAAAAAAAAAAAAATTCTCTCTCTCTCTCTCCCCCTCTCCTCTTTTCCATGAGCTCCGGGAAGCTTTTCCTTACCTTGCTGCTCGGCCCCGAGCATCCTGCGGCCGCCGGGGGCTGCGGGGAGCGGTGGCGAACGCTCCCGGGTCCCGCTCGCCGCTTCCCCGCCCGGCACCGGCGGCGGGGCCGCTGTCGGAGCTGCTGCCTGCGAGCTGCGAGCCGCTCCCGGGTTATTTTTGGGATTACAGAGACTCAGGGAAGGATGGGGATGGAGGCAGACATATCACACCGTCTAAAATGTGGCCTGGAGTGGGATCTGGAGTCTACAGAGCAAACCTCAGTAGGATTGGGGGGGATTTTTAGGGTTTTTTTTTTTCCCCTTTGTTTGTTTTTTTTCCCCTTCGTTTGTTTTGTTTTTTTTCTTTGCCTTGACTGGGTGGTTTTTGTTGGATTTTTTTTTCCATTTTCCTGGATTTTTTAAAATTTTCCTTTTTTTTTTTTTTTTTTGTTCGTTACTTTCCCTTCATTCTTTCCTTTTAATTTTTTCCCCTTTTCCTTTCTTTCCCCCCCCCCTTTTTTTTTTTTCTTTTTTTTTCTTTTTTTTTTAAGCCTGGAGAATTCTAAATGCTGCTGGATGGACTCCACAGGGATGTGACTGGTCCAAGTTCTTCAGCCCCGGGAATGGAGCTGATCCAGGCAGACAAACACCTAAAGTGATGCTGTAAATAAATCTTTGGGATCACGGAATCATTTGGGCTGGAAAAGATCATCGAGCCCAGCCATTGTCAGCACTACCAAGACCACCACTGCTCCATGTCCCCAAGTGCCACATCCACGGGGATTTTAAATCCCCCCAGGGACTGGGACTCATCCAGCTGTGCCAGGGCTGGAGAGCCCTTTCCATGAAGAAATTCCCCCAAATATCCAACCCGAGCCTCCCCTGGTGCAACTGGAGGCCGTTTCCTTTTGCTTTCCGCTCCAGGCCGGGCTGAGGTCGGGCTGGAGGGTGGGGACGCGTCCCCTGTGCCCTCCCAGCTCCCCCGATGGCACTCGGGAGAAGCCAAGGTTTGATCCCAGCTGGATTCGGGCTCATATTCCTCTGCTTTTTGACCTCCCAGCTTTTGTTTTCAGACTGAGTTCATATTCTAGTTTACGCTGGTATTTCTCCTCCTTGGACTTCTCTGTCCCCGGAGCTGCCCGCACATCCCTGCTCCGCCTCCGGGTTGTCACGACCCTAAATCGCGACATCCCCCCCGCCAGCTGGGGCTCTCTCCCACCTCCCCGGCAGCAGCTTTCCTGTTCATCACCTCGTTTGCCCACTCTCCCGATCCTTCCTGAGGCTCTGCTCACTCCAAACAGGGAATGCCCCGGACTGTCATTCGGGAACTGGTGGCACTGGGAGGAGGCACTGCAGCTCCGGGAGCCGAATTCCCAATTCCAAACCCACCTGATGGATTACCCGGGGCACAGGACACGGCCAGAGCCACCCTGCCCTAATACTCCTCGGGATTTTTATCACGGAGAAGTTAAAAAGGAAATTAAAACCACTTTATGTGCAGGAGGGGTGGATCGAGATGGGCTCTAAGGACCCTCCCAACCCAAACCGGTCTGGGATTCTGGGGTCCTGGGATTCTGGGGTCCTGGGATTCTGGGGTCCTGGGATTCTGGGATCCCGGGATTCTGGGGTCCTGGGATTCTGGGATTCTGGGAGGGCAGGAGCAAATGGCTCCTCCATCCAAGCTTTTTAACCAATATTTTGGATTATATCAGATAAAGGACCCAAAGAGCTGCGCTGTGTCCCAACCCAAAACCTGAGGGGTTTTCCACCTTCAGGCAGGGGTGCTCTGACTCCTCTTCTTCCCCTCTCCTCCTCCTCCTCAGCTCCTACAAAGAAACTCCAGGTCAACTCTGCCCTGCTGCCTTGGCAAGGCACAACCCACACAGACTCTGCCAGAGTAGGGATCAGCAGGAGAAAATCTTTATTTACATCTTGAGAGCAGTAACACAGCTGCAGCGATTCACCGGGAAGAAAATTCCGGGAAGAAAACTCGGCGTGACATTCCAGGGGGGAGAGGGCTCCTCCCTCCACACAGTATCTCGGGTCAGTACAAAATTGCTGTGGCTTTACAAAAGGTTTGGGATTCACAGTAAAATACAAAGAGGAGCACGGCGAGGGACAGGGCCACATCCCTGCTGGAATTTGGTCTCGGAAAAGGCAACAGGTCTGGTGGAAAAATCCATCCCGTGGGCTGGATGCATGCACAGCCACGGGATTTTTACACCTATTAGGGGACTCAAAGCCTGGAAAAGGCATCTGCAGACCTGTCCTGTGCTGGGCTGCATGGAATTCTCTCTTCAGGAGGAATTTTGCAGGAGGGAAGGACAGGACGCAAGGACAGGATAAGGAAAAGCAGGGATCAGCCCCTCTGCCTGGCACTCAGCTGCTTTTATAGCCTAAAAAATACCCCCTAAAATCTCCTCCCCTCCTGCCCAAAGCTGTTCCAAAGAAAGCAGCGCAAAGATTTTGGCTATTTCTGGATTTGTGTCTAAAACCAGCCCAGACCTTCATCCCAGGGTCATGGGAAAATCCCAAATCTTTCTGAAATAAGCTTTCATTGCTGGCTGGAAGATTTGCTGCCTCCAGCACGAGGGCATGGAAAGGACAGCAGTGAGACCTGACGATGCCTTTGTTCCCACCTGGAAAATTCCCACCTGGAGCAGGGTGGGAGCACTTTGGCCTCTCCCCCAGGGCAGGGATGGAATGTGGGCAGTGATCCTGCTCTGGTTCTGTTGGGCAAAGCACCAGGATGAAGCTGCCAGGATGAGGCAGATTTTAGGGGATCCTTGATGCTCAGCTGGGATAAATAAATCCAGGCAGGTGCTGAAGCTTCACATGTAGAAATAAAAAAATCCCTAAAAAATCTGATCATTCCCCTTTCCCTGCTGTGGGCAACTCTCCAAGGAAAAATAATCCCAGGCACATCCAGCAGCAGAAAAGTGCCCAGGCTGCTCTGATTAATCCAAGAGGTGCCAGGCAGTGCCAGGTTCCTGCCCTCCTGTGAGCCCCCTGGCAGAAGCAGCATTCCCTGTGGATCCAGCAGCTCCATGCACAATTCCCAAAAATGTGATGCCAAAATTCAGCGCTTTTTTTTTTTTTGGTTGGTTGGTTGGTTGGTTGTTTTTTAAAACTTTTACAAATACACATCTTGCTTTTATTTTTTTTTCCTTAAATATATAGTTTATAAAATAAGGCAACTCGAGGAGACAGGAATTGTCCCCATTGCTCGGGTACTGCATCCTACAAAAAGAAGGTGACAGTACTTCCAGTTGAGAAAAACCCGGCCCCAACACAATCCAAGGATGCTGTAAATCATGGGAAAGCACCTGGCCGTGGCCCTGGATGCATCCCAAGGAAGGAAAGATCTCTGGGATTTCATGGGGAGGGAGTCACTTCTCCGGGGAACGCAGCAGGAACAGCTGAAGGGACCCCCAGGGCAGGGGGACAAAGGCAGCACAGAAGATGGAATGAGCTGATTTCTCCCCAAAACTGAAGCGCACGTGGAGATCAATCTTTGGGATAATCTCTTAGGACTTCGCTATCTTGTAGTATTAAAAGCTATAAACCAGGAAAGCACAAAGGAGTGCAATTCACCCCCAGCCCAGATCCTGCTCAGTCTCACAGCATTCCATAAAAACCTGCACAGCAGCTTTTCCTAACGGGGAATTCAGCTCTCCCTGTGGAAGGAGCACATGGGAGTGCTTCACCTCCAAGGTTTTGCCTCTTTTGCCTGTATTAATGTTGGAAATGTGAGCCTCACGCTCCTCAGCTTTGTAGTACACACGTTTCCCACGTTGCTCCTAAAATTCCCACTGGGCTAAGTGTTGCTTTCTAGAGCTTTATTTCTCTGAGAAATACATTTAATAGAAAATAACTTATAAAAAAAAAAAAAGAAACAAAAAACACCTCAACCTAGAGAGTCCTCGGCAGTAAACAATCCTGTGGAGCAACAGGATGGCACATGTGGGATTGGGGCTGGAAAGGGATGGCAAGGACACCATGGCAAAGCTGTGTAAACCTGGAATGAGCAAAGCCCTGGTCAGCATCACCAATCCGGGCTGGACCACGGGCAGGAAAACTCCACAGCCCCAAAAGAGGGAACAAACCCTTATTCCAGCAGACTTGACCTTCCAAACAAAGACCTGACCCTGGCTGTAACTGGTACCCACCAACATCACCCAGCTCATCATCACCCAGCCCCAGCACAGCCCTGGCACTGCACTGGGAACCAAATCCAAGATGGAATGAAATCCTGGTCCTTGGCACGAGCTGTTTAGTGCTCCTCATCTGAGAGGATGGGTGGGATCCTGCTGGACAGCAGGGTGTACACGTAGGGCCAGATCTTGTTGGTCTCTGTGCCAGAGAAGGAGTGAAGGATGCCCCTGCTCCTGGAAAAAAAAAGGTGGAAGAAGTGAAAAAAGGTGGGAGAAGTCAGGACCAGCCCATCCCAAGGCAGCTGAGACAGAGCTTGGAGCACCCTGGGACAGTGGAGGTGTCCCTGCCCATGGCAGGGGTGGGATGGGATGGGATGGGACGGGACGGGACGGGACGGGACGGGACGGGATGGGATGGGACGGGACGGGACGGGACGGGACGGGACGGGACGGGATGGGATGGGATGGGATGGGATGGGACGGGACAGGATGGGATGGGACAGGATGGGATGGGATGGGATGGAATGGGACAGGATTTAAGGTCCTTTCCAACCCAAACCATTTTGGGATTCTGTAATTCTCCCCCTTCCCCTGCAAGGACAATTTTGGCCCCACATGTGCTTAAAAACACTCCTGGGCTTCTACTCCTTCTGAGCAGTGGATTTATCACTCTGCAGCAATCCATCATTCTCAGGGAACACCAATCCTAGAGTTCCAGGGAACACCAATCCCACAGTCCCAGGGAACACCAATCCCACAGTCCCAGGGAACACCAGTCCCACAGTCCCAGGGAACACCAATCCCACAGTCCCAGGGAACACCAATCCCACAGTCCCAGGGAACACCAGTCCCACAGTCCCAGGGAACACCAGTCCCACAGTCCCAGGGAACACCAGTCCCACAGTCCAGGGAACACCAGTCCCACAGTCCCAGGGAACACCAGTCCCACAGTCCCAGGGAACACCAATCCCACAGTCCCAGGGAACACCAGTCCCACAGTCCCAGGGAACACCAGTCCCACAGTCCCAGGGAACACCAATCCCACAGTCCCAGGGAACACCAATCCCACAGTCCCAGGGAACACCAATCCCACAGTCCCAGGGAACACCAATCCCACAGTCCCAGGGAACACCAGTCCCACAGTCCCAGGGAACACCAGTCCCACAGTCCCAGGGAACACCAGTCCCACAGTCCCAGGGAACACCAGTCCCACAGTCCAGGGAACACCAATCCCACAGTCCCAGGGAACACCAGTCCCACAGTCCCAGGGAACACCAATCCCACAGTCCCAGGGAACACCAGTCCCACAGTCCCAGGGAACACCAGTCCCACAGTCCCAGGGAACACCAATCCCACAGTCCCAGGGAACACCAGTCCCACAGTCCCAGGGAACAGCTGCCCCACAAGGGGAACGAGCCCTGGATCCCCAGCAGATCCATTGGAGCCAGCACCTGAGTCTCTCCCTCCTCCTGCCCTCTTGCCAACCTCCCTGTGCTTCACCTAAACCCCTCAGGGCCCTGAATGGATTTTTCATGGCATGTCCTACCCTGGATCTAGGCCAAAGTACCCTTCCCATTTGATGAGCCCAGCAGCACGAGCAGGAGCTGGGAATTTCTTTGGATCACTTTCCTTCCTCCAAGGGAGGCCCCATCCAGGCTCGGGATGGGATCTGCCAGGGCTCTTTGGGAGGTGGGCATAGGACAAACAGCCCTGGTGGCTGTTCTGACAGCCCTGCTGTGGTTTCTCCTCGTGCCCAACTCACTTGTAGAGCTCTATCACGGGCTTGGCAGCGTCTTTGTATTTCCTGAGCCGCGCAGCCACGGCCTCGGGCTTGTCGTCCTCCCGCTGCACCAGGGGCTCTCCTGTCAGGTCATCCACGCCCTGAGGGGACACAAAGCCACACAGGGACATCACTGACCCCGTCCTGTCCACACAAACCCCACTTTCCTCATGAACATTCTGCACAATTCCTCCCGGTGCTCAGCGCTTCCACCCGGCGCCGCAGCCCCAGCGCTTCTTAGAGATCCCAGCTCCTGCAGGGAAAACCCCAAAGTTTTCCTTCTGTGGATGCTCCCAGGCAGCTCCAGGGGCTCTCACCTGTGTGTGGGGAGGGTTGAAGTCCATGTTGTAGACCCTGCCGCTGGCGGGGTGCACCCAGCGAGCGCTCAGGCGATCCTTCAGCGTCTCGAAGGGGATGTTCAGGCTGATCACCAGGTCCAGCTCACAGATCCCATCCAGAGCCTTGGCCTGGCCCAGCGTCCGAGGGAAACCTGGGCAGGCACCAGCACAGAAATGGGAATGAGAGGCTGGGGAGCAGCGGGGATGGAGCCAAACTCATCCATCAGGCAGCTCCAGAGCGCTGCTGCGGCACCAGCCGTGCGAAAGGCAGGCACCACCATATGGCTCCAGAAAAAAATAGCTGCTGCAGCAGCAGCTCCAGAAATGTGACACCCAGGGCTCAGGTTTGTGGCTGCTGTCCCTGCACAGGGGGGCTGGGGACAGGCAGGAGGACACAGGCAATGGCAGAACAGGGATAAATGATGGAATGACAAGGGAAAACGTGACGGGAACAGAGTGCTGTGCACAGACTGGGGACAAAGTGCTGGTTTATGTGGAGGGCATCAGGGATACTGCAGTGAAACAGTCCTGTCCTCCTCGGGAGACCCAGTGAGCAGCTGGAGCAGAGAAATCCAGAATCCCAGATGCTTTGGATAGGGAGGAACTTTAAAGACCTGAAGGGAGCCCATGAAGAAGATAAAGAAAGATCTTTTACAAGGAACAGAGGGACCGGGCACAGGGAATGGATTCCCACTGCCAGAGGGGAGGGATAGGTGGGATATTGGGATGGAATTGTCCCTGGGAGGGTGGGGATGCCCTGGCACAGGGTGCCCAGAGAAGCTGTGGCTGTCACATCCCTGGAAGTGCCCAAGGCCAGGTGGAAGCACCCTGGGCTAGTGGAAGTTGTCCCTGCCCATGGCAGCAGTGGACCTGGATGAGCTTTAAGGTCTCACCCAATCCAAACCACTCTGGGATTCTTGGAGTCTCATTTCAGCCATGGCCAGGGACCCCAGGCCTGTTTGTCCTCAGCGTCTCCCACCCCGCCACCTCAGGTGGCTTTTGGGCTGGGATTGAGGAACTGCTTCACCCACACGTGAAGGAGGGAAGAAGTTTTTCCTGGCATGTCTCCAGTCCTGCTCTGCTTTGTGGAACACCCAGCTCCTCTCCCTGCCCTTCCCTTCCCTTCCCCAGCCAAGGGTTCAGCTGGACACGCGCATGCCGAGTCCAACAGGAAGATATCCCTGCCTGCAGATCAGCTCCTGCCTCTCCAGCAAAGGCACCTCCTGGCTTTTCTCTCTCCTGGGACGGCCAAACCGTATGGAACAAAGAGATGTTCCAAAGTGGGGCTGGGATTTCCCCCTCTGGACTCACCATCGAGCAGCCAGTGCTGCTCCCTGCGCTTCTCCAGCTCTGTCACCATCACACGTGTGATGACGTGGTCGGGCACCAGGAGGCCTCTCTCGAGGTACTGCTGTGCCAAGACTCCAGCTTCTGCTCAAGACAAGAAGGAAAAACCCAAAAGTGATAGATGAAAAAAAAAAAAATCACGACATTTCCACTTAAAAAATATCCCACCCCCTCAAATTCTGCCTGGCCTGCTCTGTCTGGGGGACTTTTGGCAGCTCTGCTCATGATGGAAAGGCCACACGGTCCTTTGGGGGCTGGAGGAATGGGAATTCCTGAGATACCTGAGAGCAGGAACATGCTGGGGCTCAGCCAAGCCCTCAGCTGATGGAGAGAGAAGCCCTGGATGTGCTCCTTTGGTTCAGGAGATGCCTCTGGTGTGGTCACAGGTGACGCTGGCCACAGGTAAGGACTGTCCCTGACACCTGAGCCTGCTTCCCATCCCCAGGGCTGAAAAATTCCACTGAATTCTCCACTTAGGATAAGCTCATATAAGAAAATTATTCCCAAGATCACATCCTTGAGAACATAATTGGGATAACTGCAAGGTAAGTGCACATTCCTGGAGTCCTGCCTGGCTCTCCCACATCCCTCAGCTTTGGCTGCTTCCAGAAGCTGGAGAGGGACTGGGGACAAGGAATGGATGGACAGGACACAGGGAATGGCTTCCTATTGCCAGAGGGCAGGGATGGATAAATGGGATATCGGGAAGGAATTGTTCCCTGGGAGGGTGAAAGGCCCTGGCACAGGGTGCTCACAGCAGCTGGGGCTGCCCCTGGATCCCTGGCAGTGTCCAAGGCCAGGTTGGAGCAGCCTGGGACAGTGAAAGGTGTCCCTGCCATGGCAGGGGTGGCACTGGATGAGCTTTAAGGTCCTTTCCAACCCAAAGAATTCCATGATTGATGTTTGCTGTGTTTTTCTCTCACCCCCTCAGAAACACAAAGAAAACATTTGGGAAATGCAAATATTCTTTGTCCTTGTGTGTGACAAGTCCTTACTTTCCTCTTGGACCAGAGGACTCATGTTCTGCAGCTGAAATAGCATTTGTCACCAGAAATGAACAATACCCCGATCTATTTTTTGCACCCTTTCTGGTGAGGACAGCACATTTCAGCCCTCTCCAAGTGTGAGGCCTCTCTAAAAATAATCCCCAGGATTCTGCATTTGGGGGCAGCTCCAACTCTCCAGGCTGCAGCAAGATGTCAACGTGGGCAGCACCTGCACCTGGCTGGGCAGGAATTCCTCAGCTGCAGGAGGGGTTTTTTGCAAGATGAATAATTCTTGGTGAGAATTCATCTGATTGAAGGGAAGAACCAGCCTGGACACATCCCCCTGGGAGCATGGGGATGGGGCCAGCCTGGGAAGCTGGGCAGGTGGGACTCCCAGACCAGCCATACTCCCAGGTTTAATCCAGAATCCAAAGAACCTGCCTGGAAAACGCACAGATTTTTCCCTGCTGTGTGTGAAGAGTCCTTCTCCCAACACTAGAAGAAAGGTCCAGCCTCTCTCTCCTTGGAGCAGGGCCAGAAGTGCAGAATGTTGGAATCAAGCATCCAACCTGCCTGGGAGCAGGGCAGCGCTGACTCACGGGGCTGAGTCACCGGGATCGCATCCCACTGCCTCCGATCCAGGCAGCATTCCAGCTGGGAGCGAACAGAAAACACCTTTTCTCAATGACAGCTTCTTTGTCACTGCCCAGACGTCAGCAGCGGCTGCGTTCCCGCCCGGGAAAGCAAAGGACACAGGGATGGAAAAAACACCCCGCGGATTGTGCAAACAGCACGGAGCACCGAGGGCATGGATATTATAAAAACAGGGCTTTTGTATTTTTTTATATTTATTGACATGGTCTGCACAGCGCCAGAGCTCACAGGGAGTGCCTCGCTGGCAGGGCTGAGCTGCTCCGGGGAAGAGCTGGAACCACAGAGCTGGAGCTGCTGGAAAAGGTCCTGGTGTCACCTGAGCAGGGATGGACACCCAGGGGACCTGAGGAGGGATGGGCACCCAGGGGACCTGAGGAAGGATGGACACCCAGGGGATCTGAGGAGGGATGGACACCCAGGGGACCTGAGGAGGGATGGACACCCAGGGTATCTGAGGAAGGATGGACACCCAGGGAATCTGAGCAGGGATGGACACCCAGGGGATCTGAGGAGGGATGGACACCCAGGGGACCTGAGGAGGGATGGACATCCAGGGGATCTGAGGAAGGATGGACATCCAGGGGACCTGAGGAGGGATGGACATCCAGGGGATCTGAGGAGGGATGGACATCCAGGGGATCTGAGGAGGGATGGACACCCAGGGGTCCTGAGGAGGGATGGACATCCCAGGAGTTGCCACACAAGGTCCAGTTGTCACCCTGAGGAGGGGTGGCCATCCCACAAGCTGGGAGAGGCCACACGAAGTCTGTCTGTGACCTGAGGACAGATGGACATCCCAGGGACCAGCTGTGGCTCAGCAGGGCTGCTGGAGCCAGGCCTGGAGCTGCAAGCCAGAAATACCTCGAGCCACAGCTAGGGTTGGGAACAGAGGCTGGGAACACAGCAGAGCCCTGCTGGCCCAAGGCTGCAGCTTTCCCACACCCCCAGGACAGATGGACAGCTCTGTCCAGCTCTCCATGGCTCTGCCACGCTCAATTCCTGCTTCTCCTGTGTCCCCTCCGTGTGTGAAGCTCCTGGAGCTTCTCCTTCCTCCAAAGCACTGCTACATCTCCTCTCCCCAAGAAGGAATGGCTGTGGATTTGTGGGAAGGGCCTGCAGAGCTCTCCAGACCCCAAACCCCCAGGATGTGCTGGAGAGCATCATCCCAACCTCCCAGCCCTTGGGGTTTCATCCAGGCAGTTCAAACCCCAAATTTAACATTTGCTAGCCACTCCCCAACACCCAGCCCAGTCTGCCCCATGTAAAACCTCCCTGGTGCAGCCCTCCCTGGCCTCATTCCAAAGGGGAGCAGGGTTTGGGGGAGTCCTTCCTGAGCAGTGAGGGAGATCCTGGTCCCCCCACAAAGAGCTGGGGCTCACCCTATGGCACCAAAACCCCATTGCTGTGGCTGGGTCAGAGGGGGTGCAGGCTTTACTCTGCAGTTACTCCAGGTAGCAAAGGGCTTTTTAGTGTGCTGGGCTCAAACCCAGCCTTTTAACTCTTGCTTTAATCCCATTAATCTGATGACCGTGGTTTTAATCTGCGCTGAAACTCACGGGACTCTCTGTGGCTTCCCCCACGCGACCTTGATCTGTCCCTCCTTATCACAGCAGCACAGATCCAGCCCCGGGGGACAGTCCCAGCCTCCAGGGATGTGTCCCAGCCCCGAGGCCACCCAGCAGCCACCCAGGGCCAGGAAGGACAGGCTGGAGGAGAAGCTGTTCCCAAACACAGCTCTGGGCAGTCTCCAGAGCCTGCAGCACAACCCCAGATTTTTTTTCTCCCTATCCAAAACCTTTTCCAGGATTTTTTTTTTTCCCTATTATTTAGGCTACAGCAGCACAATCTGGAGCTAACAGAGAGGAGAAATCCTGGGAGTGAATAGGGCACCAGTGCACCACCACAGTGGTGCCACAACAGATGTCACCCCAGTTTTGGGACTTTTTCCTGACACGGGCGCTGCATCCACCCTGCCCTCAGCATCAGGATGTCATTTTAGGGAGCAGGAGCCTGGCGTGGCCCCAAATTCAGGCTTGCTGGACGGACAGCAGGGTCTCTCTGGAGGGTAACTGAGAGGGATCCCTGTGGTCAAAACACTGCTCCCACACCCAGGGATACAGCAGGGACCCTATGGAAAAGCAGAGGACTGGCAGGCTGCATCCCTGGGCTCAGCTTTGGCTACCAGCCAGGTCAGCGTGGCCAGCAAAGACCACAGTCTGTGGGAAAGGTGTGGAGAAGGGCTGTGGGGCTGGGCCATGCACAGCCCACCTCGCCCAGGGAATTTTGTTTTGTGCATACTTTGATGGATGCTCACAGAGGAAATCTGTCAAGAGGAGGGGACAGGAGCCACTTCTGGCTCCAACAGAGCACCTGAAAGGGAGCAGTGGGACAGACACAAGACCCGCAGACCCTCAGCCAAAGCCAGGATAAACAATTCAGTTGTTTGGCAAATGAACTGTGGAGTCCTGCTAGGACCTGGGGGTGCTGCCAGCACCAGAAACAACCACCTGGGTTCCGGGGCAAGTGCTGGCCAAAGAAATGGTTCACCACCCTCCAGCACCCCTGCCTGGCACCAAAACACAGCCTGTAAGTTTTCCAAGGTGTTACAAAGGCCTTTTCCTACAGCAGAGCAGCCACTTGCTGGGAGACACTAATTAGGAGACACACGGGTGGGGCGGATGTACTTGGGGCTCGCTGGAGCACGGCTCAAAGCCCTTCATTCATGAATGCCCCCGTGCATTCAGCTGCTTCACCTGCCTCAAAAGTGAGTCTTTGTCCCCTGAGACTGCCACTGCCAGCTCCAGCAGTGGCCTGGAATGCTCTCCATGCTGGGAACTCAGCCTTTCTTCAGCAGCAAGAGCCCCTCATGCCCCCGAGCCCAAACCCACAGCCACAGCCACTTCATGCCTGGCAGTGGCCAGCAGGAAAATCCCTGGAGAACTGACACATCAGGCCAAGATCCCTGTAACAACACAGGATTCAGAGTTGCCTTTGGGATGATGAGTCTGTAATGACTCTGTTGGTTCTGCAGAGCCCCAGCTCCCCTAAAGCACAGAGCCGGTGACGCAGCTGATGAAGAGGAGCTACTTCCACCTCGTTTCCCTTGGAGCTGGCACATGGCAGCACAGTCATGTAACAGCTTGTCCAAAGCAAATAGAAAAAAAAATTAAAAAGAAAAACCACCCAAATAACTGGAGCTCACTGAGAGCTGTTACAGAGGCCGAGTCAAAGGTGGGACCTGAATGTCACAGCAGATGAACCAAACCACGGCTGGTTTCCTCCTGAGTAATTTTCCCTGCGTTTCTCCCTGATCTTTCCTTCTGAATGCATCCAAGACACCTTCAGCTAACTCTTCTTGCTTCTCCAGTGTCCCCAGAGGAGCTCTATGGCAAGAGCATGAACTGAAATGTGCAGTTCAGGACAGTCCGTGGTTCAGAGCTTGTGCTGCCCCTCTCCACACACTGCACCTCTGCTTGCTTTTCAGCCCAGCTTTCTGTCCTTGAGCCAAAGCCCTCATGGGGATTTTCCAAATTTTGAGCCTCCCTCTAAAGGAAATATTATTGTCCTCTTTATTTACAAAAGGAAATCGGGATATTTTTGCACGAGTGACCAGCGCAGAGCTGTGTGCAACACCCTTGTCAGACCATGCACCTCTCCAAAACTTTACCCTCCCTAATTTTCCTCTCTGTTTTTGCCATCCTTCTAGAATAGTAATCACTTCTAGATCCTCTCTGCTTGTTTTGCATCGACACCGTTTCACTGTTCCCCTGCCCGGTGAGTCAGCTTCCCCCCTGGGTCGGTCTTTCACACATTAGCAGAGGAGAGAAGGAAGTGTTGGGAAAAGAAAACGCCGGGATTGCCCAATCCTGCGGGGCTCAGCACTGCCGCTCCCGAGCCTCTCCCGGACCAGGAGCCCCTCGGACCGGCCGAGGGACAGCACATCGCAGCTCCCGGGGCTTTGGATTTGGATGTCAGACACTAAAATCCAGGGGTGACTGTGCGAGGTGGGCGCTGACACCCATCTCCTGCAGCTCCCCGGCTACAGCACCCGGTGACCCGCAGCGATATTCCCGGCAGGTTTTCCCCCTGGATCAATCGTTCCTAATCCATCCCTGCCGCCCTGGGAATGCCGCAGAATTCCAGCCATCTGCCATCCGTGCCCGGACACCACCTGGGGCAGGATGGAGTTATTATTAATAACAGCACACGCCCCGAGCCCCAGGACAGCGGCCGCCGGTCACCCTCGGTGCGCCCCAGGTGGGGTTTTCACACCGCCCTGCCCGTGATCACCCAGCGCAGGGATAATAAAACTATCGCACATCCGCGGCACCCCACGCCTTCAGATGCCACTCTTCCCGAGCGGCTCCGTGAGCTCCGGCTGGAGGGAGCAGGCGATGAATGAGATGAGCCAAATCCACGGAAAGAAAACAACCTGTGGTGTACCCGCCGGGGGAGATGGATCCCCATCCACGCCCGCCTCCGTCCCAGCCCCATCTCCATCCTCATCCCTGCCCTGTGCTCATGCCCAGCCTGTCCCGTGCCCAGCCGGAGGTGTGCGGGCAGGGACCCCCCGCTCCCGGTCCTGCTCCCGGTCCCGCTCCCGGTCCCGACGGGGCGAGCACTCACCGCCGCCGCTGCCGAGGCTCTCCCGCAGGAACTGCCCGCTGGAGAGGTGCTGGAGCCCGAAGCTGCGGGCGATCCTCTCGCACACCGTGCCCTTACCCGAGCCGGGGGGGCCGAGCACCACGGCCCGCAGCAGCTTGGAGGCCATGGCCGGCTGCCGGCGCCGGAGCGCTGCGGGGCAGGACACGCGTCAGCCGCCCCGGCCGCGCTCCCCCCGCACCGCCCGGACACATCAGCAGGGCGGGGGGACCCCGCGGCCGCTCCCCCCGCGCCGCCCGCCCGCCCCTTCGAGCCGCGGCACCCTGGGATTTGTAGTCCCGGAGCCACCCGAGCATCCCCCGGCCCGACGGGGCTCCCGTGGTTCCGCACATCCCGGCTCGGTGCATCCCGGCTCGGTGAATCCCGGTTTGGCACATCCCGGTTCCGCACATCCCGGCTCGCCGGAGCCGCGCTTCCCATGGAAGCGGCTCCCGGGGCACGTCCCGCACGCCCGGCACGGCCGTGCCCGCCGGGAGCCAGGGGGGGACCCACGGGGGACCGCGACCACCCGGGCGGGCACGGCGGCTGCGGCCAGAGGGTACAACCTGTGAGTGCCCGCCTGCCAACAGCCGGGAAACGCGGCCCAGGGCGTGAAACCTGTGCATGGAAGGATGCACAGCTGGAATAGCACAGCTGGAAAAGCACAGCCCCGGGGAGGTACAACCTGTGGATGCACAGCTGGAAAAGCACAGCCCCGGGGAGGTACAACCTGTGGATGCACAGCTGGAAAAGCTCGCGCGCGCACACACACACACACACACACACACACACACACAGCCTGTGAACAGCCCGGCACTGCACAACCCACCGTGCCCAGGGGCTGCTCAGCAGTGACACCACGGGGGATGTCGGTGTCGCTCCGTCTGTGTCACTGTGCGTGTTCATGGCACTCGCTCTGCGTCTGTGGCTCCATGGGTGTCACTGTGTGTGTCACTGTGTGTGTGTCACTGTGTGTCACTCTGTGTGTGTCACTGTGCGTGTGTGGGTCCCTTCCTCGGTGCAAATGTCACTCCATCTGTGTCTGCATGCATGTGTGTCACTCCGTGTGTGTGTGTCACTGTGTCACTCCATGTGTGTCACTCCGTGTGTGTCGTTCTATGTGTGTCACTCCATGTGTGTCACTCTGTGTGTCATTCCGTGTGTGTCAGTGTGTGTCAGTGTGTGTCACTGTGTGTGTGTGTGTGTGTGTCACTGTGTGTGTGTCACTGTGTGTCACTCTGTGTGTGTCACTGTGTGTGTGTGGGTCCCTTCCTCGGTGCAAATGTCACTCCATCTGTGTCTGCATGCATGTGTGTCACTCCGTGTGTGTGTGTCACTGTGTCACTCCATGTGTGTCACTCCGTGTGTGTCACTCTGTGTGTGTGTCATTGTGTGTATGTCATTCCGTGTGTGTCAGTGTGTGTGTCACTGTGTGTCACTGTGTGTGTGTGTCACTGTGTGTATCACTGTGTGTGTGTCACTGTGTGTGTGTCACTGTGTGTGTCACTGTGTGTGTCACTGTGTGTGTGTCACTGTGTGTCACTGTGTGTGTCACTGTGTGTGTGTCACTGTGTGTATGTCACTGTGTGTGTCACTGTGTGTGTCACTGTGTGTGTGTCACTGTGTGTCACTGTGTGTGTCACTGTGTGTGTGTCACTGTGTATGTCACTGTGTGTGTCACTGTGTGTGTCACTGTGTGTGTGTCACTGTGTGTGTGTCACTGTGTGTATGTCACTGTGTGTGTCACTGTGTGTGTCACTGTGTGTGTCACTGTGTGTCACTGTGTGTGTGTCACTGTGTGTGTGTCACTGTGTGTATGTCACTGTGTGTGTCACTGTGTGTGTCACTGTGTGTGTGTCACTGTGTGTGTGTCACTGTGTGTCACTGTGTGTGTCACTGTGTGTGTGTCACTGTGTGTCGCTCCCCACGCTGTCCCGCCGGGTTCAGCCCCGTGCCCGAGCCCGTGCCCTGCGCGCGCCCCCGCAGGTACCGCCGTGCCCGCGCTCGGGGGCGCGCGCCGCTCCCCGGCTCCCCCCCCCCCTCCGCCCGCCCGCGCGCGCCCCCGCGCCACCCCCGGAAGCGGGTGCGGGTCACGTGGGCGCGCGGCGCTGCCATAAACACGGCAAGATGGCGGCGCTCACGCCGCCCGCCCGCCCGTGCTGCGTCATGTCGCGCCCCGGCCCCGCCGCGCCCGCAGGTGGGTCCGGCCCGGCGCGGCCCCGGGCACCGCGGGGTGGGCGACCGGCGGCGGCGGGCGCGGGGCCGGCGGTGCCTGGCGCGGCGCTGCTCCGTGGCGTACTCGCGTTTTCGGGGGGTACGCGGGCGGGGCCGCCGCCCCCCCCCCCCTTCTGCTCCGGGCGGGTCTCGGCGCTCCTGAGGGGCGAGCGTGGCGGGGGGCGCTCCGCGGGGATGGGGAGGGTCCCCGTCCCGTTCAGTCCCGTCCCGTCCCGCGGCTGTTCCACGGTTCTCCCCCGCCCCCGTTCCAGGTAACCTCGGGAGGCGCCCTGGAAGCGAAGTTGGGCGGGAGCGGCGGTGGCGGCCCGGGCCCGGCTCCCTCAGAGCCTCCGTGCCCGGCACCGCGGCCGTGTCAGCGCCCGGCACGCCGCTCCATCCCCGTAACGAGGTGTTTGTTTTCTTCTTTCTCCAGGCTCGCCGGGATTTGTGTTCAAACCGCGCTGGGGAAGATGGAAATGAGGTTTGTTCCCCTCACGCCTCGTGAGCCCGTGCAGGCTGAGAGCAGCTCGCAGCGCTGGAAGATCCTCGACCCGTGCGTGTAGGGGTGGGGAGGGACAAACCTTGGGGCTGTGGGCAGGGAATGTCCCCAGTTCTATCGCTGTGGTGCCGAAGGAATTTTGGTTCCTATGAAACAGCTGCAAAAATAGACCAGCCCCAAACGAGCAGGAGGTGGAACTGGAGTTTAAAAAACAACTGGGCCAACTTAAACAGGTTTCAAAGGTGAGAACTGGCAGCAAACACTGGAAACTAGAGGTGTTTGGTTTTTTTTAAGCGCATGGAAATTTGTAGGGCCTCAGCAATAACAAGAAAAAAATGTGTGCTGGCCTCCAAAACGAATGTGGCTTTTGCTATGAAAACGGTGGGTTTTTTCCAGGTAAATGGAGAGCCTACTTGAGCTTTCTGCATCAGGTCTGTGTAGCTTTAGTCTGGCTGAAGCAAACAAAAATCAGCATGTGTGTGTGTGAGATGCACAACAACAGACTGTATTGGTATTGGGGGAAGAGTTGGATCTTCCTGAGAAAATGGCATCAGCCACTGGAACACGGGTGTGACTCCAGCAGCTGCTGTGCCAGAGGGTGCTGGGGAGGATTCCTTCACTTTCTCCCTTTAATACAGTGATAAGTAACTGCTGGAACAGGGTAAAATCCTGTTAAAGTGATCAAAGCATGCTTGAATTGCAAAGCAGTGATTCTCCTCTCATCACCTCAGCCTGTGAAATGTGGAATTCCCAGTCCCACACTTAAGCCATCCCACTGAAATCAGTAGAATTCCTCACCTGGAATACCAGTGGTGGTGTGAAAACACCTCAGAGCTGCTCGTGCAGCTCCTTTCCTTTTCAAAACCTGCCCTTGCACGGACAGAATCCATTAATATTTTTAGCAAGTTTTTGTTGTGCTTTCTTAGCAACAGCCAATTCCTTAATGATTAATCCCCAAACTGTGGCAAATCTGCAAGTTTGGGGATGCATGCTGAAGTCATCTGGGCTGCCTGACGTCAGCATTGCATAATCTGTTGACTGTCCCCTTTTTATGTAATGTGTGTTTGGAGTTTGTTTTAAAATGTACAATTTTTTTTCCCCCCTGCGTGCCTCTCCTCCAATATTTCATGTTTGCCTCTCCATTGCCCTCTGGAGTTGCAAACTTGTAAGGCAGCGTTTTCATGGCTGGATCCAGCTGAGTGTTTTGTGTTTCTCTCTTAAAAACAGCTTCTGGAACATCTCAGCACCTCCATTTTGCCAGGTGAGTTACTTGGAGTGTCAAAAAAAACCCCCAATTTTTGGAGTTTCTGCTTCTTCCTGGTGGTAACATGGAAGTTTGTTGTGCTGCTGGAGTCCATCAACATCATAAATGGACTTTTATTGGAGACTTAGTAACACATTAACTTTGGCAGCATAAAACCGTTGTGGTTTTTTTTTTAACTCATTTGAGGACTTGATGTATCCAATTCCCTCAAGCAACGTGGGGGTTGTGGAAGTAATTTGGTGATGTTTTCAGGAATGCATGGTTTTAGGGAATTAAAAACCAAGGGGGGGTGAGGTGGTAGAAATGCATAACAAGGTCGGGGGTGGAAAAACAGTTCCATGATCTTTTCAGCAGTGCCTGTTTTTAAGGAGGAAAAAAAGAACACAGGGGAGAGTAAATATAGGTTGATGGAAGCCTGTAATTTAACTAATTAAGGGCATTGTGCATTTCAAATGTTTTTATGTGGATTTGATGACCTAGAAATGCCAGCTCAGACACCTCGAGGCCCCTCTTCGCTTCCTGCAGCTGCAGTCCCTGTGAGCACAGCTGGCACTGGGAGCTGCTCCCCTCGGAGGGCACTGCAAGGATCAGCCATGCTGGCTCTGGGGAGACTCCAAACTCCAGAGGAGCCCAGTGAAGGTGTGGGATGAGCTGGAAAATCCCAGCTCCTGGAAAATCAGGCAGCAGGAGCCTGGCAGGCTCAGGGCACGGTGCCAGTGCTGCCGTCGGGGCCGTGCCCGTGGTGATCCCGCTGTCCCACAGTGGCTCCAGCAGCTTTCCTGGCTGGCTGCCACTGTCCCCACTGCTCCCTGACACCCAACACTTGAGCAGCATGAGCCAAGTGCTGCTGGCTGGCTGGATTTAAGGGGGAGGAAGGGCTGCCCCATGGGGGAGGGTTGGTTACTCTCTCTCCACTAAATCCAGCGTGGGTGGATTTGCCCAGAAGGTGCTGCTTAAAACCACTCGGAGCTGCTCTGCAAGAAGGCACCGTGGTCATTAAGAAAACACTAATTATGTGGATAATTTACTGGAGTGAGCCTCAGCTGCAAAGCCACTTGTGTTAAATAAAGCTGCTGAGGCTTTCACCTGTGGGGTGACACAGGGTTTTGGGGACACTGAGGGAGGAGGACACCGAGGAACTCGGCAGTGCCACGGAGGGGCCAATGACTGCCAGGCTGCCCTGGCTCAGTTATCACAGTGCTGATGCTGTCTCTTGTAAAGGTACAGTACTGTGATAACTGAAGGATGGCAGCCATCTGAGCTTCATGGCATCCTGGGGCCACCACAGCCACCACGCGCCGCGTCCTGCTCCGCTGCAGTGTCCTCGTTCCACCTGGAACCCTTGGCATAAAAGTCACCTTCATTTCAATAAAGTCTTACACACTTTGCCTCATTATTGGCTGTTTTGTCTTGGGAGGGGCTTCCAGAAATGCTGGGCTTTGGAGTTGTTCAGAAGAGGTTCCCAAAGCAGCCTGGTGGATATTAAATAACAGAGAAGCCCCTCAGTGAGAGATACTTAGTAACAGAACTAATTATTCTGTAGCAGCACAGAAAATGAAGCCCTTTTAAGATACTCTTTAATAATTTTTTGTTAAGCGTACCACAGTCTTGGCTGGCTACTGTAATTCAGAGGTCTCTACATGGAAATAAGTGGTGGGATATGGGCTCTTTAATGCAGTGAGTTACTGGTGGATAGGGGACAGTCCCTTGCAGGGGTTTCCTCGGGGCTTCTCTGCTCTGTGAGTGGAAGACCGAATTTCCTGGGCCATTTTTACAAAAATCCCTGGAAATGAGGCGGTTTTTCAGGGAGCCTGTGCTGATCTTTGCGCTGTGTGAATTAACTCTGCAGTGCTGGGACACGACAGCAGAGGGGCTCCGCGGGCCGGCTTGTGCTGGGACTGTGACATCCCAAGGTTTTTTGCATAGAGTAACCGGAACCCTTCAGAAATGTCCGTGCAGTGCCTGTTTCCCAGATTCCTGCCCTTTCCCGAGGAGCTGGTGGCATTCAGGCTGCCGAGGCTGATGTGGCACTTTCCGGAGGTCACTGTTTACTCCCCATCCTGAGTGGTCATTGACCCAGCAGTGTTTAGAAATTCTTCTTTCTGGGCTGGATAATTCATGTCCAGCAGGGCTTTGCCCTGTGTTTCCCTGCTGCTTGGGGGAGAGGACAGGGATTAGCCTTGAGACAGTAAAAAGGTGATTTTCCATTTTCCTGCTGCTCACTGGAAGTTTTTGGGGCCAGCCTGGTGGGGTCAGGGCTGTACAGCCGTGATGGAACATTTTGCCAGCCTGTGTTACTTAAAGGGGGGAAATTATTACTGGTGCTGTGTCAGAGGCTCGAGGCTGCTTCTGGAGGAGGGCTGTGCCTCCCTAGAAACTGCAAACAATAATAATAAAAAAAAAGACATCATGCTACCAAGACCTTAAATTCTGGATTAAAATCTGAGCAGAGTCAACCCTCATCTTCCTCTTTCCAAAGGTTACAGGCACCTCTTGATCAGGCAGGAAAGGAGCCGTGGTCATCTCTGCTTGGCTGTCCCACAGCCACACTGCTGTGCTCCCATTCCAGGATGGACAGGAGAGAGGAGAAGCTGTGGGATCCTGCGCATGGGAGCATTTGAAAGCTGCCCAGAGCTCCCTTTTTTACCTATTTCAGGATCCAGCAGATGCTCAGGGGATTTGCATACCCTGTCCCTGGAGAAAGGCAGGTGCATCCAGCCAGGTCCTCGTGGTGCTGCCCCAGGGCCAGCTCCAGGTGTTCCCTGATGGAAAAAGTCAATGTGCTGGCTCCTTATAGATACCATCAAGTTCTTTTCATGCCCACGGGAAGCAAGATCAGTGCAAGGTGTGTTATGGGTTGGATCTGAGGAATTCAGTGGCTCACCTGCCAAGCCTTGGCTCAGGTTAATGACCAACCCGTGCTGTTTTTAGGGATGTGCAGTGGAGCTGTGCATGGGACACTCGTGTGAGGCTGCTGAACAGGGCACAGAGCCCAGCCCAGTGACTTGTGCCTCTCATTTCTTGTCACAACAAGCACAGCCTCGAGTTCTGGCACGGGACAGGAACTGAAGCACTGGCTGTGCCTCAAAGCAGCACCTCTCCAGTCACATTGACTGGAATTTATCTCCCTCTCTAGCACAGAGAGATGGACAGAGAGTCCATCTCCTTTTCCTGTAGCTCCCTACTCATATGGGAATGGGACAGACTGGTGGGTTTGCTGTCCAAATATTGCTGCACATGAACGATGCAGCTCTCAGAGTCTCTTTTTGCCAGTGGAGCACTTCCTCCCACCAACGCGTTAAAGCAAGACGTAAACAACCTGCATCCAGTGATACAGCCTCAGAAACAAAGTCCATCCTCTCTCTGATAAAACTGTCTGGGATTTCTGGGATTGATCCCAAGGCAAGGCAGTTTCTCGTGCTGTGTCTCAGCTGCCGTTCCAGATGGGTCTGTTCTTACCCAGCGGTTCTCAGGCTCTCGCATCAGGAAATTCCCTTTTCCCATCTGGGCTCTGCTGCTGCCGCCTTCCCACCCACGTTCCTGCTTGAGGAGAGGAGCAGTTCTGCTCCTGTGATGTCTCCTCGGGGCTGTGAGGCTGCACACTGGAATGGCTGCTCTGCTCCTGGCTCCCAGCCTCAACTCAGCCTTTTAAGGGTGGGAGCTGCTGCTCGGAGCAGCCTGGCCCTCCTGACAGCAGCAGGATTAAAGGCATCCATTGTCTGCAGGCCTTGAAGCCAGGGGAAGATGTTGCCTTTCCCCAAAATGCCTTATTTTCCTCCCCAGATGTACCTTCTGTTACTGTTGGACTAAACAAGAAGAATCCTTCCCAACAAAGCTTCAAGCACTCAGCCATTTCAAAGTCCAGCAGTGCTCCGTATGAGTCAGACTGTTTTAATTGCTGCTCATTCAGATCGTCTCCACTTTAGTGCAGATACTTGAACTTGAACTTTAACCCAGATCTTTGTGATTAAACATCTTTACAAACCAAGCTGTCTACTTGCAATGTCCCCATGCAAATATTAGATGCACCAGAAAGCAGCTTGGGTTTATGTCTGATTAAGCAATTCCTCTGCGTGGGCCTGGAGATGTTGGATAATGTGGAATGAAGTCTGTCTGTATTGTCCTGTTTTTCCCTGAAACTGGGAAAAGCAGTGCCAGGAGCAGTGTGTGAAGAGTGTGAACAGTGTGTGAACACAATCCCTTCTCATTTCCTGATAAGATATTTCCATAAGATATTTCTGCCTGTATCGCACAGTTTGGAAACAGCTGCTTGCTGAGTTGTTGGATTATATGTAAACCCTGCATTTTGTCATTAGCTTGATTCACCAAGGGAAACTGTGACTTTATTTGGTGGTTGATCAGGGACAAAAGTGCTCAGCAGGAGCTGAGTGTTCCAGTGTGGTGCAGGATCAAAGCTACTGCTGTAATTTCTGTATTTGGGCAGACCAGAAAGCCAAGATTGCACAGTTTGGTTCATCGTTTGCTCTTCATAACATTTCACAGGAGCAGGAGAGGTGCACAGACCCATGTGTGGATTATTATACTCTTATGCAAGGTCTTTCCTTGATGTTGGGCAAATATTATTATTTTTCTGGGAGTGGTGGAAGCAGAGGAAAGACCCCTGTACTCCAAAGGGCTTTGGCTCCCAGCTGTGCTTTAGTTCATAAGTGAAATTAGAATTCAAATGTCAAGTTCCTCTTTGACTTCAAGAGGGGGAGAGCTGCACTTTGGGTTTTGTGCTGCACAGGGATGTGCACCTGCCACTGGAAAAAGCCTCTTTCAACCAGAGCAGAAAATGGAGAAAAAGATGAGGCTGCTGAGGTTTTTCCTCGGATCTTCTTAAGTCAGGCACTGCGTGGCTCTGGAGACAGCAGTCCCCAGGTCTGTGCCACCTTAAATTAAGGCAAATTTGCTCAGATTTGGTGCTGGACGCAGTGCGAGGAGAGCACAGAGCTGGAGGTTGTGGGGCAGGAGGGGTGGAGAGGGCAGGGGGGTGTCAGTGCTCCCTCTGCCACCTGCTCTCCGCGGTGAACGTCAGAGCTGTATTGACTGCCCTCCCTTTGAATGAACTCCAGGAGCAGGCAGAGTACACTGAATAATTCAGGAGAGACGTGTGTTTAAACATTTGCACAAGCCTCAGATTCCTCCTGCCTAAAAACAAGACTGGCAGAGAGCAAATGGTTCCTGGTCAAGGTGTTGGTGGATAGACAACGGAGCCGTGGGCCCCATCCCATGGCTCTCATCCCTGCTGCTGGGACCAGTCTGGAGCTGAGGGTGGTGGGAAGTCCAAGGCCGTGAGTTGAGGGCTGCACACAAAATGGCAGCACCAGCACAGGCAGGATTGGTCTGCTGGTGGCAAAGAGCCCTGGAGAAAGGGCTGGGAGAGGGGCAGGGGAGCTCAGTGAGCATCAGTGGTTCAGTTGGTACACAGAGAGCTGTTTTCCATGATGGGAGCCTCACTTCCTGCTTTCTTCAAATAAAGACAGCATGACTTTAGGACAACACACAAAAAGATGTCAGTGTTTGAGCAGAAGTGATTCCTCCAGAGGGAAGTGGATGAGGAGGAGTCAGTCCCTCTCCCGTGGAAGCGCAGGCTGTGCTGGATGAGAGGGACACAAATCACAGAGACAATGTGAGAAGCTCCACGAGGATGGTCCTGTTTTGGTGTGTTCTGTGTGTGAGCAGTTTCCTCAAACACTGTGCTCACATTCCCAGGGTGATAAAAAAGGCACGTGGTTGCTTGAGCATAATCTCCTCCCTGTGCAGAACATCCACATCTCCAGCAACCAAAGCTGTACTGCATCCTGGCTTGAAATGTATCCAGGGGACTCTGGAAATGAAAACTTCCAGGGGTTTATTGCTAATTAAGCCTAATTAATTTTGGTTGTAAATGTGCCAAGCTTCTGCAGTTGTGTTTGCAGCCCCATTAAAGGAAAACTCACGGCAGTTTTATCTGAAAACTATTAGAGGAACAGGATCTGTTTTGTTCCTTCTTAGACTGTGGGCTTCTCACTTCTTCCCCACTTGAGCTCAGCTAGGTTAAAGAAAATGTTTCAGGCCTTTTAAAACAGCTGCCTGAAATATAAGAGGAAATGAGGAAAGCAGAGAGATGGGAGAAAATTCCTACACTGCTCCTCACCTCCATAGGTTTTGTGGACTGGAATGGTAACATCAGCTATCTCCACCAGATTTTGTGTTGCAGTCTGGATGTTCTCAGTAGGTTTGAAACCCATATTCAAGTGCACTGTGACAATTCTTCTCTAAATGTGGACTGTGCCATTTAAAGGCGACCCAGGGTGACGGAGACAATCACATTTCTGTCTCTAAGATCCCTGACACTTTCTTTTTTCCCTTCCCACAGCAGCCATGTGGTCCTGCTGACTGCTTTTAACCAGCACAGCTGGACTGGGGCACTCAGCTCATCCTTAATGGGAAAAAAACTTCACTTCCCTCCAGATTTGGAGCTTTTTTGCCATCCTGCCTGGATTTCTGAACCCTCTGTGCCATTATGAACAGCTTTCCTGGAAACACAGCCTTGATTCCCAATCTCCTTATAACAGAGGGAGGAGGAATATACTAAACCCCACCTCAAAATGCTGTTTTATAACCCAGAGTGAGTAATTGTCATTTCCAGAAGTGCACATGAGGAAAAGAGCAGTGGCAGAGCAAGCTTTTGAATTTGTCCAAGCATTAAAGATTTTAGAAATGCTACGTGCTCTGTGTCACATGTGTCCCCCTGAATGGGACAGGGAACCTGGACAGTGCTGGGCATGACCTGAGAAATGCCCCAGCCATGTACACAAAGCTCAGGGGTGTGTGAACAGAGAAGGCCATGATCAATATTGTATCATTTTGGTGACAAACGTGGCATTTCCCATCCAAAAATACTTAATTATTGCTCTGCTTGAGGTCGTTGTTCTGCTTTGTGCCTCCCCACGAGCACACTGCAGTTCCAGTAAGTGCTAAACTTGCCCTTATAAATCCCAGCTGTTGCACATACAGCTTTTTCTGGGAGATATATATATATATATCTCCCAGAAAAAAAAATCCATATATATCCATAAATATCCGTGGATGTGGAGTCAGGCCATGAGCAGGAGCATTGTCTAACTCCAGTGGTGTGGCTGGCGGGCAGCCAGGCAGCAAGTGGGTACCTGTGAGCTGTGCCAGCACCGAGCTCATCCTTCTGGAAAAGGCTGTGCTGGGAAGTGCATGAGCTCAAGAAAATGCATTTGAGCTTCTGGGCAGTATTGATTTGTCTTGATGTATTTTATTCAGCTGCTTGAAGCACAGTAAAAACGTGCTGGTGGAATGAGTCGGAGTTCAGGGGAGGGGGAGCCTGAAGTGGGGTTTGGAGCTGGCCACCATCACCATCTTCCTTTGCAGCTGCTCTAGAGCTGTACACAAACCCAGCTTCTTCTTCCCAGCAAGGCACAGAAGGAATATTTTTCAGCAGAGAAATCTGGAGGGAAAATTAAGATAAAACTGTTGGTTTGGTGTAAGAACAATGAAGAATCAGAAAGGTGGCAACGGGGCAAAGCAGACAATGAAGGCAAGCAGCGACACGAGCACGCCTGCTGCAGGGCTGAGACAGGGCAGCAGCATCTCCACACTCCCCAGCTTGGAGCAAAGTGAGTGAACTCCATCCCCCCGGCCAGGAAAGTCGGGAATTGCCTCCTGTTCCACCTCCCACGCTCAGCTCTGGCAGCTCGCTCCCGCCCTGCCCAGGAAATCCCCCCACAGCCCGGCTGGGGCACCCTTGGAACCAGGGCTGCTCAAAATCTTATCTTCTTTTTTCTTTCTTTTTTTTTTTTTTTTTTTTTTTTTTTTTTTTTGTTGCCAAGTACCCTTAGACTACCGACATGAAGTAGCTCTCCTTCTCCAAACTGAGATTATTAGCTTTAAAGAAAAAGGTTGAGCACCATCTTTAGAAGTAGTTAATTACTCGGAAGCAATTCACACCTTCCCTGTGTCTCAAAATAAATTCTCTCACTTGCTTTTCCAAGCAGAGCCCTCTGAAAACCGTGTCACCAGCGGGGTTTCAAGCATGTTCCGTGAGCACAGGAAGCTGAAGATAAATTCAGCAACAGATCAGATGTAAAGAACTCGTGCACTCGGGTGTCTATTTCTACATCTGCCACGAGCAGCCGGGGGCCTCAGGGGCTCGGAGATGCTCCGTGGGGATGGGGTGCAGGGGTACTCGCCGAAGGGGTGGCTTGGAGCACCCAGAGTTTGGCCGGGCGACCCCCTCCTCCTGCTCCTCCTGGCTGCTCCCCATCCTCCAGCACGGACAGAACCCAAAATATGATTCATAGAATCGTTTCTAATTTCAAGAGCGCTCTGCAGAAGCGTACGAGGGCACAGAGCTGTTCTGAGAATGCTTTCAAATCCTACTACGGGTTAAGGAATTTTACGTCTGCTTTTCCTCATCTCCCAGTGCCTCTGACTTCATTGCATCCTTCTGAATTTTGCTGATACCAGTGAGGAGAAGCAGGCCCCAGAGCTGCTGCCAGGAACAAATCAATGACAAACTGGAACCACTCAGAGAGTGTTAAATCACCTTTATATAAAAGTCCTGTCACTCCCAAGCTGATGCCATCAGTGATTTAAAGCACTTTACAATACACCCCTCACTGTACCTTGAAATACAAGGTGGAAAAAAAAAGCTTTTATAACATTTAAACTGTTTAAAGTAGAGTGGAAATATCCTATTTCAGAGGGAAAGGTGGAGCTTGAAATCAAACTTGGCAGAGTAGCCAAGTAAGGGATTATGCATACATCCATCCCTACCCTTTCTTCAAAGAAGGCTGCAGCAGGGAATCTGTTGGAATTTATTTTGATTTTTAAATCACAAATACCGAGACAGATCTTGTCTTCTGTATTTCGCCTCTTATTTTTTTTTTGTAGAGAGTATCAGTGCGTCCTAGAATTTGCAAAATAAAGAAGGATGTAGGATACAAAATAATTCTTCAAATGTGTCACTGTACCCCAGTACAGTGCTTAGAGGGGGGGGAAAAATATTTGTATTTATTTACTTTTCTGCAGCTCTTTGCAAGCCTCTTCTCTTTCTAAGCAAGAAACAAAGTCAGCCACAAATACAGATGATTAATTCCTTAGAGAAAACTACTTTAAGAGATTTAATACAAAATTACACCCTTCCCATAGGCTGGAATGTTGTGGTAAACACAGTTAGTTTTAGGTATAGGATGGAAATCTCCCCCTGTTATTAACATAGTTCTTGGAGGAATTTTTAGAAGCACATTGATTTCATCCCAGTTTCGTGTCACAGAACAACCAGCAGAAATCAGCAGTGTCCCAAAATCAAGGGAAAGAAGGCAAAAGCTCATGTAGCAGACAGGACTGGAAGGCTGAACACACAATTTTAGTGAAATCCAAGTGCCAGAGCAGCTCAGCTCCCTTTTTTTTTTTTTTTAAGTGAGGTGTGTGAGACTTTAATTCTGGCTGAAGGACGTGGCCTTTGGGAGCCTGGGTCATTCCTGGACGTGGTCCTGGGCTCTGAGCATGGATTTAGATGGAGGAGAGGTAAAGCTGCTCTCCTCCACGAGCAGCCCCAGGCTAAGCCCCTTATGCAATCCTTGGTCACAACCTCGGCTGGGCTGGGCTCTGCAGCTCCAGGATTTTAGAACCTTTGCAGCATCAGGTGCTGTGCTGAGAAATGAGTCCTGCCTGTAAGGCATAAATAATGCACATCTGGTGTGGTTTTCAGCATGAAAGCTGAAAAAAAAAAAAAAGGAAAACTGATTTTATCCTGATCAATGCCAAGCCATGGAAAGGGCTGGTGAGAAGGAAGGAGAAGCGTTGGAAGCTGCTCCTGCAGGTAAAATGTGGGGAAAAGGAAACAGGAGGTCAGGCCTGGATACCTCTGCATGTATCTTGGATATTAGGGGAAAATCCTTGCGTGTGAGGAAGGTGAGGGTTCCAGTGGTGCCCAGAGAAGCTGGAAGCACCCAGGTTGGACAGGGCTTGGAGCACCCTGGGGTAGTGGAAAGTGGCAGGGTGTGAAATTTTTGTGATTTTTAATGTCCCTTCTGATCCAGACCCTTCCATGATTTGCTCTGTCTAACCTTTCTTCTTCCAGCCTCGGGCTCTTTTCTTATCCCGAGATTACCAAAGTGATGGGAACAGGGTGAGTGAGGCTCAAGTGCATGGTTAATCCAGACCCAATGGGCACGTAGCTGGGGAAAAAGGTTAACATGGTGCAAAATCATCCAAATTACACCCTGCTGTTTCCCTGGCAGCTGTGGAAACAACTGGGGAAGGGCTGGTTTGATTCATCTTGGGAGAGGAGAAAAATTGAATCAATGATTATTTCTTTAGTTTGCAAATTCCAACCACCTGCACGTGTGCACTCCCAGCCCATCAGCACCTGACTCCCGGCTGTTCCCAGGTCCATTTCCTGGAGAAAAGGGTCAAAACTCGGGATTGCTGAGGCACAGCAACTGCAGTAGTGTGTGAACATTTCAGAGCAGCAAGGGGCCTTTCACACCTGGTGCTGCCACACGCAAGAAAACCTTGATTCGATGTCAGTGTGCTTCGTCTGAGTTACATGGAGGGGAAACATTTGTCAGAGTGGGGTTTTTTAATGACCTATTAATCGTTTAGGACAATTCCCCCAAAAGGCAGCAGCTGATTTACTATTCTGTCAGAAGAAAATGCCAGATACGTGTGGTGTGTGGGAAGCAGAGGCGAATGATTTCATTGAACTGAATCATTTTCTTACTCGTTTTACTTCCACTTGTGCAGTTTCCTGTGACTTTGACAAGAGTTTGAAACCGCGGTGAAGAAACCATATTTTTTTTTTTTCTATGCAGAGGATTGTGAGCGTCTCCTCATGTCAGCGAGTTGTTTACATCGGCTCGTTCACATCCGTGTGAGAATGGAAATGAGATTGTGGGTTTGTAAGAGATTATGCAAACACACCTGACAGGAGGTTGTAGCCAGGTGGGGAATCGGCCTCTTTCGTAACCAGCAATAGGACGAGAGGATATGGTTTTAAATTGTGCCAGGGCTGGTTTAGTTCGGACAGCAGGAGGAATTTCTCCTTGGCAGGAGCTCCCCAGGCAGGTTTGGAGCGGCCATCCCAGGAGGTACCCATGGACGTGGCACTCAGTACTCTGGGCTGGGTGACTGCTTGGACTCGATGCTCTTGGAGAGCTTTTCCAGTGTCAATGATTCTGTGATTCCGTAATTCTCTAGCTCAAACCGCACCGTGACAAACTCAGGGTCTCTGCGGAGGTGACAGCCGAATCCTCGGCACTGGCGCAGGGAAGAACCTGCAACTCCGGCACTGTGCGAGCGGTGACAGAGGCCAGCACAGAACCCCGGCCCGGTTCGGGTTGGTTCCGGTTCCCCACACGGAGCGGTTCGATCCCTCACACGGACCGGCCCGGTTCCCCACACGGAGCGGTTCGATCCCGCACTGAGCCCCGGCCCGGTTCCCCACACGGAGCGGTTCGATCCCTCACACGGACCGGCCCAGTTCCCCACACGGAGCGGTTCCACCCCGCACTGAGCCCCGGCCCGGCCCAGGCACCTCCCCGGGGCGGGCCCGGGCCCGCGGCCTGCGCATGCTCCGCTGCGGCCTCCGCCGTGCCGGGACCGGGACCGCCGCCCTCCGCCGCCGAGCGCCGCGGGCCGGCCCCGGACTGCTCCGCGGGCCCCGGACTGACCGCGCCGTGTCCGAACCGCTCAACCCGGCTCGACCCTCACCGCTCCATACCGTGTTCGCATCGCCCGGCCCGGCCGGCCCGCACCCAGCGCCCCGGGCCGACCCCGCGGGGCCGCGCCGCCCCGCCGGGCACCACGGCAGCGGTGAGTGGGGCCGGCCGGGGAGAGCGGGGCAGGGCGGTGCGGGCGCCTTTCCTGGGGACGCTCCGCGGGGGCGGCGTGGGGCTCTCCCGGCGGCCGCGCCCGGGGTGCGGAGCGGCTGCGTGCCCTGAGCCCGGAGGGGCCGGTGTCCCGGTACAGAACCCGCGGGCTGCCCTGAGCCCGGAGGGGCCGGTGTCCCGGTACAGAACCCGCGGGCTGCCCTGAGCCCGGAGGGGCCGGTGCCGCTGGGTCCCCTCTGCCCGAGCGGTGCGGATAGAGGTGTCCCTGGTGCCCCTCAGCCAGGGGTGCGGGCACGGCTGTCAGAGCCACGTTTCGGCCCCGGGTCGGCGGCAGGAGGAACGGCAGTGAAACAGCTCCGGTTTTGGGCCGCCGGTGGGTTTGGACGAGTTCAAAATCCCCCGGAGCCCACGGGTGAGCTCTCTGTGCAGGGGAGATCCCGCTGCTTTCCAGTCCCGGGAAAGCGACGGGCTTGGGATGGTTGATGGTTTCCAGCTGTCGGTCTGGCAGCTGTTCTCTGTATGACATAGGGACACTTCGGGACATCTTTCACCCCGTTCTGCCACGGGAGACAGGTGACGGGTCACCCGCGGCTGGATATCCGTCACCCTAAAGGACACGCGGGCATGTGGAGCAGGGAACCTGGCGGGCAAGGTGTGTCGGCTGTATACCTTCTCCAGATGCCTAAAACATAATTCTGCTCTGTGTTGCATAATGGCCGGGAGTTGGAACTAAATTCATCTTCCAAACCAATCTGTGATTCTGTAATCGTGTTGAGTTGGGATTTTTAAAATCCATGTATGAGGAGAGCCAGGACGAGTCTGAAGCACCTCAAGTCTGCTGCTAATAATGTAGATTGAGAGTAGAAAGACAACTCAGCAGTGGCTGAGTGTGGCAGGAGAGGATGGATCCAGCTCTGTTCAAACTGACCCTGACCCTGTGCTTAGGAGGATGCAGTGTCTGTTCGGAGGGATTAGCAGTGGGAAGTCATATTTTGACTTGTCTAGAATGCTAAGTGCAGTGCAAGAAAACTTGGGGATTTTTTTATTTTATTGTGATTCTTTTATTGGGGGAGGCAGATGGAAATAATTCAAAGCCGTGTGTGTCAGTGTTTAAACTAATCTGTAGCTTTGCTTGGGGAAGATTCCCTGGAGTTTTATTTCCAAGTAGAGTGGATGTACTTTGGTACTGCTTTATTCGTCTCCTGGAGCTCTGTATTAAGTTCAGTTTTGCCCTTATAAGGGGACTGGGAGGCATTTCCTCCTGGCACTTGTTTTTAAAACACACAGGAAGTTGCACCTTGATCTGGGTCTGTGTTAGGTGATACCAAGACAGGTGCTTTGAAATGCAGGGCCAGCTCGGGACATGCTGCTCTGGCTGAGCCAACAAACCTGTCAGGCTTGAGATGTTAAAAGTTTATCATGGCAGGCAGATGCTACAAATAGTTTTGTCAGTAGATTTATAGTGATTCAGTTGTTAAATATCTTATTTATCTAAGTGTCACAGTATCTGCAGGCTGTCCCAGAGCCCAGTGGCACAGTGTGTCTCTGGCCTTTGGGAAAGGTGATGTGAAAAGCTTGTAAAAAGCCAGGGTGAGTGGGTTTAAACTTGAACAAGAGTATAAACACAAACCAGGGACAGTTTTAAAGTTTGAGCTCCTGGAAGGTTGTACTCTGCACAGTGAGTTGAGAATTAATTACAAGGTGGCCCTTTTTTGAGAGGTAGTGTTTGTAAATATTGAACTGCTTCTGTATGTTCAAAGTGTCTGTTCAGTGATTTAGTTAAAAAAAATAATCAGGAATATTGAATGCAAAAACTCAGAAAAGCAAACCTATATCAGCTGCGAAGCAAAAAGCTGAAGTGCACCTGAACAGTCACTCAAGGTGTAAAATCAATATTCCTTTTAAACTCATTTTTCCCTTGGTCAATCAGAGTCTGCAATTTCAAGTTGGTTTAATTCTTTTGCCTTGCCCCTTCGGGGCTGGAAGTAAGGCAGGGTTCTTACAAGTGGTATAAATTCAGGAAGTTTAGACAGACATTTCTGTAGTGGTTTAGTCTTGCAAATAAAGACAGAATTCAGAGAAATCAGCTTCCCCTTTTTTTTTGTGTGTGGATGAGAAAAATCTGTTTTCACAGGTAGCATCCTAACAGCTTCACCTCTTTCCCACCATGTACCTCCCCCTGCTCCCTGGATTTGGAGGCGAAACATTTTTTTCTTCGACAGAACTGGCCTCGAGTTCCTTGACCCTTTCTGATGCTTGATCTGGCATGAGGAAGAGGCTCAAAATGAGGAAGGGAGCTTGAAAATCCAGCACCCAGACAGATAATCCTTGTGTTGGGTGTGAATTGCAGCAGAAAGAGCTGCTCTGATTCCATAAAGAGGAAGGTGTTTGCGTTGTTTGGAGAGGCCAAAGCTTTCACACATAAAAGCAAACCCTTAGGACTGGTTTTATCGAGGTGTGAAAAGGCTTGTTGTGAGAATTTCTGACCCAGAAAGGAGCTTGAGAAACCAGATTGTGGAGGGAACACCGAGCTGGGGCTCGGTTCCTGATTTGTCCGGTGTCCAGCAGCAATTAAAAATGATAAAATGTTTTCTTCTGGGTGAAAAACTGGCAATATCCACGTTGTTCTTTTTCAGCCTGGCTAGCAGCTTGCAATTCAGGCATTATTCCTGTAAACACACTCAGAGTTGCTCCAGATCTTTGAAGCACTTAAAATGCAATTAGGTTTCAGGTATTGGTGATGGCAAACGCTTGCTAAATTGATAGAAAATGGCTTTTGCAGTTCAAGCACATAATTCAGGCAGTTAATGCTGAAAGCCTGCCTGCAATAAAGCTTTTCATGGGCTGATACTGCTCAGTTTTGCTGGCAGGGTGAGACAGAAATGCTTGAACCTCATCAAGAAGCGAAATGGAACCTTAAAAAAAGAAAAAAAAAAAAAAAGAAGAGCATTGTGGGGTTTTGGCAGCTAAATGGCCACTTCCATCTCTTGCTGTAGTTTCTATGCAGGACATGAAGTGACAGATGAAGTGGGGCTGTTCTCTCACTTGATTTCTTTAGCAGCACTTTGGGGCTCTCCTCCAGGATTTGTTTTACATAGATCCTTCCAAAAAGCTGGAATGGTGCTGAAAACTGCTGGAAGAAGAAATTGCTGATGGTTTTCTTGGGCAAAATGGCTGCATTTTTTCTTGTCTAAAAGTGGAGAGGAAGAAGTACAACTTGGTGGTTTTAATGTCCTGGCCTGTTGCAGACAGGTGGATTTTTAAGGAACATGCCCTGAACCATTTTCTTTATACTGAAGGGCTTTCTAAAACTGCAAACAGTTTTGTTAGCTGAAGTAATTCTTGGTTTTGCTTTTTTTATTTTTTTTCCCTTGAACTGGTTATATAAATGTAACATAAGTTGCATAACTGACAGAAAAATTAAGCTACAGGAAACTGGGAGAGCAGTCTCGACATGGAAAAGTAAAGTCTACATATCAATAATACCCTTTACACAGTGTGGGAGGTTTGATAACAGTGATATTAATATGATTCTCTGCATGTGATGTGATTATGATTATGCCATGAAACTGCTGGCACGTAAAATTATTCTGTTTAACTTACTCTAGATTTCCTTTTTCCCCCCTCTGGGATGTAAAAGGTAATCTAGGAAATAAAGGAAAAGAACTGGAAGTTGAGGGAAAAACAGAGGATTTATGCATTATCCTGAACTGTGGAGAAGGGTAGTGCTGAAAGTCTGGAGGAAAAAAAAAAAAAAGTAGTTTTTATATGAGGAGGAACCGACCTACAGAATAAGGTTTGAAATAAGCAGAGAGTGGGAAAACTGTCAAATTGGTTTGGTGTTGCTGTTGGTCCTGCTTGGATCTAGCTGCAGACAGCTTTCTGGAAATAGCAAGAAGGAGCATTTACAAGGGGATTGGCTTGGGGAAACTCAGCTGTCATAAATCCATTTATCTGGTAGCTTTGCTCTATAATAGATTTTCCTGCTACTCCTTTGAAGCAGGCCTGCTGCATAAGGGAGGCTCTGCTAATAAAGGGAGTTAATCCAGTGTTTAATGCAGTATTCTCTGGATTTTGAAGCATGTGGGATTTACTGTGAGTCAGGAGTTTGGCCCCAGTTCCCAAAGGCATAATTCCCTTTGAACACAAAATCTGACAACTGCTCTTCTTCCTTCCAGGAGAAAAGTCCTAAAGGGAATTTGCACGTTCCTCCCTTGCTTATAGAATGGATCTGAGAGGGGCTTTGGCTTGCTAAGGCCCCAGAATATGAATATAGTTCAAATTTTTAGCAGTTTTGGACTCCAAGTGCTGTTTAGACTGTTCCTTGAGTGTTTCCTGTCTCTTCCAGCTATTCCAAGTCTGAGTGGAATTTGTCTTGCTCATCAGGGGGCCCAGCTGGAGTTTAGCAGGATATTGAAATATTAAATTAGGATATTGAAATATTAAATTGTATTAGTGATACTCTTAATAATAACTCTTCAATGTGGTACATATTCTCTCAAAATGAGTTTATTGGTCTTTCACTTCAGATCTTTGAAAGCACTTCGTTTTCCTGGCTGGAAGCTGGCACTGAGCTAATATTGACTAATGTCATTTGGAATAGGAAAAAAATGTTGTTGAGCATAGGAAATCTGGGAAAAGCCCTTAACACCTTGTTTGTCAGGAAAAGGACAGATCTAAACCTTCCACTTTTTTTAACTTTTTTTTTTTTTTTTTTTTTTTTAAGATAAGGGAAATGGAGCACACAGTGCTCAATCCATGACTGGGAGAGGAGGGAGGAGAGGGAACACAATTTGTTTGTGTATGGACTCAGATTATCAGGAAATGAATTTGGCAGAGGTGACTTTTATGTCCATTTTGAGCCACCAGCAGCACGGAAAAATACATTTAACAAAACAAGCTTTAAAAACCTTGGCACTTGGACAGTCTAAATGACTTCCTGGTGCTTGCCATCCATAAATACCTGGCTCTGCTCTCCTCTGGATTTTACTGAAATATGATAACAAATGCAAAGCAGGGTTGTTTTGTGGGTTTTTTTTTTTTTTTTATTTGTGTAGGGTTGTTCTGTTTGATTATTTTCTTTTCAGGAAGATAAATTATTTGTAGAGCATCAGATGTTTAAAGGATAAAAAAAAAGTATTGAAGGTTCCACCTTAAGTTCTGCACTAGGCTCAGTCTTTTGTATCTAAATCTATTTTGCATGGGTTGTTTTTCTTGTCCCCAGGATATCAAACTCTCATCTGTTCTTTCAAGCTGGTGGGTTCTGCATGGGGAAAAAAAGGGGAAAAAAGCCCCTCACCCTCAGTGCTGAGGTTTTGCATCCAAACCAGCTGGAAGGTGGCATTTGCAGGTCACTTTGTGTGATGTTTTCATGTGCACTCAGCGTTTTGTGTTTACTGAGGATGCACAAGAAGTAACCTTTCACTTCCTGGACACTTCTGTATTTCACTTTTCCTCAAAGTACAGCAAAGCAGGCACTGATAATTTTGAAATTGCTGGGGCTGAGAGTTTAAAAGTTCATAAAGGAGCAGAGGTCAGGGAGCCTGAGCTGTGTTTATCACACCTTTGTGACAGCCTGTTGTCACCCTCTGTCGCTCTGTGCAACAGGAATTACCTTACCTCTGGAAAAAAAAAAAAAAATTACAAATTCACTGTTTACCTCTTAGCTCTTTCCTGCTCTTGATTTGTATTGCATTTATATTAAATTATATTTTTTTTCTTCTACCCTTCTTTCTTGTCCTTAATACCCAAGCTGCAGGAAGAGAAAGGTGCATTTGATTTTGGTAATGAAGTAACAGCTGCAATTCCTAGGTTTAGCACTTGCTACTTTCCAGTGTTCCTGATGGAAAAGTCCATTTGGGCTCTGCAGGTTGTAGTGGTGCTTCTGAAATGGAGTTATAACCTTGTAATTTTTCTATTAGAAACCTCAGGGTTTGGCTTAAATGTCTTTTATTTGACTTCGATATTGATTTGTAGAAGTCTCTTAACTGCAGGCTCTGAAGATAAGGAATAGTCAGGAGCTCATCCAGGCTCTGGTCTTGTCAAAGACAAGGAACCTGTGTGATCCCTGATTTTTGGTGGGATCATAACAATTCATTGCCAAGGAAACTTGTGCTCATTATCCTGAAGGGAACATGGGGGTGTTGTTTATTGATGATACAGAACAAAGCCCCGTGGAAATGCAAATTGAGCTTTCCCAACTGGAATTCTCCCCTGGAAACCTTTACCACGTGGAAAAAAAAACCTCAACTTGCTGTTATTCTGCACCAACGATTGCTTCAGGATGAATTCATGGAAACTTTCTTACGGTTGTGAGGTTGATTACCAGAGGAGAGCCTGGCTTTGATTTTGATGTCAGGGTAAGTGAAAGGACATCCAGGGACTGGCTCAGCTGCATTTTTACCACACAACAGCGATCTTCTGCCAAGTTAAAAAAAAAAAAATAAAAAAACTCCTGTGGGTTTTACAGTCCTTACAGCTTCCTGCACATGTGACTGACAACTCAGCCAGGCTCCAGATATATAAGCAAGATATAAGTAAGAAGGCACCTTTTAAATCCTGAGTGCTCTCTGTGCCAGCACAGCCTTAAAACACTGAAAGCTGAGGTGCTGATCGGATTAACTGGGCTGTGTGATTAACTCTTCACCCTTTGTTGGGATTCACTGCATATTTACCTTGCACTTAAAAAGTGTGGTGCCTCCAGGTTTAATCACACCGCGTTCTTAGGAGTTTGCTGTTGAATGAAGTGGAAAAGAAAGCAAGATTTTCCTTGGCTCGTGGTGGATGTGGAGGCAGGAGGGGCGTCCTTGAGGCTGTGGGTTCAGGAGGCTTCTCCTCAGCTTTGTAGGAACTTGGGAAAATCTGGGTGAGGGACACTGAGATGAGTTGAGGTGGAGCAGTTTAACTCCATCAGGCACAGAATTGTTCACAGAATTGTTCACAGATTTGTTCCCAGAATTCTTCTCCCCATACTTGCAGCACAGCCTGGGGCAGGTGCTGTCTGTGCATCATTTCCCGTTCCTACAGAACCACCCTCTCTGTACTTGAAATATTAATTTTATATGACCAAGGCAGGACCTGCCAGCCTATAAATCTGTATCCTTCACCTCTTGACAACGCCTCATTGATTTTGTTTCTTGCTTTGTCTGATGATGAAACTCTTCAGACTTGTTCGATCTGCTGTGTCCTTGTTACTTAACAGCTTGATGAAGTTTAATTAGCAGTTAAAATTGCTGTTCTTGTTCGTGTGCATGCTGCTGACTCTCTTTTGGCCCCTGAGTTCTGTAGAAGCTCAGCTTTGCACACACAAATCGCTGCCCATCACTGAAATTATTACATAAAAAACTGGATTTCTCCAAGCTTTGTGGCAAGCTCAGCCTTTGAAATACAGCTGAGATGCAAACCTCTCTTCCTGATAATTTTGCTGATATTGCAAAGGTTTTTGTGAAAACTGCAACTTTTTCCAGCCAAAACCAGGGAAAAGAAGATTTACTGCCTATTTCAGCTCACATTTTGGAAGCTCTTTAGATTTGCAGTAGTTCTGCATTTAGGGCCAGGCCAGCTGGCAGATGTGCACATGATCACTCCAAATGTCCCATCCCTGCTCTGCTAGGTGGGACAATTCCTTTTTATACCAATAAACCTTGACAATCACCAGTAAAGCAGGGATACCTTCACCAGTCTCTGGTGTACATCTGCTCACAGCCACAGCAGTTTTTGAAATGTTTTAGGGGATGTTCTAATCATCAAGTTATCCTTTAAAAAAAAAAAAAAATCTTCAATATGGTTTAGAAGTTTTCAAAATCAGTGGGGATGAGCAGCTTTCCCAGGCCATTTCAGGATAATTATTTATTAAAACTGGGTGTTGCTCTGTTTTAGAGACAGGGAAAGTTGGGCGTGGTTAATTAGCAGAGAAAACTGACATAATAATCCTTATCTTTTGAACAAATAAACACGGTCCTATAAAACTTTCCTACGTGTCTGTACTCATTGGGAGGGCACAGCCCGAAAGAGAAATGTGTAATTTGTTAAACCCAAACCAAAGGCTTAAGAAGCAGCTTTATATGTTGTGTTAACAGAGCTTAATTTTTTAGGATTTAGTTTAGAATCAGACCCTTAGGGACAGGGTTTAGGCCGTGCCTCTGTAGAGAGCAAGGACCCTGCTCCATGAGCATCCCGTTATAAAATGGGCTGAAATGGGATCATTCCCTTTTCCCCCCATTTGTCTCAGCCTCATCCAGAGTCAGGGGCGAGCTAGAAAAAGGGAATAGGAAGGAGAAGTTCCTTTTTGGGAATTTGACCTGGCTGCTATGGAGGAGCCCAGGGCGATGGGTGCTCTTCAGCAGAACTGGTGACTCAGGATTGTGCTGAGGACTTGGCTCTGGTTAGAATTTTCCTGCTGAGCCTCACATCATTTTCTCAGTTCCCAGCTCAGGTTTGTCTTCCTGCTTCCATTTGTGTTTGATCCTGATTGTTTCCTGGAGCTGGCACCTAAAAATATAAACCGGGGTGGGTTTTTATCTATCTGTGAGTAATGGGTCAGGCTAATTAATTATGCAGCAATTGTGTTCTTTCCTCTTTTATTTTGTAGCTGTGGTCTTGTTCTAAGTCAAAGGCTCTGGCTTTAGGAAGAGAAAAATTGTAATTTGATCAGGATGTGTTTTTAACAAGACAAAATGTCGTGCTTAAGAAAATAAATACTTTGTACACCAGTCCTCTCATGAAGAGGCTGGAACCTTTTCATGTAGCACTTTAGTAATAAATAATTTTTAACACAATTAACACCTCAGGCATCCCTTTTAATGTATAATTGGATTTATTGCCAGATTTAAATGTGCACTGTGTTTCACTGCTATTGATAGCTAGCAAGGCATGCCTGTTCCTGGGATATCTGGAATTCTCTTCCCTTGCTCCATCTGTTTGCTCTCGTGTTCCAGTAGACAGCAAAGAATTCACAAGATTTTAAAATTGTGGCTTTGGCTTCTGTAATTCTCAATTAAACTTTCATCATTCCCAGCTGAAATGGCAGAATTTTCCAGAGGCATTTTTCATTTGGGGAAGGTGCCCCTGCCCATGGAATGAGATGGGTCCTTCCCAATCCAAACCATTCCATCATTCCAGGCCAAGCATGTGATGAGAACTGGCAGAAAACAGAGTTTAAAGCAGCCTAAATGAATTCCTTTGCCCTGATTTCAGTGACTTCTGGTCACAATCCGTTAGCTCTGGATTTCTTGAGGCAAAAATAAGAAGTGGGATGGTATTCTTGGAGTGTTTAACACTTAAAAAATCCAGGCTTTTAATATCATCAGAATAAAAATGTACAGAGCAACTGTTCAAAGCGTAATCAGTTTTCCTTGCTCTGATTGATGAGGAAATAGTGCCATGCAGATTTCCCTCTCTTGGGAATCAAATTCTCCTCGTGGTGATTTTGTAGAACAGGATTATGTTTATTTGTTTGGGTTTTTTTTGTGAATTTGCTCATGAGAATGTTTTCTGCATGTCTTGTTCCACTAAAATGTCAGATTTTCAGCAGAGATGAATTGTACAGCGAGCACTGAAGAGGGACAAAAATAGACTGTGCACTGATGGATTTGTTGAGTTTATTTCCCTGTAAGAATGAGGAAAATTACTGCTTTTTTTCTATTTACATGGAAAGATGTATCTGGAATTGTGTGGAGAGATGCAGCAGGCAGTTTTTAATTGCAAATAATCTTTTATAGAAAAATTACCACTGTGTGTATTGCACAAAAACCACATACATAAAAATAAATGCTGGCTTTTTTTTTTTTGTTGTTTGTTTGTTTTTACTGCTGGCTAAATATAATTTAAGTGAATTTCCATTTGAGAAATGAACCAATTTGCTGTTGTGACAGAAATACCAGGGCAGAAATGCAGCTTGGTTGTGGCCAGATCTCCAGGTTGTAACACCCAGGGCAATATCTTGAGTTGAAAATGTTGAATATTTGCCCTCTGTGAGGTGCATATGGTAATTCTCAAATTCCTTAAGAAATGTGCTGGAGGGTTGATACATCCAAGTTACTGCAGGAATTGCAGATTTTTTTTTTTTCCTAAAACTGATTTCTATAAGTTTTGTCTCAAATTTCTGATTAACCTTTCAACACAAAGACCTGCTTCATGTCCCTAATATTTATTTAATGTGTACTAAAATATTCTCCTAGATTTTTGAATTCTGAAGCTCTTCAAGATTATTATTATGTTTTTTTCTAAAGTGCTGATGCATTTTGAGACAGTTCTCATGGGATAACAACGCTCTGGTAATTACAGGGCAGTGGTTTTTGAACCTCCCAAAAATCCAGAGGTTTCTATAAATTATGGAAATGCCTGATGTGGGATTGCTAGTTTTTATATTGGATGAACCAGCTACAAGATGAAATTGGAGGTTTTCTTATTTAGATTCCTGCATGATAGCTTGCAATTCATTTTCTGAGCTGTTTTTAAGGCCAGGGGAAAATAAAAAAAGTTCTTTGTGGAGAAGAGAATTTAGAGCTGAAAGCCTCTCTCTTTTCTTCCCTTTGCCATTTATTTATGATCTCTTTTAAGGCATGAGCATCACAATTAAATTGTTTATTGTTTAATTATTGGGTCAGCATCACTGCAATTCTGGCACAGACCTTGGTTTATACAATTTTCTCAGTTTTGTGCATACAAAAGGAGCACCTTCTGCTTTTCTTTCTCATTATTTTCTCCAGGATTCCATGTGTTTTACAGGGGGATTTGCTTCCCAAAGTGGAATTTGTAGGAAGTGCTGCCCACTTGAGTTAAATATTTATTACCTGGAATAGCTGCACTGTATTTGTAAATTGGCTGCAGCTTTGGAGCCCAAGCAGGAAATGTCCAGATGCTTCACAAAAGTTTTTTTTTTCCATAGATTTTGGGTTGGAAATCCAGGCTTTGGAACTGTGACTGTAAACCAGTGGATGAAAAAGTGGGAAAGGTGTGATTTTTGATTTCAGGTTCCTCAGACTTGTCTCTCTCCTTTTTTAATTTTTTTTTATTTTCACTCTGTCTTTCCAAATTTCCTGGCTGTGGGATTCACAAATTTCCCTTGGAATCCTTTTCCAGCTGTAGTCACTCCTCTGTTTTCTCATTTGTAGGAATATGAAAAAAAATCCAGAGGGGGGTGTGAAGCTACGCTTGCAGCTCAATTAAAATTAAAACCAAGCTTTTGCTGCAATTAACAAATTCTAAATTTACCTTCCCCCGCCAAAAACAAAAAATTCAGAAAATTTTGTGTCTCATGGTCTGTGAGGCACAAAATGTGCTGTTAGTTCTGGTATCAACTTCAAAAGGGGAAATACAAAACCCCAGTTCTAGAGCCCAGTTCCTGTTTTTGTGACTTGGCACTTTGGGCTGGGACTTTGTTGCTGCTGGGTTTTGTTCATTTTGGACGCAGGCAAATTTGTTTTAATAGTTTATAATTGTATTAGGCTGGGCTTAATCGATCTGTTCTCTCTTTTTTCTGAGTTAAGGTGAAAACGTCACCCAAATTAGCGATGTTGTGCTTTTTCTGGACCAAAAAAAAAAAAAAAAAGAGCAGAAAACTGTGGGTTTTTTATGGCTGGCACAACCTAATGGAGAAAAAAAATTAATAATTCATTCATAGGTACCTAATAGAGTAGTGCAAGTATGATACTCAGCAACTTCCATAAGATATGAAGTATTTTTCCTAAACGTTTTGGGATTTTTTTTAACTCTTGTGTGGTTTTTTTTTCCCCTTGATGTCCAAAAAAAAGCCACTCAACCCCAAAATAAACTGTTGTTATTTTTGGCAGTGAGAGGAGAAAATGCAATAAAAACTTGGCATAATTTCTGATGGATTTATGTGAGGATTAATTCTATGATTGCAACGTTAACTCTGTGCTTTGCTACCACTCTCTTTTCTTCCTTTTGCCATTTCTTTATGATCTCTTCTAAGGCATGAGCATCACAATTTAATTATTTATTATTTAATTATTGAGTCAATATTACTGCAATTCTGGCAAAGATTTTGGTTTTTACAATTTTTAGGCAGATAAATAGTTCTGGAGACCTGCTAGTGTATATAAAATATACAGAATCACATATTATCACCTCTAATGTCTATATATATATATCACTGATAGCTGATTAGCATCATTAATCTTGATTAAACTTTACATCTGTCATGAAGATTTTTTTTTAAAAGGCTTTTCTCTGTTTTCATGGTAAATGTACAGTCAAAGTCTAAAAATTACAAATTAAACTGTGTGGAAATTCCCTGAATGTGAGCAGCAGTTCCTGTAAATAAGACAAAGGGGGGTTTTTCTGACTTTTGTGGGGTTCAGACAATGAAGGGCAGAGATCCTGCATTCAGAAATTCTGTGATCACAACTTTGGGATTTCTGGAGATTATTTTGGAGGGCAGCTCAGTAATTCAAAATCTTGGAGGGCAGCTCAGTAGCTCAGCATGGCTACAGTTAAGGAGGAGATGGTAAGAAATTATTTTCTGAAGCCAAATGTTTGGGAGTTGCCTGTTAAACTTTTGGAGAGTGATTTTAGCATGACAACCTCTAATTTCAAGTCCCTTTAAACACTGGATTTCAGTAGCATAAGCTCATTAATTATTTTCTTCAAAATGATCCTTGAAGGCTGAAAGGAGGAGTAGCAAATCCTGATGATTTTTTTTTGGTGATGGTTTTTTGGTTTACGTGACCCCTCTGTCCTGGAGCTCCTGAGAGTGTCCAGGGTGTGGAGCAGGAGCTGTTGGAGGCAGGCTGGGAAAGCAGAGAGGGCAGGAGGGATTTGGGATGAGTCACCCCCATCTGAGTCAGTGCTAGAAGCCATTGAACAAGAGTGGCCCAGCTTGGCTATTTTTAATATTTGCTTACTCACATTTACTGTAGTAAGCTCTTTACAGGAAAGGTAGTTAAGAGCTGTAGTGAGCTCTTAAAGCCACTTTTCTATGGCAGCAGCTCCTTTAATTGATCAGGAGTGATGGCTTCAGTCCTGGCTTTTTCTGAGCTTTTAAGGTCAGAAAAACCTTTTTTTTTTTTTTTTCTTTTTAGCTTTTAAGATGGGCATAATTCTTGTGCTTGATGCTTCCACAAGTGCTGCAGTGTGGTACTCACAGGATTGCCTCTGGACCTACAGGGATAAATTAGGCTGTAAAACCAGCAGGAGCAGCTTGGTAGCAGCTTGATGTGGTTTTAGACCTCACCAGGTGGAATTTTGTCTCCAAAGGGCTGTGGTTTAATACCTGAATAAAACATTCCGAGGTTTTAGGTGGAATCACCGAGTCCCAGCTTTGCTGTTGCAGAGCCCTGTTTGCAATGTCCACCATCCTCGGGGTGCTGCCCAGGAAGGTGCAGCCCTGGCTCTGTCCTTCCCAGGCAGAGCTGTTCTCCTGTCTCCAGCTGTTCCAGCTTTGTCTGCAGCAGGAGGAAGCCCAGCAGGTTGCTTGGGTTCCTTTGTGTCACCGAGTTCAGTGGTGGTTTCCTGTTTACTGCTGCTGAGGGAGGGCTTGGCCTGGGACCAGAGAAGGTGCCAGGAGTGGCTCGTGGATTTGCTGTTGGGGTTTGGAGCTGCGAGTTGGGAATTTTGCATTTTTCTTTTCAAACGTTCCCTGCTGCGCAACCAAATTCCTTGAGTTTTGTGTTGGCACCAGAGCTGGGAAGGGTGAGTGGGGTCACAGCTCTGCACAAGCAGATGTTGAGTGGTTGTGATGCTTTGAGTTTTAGTTTTGTATTTCCAGATTCTGCAGTGCACTGCTGTGTGACTCTGAACTCCACACAAAGTGTTCCAAGCTCTCCTCACAGCTCAGTCACACAAACCAATCCTTTCCCAGCCCCACAGCCAAGGACACCGCTGCAGCTTCACCCCAAAAAGTGAAAAAAAAACCCAAAGGGAGGAGAGAATCTGGGAGGGTGGGACTGCAGAGCTGGAGCTGGGATTGGACAGTGAACCCAATGTGGAAATGGATCAGAACTGATAAAAGTGTGAGAACTCCTGACCCAGGGTCCACCTTGGGTGTAACCCCAGCCGGGCTCTTGCACTGCCCAAGGTGAATCCTTGGGAGGGTTTTTAACAAATCCCTGCTTTATTCCTTCAACTCAGTCCAGCCTCTCTTTAGGCCTCAGTTAGATGGGGATAAACTGGAGCTGTGGGAGCTGAGAGAACTCCTGTTAGCAGCCTCATGGGAGGAGAGGCTGCCCCATGGCTTTTGTGGCCAAAATCCTGGGAGAGCAAAGCCCAGAGGTCTCTCCAGCAGCAGGGAAATGGTCCTGCATCCAAAGCTGCTCTTGGGAGAGGGAGGCAGAGCTGCAGCTGGGACATGTGTGCTGCTTTGGGCTTCTGGAGAGCTGAAATAAAATCACAACTGATTGTATAATATCATAACTGATTTTAAATAAAATCATGACTGAAAAATTAACTGGCCATAAATTTTGATGAAGCCGCTCTTGGCCAAAGTAAGAAATTGAGCTCGTGTCAGTTTTCATAATACACAGTGCTGGACTTTCATATTTTCATATTCATTGTGTATTTTCATAATACACGAGATGGACTTGTCGAAAGGTAGAAGTTCACATTCTTCTCATCATTTTTGACTTTGAATCCTGAAATACGCAGTATATGTTCAAAGTTGGGACTTTTCAGCTTTCCTGTGTGGTATAAAACTCACAGGATGATGAATCTGGAGTTAAAGACCACCTGGAGTTACCAGGCAGCTGCTGCAGAAATGCTTTCTGAATTTCTCATTTTCCACAAGCAAGTGTTTTCTACAAGGAGAGAGATGAGTGAATTGTAAATAAACACGAGATGATTCAGCCCTACTAGAACTGTACAGAAGAGTTTATTTGGATTGTGGGCCTGGAAAAGGTGTGAGGCTTTCTTGGGCAGGAAAGCTGTTGGTGCCAGGCTGGAATTGCAGTCGGGGTGAGATCTGTGCCAGGTGTGAAGCGTGGCAGAGTCTGTGTGATGAGTGGAAAGGCAGCTTTGGGCATTCTGGAACCAAACCTTCAGTGACAGGAGAGCTGTGCAAGCTGCAGGACAAATTTCCAAATCCATCACCCTGCAGGACTCCCTAAGGAAAAGGAAAAAATAAAGTCCCACTGCTCATCCTTGTACACCGAAGCCACTCAGGTGTCTCAGCACCTTTGGACCACTGTTGACACAGTTCTCAGATGCAAACATGTAAAATTAACTCCTGTTTAGCCAGTTAGTTAAAAACAGTGGGTGTATTTGTCCAGGAGATTGAATGAATGGAGGGTAAATATTTGGGTTGCTTGCCAGGGTGACACTGGGCTACAGCTCCTGGTTGACAGGAGACTCACACCAGCAAACTCTGAATTTTAGCAGCTCCTCCAGAGCACTCACAGTTCAACTGGCCACTGAAAATTCATGGCTGAAAACGACTGGTGGGGGAAAAAAAAAAAAAATCGGTAATGATGTGTAGGGTGTCTGGAGTCGCTGAAGTTTGTTAGGGGGTGGTGCTGGAGGACAGGAGTGGATTTACAGGTTCCTTCCTGCTGCTGGTGGCAGAGCTGTGCTCACACACAGGGAGAGAAAACCGACACGGCACAAACAACTGGGTGTCCCCAGAAAGCAGCTCTTGGATAAGGCTTGAGCTGCAGCAGCTGGCTGTTCATGTTCTGTAGGAGAATCCCTAGGAAAACTTGGGAAAAGTGTCCTTAGAGTCCCAAAGGGGCCAGAGTTCTGCCACCAAAGGGAGGCACAAAGATCCTGGCTTTTTTGGCAGAGCTCAAGTTGTTTACTGAGACAACTTTTTAAAGGCTTTGTTTGGCTCTCTGTGATTGGCTTCTTCTGGTTCAAGTGTTTTCTGCCAGTTCCCTTGTGTTTGATTTTTGGGAAGAAAAGAGCCTTCAGCTGGGAGAAATTAGAAGTGTTTTGTTGTTTATTTTTTTTTTTTTTTCCCCAATCGTTGCTACAGTTGGGATCAAAGAAAAACAATTTAGGGGGAGATCTGAACCATACATCATTTCCTTATCATTTTCCAGGTGGTGTTTAGGGCTCAGCTCCTCTTTTTGAAGGTGGCAATATAAGAATTCAGAGTAGGCAATTAAAGCCTGAAAATAGAAAATATTTGCAAGCAAACTGAAGCATATCCTGGGGGGAGAGTTCACTCACCCAGGTTTGGATCTGCAGTTTGAAGAGATGAGTGGAGATGGAAATCCCTTCTCAGCCAGAGGACTTGCAAACCTCATTTTGGTTCACACAAATCCATTAATTATCCCACTTCCTCTCACTAAGGGGGATAAATGTCTTTACAGCCAGCCATGAATACAGATGCTCTCTGGTGATTAGTTTATAATAATAATAATAATAATAATAATAATAATAATAATAATAATAATAATAATAATAATAATATTGCTGTGCGTTTATCCTACCAGATGGGCAATAAATAGCTGTAATTCCCACTTGCATTAAAAATTATGTCTCAGTGGCATTTTATTTGCCCATTTTTTACCGTGAAGTGCTTGAGCTGCTCATTCTGCACCAACTTTTCTAAACTTAAAACTTTTTTCTTCTATATACACCAAACCAATTGGAATTTTTTGGGTTGGAAAAGTCCAAATTGTTCACTTTCCATTGAGCCTGACAAGATCTTGTGCACCTTTGTGGATAAATACAGGTGGGGCCTACCAGCATTAGGACAGGATTTTAACTTAATAAAAGAGCAGAGAGCACAGAGAAGGGTTTTGAAGATCAAATTTCTCGTGATGTCAGTAGCAAATACTTGGTTTATTATGGAATTTCATGGGTTTTCAGCTCTATTATAGCAGGAATGTTTCTTGTTTGGGGATATTTTTGTTGGTGGTTTGCTCTTAACAGGTTAAAAAAACCCAACTGGTGGAGTTCTGTTTGTTTTTATTTGGGCCTCGTTTTAAACTGTGAGCCCTTCAGAGTGAACTTTAACAATATCTCCTCACCACATTAAAAAAAAGAAAATAACGACAGCAACAAAAGGCAAACCATCAAAAACCTCTTACCAAAGTGTAAAGCCACCAGAGGAAGCACATGGCTGCCACACCTGGGCTTCAGGTGCTGTGCCCTTGTCACAGGAGGTGCCGAGCCCGGGGCCAGAGCCTCTCTGGGCTTTGGGAAGGGATCTGGGTGGTGCCTGGTGTTTCTTCTGAAAGCAGCTCCAGTGGAAGAGGTGCCACTGTTTCAATTTGTTCTCAGGGAAAGTTGGGCTTGGTCCCTACCCTGGGGAATTCCTGCTCCATGGATGGAGCTGAGATGTCCTCAAAGCTCCTGGGCAGCCCAGCTCCAGTGCAGGATGGGGCTGTCCTAAAGGAATTCTGTTCCTCTTCTGTCCTAAAGGAATTCTGTTCCTTTTCTGTCCTGAAGGAATTCTGTTCCTCTTCTGTCCTAAAGGAATTCTGTTCCTCCTCTGTCCTGAAGGAATTCTGTTCCTTTTCTGTCCTGAAGGAATTCTGTTCCTCTTCCGTCCTAAAGGAATTCTGTTCTTCCTCTATCCTGAAGGAATTCTGTTCCTCTTCTATCCTGAAGGAATTCTGTTCCTCTTCTGTCCTAAAGGAATTCTGTTCCTTTTCTGTCCTGAAGGAATTCTGTTCCTCCTTTGTCCTGAAGGAATTCTGTTCCTCTGTTCAAACAGAATTTTGCTGCTGCAGTCCCTCCCCTGTTGCTTGCTCCTTCTCTGCAGCCAGGTCCCTTCTGCCCCAATATTTTTGTGTTTTTGTGTTTTTGTGTTTTTGTGTTTTTGTGTTTTTGTGTTTTTGTGTTTGTTTTTGTGTTTTTGTGTTTTTGTGTTTGTTTTTGTGTTTTTGTGTTTTTGTGTTTTTGTCTTTTTGTGTTTTTGTGTTTTTGTGTTTTTGTGTTTTTGTGTTTTTGTGTTTTTGTGTTTTTGTGTTTTTGTCTTTTTGTCTTTTTGTCTTTTTGTCTTTTTGTCTTTTTGTCTTTTTGTCTTTTTGTGTTTTTGTGTTTTTGTGTTTTTGTGTTTTTGTGGTGGGGGTGTTGTACGGGGTGAGGAGTTTTGCTCCCAGTCAGTGCTGCCCAGCACAGAAGGGCAGGAGAGAGCTGGGCTGGAGTGTCCACCAAGAGGTGAAGATGGAGAAGGTCAGGAAGAACATCTGGAGCACAGCTGCTGAGGCTGCTGGGGTTTGGAGGAATTGCTCCCAGCTCTGGTTAGGGTGGGATGTGGCAGAGCTGGGAATTAGCAGGGCTGGCGCTGATTTCCTGGGAATTCTGCAACTCATTTCATTTGTGCTCTACTCGTTTGCAGGAAGGGACTTGTTGAGAACATTTCTCACCTTTGCTTTGCCACACCTCAGCTGGTTGCTTGTTTTGGTTTGTTTCTCACTAAAAATCTGAGAGGCCGTCGGAAATCCAGGTGCTGTCGTTGTAAATCCGTGCTTGGATTTCCTTAAAAACTGGGAAATGTGGGATTTCCTTGTTGAGGAGCACCAGTGGCTCATGGAGCTGCTTGTTGGGCTTCTTTTGCAGCAGTGGGGTACAAACAATTCCTCTGGAATTATCCCAGGAATTATCCAGTGGTGCAGGTGCCAGGATGGCACATCTGGGACAGTTTGGAATTATCCCAGGAATTTTCCAGTGGTGCAGGTGCCAGGATGGCACATCTGGGACAGTTTGGAATTATCCCAGGAATTATCCAGTGGTGCAGGTGCCAGGATGGCACATCTGGGACAGTTTGGAATTATCCCAGGAATTATCCAGTGGTTCAGGTGCCAGGATGGCACATCTGGGACAGTTTGGAATTACCTCAGGAATTTTCCAGTGGTTCAGGTGCCAGGATGGCACATCTGGGACAGTTTGGAATTATCCCAGGAATTATCCAGTGGTTCAGGTGCCAGGATGGCACATCTGGGACAGTTTGGAATTACCTCAGGAATTTTCCAGTGGTGCAGGTGCCAGGATGGCACATCTGGGACAGTTTGGAATTACCTCAGGAATTTTCCAGTGGTGCAGGTGCCAGGATGGCACATCTGGGACAGTTTGGAATTATCCCAGGAATTTTCCAGTGGTGCAGGTGCCGGGATGGCGCATCTGGGACAGTTTGGAATTATCCCAGGAATTTTCCAGTGGTGCAGGTGCCAGGATGGCACATCTGGGACAGTTTGGAATTATCCCAGGAATTTTCCAGTGGTGCAGGTGCCAGGATGGCACATCTGGGGATCATCCCTTCTCCACATGCACAGCCTGTGCAGTAAATGAATTCTGTTAAATTAATGAAGTGAGGTTTGTACAAACTCTGGTTTGTAAAACTTGGCTTTTAGGAGAACTTGGAGCTCTGAGAGCTCTGGGTGCATAATGAGACCCCAGAGGTTTCTTCATGAACCATTCCAGTGCTAGGGCTGGGATTGAATGTACAAGATATTATATTTTTTGTTTGGACTTAGATGTTTATTAATTTTTATTTATGCTATAGTGAGTTTTGTAGTATTTTTAGTTAATAAGTTGAAAATAGAGGCGTATTTTTTTAGAATAAAATTTTAAAAAATTAAATAGTTTAATTAAAATATTATTTGATTGTTTTATTGTTAACTTAACTAATTACTTATAATTCATAATACAAACCTTTTAATTAATTACAAAAGTATTATTTTATTATTAAAAATTTTAAAAACACCAGAATTTTCATTTTAAAATTCTTTTGTTTTTAATATATAATAATAAATTATATATTTACATAATATATAATATACCATATATTATGTATAATGTATATATTTTATATTTATATATAGATATAAATATATAATATATAAGTCTAATATAAATATATATTTATATAAATATATATAAATATAAATATATGAATATAAATATATATATATAAATATATATAGATATATATATAAATAAATATATAAATATTTATATAAATATATAATTTAGGTATTTTATATTTCTATAAAATATATAAAAGGTCAGGATTTTAAGTAGCCAGGAGAAGCCTTTGCTTGGGGGAGTGGAATCTCAAGAAGAGCCATCCTGCATTCCCAAAAATATTTTGGAGGTTGCATCACAAAGAGCTGTTCCCTCTGGGAGAAACAGAAATGAAGTGAAATTAAAATATGCCTGAAAACCTTTATTTTTTTTTATTATATAACATTACACGCTTTTGTTTAAGCCATGCACTTATAATTTTAATATTTAATTTTCAAAATTTTTTTTTCACAACCTCTAATCCAAACCAATTTTTTTTTTTTTAATTAGTACTTTTTAACACAAAAAAAATGGAAAACTCAATTTCCAAAATTCCAACACACCTCCACGGAAGTTTAAACTTTTTCCTTCCCCATCCTTCTCCAGGTCCCAGCAAACCCTTCCCACTTTCTCCTGAGCTTATTGCCAGGATGATTTCGCCTGGAATTTTTTTTCCACACATCTGAGATGCTCCTCAGGAAACTGCTGACATCAGTTCCTGGAGTTGTGCTGCACTGCTGGGAAGATTCTGGATTTTTTCCAGAGAATTCCCATCCCATTTTCCATCCCCGAACTGCCTCGGGAGCGGGGCTGACACAGGAGAACATCAAGGAAGGAAAAAGATCATTAAGGCAGGAATAAAAACAAATTGTCCGTGTAAATCACTTTAAAACTGGAATGCCCCTTCAGCCCCAGTCTGAGCAATAAAGCTGGTTTTTAATTGCGAGGAAAAACTTAATTGCAGAAAATTTGGGTTGTTGTTGGAAGGTTTCCATGGTGGTTTCTTGAGACCTTTCCCTCCAGGGGGGTTAATCCTGGTTTTTAGCAGAGGAGTGCTTGGGGTTGATGACACAAGGATAAAACAATTGGTTGTAAACCCCAGGAGTTGTATCATTTAAAGTTATCGTAGCAGAAACTGGGCATGACAGAGAATTAAGCACGCATTTATAAATTATAAAAACTCAGTTGAAGATGCCCCTGCCTGTTTCAGAGGGGTTGTGACCTTGTTTTTCAAACCCAAACCACACTATGAAAAATTGGTCATTAGAGCAGCCCAGTCTGTATCCAAAGGAAAATCAGGCTGGAAAGAGCAGGTGATACAAAAAAAAAAAAAAAGAAATTATTTTATGTTTGTGTGCTGATCTGCCCCAGCCGTTAGAGGCAGAACAACGAAGATGGCAAATAATCGAAATGAAAAATTATTAAATTATTAAAAATCAATGCGATGCAGGTGGTAAATCAACACCCAGCTGGCTGAGAAACCTCTTCCCACATTGGTGACACGTCACAAAATTCAGAGAAGTGGCTGAAAGCGCCTTGGGAAGGCACAGGAAACCAGCAGGGTCAGTTCTCACACAGAGAACTCAGCAAGGCTCTGCTTTTCAGAGCTAGGGGGCTAAAAATGGAAATCTTTAATATCTGTGAACATTAGCATGCTGTAATGAAGCTGCCTGGTTTTTCAGTTCTTCAGAGCTTTGCTGCACATCAGCCACTTTTGGTGAGAATTTCCATTCTGTGCCCTCCTGGCCCTTGTTTTAAAACAGAATTGTACAGCACAGATTCCACAGCAAAACCCAGGGGAAATTACTAATTCTGGTTTTGTGTGACGAGATCACTGTGAGCAAAAGCATAAAATAAACGCAATAATGAAAAATTAAAACAAATAAAAACGTCCATTTGCTGAGAGAAGCCTGTAGAAAACAAATAGCACGTGCTCACATATCTAAATGTGGAGTCTCTAAGAGGTTGGGAAACCTGAAACTAAATTGGCTGAGAGGGCAGAAAAGAGGAAGAATTTGCAAATGGTGCTTCAGAGTGAGTTTTGGCTCGGTCAGGTTTTTGGGATTTTCCTGTATTCATATTTTAGGGGTTTTTGTCTCTGCCGTGGACCTTCCATCTGGTTTATGGTGAAATGTGCTGTTGGTGGAGCAGCATCCTTCTGGTTCAAGGAAGATTTGCACAGAGTTTCAAAAAAATTTAATTTCTGCGTCTGCCTTTTCTTAGTTTTTGAGGCGTGCAATGAGTTTAAAGGGGTTGTTTAACAAATGCTGTTGTATATTTGTTTTGTTTCTTTTTTTCCCTTAAAAATGCTGGAGCTGCTGGGTTTCAAATGTAGCAAATCATAGCCAGGAACTTGAGTTTTTATACTATATATTTATATATAGTATATAAATATAATAGAATATACAGAATAATATAAATACATGAATAAATATTTAGTATAGATAAATATAGTAAATATAGTGTATATATATTTATAGATGCTATATATTGATATATATTTATAGATGTGTTTATATATAAATATTATTCTTTCCCAGATATCCTAATAATTTAAAGCCAAACTGATTTTAAACAACCCACCTTTAGACTTATTTTCCCTTTATTTCATCATTCTTTTTGATACCAGAAGTTTTTGAGGGCTCTGTCTATGTGTGGGGGGGGGAAAAAAAAACCTCACCTGGCTTCCCTTGACCAACCGTGGGTGTGTACCTGGGTCAAGATTTTAAATAACCTTTTTTAAAAAGGATATTTAAATTTTGAAAGGAAAAAGCCTTTTCTTGGGGGAGTGGAATCTCAAGAAGAACCATCCTGCATTCCCAAAAATATTTTGGAGGTTGCATCACAAAGAGCTGTTCCCTCTGGGAGAAACAGAAATGAAGTGAAATTAAAATATGCTGAAAAAAAAAAAAAACTAAAAAGAAAAAACCCCAAACAAATGTTGTCCAGTCTGTGAGCACATCCCTGTCATCCTTGGAGGAGAGAAGAGAGCAGAAAATCCACAAATACCAATTTGTGAGGCAAAGGATAAAAATGCCTTTGACATTTCCCAGATGAATTGTTTGTGTAGGTCTGGTGAAGGATGCTCAGACACAGCAGGAATTTGTGTGGTTCAAAGGAGATTTTTTGGAAGATGCAGAAGCATTTTTAAAAGGTGAATCCCTGACAATGAGAATATCTGGGAAAGCCATTAGGAAATAATAGAGATTGGATATTGGGTTTTTTGGTTTACCCCCAGAAGGTTTTGGTAAAGGAAGCAGCACTTTAAAGGATTTTAGGATTCTGGGAATTGTTGTGGCTAAAAATAAGAGTAGGAGCTTTTAACCAAAGCAAAGCTGCTCTGTTGAAAAACGAGAAGTTTGATTTATAAATTTGTAAAAGATGGTGGTTTTATATTTCCCATCACATTTTAAAACATCTGGATAGTCCTTTTAACATTAGGCCCACACAGACATGAAAATATATCGAGCTTCAGTTAGGTGTAATTTAAAAGGGGGTGGTTTTAATGAGGTTCAAGTTAATGAATTTCACCTTTTGCATTTCAGTTTTATGGTGCTGTGCAGAAATAATTCCTGGCTTGTCTGCATATCCCAAAAATCACAATGTCAATTACTTCTCCCCCATATTATTGCCAAGGGAATGTGTCTGGAGACTCAAATTTAGCATTCAAGTGGCAGGGATGGCAGGAAAATGGAATTAAATTTGGAATGTGTGCCAGGCTCTTCAATATAATTTTTATTATTATTATTATTTTTTTTCTGGGATGGGATCACGTTTGCTGGGCTCTTCCCAAGCACCAGGGAAGTTGTGTGGCTCTGTCTGACTTTTCCCAGACTAAGCCTCAAGGAATATATCTTAAATATTTTAAAGCAATTATTTGCTGAAGTCTGCTGGGTCAGGTTAAGGCCTCAGCCTTGTGAAGCAAAAATAATAAATCCACATTTAGTTTAATTTACACGTTTTGGCAGAGATGCTGGAGGAGGGGAAAAAGGAAGGATGGAGGCTGGAATTGGAGGAATTTTCAGCCTCAGGTGAGTGATGAGTGAGGTCTCCCAAACCAGCAGCACTGTCAGGTTCAGTTTGGACACACTGGAAATGATAATGTGGGAGGGGAAGGAGCAACAGAGAGCAGGGAAGAACTGGCATTAATATCTCATGAAAAATGTCAGGAATGGAGGCATGGAGGAGGTAAAGCACAGAGGAAAATGTTCCTGTGGTGCCACAGCTGAGCCTGGTGATGAGAACAATTCCAAACTGAAAATCCGGGGAATAACCAAGGCTATCCCAATTTTTGTTTTGTTTTGTTTTGTTTTTTTGTCGTTGTTGTTGATGTTACATCTCAGGCAGTGCCCCCAGGGTGTCAGAAGGGATCCGTGGATGTTCCCAAACTCCTGCTGGTTCCTTTGGCTGAGACCAAATCCACATCTCAGTTACAATAAATTCCCTGTTACAATTACAATTAAAGCTACAATTGTAATTAGAATTAAGAAGTTACAATTCCCTGGGATTGCAGGTGGAATTTTATCAGCCTGACCATTTTCATTTGTGCCTCAAACTGTGCTAAGCCACTCCTAAAAATGTTTGTCTTTTTTTTTTTTTTTCAGTCAGGGTGAAGCTTCCCCTGGGGAGAGTGAAGACCCATTTCAGTTGTGTAGAGGATCCCACAGGCACATAAATGCAGGTGTGTTGGCTTTGGGGGTTCATTTTTTTATTTCTTTTTTGGTGGGAGGATTTCATAAACCATAAAATTGGTGGTTTGGGCTTTTGTTGTTTTTCAAGCTAAAGCTTAGAAAAACATGGAACAAATAACACAAATAACTTTCTGCTCTTTCTTTTTAAACACTGGGTATAAAATGCAATTTTCTTTTGATTCAGAGCTGCCCTGTTGTGCATCCTTGGCAATCTAAAAGCTCTTGCATTAAACCTGCTCAGTGCTCCCCTTTCTTCCTGGAGAGAAAGAGAAGTAGTAATAGAAAATAAATGCCAATAAATCTTATAAAATACATCATGACTCATAAAGCATCAGCAGTTTCAAACAAAAAGGGTGAGAGGGGAGAAAACAATGAGCAATATTTTGCCATTAAGGGGCTGTAAAAATAGAAGCCAACTTTTAAAAAAAGGAAACAGCAAATGAGCTGTTTTAAATCACTCAGGCTCAAGTGTTGTTTTCCAGCCAATTAGGTGCTGAAGGATGTGAAATTTTGTTGTGCTTTGAGAAGAGAAACCCTTCAGAAAAGCTGTGGAACCACCAGAAGAGAAGGGACTGGTTTGGAGCAGAGTTCCCAGAATTAGAATAAATCACTGACATTTCTTTTTTCCCCTTTTCACCTGGTTGGTTTGGAATAAATCCCCACCTGAGGCTTTTGAGAATTGTGGTTCTGGCCCCTCAGAGCCAGCAGTGATGGATTTGTGTCCTGATAATTCCAATTCCCCCTCTTCTCCCTCCACTCCCAGTATCTCAACGTAAAAGAAGACTGCAAAGCCATGGCTTTCTGTGCAAAAATGAGGACCACAAAGAAAAATGAACTCAACCTGGAAGCTCAACACCAGGGGCTGGAAATCCTCTTCTACCTGCAGGACCAAGCCCCCATTTTTTACTCCAGCGGCGAGTTCACCTCAGAGGAGCTGTGCATTGAGGCTGCCCAGAGGTGTTGTGAGTATTTGGGTTTATTTGGATTTATTTCAGTTCTCAGCACCCAAAGTGAGGCATCCTCTGTGTGTCAGTCACAGCAAGAGCCACCCAATCCCAGTAAATCCCCACAAATCTGCTTTGACCTCACGTGGCAGGGGTTTTGCTGCTCCCTCTGGGCTGGGGCTCAGCACAATACCTGTAATTCCACAGGGAAAAAAAAAAAAATAAAAGTGGATTAGATCTTTGTTTGGTCTCGCAGCCCAGTGGGATTTTGTATTTACAGTTCTGAGGTTTTTTCCCCGTGGAACACTAAATGTTACACAGGAGAACTGAGCAGGAATTTTTCCTGCAGCTCTCAAATGTTTTCTTTGCCCACATCACCTGGATTCTTGTAATCCCCTTCAGCTCATTTTTCCAACTGCTCCTCTTCCATGGGAATGGGTGAAATTATGTAAACCTGCAGGACAGACCTCATCGAGTGAGTGCTGATGTTGTATTTTTAAAGAGATCTAAGGGAAGTGAGGGGTGTTTAACAGCCACCTATTTATGGTGTGCAGGAGCTGCTCTTTTGGGGCTGTGAACCCACAGATGCTGCAGCTTCTCCCAGAATTGGAGCAGGGAATTCCAGCAGATCTGTAATCACAGCTCAGATCTGGGATGGAGTAAATGCAGAGTTAAAGCAGAGTTAAAGCAGATCAGCCCATTGATATCAAAGTCTGTTCTCAGCCCCCCCTGTGGGATGAGCAAAGCTTTCTGCTTGTTTGCTGAGACCTCGTTTCACCTCCTGGGCGTTGAATTTATTAATAAAATAAAGCTGAGAACAGAGCTGTGAGTTTGGCAAAACTCCACGTTCTGTGACCTGGACAAAATGAAGGTTCTAAGCAATTTCCTTGAAGCTCAGACCTTGGGCAAAATCAGGATTTGAGAATCCCTTTAACACCAGAAATATCTATTTAATCCACCCCAAACCCCATGGGTTGAACCAAGATGACAGCTCCACCTCAACCTTTCCTCCCTAATATTTGTTTCAGGCTAATCCCAGTATCAGTTTCTTTTCATGATCCAATATTTGCTTTATGCATTTGTGTTTTGGGGTGTGGATGTGCCCTGGATCCTCGTGATTCATCCATTTGTGTATTTTTGTGCCAGCTGTGTCCCCTCTGTGCCACAACCTCTTTGCTCTGTATGATGAGAACAAAAAGCTCTGGTATGCACCAAACCAGGTCTTCAAGGTGGAGGAAAAATCATCCTTCAGGCTCCATTATCGCATGAGGTAAGAGAAATCACCTGGAAAATGAGATTTATTTCTTCCTGAGCTCCCTGAAGAAGCAGGAAAGCAAAACCAAAAGCAGCAGCTTGGTTTGCACCGCTTAGAGCAGCAGGACCTTCAAATATCTCCTGATTTCTTTGGGATTTAACCTTGGGAAAAAAAAAAAAAAGGTTGAAAAAGTTGTTTTCACAAAGCTGGGAGTGAACAAGGTCAGAGTTAATTGGAAAATTTGCTCCAAACCACTGGGTTTTATGTTATGGATGAATTTCCATCTGAAGTGTTCCAGTTCCCACTGAAATCAGTGGGAATTTTACACTTCAGAGGAAAAGGCAGCAGGTTCTGGCTTCTGGAATTCCCCAGGACTGCACGGGATCTGTGGGAAAACGTGGAAAACTGAGAGCAGGAGCCGGGAAATTCCCAGGATCTCTGGCTCTCATGGAGCCCCAGGTGGCGTCCTGGAAATCCAGCACGGATTTGGGGTGAGAGGGTGCTCCGGCCTCATCCAGTGGGAATGAGGGCAGGAGCTGCTACTGCTGGTACTGCTACTACTGCTAGTACTGCTACTACTGCTAGTACTGCTACTGCTACTACTGGTACTGCTGGTACTGCTACTACTGCTACTGCTACTACTGCTAGTACTGCTACTGCTACTACTGGTACTGCTGGTACTGCTACTGCTGGTACTGCTACTACTGCTACTGCTACTGCTGCTAGTACTGCTACTGCTACTACTGGTACTGCTGGTACTGCTACTACTGCTACTGCTGCTAGTACTGCTACTGCTGGTACTGCTACTGCTAGTACTGCTACTACTGCTAGTACTGCTACTACTGCTACTGCTACTGCTGGTACTGCTACTGCTAGTACTGCTACTACTGCTACTGCTACTGCTGGTACTGCTACTACTGCTGGTACTGCTACTGCTGGTACTGCTACTGCTACTACTGCTACTACTGCTAGTACTGCTACTGCTGGTACTGCTGGTACTGCTGGTACTGCTAGTACTGCTACTGCTGGTACTGCTACTACTGCTAGTACTGCTACTACTGCTAGTACTGCTACTGCTACTACTGGTACTGCTGGTACTGCTACTGCTGGTACTGCTACTGCTAGTACTGCTACTACTGCTAGTACTGCTACTGCTACTACTGGTACTGCTGGTACTGCTACTGCTGGTACTGCTACTGCTAGTACTGCTACTACTGCTACTGCTACTGCTGGTACTGCTACTGCTGCTACTACTGCTACTGCTACTGCTGGTACTGCTACTGCTGCTACTGCTACTGCTAGTACTGCTACTGCTGGTACTGCTACTACTGCTACTGCTACTGCTGGTACTGCTACTGCTGGTACTGCTACTGCTAGTACTGCTACTGCTGGTACTGCTACTACTGCTGGTACTGCTACTACTGCTACTGCTACTGCTGGTACTGCTGCTACTGCTGGTACTGCTACTACTGCTACTGCTACTGCTAGTACTGCTACTGCTACTACTGGTACTGCTGGTACTGCTACTGCTAGTACTGCTACTACTGCTAGTACTGCTACTGCTGGTACTGCTACTACTGCTAGTACTGCTACTGCTACTGCTGGTACTGCTACTACTGCTACTGCTACTGCTGGTACTGCTACTACTGCTAGTACTGCTAGTACTCCTTCTCCTTCGTCCTCTTCTTCTTCCTCTTCTCCTCCTTGTTATTGTTACTTTTCTTGTATCAGTGAGCTTTAAGTGCTCAATATAGAAGGAAAATATATTAAATTAACTTGGCTTGCAGGAATAATTAATCCAGAAACTTTAGGAAGTCCACAGATTTTTTGATTCTTCAAGGGACAGCAGGAAGAAAATAACCTTGTAAATAACATTCCCATACTCTGGGGCACTTTGGGATGCAGGGAAATGCAAAGAGAGGGCTCTGCAATGGGAATTTTGAGCTGGAGGTGTTCCCACTTGGATTCCAGACTGGAATTGTTGTTGTTGGATGAACTGCTGCTAGGAAAAATGACTGATTTTTCTTTTCAAATAGTGATAATTCCTATTTTTGGAGGAGGAAGAGGATGCTGGAGTATTTTCTTTTTTTACATTAATCAGTGTTATTAATGCCTAAGCAATGGCTGATCTCAGATTTACCCAGCTGGGGTGAGCCTGGGGAGATAAACACCACAAAATAAAATAAAAGAACAGAATTGAGGGTTCTAAAAGGTTTTTTACAGAGCCTTGGGTGCCTTGAGAGCAGCCACAGTAACAATACCCTGAATAATAAAAACTTCTGCTGTAATGTGAACCTGGGGAATTTCCTGAAATTCCTGAAATCCTCTGGTTTCCTCAGTAAAAGAAGTTGATATTTAAAGTGTAGTTGTGGGGATTTAAACCTTTTAATTCTTAAGAACTTCTAATTAGTTACACTTTAATAATTAACTTTTAAATTTAATGAATGAATGGTGAACTTTTAATTCTTAAAAACCAGTTTTTGCTGTGTTTGGTGTTTGTGTTTCTGCTCTGGGTGAATGATGGGAGGCACTTTCCCTAAAATTGCTTAAACAGCTCCCTCTTAAAAATCATTTTTGGCTCTTCATAACCCAGGAAGGTGATTTAAGATAATTAATGAC